>NW_027556402.1:35546292-36218792 GCF_003287225.1 Phascolarctos cinereus
CTACTTGTGTGACCTCAGACAAGGAACTGAACATCTCTGGTCCTCATTTTTCTCATATAAAAATTAAGCATTTGAACTAGATAGCTTTACGTGTCCCATCCAGCTCTAAATTTGTAATTCTATTGAGCAGTTCACTTACTAAACATCTCCTGTGTGCCAAACACTGTTCTCAGTGCTGAGTTTTAGTTTCTGCATTTGTAAAATGTGAAAGTTGGCTTCAATGTTATCTCAAGTGCCCTCCTAACTTCAAAGTGTGATTCTTCACGGCAGTATGATACTCGGTCTATAAAGAATGAGAAAGGAAATAAAAAAATATCTTTGTCTTTAAGAAATTGATCCACCAAACCAGAAATCTGTATGAAAAGGGATAAAAATGTGAAGTCAGATAATACAAATGTTTAATAGCAGAACTAAAAGCCTAAACAACAAAATGAATAAATTTGAATACTTAGCTGTAGTGAAGTCCCTGACTAGCATCCCAGAGGTTTGGTGGTAGGAAGATAGAATAAGATATATTGATCACAGGCCACAAAAATGGCAGGAAAGATACTGAGTGGATGAAATTTTCATTTTATGATACAGTCCATAAATAGAAATAGAATTAAAATAACAACAAATAATATATGCGGTAGAAATTCTTTGGGTATATATTCCATACTTACATTATTAAAAAGGAAGAAAAGGAATTTACTAGAAATCACTTGACCAGGATGATAAAATTGAGATAGAAATGTTAAATAGTATTGAGGAAGATACATAATCAGGCAAGATAAAGGATTTTACTTTCTCAGTTTTTTAATAGAAAAAAATGAAGAATTGAAGTTTTTAGATCAACTTAAGAAATATTTCTTAGAATATAAAAGATAGGGAAATAGAGTTCACATAGCCCTGGAAGTTACTGAGGTAAGCCACTAAGTAATATCAATCATAGAATCATCAAGTTTAATATCCTCAAAACTAAAGGGAAACCTAAGAAATCTGTCACATTAATATTCAATTTTAATAAAGAGAATGCTGAAAATGAAGTCATTAGAGGAAAAATTAAAACTAGATGTTGAGAAGGGAGAGAAATTCTATAAAGACTTCAATAAGATCCTTCCGATTAAATCAATACATACTTTAATACTCAATTACTTCAGTTCAAAGTTGAGCAAAGGGGAAGAAGGTGAAAAATATAATGCAAAACACAGATCAAGAGTAATGAATGGTAGAGGCATGATGCTTGCAGACTGTTTAGAAGCATCATTCCTATTTTCTAAAATATTTTCTCTAAGAAGAGAGTCAGGACATAGTGAATATGCTAACATTACCCATACACACACACCCAAATTATTGCATTATTCTGCACTTAACGGACCCCCTTTCCCATGAGCATTTTCACATATAAAGTAGAACAGAAAGAGAATATTGTATTTGAAACTGAATATCTCTATTATATATGCAAAAGCATATAATGAGTTCAATCTGATACTTTCAAAGCTGTATGGCTTACCTGATTTTTCTTCTGAACTTTCTTCTGTTTTTTTCTGTGCATTTTTTGTTAAATGTTTTAATGACCCTGTTTTCTTTTTATTTTATTTTGAGAAAATTAATACTATCCCACTCCCCCATTTTCCCTGTTCATTCCCTATTGAAAAAAGCAAAAACAAAAACAAACTTTCACATTGAATATGTGTAGTTAAGCAGGACAAACCCACACATTAGCCATATCTGAAAATAAATGTTTCTCTCTGCTCCTTGGGTCCATTACTTCTCTTCTAGGAAGTGGGTAACAATTTCTCATCAGTTTTCTGGAGTTCATTGGACAGATTAAAACAAGTTTGCTATGGAAAAGGTGTTCCAAAGAGCACATTGGAAGATGTAGTTAGCTTTAGAAACAGGTATTGGATGGGGAGGGTGTACTGAAGGGGATAGAGATAAAGGATACAGCAGTGAGGACAGAAAATGGGGTTTGACCAGCGATAGCTAGAGATTCATAATCACTGTGATGGGGAGGGTATGATGAGATGAGAGTTAATAATTGAGGAATGAATTCTGACATATTAGCATCATTCCTAGGGGTTTAACCTCTGGGTGAAGTCTTTCTGCGGTTTCAGGCAAGGATCTGTAGCTGGAAAGTAAGGGAAGAGGAAAGCACTTGAATGGGGACAGGCTCAAGAGAGGCAGTTGGTGGAGGTGGAATTATCAGATGGAGCATGATGTAATAGTTAACATAGCAGAGGTAAGGATACCTGGAGCCTCCTCGCCTACACTGGCAGGTGCAGGAATCTCCACTGATGAGAAGTTGTGTGATCTGAAGCTTTGTAGGGTATATCCAAATTGACGAGATCACAGATTCCTCATCGTTTCTATGTTGTAGGAACTCAGGAATAAAATGCTGAATAGCAAAATACTAGATGCTTGAAAAGATCCCCTCTGTGGCTCTTTGGTACAGACACTTTGGTGCAGTTCTTATGAGAATGAAAGCATTTGTAAAAAATATAATCTGAGTGAGGAGAATAGTGAAGCTCAGAAAGCTTGTAAATTAAAAACAAATAAGAAATTAAGTAAGCCAGAAATTTCTTTGAGGTGGTACTTATTTTATTTTAATCTTAATAGATTAAGGAAGAAAGACTGATAGTGATTCAGTGGAGCTTTCTGGACACTGTGAATCCAAAGACGTTCTCAGACATGGAAAAAAAATGACATGATTTTTTTTTCAAAAATAGATTTTTATTGATGTCTTTTATTTTTACTTCATCAAGATTGCCCTCACATCTCTTCCACTTCTATTTCTAGAGTCATCCATTTACAACAAATAATTGTTTTCAAAGCAAAAGAGGAGAGAAAAAATTTGAGAATATATTCAATATATATTTAAAAAAATTTAGCATTACATATGCAGTGTTCCATACCTGTGGAATACCTACTTCTGTCAAAAAGCATGAAAAGGTATTCTCTTTTCTCTCAAGTAAGACCAAGATTATTCTTTTTTTTTTTTTTGGCTAGGCAATGGGGTTAAGTCACTTGCCCAGGGTCACACAGCTAGTAAGTGTTATGTGTCTGAGCAAGCTTATTCTTTATAATTTTTCAATATTCATTTTTTTATTCTTTTGCAGGTTGTTGTTCTTTTACTTTTCATTGTTGTAATCATTGTGTGTTTTGTTTTCTTGACCATGATTACTTCACTCTGCATCATGTCATGTGAAAGTTTTTCGATGTTTCTTTGTAATCATGTTCATTTCTTATAGCACAAAAACATTCCATTACATTCATGAACCACATTGCTTAGCCATTACCAAATGTTGAGTATTCACTTTATTTCTATTTCTTTGCTATAACTAAATGTACTGCTATCCATATTTTATGACATGGAGCCTTTCTTTTTGTTTGTTTTTTTATTGTATTTTTTCAGTTGAAAGGCATTTATTTTCTTTCCTACCACCTCCATGTAAAAACACATATACACACACAAACATACACCACAAAAGTCAAAACCTTGCTACAAATAGGTACAATCAAGCAAAACAAATCCTCCCCTTGACCATGTGCCAAATGTGTATGTATCATTCTTCATTTTGAGATCATCAGTTTTCTGTCAGGAGGTGCTAGAATGCTTCATCAGTAGTCCACTGGAATCCTGATTGGTCTTTGTTCCAAATTCCTTCAAAGTTGTTTTTACAGTGTTGTTATTGTAGAAATTCTCCCAGAGAATTTCACTCTGCATTAGTTCATGTGGGTTTTTTTTTCCTGGTTTCTCTGAGGCCATCCTTTTTTAAAAAAAAATTCTTATGCCACATTTTTCTATACCACCCTAATAATTCATTACATTTATACACTACAATTTTTCGGTCATTCTCAATTGATGAGTATCTCCCACTCCAAGTTTTCAGTTCTTTACTACTATTCTTTACTACTACAACTACTACAATAAGAATGATTATAAATGATTATAAATATGTACGTGTGAGTCCTTTTCCTCCTTCTTTGAACTCGTTGGACTATAGTCCCCACAGTTGTGTCACTGGGTAAAGGGTATGCACATTTAAATAACTCTGGCCACATAAGTCCAAATTTCTTTCCAGAATGAGACTTTCTTTTTATCATTGACCTCTGTGGAGTATAAGTCTAATAGTGGAATATCTAGGTCAAATGGTATGGACATCTTAGTCACTCAGTTGTACATTAGTTGGGACACTAATGTACTATTGGTGGAGTTATGAACTAGTCCAACCATTCTGGAGAACAATTTGTAACTATGCCTAAAGAGCTATAAAACTGAACATACCCTTGAATTCCTAGTTCTGTATCCCAAAGATCAAAGGAAAAGGAAAAGGACTTATTTGTACAAAAAATATCTATAGCAGCTCTTTTTGTGGCAGCACAGAAGGAGAAATCACAGAGATGCTCAGCAATTGGGGAATGGCTGAACAAGTTGTAACATATAATTGTGTTGGAATAGTATTGTGATCTAAAAAATTCTAAGCAAATGGCAGAGTGAAAGCAGTGACTTTCTTGAGCTCTCCCCCAAACCCCTCCAAATACCTGTAAAAAATGTCTCTAAACAAATTCTAAAGCAGCAGAACCTATAAAAAGACAGAGTGAAGCAAATTTCTAGTCCAATATAACCTGGATGATTGATCAGAAATGTATATCACACCGGGCTGGGAGCAGAGCACAGTGCGGCATAGGCGCACAGGCCACAGCGAACCTGGAGCCAGGCCTCAGAGGATTGAATCTCAGGCAGCAGTGGCGGTTTCCAGACCGCTCAACCCACAAATGCCAAAGACAACTGAGAAGGTCAGTGGGAAATGTCTGTTTCTGCAATGCTGAGAGTGGAGCTCAGGGTCTCAGCTCCAGTTCCCAGGGGTGGCAGCTGCCTCCTGAGTTTCCAGCCCACAGACTGAGGTGGAATCGAGTGGCTGATCAGAGAGGGATTTCAGGGATCTCTTTGCCAGTGCTGAGGCAGGAATCTCTTGCTTTGCCCATGCTTGGATCTGGGTCACAGCTCTAGGCAGGGGTCCTGGGGCAAGAAGGAGTACTGGCGTGGTGCAGCTTATAGTGGCTGTGGCAGGAAACCTTCCTCACAGTTCCAGGACAGAAAGGAGTGCTTGTGGTCACTCATAGACCAGAGCACAGGCCAAGAAAGGAATAAACACCTCACCCCTTATCATATACCACCTTGGAAGAACCGAAAATTTACAGGTCTCTACAAGTATCTCTGAAAACAGCTGTACAAACTACCTGAAGTGTGGGACAGTACATTCTCCACATTGGAAGCAGACTCTTACCTTAACAAAGAGTTTAAAACTCAAGTAATTGGCTGAGATCATGAGCAAGCAGCATAAAAAGAGTCAGACTATATTATCTTATTTTGGTGACAAAGAAGATCAAAATATACAACCAGAAGAAGACAACAAAGTCAAAGCTCCTACATCCAAAGCCTCCAAGAAAAATATGAATCAGTCCCAGGCCTTGGAAGAGCTCAAAAGGGATTTTGAGAAGCAAGTAAGAGAAGGAGGAAAAACTGGGAAGAGAAATGAGAGTGATGCAAGAAAATCATGAAAAACAAGTCAACAGCTTGCTAAAGGGGACCCAAAAAAATACTGAAGAAAATAACACCTTAAAAAATAGCCTAACCCAAATGGCAAAAGAGGTCCAAAAAGCCAATGAGGAGAAAAATGCCCTAAAAAGAAAAATTGGCCAAATGGAAAAGGAAGTCCAAAAGATTACTGAAGAAAATACTTCCTTAAAAATTAGAATAGAGCAATTGGAAGCTAGTGACTTTATGAGAAATCAAGACACTGGAAAACAAATCCAAAAGAATGAAAAATTAGAAAACAATGTGAAATATCTCATTGGAAAAACAACTGACCTGGAAAATAGATCCAGGAGAGAGAATTTAAAAATTATTGGACTATCTGAAAGCCATGATCAAAAAAAGAGCCTAGACATCATCTTTCAAGAAATTATCAAGGAAAACTGCCCTGATATATTAGAAGGGCAAAATAGAAATTGAAAGAATCCACAATCTCCTCCTGAAAGAGATCCCCAAAGGAAAACTCCTAGGAATATTATAGCCAAATTCCAGAGTTCCCAGGTCAAGGAGAAAATATTACAAGCTGCCAGAAGAAACAATTCAAGTACTGTGGAAACACAATCAGGATAACACAAGATTTAGCAGCTTCTACATTAAAGGACGCAGGGCATGGAATATAATATTCCAGAGGGCAAAGGAGATAGGATTACAACCAAGAATCACCTACCCAGCAAAACTGAGTATAATCCTTCAGGGGAAAAAATGGTCATTCAGTGAAATAGAGGACTTTCAAGCATTCTTGATGAAAAGACCAGAGCTGAATAGAAAATTTGACTTTCAAATAGACTCAAGTGGAACATGAAGAGGTAAACAGGAAAGAGAAATCATAAGAGACTTATTAAGTTGAACTGTTTACATTCCTGCATGGAAAGATGATATTTATAACTCATGAGACCTTTGTCAGTATTAGGGTAGTTGGAGGAAAAAATTATATGTATATAGATAGTAGATAGATAGATAGATAGATAGATAGATAGATAGGGCACAGGGTGAGTTGAAGATTAAGGGGTCATATCTGGAGAATAAAATTAAGGGATGAGAGAGGATTATACTGAGAAGAAGAAAGGGAGAGGTAGAATGGGGTAAATTATCTCACAAAAAACAGAAAAGTCTCTTACAGTGGAGGGGAAAGGGGAAGGTGAGAGGGAATGAGTGAATCTTATTCTCATAGGATTTGGCTTAAGGAGGGAATAACATACACATTCAATTGGGTATGGAAATCTGTCTTACCCTACAGGAAAATGGGGGAGAAGGGGACAAGAGAGCAGGGGGATGATAGAGAGGAGGGCAGATTGGGAAAGGGGTAATCAGAAGCAAATACTTCTGAGGAGGGACAGGGTCAAAAGAAAGAATAGAATAAATGGGAGGGCAGGATAGGATTAAGGGAAATAGAGTTAGTTTTTCACAACATGTCTACTATGGAAGTGTTTTGCATAACTGCACATGTACAACCTATATTGAGTTGCTTGCCTTTTCGATGAGGGTAGGTGGGGAGGGAGGAAGGGAAAAAATTTGAAACCTAAAGTTTTAAAAACATATATCTAAAAAAATGTTTTCACATGCTGCTGGGAAAGAAGAAATACAGGAAATGGGGTACAGAAGTCTATCCTGCCCTACAGGAAAATAGAAGGGTAAGGGGATAAGAGAAGGGGGGAGAGATAGAAGAGAGGCCAAACTAGGGGAAGTCATATTCAGAATGCATGCCATCTTGGGGTGGGGGGAGGGACGAGATGGGGTGAAAATTTGGAACTCAAAATCTTGTGGAAGTAAATGTTGAAAACTAAATATAAATAAATTTATATTTTAAAAAAAGTGTGGATTAGGAGAACTGGTATGGATAAAGAGACTAGAAATTACATAAGGACAACAGCCTAGGTATAACTATAAGAAAAGAGGATGATGATTCCTGTTCTGATGATCTCCTTAAAGAGAATAGTTTGCTTGGCCCTAGCACCAACTGCCTTAGGCCTAATGGGAATTGAAAGAAATTTACTCACCCCAACCTAAGTACCAAGTTGGGGAGAGGGATGGCATCTTTTTCTTTACTATGCTATTGTATCCTAATTAAAAGCTTTGATATTTGGAAGAGAGAAAAAGAAAGAAAGAAAAAAGCCAGAATATTCCTATGGAATATGTATTCACTTATTTTACCGTTGGGATGTGGAGGTATAATTTCTGCTACTTTAGTGAAGTATCCCCTATAATTCTTGAATAACACTACCTTTAAGATAAAAACAAACAAACAAAAACCACATTTTAATATTTTGAGTTATAATTAGAGAGGATAAGGTAGTGTGGCCTTGGAGCCATAAAGATCTGGGTTCAAATCCTGCCTCTCATTCCACCCCACTCTGGACTTTTCTATACCATGCTCCTGAAACCTCCACATGTTGAAGCTTCCTCTAGAGTCCTGGAATGTACTCATTGAAAATACACTCCATTTCTTTGGCCCCTTCTGGTGATTGGATGGCTCTTACCAGAATTTCCATTTAGGGATGGCACCGAGGCCAGCCATGTGTCATTCTTCTCCAGACTTTGCTCATTCTTTGTTCCTGCTCCACAGTTTACCGTGCCCCAGCAGTGAGAATTTTCATCTCACCCTGTCTCCTTTCAGCTTCCCTGGAAGCTTCTTGAGTCAGACACTGTCTATCTGCTTGTATTTTCATTCCCAGGGCTTCATATAGTACTCATTTAATAAATTCTTTTCTCACTGATTGATTACCTCTTATATGTACTGGCTGCTTAACCCCGGGCAACCTATTTGATCACTCAGTGCACTAGGAATGTCTCTTAAGTTCACAGAATTGCCCTGCATTGGTGGAGGGAGTTTCCTTAACTGGGAGTTCCTTGTATCAATGAAATCTCAAGTAAATCCAATCCCTATCCCTAAATTGAGAGAATAAGCATCATGTTTTAATTCATAAGAATGTCTTAAATATACCTTGCAATCTGGGCATAGATTATGATTTTTTAAAAAATTAGCAGAAAGACTTTACCATAAAATTCTTTTATAAACATGAAATAGTAGTAGAGACATCAAAATGACTAAAGTTATCCAGTTAAACACTTCAATTACATCACTGATGTGGGTACTCTCTTCGACAGTTTCAATCTCAAACCATCCATGCCTTCTATTCCTTTGTGATTCTTTCCAAGGCCTTTCAATGCATCCTCCATAGATTATTCCTTCAACATTCTGGAGGTCTTTTATTAGGATTTTTACTATTTAACCTGTGTCAGCACAGTGCTTGGTTCATCTGTCCCTTTTTTTTCTATTACATTTGGGCTATATACCTTTCCTGATCACGTACTTCCTAGATATTTTGTATGCATTTTTTCATGCATGTCATCAACGATGATATGCTACAACCTAATTATGCCCACCATGTGTCTCTCCTTTGCTTTTTGGGTAACCTTCAGCGATGGCTTTGACAGCTTGTGATTGCATGAGTTTTGGAAATTTGCTGACCCATAATCCTTTCCAAAACTGTAATAAACATAGGAGAGTCCTAAAATAATATTATTGTTAAACAGTGAAATAGGCTGTCAAGAAAATTTCAGAATCCACCTTTTTGGAAGTCTGTAAAAAAAGTCTATTCTTATTCTTCTAAGAGAATTTTAATGTGAAAATGAGAAGATGGTCTAAATAGCTGTTCAAGGTGCCTTCTGTCCTCAAGCTTTCATGATTTAGTTATACTCATTAATACTATACTTTTCTTTACCACTTATGTGTTTTCTCTCTTCCTTTCAAATAGTCCCCAAGGAAATTAAACAAAAAGCTATGCTAATGAAACATTGTGGTTGAGATGTTATGTTTGTTAATTTATGGAACTTTAAAAACTCACAGTAGTTTATTTTGCTGCATTCAGTATGTGCTGAGTGCTTTATATTAAAGCAATAAAATGATATCAGTAGAAGAAATGCTAAATACTGCAATTATGCTTTGAGATGAATTATAGTTGTGGTAGAAAGCATGCATTTGAAATTCCTGTATTTGGTAGGTGTAAAATAACAACCATAATGATTACTAATAGTGTTTTTCTATTTAGGAATGTGACTTCATGTGCTATCGTTTGTGGATGAAGAAGGTACAGCCAGCTCATTCTCATTAAGAAATATGCTTTATGTTGTTTTTTGAGTACTGATGGCTTTGTGTCCAACATCTTAGAGCTAGGACAGACTTTGGGATTCGTTGTTCATAAGCTTTTACTTGGTCTTCATTGTGATCACCAACAAGGATTTTAAAGGTAGCTGCCTGACATTGAGTTCACTTTGTTCCGGTTGTACTTGTTCCACGAGTTCTAAGCAACTAAACCAACAGCTAATCATCCCAAATAACTAACCCTTCTGATAGAGTCCTCCTTGGAGAATGGGTCCAGCCTGTATGTAGTGCACTCTCCCCTCTCTGTGACCAGAAGGGAAGGAATCTTCCTGGGAAGTGGAGATGGGAACAACATCCGGGGGGCAGTCGTCTGAGGAGGAGAATGTAGAAGTGGGGAGAGCTTCTCCTTGTAGCATCTGGACCTTTGTAGAGCTGCTAGTCATCAGAGCTCAGCCATAAGCCAAGAGTCCTTTGATCTTTAAAAAAGGGAGATATGGCAGGAGCAGCAGCCAGTGAGAGAAGAGAAGTGATGGTGTTATCATCTGCTATTTTTGAGTCTTTCTTTTTCTCATGGAATTTACATTGTGGGAGTTTCTTCATTTTTCCTTTTTAGGTTGTCAATGTTATGCTTCGTTCGGTACATTTCTTACTGTTGTTGATGTATAGTCAGACAGAGCTGGATTTGACCAGAATTATTTACTCCACAATCTCCATGAGAAGTCCTCCTTTGCTTCTTCACCTGGTTTGAGCATAACAGAACACAACAGTTTCTAAACATAGTTGTTTTGCAGGTTTCTCACGATACTTAATTTTCAAAAAAATAGAGAATTTTAGCCAATGGGGAAAATATTGATTAGGAATTAGAAGAGATATATTGAAATCCTACTGCTGCTACTTACTGCCTGTATCACCTTGACCAAGTCATTTAACTTTTATGGGCCTCAATTTCCTCACCTGTAAAAACAGGAGATCGGTCTCGATGGCTCTCAAGTCCCTTCCACCTCCACATCTGTGGTCATCTATGATTCCTAAGAATACTGTTTGTGAAGTTAAGTTTGCTTACTCTTCATATACTTTGTAGAATTAATTTGAAAGTACTGTATAGTCAAGTCATATATAAAGATGCCAAATACGATATTTATATATTATAAAATTACATAACTGACATCTACTTTCTGCTGATTTGATTTGGTTTTAAGACCATAGGAAAAAGAAAACAAATCATACACAAGGGAGGCTCATAGGTTGGCAGGCCACATGAGTATGTGTACATGTGTTTGTGTATAGAGAGTGAGAGACACTAAACTTTTTTCAGCATATGCTCTTGTAGGCAAGAAAAAGAAGAAAAGGAGGTAGCCTATACCCTCACCAAATTTACTAATTTATAAATTTTATATCTATATCTATATCTATATACACACGCACACATATATGTACTATTGCATTAGCATATTAAAATATAAAACATCAACACAAAGAAATTAAAAGGGATAACAGAGATGATGATGTTTTAATTTTTATTTATTAAGCTGAATCTTGATTTTATTTATTAAACTTTCTGGCAGCTCTCTGAGATTACAATCTGCAGAGGAAACGCCAGTTTGCATTGGGAGGAGTTTTCTCATTGGGAGTTCCTCATGTCAACTTATTAATTTCATAAGATTATGCATTGTGCATCATTACTTTAAAAGAAATACTTATACATGCCCTGGTGGAATAGGTCAGAGTCGTAATTAATATTTTTGTTAGCAATTAAATATTCAGTTAATTTTTATCTATATGTCTAGCCAAACAAATGCAGATTTATTTCATTTTTAGATACTTTTTATTGAAGAGCATGCAACAATCAAATGATAGTCCATAATAGTGAATATAATAGCTTTGCAGCACGAGTAATATTTCTGTGTGTAGAAATTCACCATATACCATGCAAAAAAAAAAGTGATGTATGTATCTGTGATTTCATTTCAGCAGAAAGTTTTCATTATGTAGTTCTGTTTAATGCATGGTATCATATCTTAATTTCCCATTCACATTTGAATATTTTAATTGGCTTTTTGAATGAGCATAGAAAGAGCAAGAAGCAGAATCAGAGAGTGCAAGATGAGGGTATGAATGAGAAGTGTTTAAGGCCAGACTGTGAAGATTGTAATATCACAAGGAGTGGTTTTTTTTTTCTTAATTTTGTCCTAAAGCCAATAAGGTGCCACTGACATTCCTTGAATAGTGGGAGTGGCAGGGGAGAGTGTGACATGTTCCTTCTAACTGCTTTTTGGAAAACCAGTTTGGCAGGTGTGTGGAAGATAGAGTGTAGCAGAGAGGTAGTTGAGGTTGGAAGACTAATTAGGAGGCCACAACAAGAGTACATGGCTGAAAGAGGATGGTGGCTACATGAATAAGAGAGGAGGAGATTATGTGAGAGACACAGTAGTAATAGATTGGCAATGACTAGCATATATATTAAGAGTCAGAGTGAGGAGTTAGGTGGTGAGTGGATACAAGTATGGTGGTTCCTTCAACAGAAATAAAGAAGTCCAGACAAGGAGTAAAGTTGGAGAGAAAGATAAGGTAATGAAATTTACAAAACATATTGCAATCTATATGTGCCTGCTCATTCTGTTCAGCTCACTTTGTCCCATTCAATATAAAATACCATACAAAAAGGGATGTGTAGGAGTAGCTAGGTGGCGCAGTAGGTAGAGCACCGGCCCTGAAGTCAGGAGGACCTGAGTTCAAATCCAGCCTCAGACACATAACACTCATTAGCTATGTGACCCTGGACAAGTCGCTTAACCCAAATTGCCTCACACAAAAAAGGGATGTGTAAGGGGGTGGGAGTCACTGCCCTGGAGCAAAAAGCTCACCTTCTCAGAGGTGTCTGCTGCCCCTAAAGAGGTGAACTTAATGGAGAGGGCAAAGAACTAGTGTCCTGGAAAGGAAGGGGGAATTTTCCCAATGGCACCTACAAAGCTGCTGCTGTGGCTGCCTAGGTGATGATGAGATTGTAATTACTCTCAGGACCAACACCTAGTAGAGAAGGGTGTCTGTTAGGAGCTCTTGCAGACACGGGCAGAGAAAAGCAATTTTCAGAGATGATGGGCGAAGGATAAGTGTGATTGTCCTTGTGTTGGAGACAAGCCTCATGCTTGGCCTTTAGAGGAAGGGCAGAATGTGTTCCATCTTCCCAGCCTTCAACTGAGTGATCCCATACACTTGAGGCAGTTCCCTAGCCGAGCCAACCCTGACTTTAGAGAAGTGGCATGGCTAAAGAGGCAGAAAGCTAGCCTCAGAACGAGGAAGATGTTGGTTTATCCCACTTTTTACATACACATGTGCATGCACACACACACAGACACAGACACACACACAGACACACACACACACACACACACACACACACACACACACACACCGCTTATTGTGATTCTAGGTAAGTCAAGTCATCTCTCAGCGTCCCAGGCAATGCTGTGAGGTTGCATGTGGCAGAGGAGGTGCCAGTTTTTACAGGTAGAGGGAGTTTCTCATCAACATTGCACTATTCCAGTGAAGTCATGTCTATTCATTCAGAGGTTCCCCCCAAAAAAGTTTAAAACTACCCCAACACTTCTGGATTCCCTACATTTAACACACACATGTGTATACACAAATATACATATTTATGTATATTATTTATATATATTATATATGTACATATTGCAGACATATATGTTGTAAACACATATATGCATACACACAGTCTCTGAATCGATTTCAGGGGGTCTGTGAACTTGAATAGAAAAAAGAATACGTCTTTATTTTCATTAACATTTAACTGAAATTTAGCATTTCCTTCAATTACGAATGCAAGCAACGAACATAAATCTGAGATGGGGGTCTATAGTTTTCATCCAGTTGCCAAAGTGGATCACGACATAACGAAGGTGAAGAACCTCTGTATTAGGTATTAAAGGGCCTTAGCCTTTTAATTTCTATTTTAGTTCCCACTCACTCATTTGCAGTGAAAGCAGAGGGATTCTAGCAGGAGTTTAGACTTGAGAAAGTAAGGGACCCCAGACCCCAAAGTCCTTCCACGTTTGTTGTGAGAATAGTCTTTGCTTGGGTGATGCCTAAATGTAGTTTAGCCATTGAACACAAATAGGGATATATAGGGAATAGTAATCTAGACTCAGCCCTCTGTGGAAAGAACCAAGCCCAATGATCAGGAAGTAGATTTCTAAGTTAGATTTAAGTCTGAGGGCATGGATTATTTAGCTAGGAACTATATAGGGAGTTCTAAAAATCTTAGTCTAAACTTTAATAGTTTAAAACTGTGCTAAGAATTTTGGGCCATGCTGTATAAGAAAATTATTGTTTCATGAAAAAGGCATCACTAAAACTCTGAATAACTAATAAAACTGACTTATAGAGAGTTCAGTTTTGTGTTAGAAGTGTCTTAACATTACTCTGACAAACTTCAAAATTTAACATATTTTTCAAATATTATAGTAATAATTAAGATATATTCATACTTTCTTCCTAGGTGAGAAAAATTCTTAAGGGCAAAAAGTTTCCTCTTAACATTTTACTGTGGTCAAAATGTGTGCCGTATGCACTGAGAATGAATGATTTCAAAAAATTACGTTATTCTATAGAACATTTGGAAAAACAGTTGCATATGATATCAAAATAACTAAAATAATATAATATTTTAATACTCTGTAGCTATTGTTCTAAACAAGTAATTGTGGATAGGTGTCATTTACTCTGGTAAAGTAGACCAAACCCTTAAATTATGTATTGCTAGTTTTTGCAATATGATGGAGTATAACAATTCCATAAAGGGGGTAGTTTTATGCTACAATACAAGGCTTTTAGAATGTGTGCATTTGATATCGCACTGAAAATATAGTATGATATGTTAAAGAAAAAGCATAGCATGCTATATTTTCAGGTCGTAGGTATCAACCTACTAAAATACTTGCTGTCTCACAAAATAATTAAATTGCTAATTTTTCATATTGTAAATATTAAAGAATGTTTATTGAAATTTTTAATGAGACATTGCTTTTCCCTGATCCTTTTCCTGCCTGTCTGATTGATATTCTTTTGAGGAATCCATGTTATGTCCCCCATTTATTCCAGGGCTCCATCCTGGATCCTTCTCTCTTCCTTCTTTATGTTATTTTTCTTGATCGGCTTTCTATTGGTTCAACACTTATAAAATCTGAAGTCTACATATCCAGCCTCATTTCTCTCTGGAGCCCCGCATCTTTTAACTATCTACTGGGCAATTCCTTCTGGATATCCCATAGAGCACATGTATCTATAATAGAATCCTTCTGTTTCCCCCCCTAATCTTCTCATTTCTATCAAGAGCAGCACCGTTTTTTCAGTTACCCATATTCACAATCTAGGAATAATCCTTGAATCCATTCTCACCCCGTGATATACAGTCATTTCTAAAATCCTTCATCCCCTTCTCTTCACTCACATGACCACCACCCTACTTTTACCTGGACTTTTGCAACAGCCTCTTAATTGGCATCCCTGCAAGCAGCCCCTCCCCTTCCCAATGTATCCTCCATACAGCTGCTAAACTGATAGTCTGAAAAACCATGTCATTTCCCCACTCTATTTCCTCTAACATAAAATTCAGACTATTTTGTTTATATTTGAAGCTCTTCATGATCTGGTTCCAACCTATCTTTCTTGGCTAATTGTTCATTCCTTGCCTCTCACACTCTCCATTACAACCAAATTGGCTTGCTTCCTCTTCTCTGTATGAGTGATAAAGCGACAGTCGTCAAAGCCATCTGGTGTTGGTTTAAAGAGACAGAAGTAGATCAATGGAATAGAAAGGAATAAGGAAAATCACAAATCATGGAACTCAATAACCCAATGTTCAATAAATGCCAAAGTAGAAATGACTTAGGAAAGAACTCCCTATTTGATAACGAGTGGGAAAATTAGAAAGTAGTTTGGCAGAAGTTGGGCCTAGATTAATATTTAATTTATCATTTCCATAATAAATACAAAATGGATACAATATTAAAGATTATACCATGAAAAATGGAAGAGAAACAGATTGTGTCCCTTTTAGAACTATGAGTAGGCAATAAATTCTTAACCATCTAAGACATAGAGGCAGTCACAAAGGGTAAAATAGATAATTTTGATTATTTAAAACAAAGGGCTATTGTACAAGCAATATTAGTATATCTAGCACAAGAAGGGAAACCCTCAAATGGATCAAATATCTCAGATAAGGATCAATACATATAGACAACTAGGAAGAATTATGCAAGATCAAAAGTCGTTTTGCAATAGTTGCTTTCAAAAGATATGAGCAAACAGTTCTTAAAAATGAATTGCAAACTATTAACAACCGTATGGAAAAAAATCACTGACGCTGAGAACAATGCAGAACAACTCTGAGGTTTCACTATCAAATTCGTAAAAATGACCAAAAAAAATGGAGATGGTGCTGGATTATAGAGAGACGAGCACATGAATGCTTTGTTAGTGAAGCTGTGCAAAATGAAGTACTGTCGTTCTGGAAAGGAATTTGGAATTATGCAAATAAAGTGCCTAGAATGTCCACACTCTTTGACCTTCATATTCTATTGCTAGGCATACACACCTCAAGACGTCCACTGACAAAATAAAACAAAACAAAAAACAACCAAAAAAAGTTCCGTGCATGCCACAGTATTTATGGTGCCACTTTCTGCATTAGCCAAGAAGTAAAACCTAAGTCAATTAATAAGCATTTACTAAGTGCCTGCTATTTGCCAGGCATTGTATTAAGTCCTGGGGATAAAAAGAAAGGTGAATATAGACCTTGCACTCAAGGAGCTCAAGTCTAATGGGGGAAACAAAATGCAAACAAGTATGTATAAACACATTATACACATGAGAAATTGGAGATGATCAGTAGAGGGAAGGTACTACCATTAAGAGGGATAAGGAAAGGCTTCTCTTAGAGAACAGGCTTTTAGCTGGTACTTGAAGCAAGCCAGGGACGCCAGGTTGTAGAGATGAGGGCTGGGGAAAATTCCAGGAATGCAGGACAACCAAAGGCAAAAAAAAAAAACCCACAACACCAAAAAATCCTTCCAAAAAACAACAGGGTTTCTCAGACTCTGGAGATGCAAGGTCTTGTCCAGTATCCCTGGATCCAAGTGTGCTCGGTAGAGTAAGGTATGAGAACACTGGAAAGGTACAAGGGGGCCAGTTTGTGATGCTAAAGAGAGGGTTTTAGATTTCATCCCTGAGGTCATAGGAAACTGGAGTTTATTGAGTAAAGGGGAGGGGTGGGGGAGCGTCACCATAGATTGGGAAAAGGCTAAACCAATTATGTTACATGAATGTAATGTAATATTATTGTGCTATGAGAAATTACAAGCACAGATTCAAAAAAGCATGGAAAGATTTACATGCATTGATGTAAAGTAAACAGAGTCCGGCAAACGATATACATAATGACTACCACAATGTAAACGGAAAGAACAATAGCCACAAAATAATTGAAAATGAATATTAAAAACTATTAAGAATAAACTGCCTGTAACAGAGTCATGAGAAGACACCTCCCCCTGCTCCTTCACAGAAGTTTGGGATGGGGAAGAAGATCATCGCAGGTGTTAAGCGATGGGAGATCAGATGTTTTAAAGTATTTATTGATTTTGCTAAATTTTTTTCTCTGATGTTTTTCTTTTTCCTTTTTAAAAAATTCTGTACTATAAGTGATGGCTCTCTGGGTAGGGAGGAATAGGGATACAGAAGAAAGCTAGGTGATATAAAAACAAAATTAAATCATTAAAAATTCTATTGTTTTTTAAAGTTGCTTCAGATTACTTTCTTATTGCCTCTAGAATAGAATGAATCCTGACCCGTTTGGATTTAAAGCCCTTTGCAATCCGATACCACCTGATTTTTCCAGGCTAATTATTCATTACTTTCCTTCTTAGCCTCCATGTTATAACCCAGAGAGCCTACTTGCTCCTCTCTGCATGTGAGCTTCCAACACCCTTTTCTATGCCCTTGTACAGGCTGAAGGAGCCCAATGCTTTGATTGTTCTACCTTCCCATTCCTGTCACTTAGAGCCCCTAGCTCCCTTTAAGGCTCAGATCTAGTCTGCCTCCTCCAAGAGGCCTTTCCTGATTGCCCCATTGTTGGTGGCCATCTGCCCCGCCCCAATTCCTTTGCATTTTGGAGGACCAGATTTCATTGTTGTGAATTCTGAATGAGAAAGCTCCCTCCAGCAATGAGCTGAGCACTGTGCTAAGTACTAGAGAAGATGTCATTGTTTAGTCGTTTTTCAGTCATGTCTGACTCTTGGTGACCTTATTTGGTAAAAAATAATGGAGCGGTTTGCCATTTTTTTTTCTCCAGCTCATTTTACAGATGAAGAAACTGAGGCAAACGGGATTAAGTGACTTGCCCAGGGTTACACAGCTAGTAAAGTTTCTGAGGTCAGATTTGAACTCAGGTCTTCCTGACCCTAGGCCCAGCTCTCTGACCCTTGGAGCCACCTCGCTGCCCTTGGCACACAGTAGGTGCCTAATAAATGCCTGTTGATTGGTTGGTTGGTTACTCAGGGTCATCAAGTATATCCGTGTGAGCCAGGGTTTCATAACTCCAAGGCTAAGGAGTCCCTATCCATGTCACTGCTCTGCCTCATCCTTTGTTCTGATTCTTCGTGTGAAAGTGTTAGTTCTACCAGTTGAATGTAATCTTCTTAAGGAAAGGGACTGTTTCACCTTTGTGTTGTATCCCCAATGCCTAACGTGGCACACAGTAGGTGCTCATAAATAAGTGCCTGTTGAATCTAACTAAATTGAATTGAATGGCGCAGTCGAAAACGAAGAAAAATCCATTTGTCCCGGAGCAGAACCTGCTGGCGATGCACAAAACCACCCTGGATTCAGTAAAAGGATCCATCAGTCATTCTGCCTTAATCGCATCCTCTCCATTATCCCCTGCTCCTCACTCATCCCGCGATGGCAGCTCCTCTGAGAACAGGCACACTTTTCTGATGCGGAGTGCTTGTCTTGAGTTTGACTGCGTTTCTGTCTCTCGCAAAATGAAAATAGTCTGCTAAGACATTTAACAAACATGAGTGTACACAGAAATGCTTTATTATAATTGGCAGTGATTCATAAATTGACCAATGTTTCGTTACCATGAGCACTGAGGATATTTTTCAGTCAAATGTTTTCTTTCTATCATTCAACCAATAAGTACCTACTATGTCCCAGGCACTGTGCTTATGTTTCTTGACATCTCCTGTTCCTTCTTGCAAAAGATTTTACACGTAGCAGCCATTTAGTAGTTATTGTTTGTCAGAACCTCTGGTCATTCACTAGGGAGCTTTGCCGTATGTTAATATGCTGATATATATTAAACATTTGATAATGCTAATTATACCTTAATATTTTAATAGTAACAATAGCTAATATTATGTAGCATCTACTAATAATAATATTAAAGTCTAACTTGTGTGATATGTTAGGAAACCTTTGTCTTAATCCAACGTCTCACTAACTAGCTGTGTGATCTTGTTGTAAGATGAATGACTTTAATAATCTGTATTCTTTTAAAGAGCCTTTAGCAGAATGTCTATGTAAGTTGTGTGTGCTGTATTTTTTGCGCATGTAGGTCACATGTGTGTCGTTGGGTCTGTCTAGATGTGGCTTATAGGGAGGTAAGCATAGATGTTTTTAGAATCTCCTTTTTCAACATTCTCCAAGGCAGGCTTAGTTTCCTGCCAGGAGGGAAGGCTGGAGGTTAGGGCCAGAGACTGGCCACTCTGTCTTTTAATTTTGCTCTCTTAAACATTGCTAATGTAGGGAAAATAATTTTTAAGTTCAAGCTGAGGTCTCAATTCCTTAACAAGGAAGAGGTGCCCCAAAGCTTGATTCGCTTCCCACCAAATGCCGGTTTTACAATGAACACACATACTACATATCAAATACACTCATTTATACCAAAACAGAAATCAGAGAGTTTCAGATAATCCACAAGGAGGAATTCTCTGAAGCTGGGGGTAGAGACATGATCAAGGTACCAGCTCTTCTACACGCTGACTTCTTCCCAGCTTTCTAACTACAAAGACTCTTAGCGTCTTTCTCTCCCTTCAAGGACCTGTGGGTCTTCTGTCCCAAAGCTGGAAAACAGAAGGCTCTATTTTCAAGTTTTCACCAATTTCCTTCCTCCTCCAAACTGGGAGAACTGAGTAATCAGTCTCCACCAATGAGGAAAGTCTTGTGGAGATGAATTTTGAGCCATGGGTTATATACGGAACTAATGTGGAAAGGTAAATGGTCCTTTATTCCTTTCCCCTCTTGTTAAAGTATGGTGGAAGCAGTATCATAATTCCTACCCTGCCATTCAAGTTAGTCTAGTTGGTTCCTGTTGTTTCCCATAGAAGGTATTGTGACATTCCTAGGGATTTGGTTGGCCTGGAGACCAGAAGTTCAGATTGTTGAAGTCACTTACTGATCACCCAGGAAAGCCAGGTTCTCATCCAGACAGATGAGGGAGGCTGGCTCAGTTCCATGAACTCAAGGAATTTAGGGGGCCTATCCTTGTTTAATATCCTCCAACTATGGCTAACTAAAGTTCTTTTTGTTAAGTGTTGAATTACCTTCAAGTATCTCATTTTGTTCTGATATTGAACCTAAAATACCAAGGGACTGGCTTTAAGTCGTACCTAGTCCAGAGAGAATATAGAGTCAAAACCAGGGCAGAATGACCAGGTCTGAACTGACTTACTGAACTCAAAGACTACATGTGCAGCCCTCCTGCAGCTTAGAGAAAAAAACAACAACAACAAAACAAAACACAGCTTAGCACCTAGGAAGGGAAAGTAATTAGTTGAAGGAGGAAGCTACCAGATGGCCACTCATTCCCTTGTGCTTCCTTCTTTGGCAGCTACAGCCTAGGTGAACTCTTCAGCCTGGCCCAGATTGTGCCTGACCATTACCCCCACACCCACCTCTTCTAGAAGGAAGGGCAAACAACCACCACTTCCCATTGACACTTAGTGTCTCCCCTGGGGGCTACTTTGTGATGCTTGGCCTGAAACGCAAAAATTGCTAGTTATACTTATACCTCTTGGTCCTTGTTTGTAAAGTGAGAGGTTTACACTGAATATTCTCTAAGGTCCTTTGAAGCTCTAACAGTTTATCTTGATTATTAAGTATAATATAATTATGTATGGCTGTATCTATATGTGTAGATATAGATACAGCTATGTATATAAACACAAACACATATGTAAAACTATATATTTATATGTACAAATACATATGTAAAACTATATATATGTACAAATACATATGTAAAACTATATATGTGTACAAATACATACGTAAAACTATATATATATATATATATGTTTATATGCATATATGTATTTTTCCTTGGCATTGAGGGAGAAATGGGAATTGTATTTAGGTTAGAGGAAGATAACTCATGATTATCTGTGGAAATTTTACTTGGCAATATGTAGTGTCTCAAGTTTCATCAGTTCTGTCATGTTTCTTTTTTCTTATTAGTGAAATTCTGCATATTTCAGAGGTTTCCAGACACCCAATTGTAATTTTACAAATCAAGCTTATAATATTTTTAAGCTCTTGGATAGTTTTATTTAATGAGCTCATTCTTTTTCACCTGAAACTGTGATCCTATCACTTTCAAAATAGGTTTTAGGGAAGATTTGAAAAGATTGCTCAGGATGTGGGCATGCACTTTGAAATGCTTTCCTGGCTCAGAGGAGAAGTTAATCCCCTTTGTGTAATTTCAGCATTCAGTATTGGTTCATACAAAATGAGCCTGAAAATTAAAATGAAGGTAATAGGCAAAAGAGGGCAACTAGGAAGAGAATGGGTAGAGTGCCAGGACTGAAGTCAGGAACACTCTTCTTCATGAGTTCAAACCTGGCCTCAAATACTTACAAGCTGTGTGACCCTGGGCAAACCACTTAACCCGGTTTGCCTCAATTTCCTCATCTGTAAAATGAGCTAGGGAAGAAAATGGCAAAACCACTCCAGTATCTTTGCCAAGAAAACCCCAAATGGGGTCATCAAGAGTCAGATATAACCACTGAACAACAACAAAATGCTTTATGTTAAAATACTTCACGATATTTATCTAGAACCCAAACGTTAATTGAATGATAGCTGGATGAAAAAGTAATTTCAGTTGAAAGCCTTAGAATCTAGGATTGCTTTGATCATTTCTTCTTGGGATGAAATTAATTCAGTCCTAAAATAAAGATTCTAAATACTTCCTTAACTTTTAGGAGTAGAAGTAATTTATTTGTTATTGAAACATTCTAATATGCACCTATAGATTTGTTTGTACCATCAAATCATATTTAATTTATGTTCTTATCCAGTTCACACAATTTCAGAGTTTCCTCCTAAGTGAGTAAAAAGAAAAAAAAACCCAGACCCAAACTAAACCCACAGCTTCCCACCCAACCCCCAATCCAAACATTTACATTTTTCTTATCTATCCCAACATATATTGCCAATTTTACTATTTTGGTTCAAGGACTCTATTCATTCCTAATATTATTTATTTTGGAATTGAGTTTAATTCATTCTAAAGGAAGTTAAAATGGCCACAGTGATTCCAGATCCTTATTCTTTCCAGTGAAATTATTCTTTATTTTCACGTAGCAACCATTTTCTAATTATCCTTTATGTTCAGAGCATTTTACCAGGTACTGGGGCAGATACAAAGGTAATTAAGAAGATCTTAATGCCTTCAATTGTTGGAATAAAGAAGTGTGAACATTGTTTTAAAATTATTCAGTGGAAATTATAGAACTGTTACTGGAACAGGAAAACCCTATATTTACCTGACAGAAAGGTAAATTTTCAAAACTACTAACTGCACCACACATTTATGTCATTGAGGATCTGTTTAATATCAGTTTGACAGTATTTATTGAATTAAGGGAAATAGCATGATATAGTCCTGAGGTGTCAAATACCAGATCTAACTACCCTATTTGCTGGCAACACCACCCAGTGCAGTCCTGAACCAGATTAAAATGTAATTAGGAAATATTTAACAAAATAAATAAAATACAATAAAGCATTTCTTTCTATTTTTTTGTGGTTCAGTCATGTCTGACTCTTCATGACCCCATTTGAGATTTTCTTGTCAAATATACTAGTGTGGTTTGCCATTTCCTTCTCCAGCTCATTTTACGTGTGAAGAAACTGAGGCAAGTAGGGTTAAGTGAGAAATTGAGGCAAATAGGGTTAGGTGACTTTCCCAGGGTCACAGCTAGTAAGTGTCTGAGGCCAGATTTGAACTCATAAAGAGAAGTCTTCCCGATTCCAAGCTTAGTGCTCTACCCACTGAGCCACCTAGCTGCCTCTACAATAAAATATAGATAATATTAATTTTTGGTTTTCTACGTCAGTGTGCAACTCACAAGAATCCTTGTAAATGGTTTAGTAGCTTGCATTTCTATTTGAGTGACACCACTCAAATGTTGCGAATAGAGTACTTTTGAGGGGGCATCCAAGGCATTAGGGTAAAACCATAAACCTAGAGGTCATCAGGTAAAAGGCACTGGGGGCTACCTCTCTAGAAACCTAAGTTCAGTTCTTTTCTGAGAGGAGGCCAAACCTGAGTAGTGCTGTAAGTCTTAAGGACTATGTAAAGAAGGGGTGGGGAAACCTATGTGGCCCTCTAGATCCTCAATGAGTCCCTTTGACTGAATCCAAACTTCACAGAACAATTTTTTTTTTTGGATTCAGTCAAAGGACCACACTTGAGGACCTAGAGGGCCATATGTGGTCTGAAGCCATGGATTCCCCACCTCTGGTTTAAGATATTGCAGGGAAAGATGGAGAAGAATTAGACTGCTTGAACTGCATGTCTTTTATCTGTTTTCTGCATTTTCTGTGGGAGTGAATTAAAGAATGTCCTTTATGCTGATATATCATATATGTATATGTATATATATGTATATATATACATATACATATATGTATATGTTTTGATTCAAGCAATTGAGGTAAGTATACATACATATACACACATGTGTGTGTGCATATATATACATACATATATACATATATATACATACATATATATACATATATATGTACATATATATAGTGACCTTGATTGCTTGAATCGAAGCTGAAGATCATTTTATTCACATCATTGTAGATGTAGATATAAGCCATGTTTAAACTATAAGCTGCAGAGGCAAAAGGTGTGATTTATGGGGAAGCCCAGTAGATTTGAAGGAGCCCAAAGACGCAGATGGTGGGCAACAAGTTACATCTTTATTGAACATTTCACATATGTGCGTGCAGTACTTGTATAAAAGTTATTACAACATTAACGGCAAAACACTTAGGAACAGCCTCCAAAAAAGAAAGTGGTGAAGATTCTGTCTGGGAGTGACCTTCCCAGGGAAGGTTATACAGAATGAATGGTATGTATGAGAGTAAATTCACAGTAAAAGCAAAGATATAGGCTCAATTAGTAGGAGACAGAATTACCTATCAAGCACCGGTACTCTCATATCACTTATACTTTCATAGTTAAGTGGAGCTATGACCTCACAGAGAGGGGTGCTCCCTCCAGTGGTACAGATTACAGCCCATCCATCTCTTTTCATCCTGTGCAGCCATTATCCATGTCTGACTGTGACTAGCATCCACTCACCATCCTGGAAGCCTTCCTCTAAGTGATAAATGGGTACCAATACATCACTCTAGCCATCCATCCCTCCTGCCTCCTTTTTGAGTCATGCGTATCTCTGATGACATGTTTTATGCTATTATTTTACATGCAATCCATCATTGTGAGTATGCCGTGGCCTATTTGCTCCACTGCCCTTGCAGTGATCCACAAATTTGAATCCTCAGAGATGGTGATCTAATTTTATAGATGACAAAACTAAGGTGTAGAGAAGTTAACTAACTTGCCCAGCATGCATCAGGATTCTAACTTGGGTCTTCTGACACCAAATTCAATTTCTTTAAACTGTACCCCAAACAGTGTGGGAATAATCACAAAAAAGGTTGTGAATAAGCCATGTGGAAGTGTCTCATGCCACATATTATCCTCTGATTCGAAAGAAAAAAATTTTAAGTGGTTAGCTAGGCTCTCCAGAAGGGTAAAATTCCCTACTTTCTGGGAGGGATATTTAGTCAGTGGACAAAGGAACATACAGACAAAGCTGATACAAACTTTAACTCTTCTTATCTCAAGTATATCTGACAGAGCATTATATGTGTATATAAGAATGCCATTATGATGACAATAATAGTTTTATAAATCACTGACCTTTGATCTTTAAAACAACTCAAGTTAACACAAGCATTATTCCCCCATTTTAAAAATAAGAAAACTGAGTTTCAAAAAAGTTAAAAAAAATACAGCTAATGTCATATCTGAGAGAGGAAGCTATCATGGTTGGCCTTTATACCTTTTACATCCCTAGCCCCTCTCATCGGACCTACTGATGCCACCTAATCATCCCTGGACCTTATCATTAGCCCCGTAGTGAAACTTTCATTTTTATGTTGTCTCTCCCAGTTGGATTAAGACTCCACCAAGACTCTGGGGTATACCTTGCCTGTCTTTTTCATTTTAGCTGTCTTATTGTATGGCTGCAGTTATGTATAGGGAATAGTGAAGAATGAAATCTCTAGGTAGTCCATCTAACTGCATGTCAAAATCTGGGCAATTGGAATTATCTCTCTTTCTCTCTCTGCATACATATGTTTATATATATGCATATGTATATATATATATATGTATATGAATATATTAGGTTTTATATATATATGAGAGAGAAAGAGAGAGACAGAGAGACAGGGAGTGGGAGGGAGGGAAGGAAGAAGGAAGAATAAGGGAGAGAGCAAGAGAATGTGCCTTTTTGAAATTGCAGTGCTCCAGATGGATTTCAGAAAAACCTGAAAATACTTATGTGAATTGATGCTGAGTGAAGTGAGAAGAACCAGGAGAACATTGTACACAGTATCACTAATACTGTGTGATGATCAACTGTGATTGACTTAGTCCTTCTCAGCAACATAATGACCCAAGGCAATTCCAAAAGACTCGTGATGGAAAATGCCATCTATATGCAGAGAAAGAACTATGGAGTCTGAATGCAGATCGAAGCATACTATTTTTGCTTTTTTTTTTAATTTGATTTTGTGTCTTTTTCTTTTTTGTTCTGTTTCTCCTTTCACAATATGACTAATGTAGAAATATGTTTCCATGATTGCACGTGTATAACCTATATCAGATTGCTTGCTGTCTTGGGGAGGGAAAAAGGAAGGGAGAGAGGGAGAAAAATTCAGAACTCAAAACCTTATAAAAATGAATGTTGAAAACTATCTTCCATGTAATTAGAAAAAATGAAATATTATTTACACAAAAAGAACAAAATAAACAGCAATAACAACAAAAAGAAATTGTAGAGGTCCTTTAAAAAAACCCTCCAAACTGATTTTTGAAATACCAGTATTCTAGCTGCCTTGTTGTATGTCTGCAAGTATGTTTAATATGTACTGAAGGATGTGCCCTGACGGCCCTTTTAACTGCATGTCATAATCTGAGCAATTGGAATTCTTCATTCACTTCATTTTTTCCCCATGTGTTTGGGTAGGCCATCTCTTCACCAGTCTTTGAGTGCTGGTGGATCTCCTCCAGGAGGCTGTCTTATGTTCTGGAATTCAATACAACCACAAACAGGGTTTCACCATCTATATTATTTCCTCTTCAACTTGGACTCTGCTCTGGATCTTCTCCCTGACAGGGACAAACACCTTTGTTTATCATACAATATGAATTGTACTTGTCTATGATATGTTGTCTCCACTATTGTCAATACATTATAGATTCCAAAATTTTTTCTCAAAGTCTGGACTAACTTGAGTTTGATAATCTGGAGGAAAAAGGGACATAAGCAATGAATAGCTATTGAGTTATTCATTTTCAATTCTTTAGCATCAGAGGCTTCTTGATAAGGTCGTCACTTTTATTCTATCTTCCAAAGAATTGTACGTAATTTTCATGTATGTATTGGAAACAACTTGTTTAGTCAGTCAATAAGAATTTATTACATATAAGGCACCTACTATGTGCCAGGCATTACCAGATTATGTACTTTTTTATAGTCAATAAATAATACGCATTTTTAGCTTGTACCAATGTGCTTAACATATTGTAAACAATATGTACAGTGGGATCTTATATTTTCTACATTTTCCAGTCAATTATACATTGGTAAAGATGTGGTCTACAACTGACAGTCATTTGTGAAAGCTGGCCTGTTCCTGTGTATTCAAGGCCAAGCTGGCCTTGAAATGTGTATTTCATCCTGATGACATTTTTATGTAAATGAGGAAGTTCACATAGAGACTGGGAATTGTCAATGTTCTCCTTGCTCACCTTCATTTGGTATTAAAAAAGTCATTGGTATCTTCCCCTCCTTCAGATCCTTAGTGACTCAGTCCCTCAGTGGTTTAAAATAAATGATTGAAAATTAGAGCACTTCACCTAAATTTAGACCTAAAAATCAATAAAAATACAAAAGTTGTTCCAATCAAATTATTAAAATAAATATACCATAAAACATTTTGAAAAGAACACATTACATACCTGCCAAATTTCAATAATTTTTCATTCATTTTTGTACATATTTTAGGATGACACACCAGGATACACAGGCCAAACACTGGATTCAGTAAGCTCTGTCTCAGTGTTGCCTTCCTTTGGTGCAAACGATGAAAACATTGATTCAGTCCACTTGATTTTCAGACCCTTAGTTGGTCGTTATGGGTCACATGGAGCCCTAGAAGTTAAGCCTGGACATCTGTCTGTCAGTCTTTGTGCAGGACCTGCTCAGTATCTCTTTGAACAATAAATTACCTTCAATACGTTTGCCACCCTTGACTTTCTGTAGAACTTTTCAGTTGCGATAATGTAGAAAGATAAGAATCCTAATGACTTCAGAAAATTTATCTAGTTTTACCTAGATGGAACACATTCTTCTTTGTGTTAGAAGGATCATAGGATTTCATAGGATGATAGGTTTGTTGTTGTGGTTATCCATTCTCAAAGAGGACCAAAATGACGCCACTATGTTAGAGTCAAATTACAGTATGTCTGATTGGGGCTGATCAGACCAATACGAGCTTGGAATGCTCTACCCCAGGTCAGGCACAAATGGCCCATGTGAACATTTGAGGTGGATTCTCTAAATTTGTTCATCTTGCATTTCTTTTGAGGTACTTCAACTCTGCTTTGCTCATAGAGCACAGCACCTCCTCTGATGAGGGCACACCATGTTAGGTGGTCCTGTGCCATTCTTTCCCACGTCACACAATTGATTCTGAAGTTCTTGAAAGAGACCTATGTTGCTTTTTTTCTGACTACCATGTGAGCATTTGCCTTGTGTGAGTTTTGCATAAAACAGTCTTTTAGGCAGGCATGTGTCTGGTAACAAAACAATGTGGCCAGCCTATCGGAGTTGTAAGAAACTCCTGTTTAGTCATTTTCAGTTACATCTGATTCTTTGTGACTTCAGTTGGGGTTTTCTTGGTAAAGATACAGGAATGGTTTGCCATTTCCTTCTCCAGCTCATTTTATAGATGAGGAAACTGAGACAAACAGGGTTGAGTGACTTGCTTAGGGTCACACAGCTAGAATGTTTGAGGCCGGATTTGAACTCAGGAAGATGAGTCTTCCTGACTCCAGGCTCAGCACTGTATCCACTGCACTACTTAGCTGCTCTAGGAACCCTAAATGCATTCTAATTTTACAGAATAGAAAAGTGGGCTCAAGTTGAATAGTCATGGGGTTGCAGAGCTAATAAGAGGTAGTAAGTCCTTCCTGTATTCTTATCTTCTCTTATATTTTGTCTTTTTTGTTTGTTCGTTTCAGAGCTGATACTATACACATCTTCTGCACGTTGTTCCAGTAAAATATCAGTGTTTTACATATGCAGGCTCCTAGCCTATATAACTTGCTATTATTACTTTTAAAACCAAACCAAATCTGAAATAATGGTTTTTATAACTTTGCAAGCCAAAGCTCACAGTCTTTTTTTCCCCTTCAAAATGTTTGATGGTTTTCATTTAGCATAGGTTCCCTAGCAGGGTTTCTGGCTCCCAATCTAATTATTTTGCATTTGTCTCCTCTGAACTTACATTTATCTCCTGACCCAGTCACCTAACCAGCCTCAACTTTTTTTTAACCTGGTTGTATTTTCTCATTTCTTCTATCTGCTTCTATTTTTAGTGTAATCTGTTAATACTTTGGTCTCATTTTTAATAGCTTTTCCAAATCAATTACACTGTGAATACATTTGGGGATGTACCTAGAAAAAAGACCATATAAATATCAGAAAGGACCTCAGCAACTTCTTCTGAAAAGGGAACCTTCTCCCCCAGATTACCTGCTCTTCAAGCAAATAAAACTGCGAAAGAAGCATCCTTTTCCTACTTCTTAGCCATTCTCCTCCAGTTACATGGGGCACTTTCCAACTGAATAAGGCAAAGTGATTAGATGTAAGTGTATGTAGCACCAAAAATCTTAGATAGTATTTCTTGGCTCTGTGCCTTTTTATCATCCTTTTATCTAAATAACTTGAATTAGCCTCACAGGACTACTTTGAAGATCAAATCAGACAATGTCTGTAAAGTGCTTTGCCAATTCTAAAGTGCTACTTAAATGCTAGCTATTATTTTGGTCATCTCATTCTCATTTCTTTCAACTGGATTCAGTTAGAAATGGTCTTGGGACAAGTCACTTTTCTGTGTTTTGTTTTGCTTTTTTTCTCCTTATTTAATATTCTATGGACACAGAGTTGAAATTACTGCTTTTTGAAGCAGAATAAAAGTATTGGTATGTAAGCTCACCCTCCTGTAGGCTTGCTAAAAGCATCTTTGGCAAACAGGACAATATGGATATCATCCTTATACCTCATCCTGTCCCCTTGTAATCTTTATCATCTCTGCTAAATCTCTCTATTTGGAAAGATTTTCATTCCAACAACCTGGAGGTTATGAGTATTTGGTATAGTGACAGCTATTAAAAATGCTACTCATGTTCTTAAGTGAAAAAAATTCTTGTGATGGGGCAAAATGAAAAAGAAAATGTTAAGAATATCTAACTTAAAGGAAACATTGCTAGGAACACAGGGGCTGGGATACTTGCTTTAACATATGTTGAACCATGTGTTTGTGGACCATTGCTAGGAGAATCATTGATGGGTACATTGCTAGGAGAGCCTGACTTCAAATTAGAGGGATTAGGGTCGCTTTTCTCATTCTCTTCACATCGTTAAAACTGCTAGTTAGGCCCATAAAAAATTATATTTGAAAGGCTGGTAATTGTGAGCTCCTGGGAGGGACTATGTTTGCTTTTCTCTGCATCCCCAATACTTATCACAGTGCCTGGTGGTTAATAAATACTTAGTGACTTAAATGCTTGTTGACTTGACTTGATTAACCATTTTAAATTTTACTTTGGCTTAGCTAAGTCCTGATACCCATTTACTGTTGAAAAGGCCAGCCTGGCCAGTTCTCTTTCTTGTTGCCTCTTTCTTAAATGCAGAAGCCTCTCCTTGTCATCAACCACTGTGGCTCTGGGCTTACTATCGCATTAACTACCACCGTTCAGCTCCAAGTAAAGACAGGACTCCAGACCTCCCAAGATGACAGACTCCTCAGGATGTGTCCTTCTTGGGGGTATTTTCACTGAACATCAGGAAAGACTAAACATAAAAGGATCAAAGTAGCCACAGGTCCCCTGGAGCAGCCCGCCTTGGAACATCCAAGCTCTGCATGGGCAGTAACAATGGATCCCACAAAATCAAGGTAAAGAAGTACTATTCTTTGCCACTCCTTCCCAGAAACACATCGTGCCACCTGAAGAGTCACAGTCCATAGAGTGCCAGCTAGAAATGACCTCTTTCTTTAACAGATACAAGCCAGCAGACCAATGGTCCACTCACGGTCTCTCATGTCATATGAAATCATCAAGTCTTTTCAGCATGAGCCACCGGAGTAGAGGCAGGCTCCTCCAAATTGTCTACACAGCCCACTGGAAGCAGGCCAGGAATACCTATCTACACATGGTCCAAGGAATAGCCCCTATGGCAGATCCCATGACAGATTAAAATACTGTGGCAAAAACATAAATGTAGCATGCAATGTGAATTGTACTTGTCTATGATATGTTGTCTCCACTATTGTCAATACATTATAGATTCCAAAATTTTTTCTCAAAGTCTGGGCTAACTTAAGTTTGATAATCTGGAGGAAAAAGGAACGTAAGCAATGAATAGCTATTGAGTTATTCATTTTCAATTCTTTAGGCCTAGTATTTCTTTCGAATGCTGTGAACTTTTAAAAAATGTCACTAAAATGTTAACCATTTTTGTGTTTCATGGAATAGCTGTACCAGTTTGGGTGCTGTAAAGTCTATTTCAAATGCCATTAAAAAAACTTTCATTCTTACTGTGTTCTTCCACATGTGGCCTGGATATAAAGCATAAAATAATCTCTAGTCTCTTTGTTTCAAAAGAAAGAGAAAAAAGTAATTTCTTATTATAGAATAATGACTTATGTTCATTTTAAATAGCTCTTTCTTCTTGCTTTTTCGTGGATCATACTTATATTAAGAGGCAGCCTATGACAGTAACTACAAAGCTGGCATTAGAGTGAAGAGGATTTGGGTTCAAGTCCCTCTGCTGACGCACATTGATATGTGACCCTGAGCAAGTCTCTTGCCTTCTAGGGACACAGACCACTCTCTCAGACTCAGTTACAGAGAAGCTGCTCATCTGTATCAGGAGAGAGGACTCCTGATCAGTCCCCAAAATGATTGATATTATTTGAATTCCCTGAAAACTATGATTCATTGATGTTGGACTTGTCACAGAATGGGGATCTTCTAAGAGAATTCTTGGTAGTATCAGACATGTAATCACGTCTTCATTAACATATCCATGGCTCAAGTTTCTGTTCTCTTTTACACTTCCCTCTGAATCCCTCCTGACCCTTTTCCCTCAATCTCACACTCTTCTCCCATTTCCTCTTCCTGCTGCCTCAGCCTTAGGACAATGCCTCACCATCACTATCCAGATAATTTTTACCTAGCTGCCCAGCTGGTATTCTGCTGCCCCTCACACACCTTTAGCACTGCTGACAATGGGGCTGCATCATATACAGAGCAGATCATATCCCTCTTCTGCTCAGAATTCCCGTGGCGGATCCCCGATGCCTTCTAGAGAGAGTCCATACTCCTTAGACGGGCATTCAAGGCTCTCCATAGCCCACTGCCAACCTCCTCTTCCTTTATACACATTGCACACTCCTCTATGTCCCTCTTCTCTGTGCTCCCATGAAACTGTCTACAGCTACTATGTGCTGCTTTGTTCTTCTCATCACTCTGGGCAGGGTCATCCTGCACCTAGAATGCCTTCCCTCCTTTCATCTAGAGCAGTGTGTTGGAGAATTGCTTAAAGCTGAGAGGTGAAGTGGTTTGTGTGTGATTGTATGCCTCATCTATGCCAGGGGAAGGGCTTCAATCTGCCTTCCTTATTAGAAGGCTACCCATCTGGTCACATTGCCATATACATTATCATCTAGATTATATTTATGTAATGTTTGTGAAGACAAGCACCATGATTATTTATCTTGTGTCTTCTCTAGCTGCAAGGGCAGTTAGCTGGCATAGTGGATAGAGCGTGAGTCTTGGAGTCAGGAAGAAACCATCAAATTTGGCCTCAGACACTTACTAGCTGTGTGACCCTGGACAAGTCACTTACCCCTATTTGCCTCAGTTTCCTCATCCTAAAATGATCTGGAGAAGTAAATGGCAAACCACTCCAGTACCTTTGCCAATAAAACCCCAAATGGGGTCACAAAAAGTTGGATATGACTGAAAAATGACATCTTTTTTTTTTTTTGTTTGTTTGTTTTTGGTGAGGCGATGGGGTTAAGTGACTTGCCCAGGGTCACACAGCCAGTAAGTGTTAAGTGTCTGAGGCTGGATTTGAACTCAGGTCCTTCTGACTCCAAGGCCAGAGCTCCATCCACTGAGCTACCTAGCTGCCCCCTAAAATGGCATCTTTTCAACAACAGCATCTTATCTACTATTTAGCTTAGTGCTCAGCACGTAGTGGGCTGTATAAATTATATAAATTCTCTTTTTTAATATATACTATATTTTCTGAATATATATTACATTATATATGTACATATATTTAAATATCTTTATATTTTAACATTTTATGTTATGCATACTTAAGTATGCATAACACATAATTGTATGTAGATATACATACATATGTACACAAACACATGTGAGAGAGAGAGTCTTATTTATACATAAGGCCCTTTAGTGCCGTGTGTAAAATGTACTTTGCTTTACTTTTAGGTTTATACCATTGCGGGAGACACGGATTGGGGAAACATTGGTTAATTAACACTAGCCTACTGTCCCACTTGGCCACCTTAGCAATCTAGCCAGCGTGTCTGAGTTTTTGGTTCCAATATTGGTTTTGATCGAACTAGCACTGACCTCAGGCCATTTAGTGTCAGTCAACAAACACTTTTTATTTATTTATTTATTTTTGGCTAGGCAGTGGGGTTAAGTGACTTGCTGAGGGTCACACAGCTAGTAAGCGTTACGTGTCTAAGGCTGGATTTGAACTCAGTTTCTCCTGAATCCAGGGCTAGTGCTCTATCTACTGCGCCACCTAGCTGCCCCAACAAACGTTTATTGAGTTCTTAGTTTGTGCCAAGTACTAGACTAAGCAGCTAGAGACACAAATACACACGCCAAAGAAAGACTTGTTATCAATTAGTGTTACTTAACAACTCTCTCTGTATTCTCAACTGTAAGATGGGATCAATACATAATTAGCACCTACCTCCCCATGTTGTCATGAGGATAAAATGGGATGAAATTTGTAAAGAGCATTGCAAACCTTAAAGTGTTATGTTGATGCTAATTATTATTTTTGTTTTTAGTATTTCTTATTATTATAACTCTAGTCCTAAAGCCAATTAGTATGGTACTCTCTCCTTTGTGGAGATCAGTGTGCTGTGCCCTCATGAGAGATGAGGCAGAGTTAGTAAGAATGGGACAGAAGGGAATTTCTTCAGTTTTTCTCAGCCTGAGAGTCTCTTCAGGACTCTTCTGGCTTTCAGTTTTGAGAGTGAAGATGGACAATGCTAACCTTGCTTCAGGTTACTTAAGGGAAGGACTATGGGAAGAAATGGAAGGAGCTGCCAGTCTCCATCATGTCCCTATCCCCAGTTTGCTATGCTAGAGACTTTGGAGAACTGTCCCTTGAGTGAGAGCTAAGAGTCTCTCTCTCTGTGTCTCTCCCTCCCTTCCTCTCTGTCTCTCTCTTCCTCCTTCTCTGTCTCTGTCTCTCTCTCTCAGATGAGCTGAGTTACATTGCTCGCAATGAGATTAGCCTCTTCACTCTGCATTGTTTGGTTTATATTCTACTATATATATTTTCTCTGTTTGCTGTTTACTATGGACTTGGATACATGTGTTTCTTAGTTACTTATTATTTGTGTTCATCGTGTAACATCTTTTGTGGGAAAGGGGTCAAATCTTGGATATAAAGGGTGGAGTCCTGATTTTACTGTTAATTAAATAGTGATCAGAAGCTAGTGTGAAGCTAAAAATCACATCCCCTAGACTAATAATATTTAAGGGAGCAGATAAATATAATTCTAAACTAGGTATTCCCTTTCTCTCAGTAGAACAGAGCAGCCAAGCTTCTGGTCCCAACTTCTTGCTTCCCTTCCTGGGAGGAAATAAAATTTCCTTTGGAGAAGGTGGGAGAGGAGAAGAGTCTGGAGATGTCTATTCTGCTTCTCTTTGAGCCATACAATGATACCCCATGCTGTAAGTGGAGGATAGCTCCTCAATACATGATGATGATGATGATGATGATGATGATGATGATAATGTATACCCTGGTACATATTACTAAAATATTACTTTCATTATCTCATTCTCTTGTTCAAGGACTTTTTTGGCATTGTATTGGTAAAGATACATGATTTGAAGTAAAGAGTCTAAGATTGAATGCCAGTCCTGATAATTATAATTTTTGTGTTCTTGGGCAAGTCACCCTTTTTAGGTCTTAGTTTCTTCCTCTGTAAAAGAGGACTGCTGCATTGGGTAGTCTTAAAGATAAGATCCAAATCCTGTGATCTCATGATGCTTTGCATTCTTTAATCCCATAATAAATCTAAACTTCTTTGAATAGTTTTTGAGGCCCCTCCATAACCTGGCCTTAGGTCATTTAGCCATTGATTTATCCATTGGTCCATTTAGCCATTGATATCCACATATAGCATAATATATGTTTATTAGTGAATTTTTTAAGGAATGAATCCATATATTTCTCACTGTACCATCATGCATACTCTCTGCTCTAATTAAACTTATCTACACAATTCCTCATACATATCCTCTGATACTTTAATAAATGGTTGCTGGATTGGATTTGAATGGAAGAGAGAATACTTTTATCTGGTAGCCATGCTTTCTTTTGGTTTGGTATGGTTCTATTTTAAGAATGTTTCAGTTTGTTCAGTGAAAATAAAAGGTGAGACAAAAGTACCTTTTAGCAGAGGGGTCAGACAGCTAGTAAAATGTACTTCTTCTACCTATCTCTTCAATGACTTTGAATTAAAGTTATATCATAGATCACAGGGTGCCCCCTCCATAAAGAGCTCCAGCTTTGGGCCTAAGTGGACTTCAGTATGGTCTTGGGAGAGCCTGACTCTGAAGTAGGGGAATCAGGGTTTTCCTAAACTTTCTGCAACCTGCTCCTGCCCTGGAAAAATCTCTTAAAAAAAAGCTTAGATATGTTTCATTTCTAGAATCTCCCCTAAAGGGTTCACTTCTGGAAAAGGTATGATGTACCAGATATAGGACAAGTAATTCTTGCACTGCAAAAGAAATGCTTAAAATACAAAAGACTTATGGGCGTACACTCAAAAATACTTGAAATATGAAACAGCAGCTAGGAGGCACAATGGTTTAGATAGGCAAGTGGATAGATTTGTCATCAGGAAGACCTGAGTTCCATTTGGCCTCAAACATTTATTAGTGTGATTCTGGGCAAGTCATTTACTTTCTCTTAGTCTCAGTTTCCCCATCTATAAACAGGGATGGTAATAGCACCTATCTTATAGAGTTCCTGGCTGTCTTCTTCTTGGCAATATCATTCATTCCCATAGCTTCAGCTACACCTCCTTTACAGATGAATCTGAAATCTTTATCTCCAATCCTGGCTTTTCTCCTGAGCTCCACCCCACATCTTTAGCTGCCTACAAGGTATCTCTATTTTCTTCCCATTGTGTACGATAAAAAGCAATTTCTTCTGTTTGGCGTGTAAAAACCCTTTATGGTCTAACTCCAGTCTGCATTTCCCATAAAATGGCATAAGTTGTGGTCACATACCACATTCCAGCTAAATCTGACCCGTTGCTCTTTTTCATAGGTGATGCTCCATCCCCTACGTCCATGCTGCTGAGCAGGTTCTTCTACATATCTGTGATGTACTCCCTCTTCACTCTTGCCCTTTACGTTCATTAGCTTCCTTCAAGGCTCAACCCAGGTGCCATTTCCCATATTTTCTGAATTATTTGTCCACTCTCCCTCCAATTACTTATTTACTTAAATGTTCTCTCTGTCCAGTTGAATGTAAGTTCCTTGAAGGCGCATGCTTTTGTCTGTATATTCCTGGCCCCTAACCCATTGTCCCATATATAGGAAGTGGATGATAACTTCTTGTTAATTTTTGTCCTTCCTTTTCCAAGCCATTGACTCTCTCTTGCATACCTCTCATTTCTTTTCCCAATTTTTCTTCTACCTCTCTTATTTGACTTTTAAAATCCTTCTTGAGCTCTTTCAAGAAGGCTTTTTGGGCTTCAGACCAGTGTATAGTCCCTTTCGAGGTTTTGGATGTTAGTGTATTGACAATGTTGTCCTCTTCTGGATTTCTGCCTTGATCTTCCCTGTCCCCTTAATAAGAATCTATGGGCATCACACATTTCTTTTTGTTCATGGTATTTGCTTATTTCCCGACTTTAAAAAAAAGTTGAGCTCATCTACTGGAGAGCAGGGGGCACTGACCCAAGTTTCTTGTGCTGGGAGCCCAGGGCCTGGTTACGGGCTTTGTGCTCTGGGGCCTCAGGTGCTGGCAGTTGGAGGCTGTAGGCTTTTGGCAGTTTTCCTGGTGTTGGGCTGGAATCAGCAATACTGGAACTCTAGGGGTAGGGGTGGGGAGTCTGGCCCCTGGAGGATGCCTCCTCCTCACCCAGGCCTTATACTTCTTTCTTTGGTTCCTGCTCACCTGGGCCTTGCACAGGGATTTTTTTTTTTGCTGCTACAGGATATCTCTCAGCCTGCAGCTTTACCTCTTGGAGTTATACTTCCCAGAATTTTGCTGAAGCACTGGGAGACATGGCTGCTGGAGAACACCATGTCATGTGGTGGTTTTCTGAGCTGGTTTCCACTGGTTCCCCTGCCTCTATTGAGGCACTCGTGTGTCCTGGTGTTAGTACCTGCCTGCTCCATCACCCTGGGGTTCAGGTCTTCTCCTGGTATGCTAATGTGGGGCTTTCCCCTAGCTTGCTGGGATGCCTCTCATTCTGTACTTCTCCTCCTCCCCCAGAGTGAGAGGGGCCTTTCCTGTTAATCCCCCAAGTTTCCTGGGCTACAAGACTACTGCATCCTATCTTTCTGCTGCTTCAGCTGTTTCAGAGTTTTTCCTGGGCAATATTTTGTAGGCTTTCAGAGGCCAATCAGGGAGGTGAGAGTGACTTACTTTTTACTCCACCGTCTTGGCTCCTGGAAGCCAAATACAACATGTGTAAAACAAAGCTTATTATCTCCTCCTACCCCAAATCTGTGCTTCTTTTTGAATTATTTTAATTTTTGGCACCACCTTTGATCCCATTCACGCACAATTGAAACCTTATAGTTATCTTTGACCTTTTTCTCCTTCATTCCTTATAGCCAGTGGTAATTTTGCCACTGCCTACATCTTTTACGTTTCTCTATGTTTCTCTTTTCTCACTGTCACTTGCCTGAGTACAGGTCCTTATTGTTACTTGCCTAGAATATTGCAGTGTTTTCCATTGAAGTGTTCCTTTCTCACACTCTCTTCACCCGAAAACCATCCTTCATACTGCTAACTGGTCATGTCACTACTCTGGTCAAAAAGTTTTTATGACTCCATACAGCATTCTGAATACAATTCAAAGTTCCTTGCCTAGATTTAAGACCCTCCTTAATTTGGTACCATCCTCCCTTTATATACTCATCTCATATTGTTTTATCCATACCCCAGTCAAACTGGTCATGCTTTGTACCCTGGATACAGCCTGTATTCTCACACATCCTGGACTTTCCTCGTGCTGTTCTCTATGCCTGAAATGATGCCATTCCTCTTCCTCTTTACTTGCTGAATTATAATCCATTATTTAAAGTTCCACAAAATATATCACATCCTCCTCAAAGCCTTTCCCATTCTGCCTAACTGTCAAGGACCTTGATCTTTGTATTAAACAATATATTGATTTGTAATTCTCTAATGTGCTTAGCTATATCTGGGAGTTAGCTTACCAATACACTTAAATACAACTATAAAATACTGCTTACAGAAATAATGATTTAAATAACCAGAAAAATGGTGTTTCCTATGATTGGATCATTCCAATATAACCCAAAGGACAATATTACCTAATCAATTTATAGATTTAGTGCAATACAAATTCAGTGAATAAGGGGATATTTTATTGAACTAGACAAAAAACAACAACATCATTTGGTGGAAGTGGCCTAGAATCTAAAGAGAAAAAAAAACAGTAAAAGTATAAGTGAATGGCTATAGCATTGCCAGATTTCAACTATATTATTAAACAAGAATCACCAATTATTTAGTCTGATTTGAAAAAAAAAAACAGAACAAACATCAAAAAATTAGTTGACTTGACTAGATAAGCAGAACTTTGAAGTAAAAAGGAATAACAATAGCTCAGTGTTTGATGATCCCAAAAATGTAAATTAATTGGGGAAAGAATTCATTTTATACAAGGATTGCTGAGAACACTAGAAAACAGTTTGACAGAAAATAGGCTTAGAAACAACAGTAACGTAACCAAACTCTTCGTACTCTGACAAAACCTAATGTGCCTAAAACCAAAAGGTATTCTAGATAAGAAAATCTCAAAAATATTAAAACCAATAACAAAGGTCCAACATAACCTAAAACCTTCATTGCAACACTCTCTGTGGTACCAAGTAATTATAAACAAAGCAGGTGTCAATCAGTTGGAGAATGACTGGAAAAGATGTGGGATGTCAATGTAATAGGACATTATTATACAATAAGAAATGAAACATGATAAATTCAGAGAAATGTGGGAAGATTTGTAAGAATTGATATCGCATCAAATGAACAGAACCAAATTTTATATGACTGCAACAATGTAAAATAAAACATCACTAAAATAATTTGATCTATGAGTATTGGACAGCTCAGTGATGTTCCAGGAAAGTAGATAATGAAGTGTTCCAGCCTTCTCAGAGAAGTGACATAGAGGACAACTAGGGAGGAATATTATACACATGGCCAGATATACTTGGATTTTTTGTTGTTATTTGTTTTTCCCCCATGTAACAGTATTTTATTTTTTTTTAATTACATGTAAAGATAGTTTTCCAGATCTACTTCTTACAAGAAAAGATTCAATCTGGAGAACGAGAAGGATCCCCCAAATTAATGTGATATAATGACAAAGGGCATCAATGAAACTTTAAAATAATTACTCTGCTGTATTTTCCTGTACGTTATACATCAGCTGCCAAAATCTGAGCAACATATGTTTAACATAAGCTATTCTTTTGTTTGATTCTCAACAGCTAAGTCCAATTTTCAGAGACACTGTGCTGAAAGGAACCTTTAATGCTACCCTACGGAATCCTTTATTGTATGAGGTGGAAAATGTCTCTATGGCTCAGAAACCGAAACACAGTCCTGTCTGGGAAGTAAACGTGTGATGTTAAAATGGTGAGTCTTGCTGACTTCCTCCGTAGCTGCATTAGCAGCCTCAGATCCGTTTGTTTCATTTTCCGTAGTCCATAAATTGCATGATTCATAGTATCAGTCACTTGGAAACCATCTTTAATAAAATGGTTTTGGCAGACTTTCTTTTGGCTAGCCCTTCTTGCCCAATACAAAGACATCCATCCTCTCCCTGCTGCTTTGTTTTAGTCAGTTCCCACGGAAGCCCTTGGCCTTGCAACATCCTAGTCTTTTTGGAAATAATTATACAAAAAGTGAGATTGTATTTCGAAAGGATTGTCATTAAGTCAGAAAGAAATGCCCTTGTCTGATGGAAAAGAGGAGAGAGCCAGAGCACCAGCATCCATGCAACGTCTGAGACAGTGGTCGAGGCCTGGGGTTTCATCAGGACAGGAATGTGCTCTGGCCTGTGGTATCCCAGGGAGAAATTCCTCTTCCATTCAGTACTCACCTCATTAAATGCCTTTATGGTTAGGGCACTAACTGAGTTTGCATCAATTAAAAGGCACCAGAGTTCTGAAGAGAAATTTATTTACCCCTTTTTTTTTTCCTTTGGGTAATAAAAGCAAAGATCAATAGCCCATGTAAATGGTTGACCTACTTAGTGAAACTACAAAGGAAATTCCAAGAAGCACCTTCACATTTTTCTATTGTGAAAGTCTTAGCTTCATTGCTTGTCTGGAACCCTGGAGTTCCGTGGACACATTGTCTATGGAAGAATGTCTCTGTGTTAGTCTTACTTTGACAAGTGTTCTTTTCGGTTTATGTTAGTAAGTGGGATAGAAGCTCCCAACTAACATTGCCAGAATTCTTCATCATCTTTTAATTGTCATAGTATTCGTCAGCATATACTTGTGGTTTTCAAATGAAATACATTTTCTCTTGCTAACTAATCACTTTCTTCAACCACAATCCCCCAGACTTGAAATAGAAACAGATGTTCATATTTGCAGTCCATTGAAGCAAGAATAAACAAGATTTCCCTTTCCCCTAACTCTTACTCTACACCCCAAGTTTCTAAATAGATCTCAAATGGATTTGATTGTAGAAGGACTAGGGAAAAGACTGATTTACTCAATGGAAGGAAATAGTAGAACACAGTGAAATGGAAGCTAGCACCAAATGTGTCCACTAGGTTCTATGTAATATAAGACAGCTGGTGCCAGAGAGGGTAAAACATCAGGCCTGGAGGCAGGAAGACCTGAGGTCAGATCTGCTTACTAGCTGGGTCACTTAACTTGACTGTCTATTTCCTCAGCTATAAAGTAGGGATGGTAATAGCCCCTACTTCTCAGACTGTTGTGAAGATTAAATAAGATAGTATTTATAAAGCACTCAGCATAGTACAGGAGTGGGGAACTGTGGCCTCAAGGCCATATGTGGCCCTCTAGGTCCTCAAGTGCGGCCCTTTGATTGAATTCAGGGCCACATGCGACCTTGAGTCTGCAGGTTCCCACCCCGGCATAACATCTGGAACATAATAGACAATAAATATTGATTTCCCACCTCCTTCCCTTCCTTCCTTCCTTCCTTCCTTCCTTCCTTCCTTCCTTCCTTCCTTCCTTCTTCCTTCCTTCCTTCCTTCCTTCCTTCCTTCCTTCCTTCTTCCTTCCTTTCTTCTTTCCTTCCTTCTTTCTTTTCTTCTAGGTAATAAATATTTTTCCATTCTATCTTTATGTCCTGTATGCCTTGCACATACTAGGCACTTCATAAATGTTTATTGTTCAATTTACTTTAATTGAACACAACAATCTTAACTGAAGCTGCTTCATATAAAAGAACAAAGATAATCAGAAAAGTTTTGAATGTAGTTTTACTAGGTATATATAGCTAATCAATACCTCTGATGTTCTAGAGTAAATTTTTAAAGCTTTAAATTATTCCTTTATCATAATCACATAGGAAAATCAAACCTTTATTTTAAATATATATATTTAAATATAAAAGTGAAATCACTTAGCAACTTCTCAACACCTAAAAGAATGTTCTGCCCTGGGGAAGGCCTCTCAGGAATCCAGAGAGTCCTACTGATTGATGCTAAGCTTCGTCTTTTCTTTTTCTTCCCTCATCTTGCCTCTGTACAGTTTCTGTATTTCTGCTTTAGCTCCATCTCTCCCATCATCTTCATCTCTTTTTCTCTCACTGTCTCTTTCTTTTCCTCCTTTCCTATTTCTCCCTCTTTCTTTGTTTTTTCTCTGACTCCCTTTCTTCTTTCCACCTATCTCCCTAAAATGAAATGAAGTATTAAATTTTAAAAATATTTCTTTAAAAAAAATACTTTTCACTTATATGTGGGTGGAATAAAACATTTTTCCCCTACTGGTTTAGCATTAAAACAGCCCTTGCTTGATTCATTTTTAGAAGATGTTGCCTAATGACTTTAGGTACTTTGGAAACTGGTCATTCTTGAAAGAAGATGAAAGTTGCCTTCTAAAGTGAGGCAGAATAAGTGGACAAATAGACCCAGAAGCATCATAGGGCCGGGTGTGTAGGGCTCTTCCCCAGAAGGGACCCAAAGTAGAGGGTGCTCGATTTACCCTGGAGTTGTTGGAGAAGCCACTGCCTTCAAACTCAAGAAGTAACATGAGGGGAGAGGGGTAGGACTGCATCCTTTCCAGGCCCCATCTGGGCTAAGAAAGTCATGTCCACTCCCACTCATATTCCCTTCATCACTTTTCACTCAGGCCCCTTGAATGTCATTGATCCTCTGGGTACCTCCTAAGTACCTGGCCTAGGATGGTAGAGAAGAGCTAGGTACCTGGATGCAAGAGGAATGGGGAAGAATGGAGGCAACACAGCCTGGCCCCAGTAGTGGCTGCCCTTTCACTCCCACCCCCCAGCAGGATCATACCAGAGGACCCGTGAACTCTGTTCATTTTCTGACTGTGTTATGCAGGAATACTATGTGCTATTGTCATAAGGCGCTAGCACCTCACCTTGGGAAAATCTGAACACATGTGCCCTGCACCTTCACTTCTCCTTATGCTCACTTCTCTACCTTTTGTAAATGGCTTTAGGCCACATCGTTCAATCGAAGGACCTCTCTCCAAAGCTACTAAGTTATAATTGAGAAACTTTATACTTTTATCGATGTGGATTCTACTAACCCCGTCTTGTTATTTTTGACTTTGCTGACGCAAGTCACAGGGTATGAACTTGATCTCACTTTTCTCTCACCATTCTGAATTGTTGACCAGGATGGTTAGACCAAATCGTCTCTTCTGAAGCAGTGTATGTGAGCCTCTCTTTCCGTATCTTCTCCAGTGTTCCATTTTATATCACCTCTGCCAATTTGTTGAGTAGGAAGTATTTGAATTTACTTTATTATTAGTGATTTGGAACATTTCCCCATATGATTATTGATCATTTATATTCCTTCTTTTGAAAATTGTTTCATATCCAGAGTTATGCTATGAATTTTTTTTTTCAATGACGAAAGTTACCTTTTGTTAGGGGTTGGGTGGAGGCAGACAGAAACTCTGGGTCACCAGCACTTGGAGGAGAAATAGCTCTCCCTTCTTGTCATTGGGTAGCTTCTAATCTAATTCAACCCACTAAGCATCTATTAAGCACCTTCTGTATTTAGTCTTCTAGGAAAGGAAGAAACAAACATTTACTGAGTACCTATTTTGTGCCAGGCACTGTGCATTATGAATGTCTCATTCCATCTTCACAACAACCCTGGGTATTTGATTCTATTATTATCCCCATTTTATAATTAAGGAAATGGAGGCAAACAAAGATTAAAATTTAGTGACCTGTGCAGGATAGCTAGGCTGATTTGAACTCCACTTTTCCTGATTCCCTGCCCATTGTACAGCCTAGCTGCCTCTTTTGTGTCCTTTGGGAATTCAAAAATATAACAAAAACAAACCCTTTATTCAGAAGCTTATGTTCTACTATGAAGAAACCACATATAAACAGATACATACACTGATAGCTAGTTAGCTAGCTATACACACACACACACACACACACACACATACACACTTATAATGGTAATTTAAGAAAAGAGAGGGTACTATCAACTAATGGAATCAGGAAGAAACTTCATAAGCATGTCAGGGGGAGATGGAATGAGTGTGGAGTCTAGGAAACTTCAAGAAGGTCAGTTTCTTAGAAATAGAGTGTGAAATGAATTAATGTGAAATAAGCTTATACAGGTAAGCAGGAGCCAGATAGAGGGATCTTACATTCACTGCAGGCCTGAGCCCCCAGACTCCTAGATGGGCATCTCTCAAGTGGAATCTCATTCTGTCTCAAGTCTCAGCCTCTGGGTCCTGGGAGCAGTAGGTGCTCAGGTCTTGTTTCAGTAGAGACTCCAAGTTATCAGAGATCCCAAGCACACCAGAGGTATCAAAGAGAACTTTATTTTTAGCAACTTAGATATTAGGAGCTGAGTTCCTATGCCATATGCAGACATGTCCTGGGTGTACCTCATCCATCCCCTCCTCTCCCACATCACCACCATAAAGGTCTATGCAGATGTTATATATAAATATAACCCAGCCTCCAAGGACCTAATCATCACTTTATTCCTGTTTGATTACCAGGGTCTTAGAACTATAAGAAATCCTGAAGCCCTGGGATTCAGAAGCAGTCAGAGCCTGTATTCACTTCATATTTAGTCATCCTATGACCCTACACTTCTGTTAAACAACTGGCCTTTGTCTTCAATCTCTTTATACTCTTTGGCCAATGGAAACCTGATTCAAACCAGAAAACACCAAATCTCTGGCCTCTGTCTCAAAGGCACTCCTTCTCAGATGCCAAATGCACATTATAAACTAGGAGAAGTACTCTTATTCCCAGTCTTTCCCTTTCTCACTGTCACTTAGCAAATTCATTGAGGTTCATTCCACTAACATCTAGCAAGCTCTAAATCTTATCACAGTGACTGTTTAACCTCTTGGACCTTCTTTTTCCCTTTCTCAAGAAGGTCAGAATCTAGACCTAAATTGATCTTTTTTTTTCCTTCATCTTTTCCTTCCTACTCCACTGCTAAATTGCAGCTGTATCTAAATTGACTAAGGGTTTCTTATCAGCTCTTTTTTTTTTTTTCAATTGGGAAGCATTTTTTTTTAATTAGGGACTCAATAAACAGAAACATTTCAATATCCAAAGAACAGAAAAGTGTTGTACATGAAACTGTGAACTTGTTAATATAATTTTAAGAATGTATTACACTTAATATGGCAGTTAACAAAAACTGTTCTGCTCGTCTTTGTCCCCTGTGATAATCCTCTGCTTTTTTCGTGTTATTTTTTAATATTTCATTGATATTACTTTCTCTTGGTATCACTATCACTACCCATCAACTCTAATCTTCTGTAGACATGTAACTATCTGTCTTATAACATATAGGTTTAGCCAAGAAAAGCAAACACATTTTATCTTCTAAATTCAATAATGCTACCCTCATTCATCTTGACACTGTGCAGCTTTGTCACTGTTGACCATTTACTCTTCACAGACATTAGCTCTGTAACAGTTAATTCTTTCATTCCTTTCTGATTGTTCCACTGAATCACCATATGAAATGCAGGTATCCTTCAATGCACTGTCCTGGGCCCTCTCCTCTGTCTACTTACTGACTTCTCTCAGTGATCTCATCAGCTTTCCTGAGTTCAAGTCTCTTTTCTAATGCATGTAACTCTTGTATCTATATCTCTCATATTCATTCTCTCTCTCTCTCCATATATATGTATATATATATATATATACACACACATCTCATGTCATGTCATGTCATGTCTTATCATATCATATCATATCATATCATATCATATCATATCATATCATATCATATCATATCTCCTGAACCCCAGTCCTGCTAAATAGTTCTAAACATATATAAAAGAAAAATAATGATACACCCCGCCAAAAAAAATCCCTCCTCTCAACTTCTCTCCTTTTGATAAGGGCAATATCACCCTAACCTAGTTTAGTAAGTTTGGTGTCAGTCTTGACTTCTTGTGTTCCCGAGGGCCCCCTGCCCCATCAGTTGCCATGTCTTGTCAATTCCACCTCTACAACTTCCCTCATGTGCCGCATCTCCACTCACCTCCTACAGCCTCTGCCCTAGTGCAGGCCCTCATCACCATTTTGTGTTGACTATTGAAATAACCTGCTAATTGTGGTTTTGGCTTCACTTAGCCAAATTGATGTTCTCAAAACACATAGCTGACCATATCACTCCATGACTAAAACATCTTCAGTGACTACTTATTTCCTATGGAATAAAATGTAAAATCCTCCAAGAGGTATTTAAATCCCTTTACAAGATGGCTTCCATCTATGTTTCTAGGCTTTTAAAAATTGTTCCTGGGGGCAGAGCCAAGATGGTGGAGTAAAAGCAGTGACCTGCTTGAGCTCTCCCCCAAACCCCTCCAAATACCTGTAAAAATGGCTCTAAACAAATTCTAGAGCAGCAGAACCCACAAAAAGACAGAGTGAAATAAATTTCCAGCCCAAGACAACCTGGATGGTTGATTGGAAAGGTCTATTGCTCTGGGCTTGGGGATGAGCGTAGTTCAGTGTAGGATCCGCAGGCAAAGACCACCAACCCTGGAGCAGTCCTCGGGGGACTGAATCAAGGGGAGATGTGGTGGTTTTAAGACTTCTCAACCCACAAACACCAAAGACAGCTTAGAAGGTCAGTAGTAAAAGTTTGTTGGACCACAGTAAGAAAGGAACTCAGTCTGGCCCCAGTGGCTGTGTAGCCCTGGGGAAACAGCTGCCTTCAGAGCTCTTGGCCCACAGATGGAGGGGGAATTGAGTGGCTGATCAGAGGGGGATTGCCAGAATCTCCTTGCTGGTGCTGAGGTACAATTCTCTTGCTTTGCCCATGCTTGAATTTGGGTCACAGTTCTGGGTGGTGGTCCTGGGGCGAGGAGGAGCACTGGTGTGGTAGAGCTTGTGGTGGGGATGAAGAGAGAATCCTCCTCACAGTTCCAAGGCAGAAAAGGGTGCTTGTGGTCACTCATAGACCAGAGCACAGGCCAGGAAAGGAGTGAACACCTCACCCTTGATGGTACCACCTTGGAAGAACTGAAAATTTACAGTTCTCTAGAAGTATCTCTGAAAACATCAGCACAAAACCCTCAAAGCTTGGGACAGTACATTCTCCACACTGGAAGCAGACCCCTACCTTAACAAAGAGTGTAAGTCAAGTAATTGACTGGGAACATGAGCAAACAGCACAATAAAAAGTCAGACCATAGAATCTTACTTTGGTGACAAAGAAGATCAAAACATACAACCAGAAGAAGACAACAAAGTGAAAGCTCCTACATCCAAAGGCCTCCAAGAAAAATATGAATGAGTTCCAGGCCATGGAAGAGTTCAAAAAGGATTTTGAGAAGCAAGTAAGACAAGTAGAAGAAAAACTGGCCTATGGAAAGATCATTCAGTACTGGTAGAGCTATGATTTAGTGTAAATTTTCCACAAAATAATTTGGAATAATGAGAAAAAAAATTTAAAATTATTCATGAATTTTGACCACGACCTCTCACTGCTGGGTTTGTAATTCAAAGAGACATAATTAACAAGAAGAGGAAATTAAATTCAATAACCAATATTTACATAGAAAACATGAATGCACAAGAATATTAAAAGAAGCATTATTAGTGATAAAATAAAACAAATGTACCTAATGTCTGGGAAATGACTATATATTTCAATTCATTCAATTCATTATTGAATATTACTACACATCAAGAATTCAGAGAAACATGAAATTTGCATGCAGTGATACAAGGAGAAGAATCACAAGATAAAGCAATTTATAAATAAATATAGTACTTAAGGTCAACACAGTTCAGAATAAATACAAGGTTTATATTGGTACCAAACCATAGGCATATGCTTTCCTTTCTTTTCACAATCAGTAAACTTAAAAGTGGAAAATGTTGTGTATGTGTATACTTTTAAATTTTTTTAATTTTTTAATTACAAATAAAAGCAATTTTAACCTTCATTTTTTTTTTAAAAATTGAATTCGAAATTCTTTCCCTGCTTCCCGTTTCTCTCCCCTCATTGAGAAGGCAAGCAATTTGGTAGAAAATGTATTTCCATATTAATCATGTTGTTAAAGACAAAAAAAAAAGAAAAAGAAAGTTTTTACAAAATGTATGCTTTGACCTGCCTTCAACTTCTATCGGTTTTTTCCACTGGTGATGGATAGATTTTTTTTAATCATAAGTCCTTTGGAATTGTCTTGGATTATTGTATTGCTGAGAATAGCAAAGTCATTCACATTTGATGATGATACAGTATTGCTGTTACTAGGTACAATATTCTCCTGGTTCTGCTCACTTCACTTTGCATCTGTTCAGGTAAGTCTAAGTTTTTCTGAAAGCATTCTGCTCATCATTTCATATAGCACAATAGTATTCTGTCACAATCATATACCACAACTTATTTAACCATTCCCTAATTAATGGACATCCCATCAGTTTCCAATTCTTTGCCGCTACGAAAGGAGCTGCTATAAATATTTTTCTACATATAGATCCTTTTCCATGTTTTTTTTTTTAATCTCTTTGGGATATAGACCTAGCAGGGGTATTGCTGTGTCAAAAGGTATGCATGGTTTTGTAGCCCTTTGGACATAGTTCCAAATTGCTCTCTAGAATGGTTGGATCAGTTCACAACTCCACCAACAATGCATTAATGTTCCAGTTTTTTCCACATCTTCTCCAACATTTATTATTTTCCTGTTTTGTCATGTTAGCCAATCTGATAGGTGTAACATGGTACCTCAGAGTTGTTTTAATTTGCATTTCTCTAATCAATAGTGATTTAGACCATTTTTATATATGACTATAAATAGCTTTAATTTCTTCATCTGAAAACTGCATGTTCATATCCTTTGACCATTTATCAATTGTGGAATTACTTGTATTCTTAAAAGTTTGACTCAGTTCTCTATATATTTGAGAAATGAGGTCTTTACCAGAAAAACTTGTAAAAAATTTTCACAGTTATGATTACTTTGCATTTCCTGCTATCCTATTGTCCCCCGTTTATCTCTCTCATTTGTCCCTGGTCCTTCTCAAAAGTGCTTTGCTTCTGACCACCAATATGTCCTCTCTTCTATCAGCCCCCCACCCTTTTCTATCCTCTTTCCCTCCTACTTCCCTGGTAGGGTAAGATAGATTTCTAAAGCCAACTGATTGTGTCTACTATTCCCTCTTTTAACCAATTTTGATGAGAATAAGGTTCAAGTGTTGTTTGCCATGCCTCTAATATTCCCCTCTACTGTAAAGGTTTTTTCATGCCTCTTTTATATGAGGTAATATACCCCATATCTACCTCTCCTTTCCCTTTTCTCCCAGTACATCCCTCTTTTTCACCCCTTAATTTCAGTATTTTAGATATCATACCATCATATTCAACTTCCTGTGTCTATGCTCTCTGTGTATGCTTCAGCTGCCCTAATAATGGTAAAGTTCATAGGAGTTACAAGCATAATCTTCTCATGAAGGAATATAAACAGTTTAACCTTATTGAATCCCTTATGATTTCTCTTTACTGTTTACCTTTTTATGATTCTCTTGATTTTTATGTTTGATAGTCAAATTTTCTATTCACCTCTGGTCTTTTATTTTCCTGAGTAGGTGATTCTTAGTTATAATTCTAGCTGCTCTTGCCCCCCTAGAATATCTTATTCCAAGTCTTCTGATCCTTTAATGTAGAAGCTGCTAAATATTGTGTTATCCTGACTATAGATCCACAATATTTGGATTGTTTCTCTCAGGCTTCTGGCAATATTTTCTTCTTGACCTGGGAGCTCTGGAATTTGGCTGTAATATTCCTGGGAGTTTTCATTTGGGGATCTCTTTCAGGAGGTGGTCAGTGGATTCTTTCTATTTCTATTTTACCCTCTAGGTATTCTAGGATATGGTAGTTTTTCTTTATAATTTCTTGACAGATGAAGTCTAGATTCTTTTTTTTTTTTATCATGGCTTCCAGGTAGTCCAATAATTCTTAAATTATCTCTTCTCAATGTATTTTCTGGGTCATTTGTTTTTTGAGATAATTCACATTTTCTTCCATTTTTTCATTCTTTTACCTTTGTCTAATGGAACCATTAGCTTCCATTTGCCTATTCCAGTTTTTAAGAAATTATTTTCTTCATTGATTACCTCCTTTTCTATTTGGCCAGTTCTGTGTCTTAAATAGTTCTTCTCTTCAGTGGATTTATGTGCTTTTTTGTTTTTTACCAGTGGTCTTATTCTGTTTTTTTAAGGTTGTTATTTTCTTCAGTATTTTTTGTGCCTAATTTACCAAGCTGTTGACTCTTTTTTCATAATTTTCTTTCATCACTCTCATTTCTTTTCCCAATTTTTCCTCTACCTCTTTTACTTGATCTTTAAAATGCTTTTTTGAGCTCTTCCAGGAATTATTTTTGGGCCTAAGACCAATTCACAATTTTCTTTATGTCTTTGGTATCTTCCTCTGATTATTTTTCCCTTGTCATCATAATAACTTTCTCTGGTCGGGTTCTTTTTGTTGTTGTTTACTTATTTATCAGCCTGTTTTTTTTTAACTTTTAACTTTATGTTACAATTGGTCTCTATTCCTGTTGTGGAAAGGACAGTGTCCCAAGCTTTAAGTTTTTCATTCTGCTGTTTTTAGAGCTAGTTCGGGGAGGGGGGTCTGTATGTTTTCAGTTTTTTTTAAGATGATATGTTCTAAGAAGAGGTATGGTCATTGCTGTCCTGGCCTGGGCTCTGGTCTGTAAGCAACCACAGGCAACCTTTCTTCCCTGGAACTGGGACCAGGGTCCCAGCTGCCCACTCTTGGGTGCTTGTTCTTCTCCTCATTCTGGGACTATGACCCAGAACGGAGCATGGGCAATGCAACAGAGTCGGCATCCACAGCCACCAAAGAGTCTCCTGTATGTAATCTCCTGTTCAGCTGCCCTACCCCTTTACCATCTGTGGGCTGAAAGCTCTAGAAGCTAATTCAGGCACCCCTGAGGTCTATGCTGGATTTGCAGGGTGCAGCCTGCACTGAACTGCACTCCATGCTCACCCCAACAAGACAGAACATTCCTAACAACCTTCTAAGTTGTCTTAGGCTGGAAATTGTTTTTCCCTGTCTTTTTATCTTTTTCTGCTACTCCAAAATTTGTTTTGAAGTATTATTTTAAAGTTGTTTGGAGGGGAATTTGGGAATGCTTAGGTGAGTTACTGCCTTTCCTCTGCTATCTTGGCTCTGCCCCACCTCAATAATGTATGCTCAAGATTATATTATTATATTGTTTCACTTAATTGTTTTAGGAAAATGTGGTGTGCAGTTATGCCTGTGTTTAGAGTGAGGGACATTGAGAATATTTGTTGTGTCAAAATAATAAAAAGAAGGAAAGAAACATTTAGGAAAGCTTTAGGCATAACACATTGCCTAGTGAATGTCAGTTCATTCATATAGGAAAGAAATCCTATCAATACAATAAATGTGGGGAATCTTTCTTCTGGACCACAAGGTACTAGAGAATTCACTCTAGAAAAGATTCCCTATGATACATGTAGGAAATTTAATTTATTGGTTATGACAAATCCATACTGAAGGGAAATATTATTGATAAATGCAGATGGGCAAGCCTCTGACTTAATTCAGTAGGACATCCTGGAAAGACAACTGAACTTTCTCTGCCATGGTGAGACCATGGGCAAGTAACCTCCCACCTTTGTCCCTCAAGTGGGACTATGATACCAGCTAATTCTCAGGCTTTTGGGGCACAGAAGGTGTGATCATGTATGCAAAGTGTTAGTTAATTCAATTTTCATTGCACTTTGGGGGACTGCACAAGAGGAATGTCATGAACAACCGGAATGCCATGAATAACTGGAAGCCTTGAGTATGTTCCTGTGATTCCAGGTGGAAAGAAGAATCCCCCATAAAAAAAAATCTGAGGCTACCTGTAGTAGGCGTGTGTGTGTGTGTGTGTGTGTGTGTGTGTGTGTGTGTGTGTGTGTGTGTGTGAGAGAGAGAGAGAGAGAGAGAGAGAGAGAGAGAGAGAGAGAGAGCGAGAGAGAGAGAGAGCAGAGAAAGACAGATGGACAGAGAAACAGAGAGAGAGAGATGGACAGAGGGAGAGTGAGAGAGAGAAAAGAGAAGAGACGAGAAGAGAAGAGAAGAGAAGAGAAGAGAAGAGAAGAGAAGAGAAGAGAAGAGAAGAGAAGAGAAGAGAAGAGAAGAGAAGAGAAGAGAAGAGAAGAGAAGAGAAGAGAAGAGAAGAGAAGAGAAGAGAGAAGAGAGAAACCGAGAGACAGAGAGAGAAAGAGAGAGACTAACACAACAGCAAATCAAGGGTTTTCTTACTGGGGGCCACTAATGTGCAGATTTAAATCAGTGCTTCTCTAAGTATTTCTTAGGGAGCCTGCCTGCCTTCCTTCAGGACTTCCCAATATTGGAACCTCTCCCTAATAATATGGGGTCAGAGATCAGCCCAGTTCATGCCCATGTTTTTTGTTTGTTTTTCATTTTTTTTCCCTAGCAGGAATTTTTACTTGAGCAATGCAACCCCTCATTGTGTAGTAGAAAGAATGATGGATTTGAAGTCAGAGGACCTGAGTGTGAATCCTGGATATGCCACTGTGTCCTTGTGGCCTTGAGCAAGCCACCTTCTCTGGCCCATCATTTTCTCCTCTGTAACATGAGAGGGTTAGTCTAGGTTATCTTCAAGGTCCCTTCTGTCCCTAAATCCAAGATAGTTGTTCATTTAAATAATGATTGCAAGACTATGTATTTTACTGACTTTCAGAGCCTCCAGTTAAAAGATGCAGAATTAGGACAATATACCAAAAGCACAAATGACTAGGATCTTCAGTTATTAAGGCAAACTCTTTAATGTTGAAATATTAATTTCATAGAATTTAGAGTATTTTGTAAAAACAGAAAATAAATGTATAAGCTGGTGAAAAGTTTCTGCACATATTCTGGAATACAGTTGACCCCATACTCACTTGGTTTTCTTTTATTCTTTCCACAGACATGTTCCAAGCTTGTCCCATCTATTACTAGAAGCAACTTGAAAGTTCTTTTCTTTTTACAAAGAAGTCTTTTAATTTTGATGTTCTCTATCAGCTGCTCAAAGAAACATAATTGCTCTTCTAACCTTGATATAGAAAACCTGTTCTTTCAAAAGATCTAATTCTTTCCTTTCTCTAAATTTTTCCTATTAGAGAAGTAGCATAGATATCTATTTCTGTCTGTTTTAACATATATCATTGATGCTTCCTTCTCACATTTAACACTGAATAAAAATATTTGATGGAAAGTTTTTTCCCCTAGTGTTTCATCATATTAATCACAGAATACAATTAACTCTCATATGCCAGGAGCTAGGTAAACTCACTAAATCATGTTACCTTCTGTCTTTGTTGCCATTTTGATTCATTCTTTTCCTTTTCATTTCTCAGAAAAATAAAAGCGGACAATAGAAGTAAAATAAACATATGTAAGCATATTTATATAAAGAATTCAGTAAAAATGTGACTTGGGAAGGATGGTGATTTTTAAATGGGCAATATTCTCCCCAATGTGGCTTCAAGCATGGTGAAGTCTAAATAAATTAAGGACCTTTGGACTGCTTTTTGAGGGTGGGGAATGTGGGGGAGTGAGGACTGTATTCTTTCAAGGAGCTCCCATAGCAAGTAGACATGAATTTTAGTTAAAAAAAAAAAAGTACACATTAGGCCTATAGAGGGTTTTATTATTAAGATGAGTGTTAGGATTGTAAATTCTGAGAAATGGGAGTGGGGTGAGATTGTCAGTTAAAAGTATGTTAAATAAAGGCAGTAGATAAAAATTAATTTAGGACAACAGATTCAGATCTGGAGGAGACCATAGAAGGCATCTTTCTTGTTTTATGGATGAGGAAACTGAGGTACAGAAAGGTTAGGTACAGCTCACACAGGTAGTAAACATCAAAGTCAGGATTTGAACCTAGCTCTCTGACTCCAAAGCTACTACTCTTCCTGTTGTCCTAGGCTGCTATGAATACAAATGTATTCAGGCTACTCAGAATTCTGCAGCATAACATAGATAATGAGTATGCCCCAGTTAGCTAAGAGACTGCATCCCTCATGACACCAGTGCAGAGAACTGGTTCTGGCCAGTGCTGAAAAAGACCGAAAGGGATAGGAATGATGATAAGAAATGATGGAGATGAAAGTGTGTGAATCAACACACATTTACCAAGTACCTCCTATGTTCCGGGCACTGTGCTCGGTGCTAGGGTTAGACATATAATGAATGAAACGATCTCCACTCTCAAGGAGTTTATACTCTAACAGGAGAGATGGCAGCAAGTGTATACAGATACATGAATGTATGTACACATACATGTACCTATATGTATACAAAGTTATGCAATATATGTATATACACACAACATTGAAATAAAATAAATTCAGAAGAGATGACAAATATGCAATAAATATGTACATATGTACATATACATGTGTACCTATTTATGTAATATATCTATATGTACATAAGTATAAAAATACATTCAAAGTAGTTAAATAAAAGGCAGTTTGAGGAGAGTACTAGCAGCTGGTATCAAGAAGGGCTTCATGTAGAACATGGTGCTTGGAGTTGCATCTTAAAGGGAGAGAGGGATTCTCTGAGGCAGTGGTAAGGAAAGACTATATGTCAAGTATGAGGGGCAACCAGTAAAGGTGCAGAGATGGGAAATGAAGAGTCCTGTTTGAAGAACAAAGAGAAGGTGAGTTTAGCTGGATAGTGGAGCACAGAAGAATGGGTAAGGCAGCTCAAAAGGTAGGATGGGGAAAATTTAGGGAGGATTTTAAAAGTTGAGCAGAAGAACTGTTTTATCCAAGAATAATTGGAATTGATCAGTGGAAAAGTGTCATGGTCCAATCTACACTTAAGGAAAATCAATTTGGTAGCAGTATAGAGAGCAGATTGAAGTGAGAGGAGACCAAGTTAGGAGGTCTTTGGAATAGCCATAGTGGGATGATTGATGAGGGCTTTAACGAAGTTGGTTTCTATGTGAATAGAATATCAGAGTCATATCCTAGAGAGGAGGAAGTGGCTGGATTTGACAAGTGATTGGGTGTGAAGGGTGAAGAAGAGAGAGGTCAAGGATAACATCAAGTTTACAAACATGCGAGACTAGAAGAATGGTGATGTCTTCAACAGAAATAGGGACATTTGGAAGAGAGGTGGGTTTGATGGGGAAGAAGTAGTAAATTCTCTTTTGGTTGTGTTGAGTTGGTGATATCTCTGGGGCAACTGGTTTGCAATGTCCAATAGGTAATTGATAATTTGGAGCTGAAGGTCAAGGAAGAGACTGGGACTTGAAACGTAGTCTTCAACATAGAGATAACTAAACACACTTTATGCACTTACTGGTTTTGTTCAATGTCACAGGTTCTTGCAAATATGAACTAAAATTGGGTTTGGTGTTTGGAGCGTAGGCTGACCTACTCTCTCAATGTCAATACAGCTGTAGCAAATGTTTACACAAAATGCCCATGTTGCCATGATTATAAGAGTTGGGGGGGGCAGTAAAGCCTAACAATTATAGGAGAATTTAGAACAAAACCGGTAGAATGAGAATGTAATATATTTATTTAATATTTATTATACAGAATAAATATAAAAAATACATTAAAGGTAGTTAAATAAGTTGCAGATTGAGGAGAAGGGTACTGGCAGTTGCTATCAGGAAGGGCTTCATGTAGAACAGTGGGGAAATTTGATATAAGCTGGCAATAATGACAAAACACTTCCCAGCATATAGTAAATGATCCATCAGTTCATATTTTATTGAATTAAACTGACAAAGAAACATAGCATCTGCAGGAAACTGGTCAACTTGACTATAAACCATAGTCATAATGACATTTGCAACTGACTCTTCTATGCCCTGTGAAATTATATGTGTCTGTCTAGAGGTAGGAGGTATGGGAATAGGTCTCACTTTTTTGTTTTTGTTGCTCATTAATTCCTTTCAGTTGTATACAACTCTTTCTGACCCCATTTGGGGTCTTCTTGGCAAAGGTACTGGAGTGATTTTCCACTTCTCAGCTCATTTTATAAATGAAGAACTGAGGCAAACTGGTTGAAGTGACTTGCCCAGGGTCACATGGCTAGTAATTGCCTGAGTCCAGATTTGAACTCACAAAGAGGAGTCTTCCTCGTGATGAACCAGTCCTGATGACCTCTTATGCATTTCCTCTAGACTGAGAATTGATTGGAAAAAAAGTAGCTTGATTGGAAGATTTTTTTGAATGCCAAGAATCATGGGAGAAAAAGTATCATAGGACCCTATGGAAAAGACTATAGTGATTCAATAGTTCAATGCATCTATAAACATTTACCAGATGTCCACTAGGTAAAAGGCACTGGATAAAAGGAGAAATAGCAGCTCTCAAGGAGTTTGCATTCTGCTAGATCATTAAGTGCCACTCTCTTCCTTCATCTTCTCCAATTTTTCCTTTTCCTTTTCTTTGTAGTGGAGAGATTTTTGGACTGGGAATCAGGAAGCTCTGACTCCAGTCATTACCTTTATAACCTTGACCAAATAAGCTGTTGCATCTCCCTAGGCCTTAGTTTCTTCTGTAAAAAGGACTAAATTATCTCTAAGGTCATTTCAGCTCTGATGGTCTACAGATTCTATTGTTTTATATGTGCTTTTCTGCCTTCAAATGAAGCACTGGCTTATTATAGACATCATCATCAGGAAGAGCTTTCCTTTCCTCACTGGTAAAGAACAATCAATTGCAGCACACTGAGAGTGACGGAAATCAGTAGCTACAGCTAAGGTAATGGCGGCAGTTAATAGTGGTGAAGGGGATAAAAAATTGCAAGCATAAGGAGAGTGCAGTAGAATCCATCTATATGTGACTACATCTATGCCTGCAGAATGACACAATGTATCACAGAAACTGGTGTTCAAAATGGTGACCCTCAATCATTGAGCAAAGGTGAAATTGTGTTCTATATACTCTGTAAGACAGGAATGAATGCAATAAATTTTACGAAGAGAGGAAGGCCTGCAGTGGACCAACTGTGATGAACTTATGGGAAAGTAAAAGCACAAGTCATATAGGATGGACAACAAGTATGGATAGACAGTCTTGGAACTGCATCACTGGAAGGGACATCTAGGTTTCTGAGACCAGAGTGCCATTTGAATATTCCTTTAAAAAGTTTCACCATAAAATAATAAAGGAGTAGTATTTTAAAGGAGTAATGTCCAGCAAACTGGAAAACCTCTCTGGAATGACTCAAAGTTTTATTGTAGTAAACAAGTAATTGTAGTATTTAAATAAAGTAAATAAGTAATGGCACATAGCACAATGCCTGGCACATGGTAAGCACTTAACAAATGTTTATCGACTAACAAATGTTTATTTTACTGAAACAACTAAATGACAAATAAGCAGTTTAATAAATAAAGTAAATAATTGTGCTATAGTAAATAATAGTTTGGATTATATGCATGTACCCATCTGAGAGAATTTTCTGGACAGCTCTTTGTCAAAAAAGGAAAATGTAAAGAATTTATTTAAGGTAAATATTGCATCTTTCCCAGTCATATCATAATAGGAATATGTCTATAGTGAAGAGAGTCATCTGTTTAAAAAAAAATATCATCAGCTTTTGTTGCATAAGCTTAAAGTTTGGTATGCTGAAGCAAAGGGGCTTGTAGAAAAAGAAAGACCGTCTATAAAAGCGATCAGAATTTATCTTTAGATGGCTATAATTCTTAATCTTGTGACTTCCTCCCTTAAGTACATTGGATTTTTGTGTCAACTATAGAGATTATCGAGATTATATATGTGTTTTGGAGCATATCTTCTTATAGACTTGGGGAAATCTCCCTAAAGTGCATAGTACTTCTGTGTATAAATCAGGAAAGCCAATACTGTACTCTATTATCCATTCCATTGTTTTATATAAGACAGGTCAGGCATTGCTTGTGGTTTTCAGTGGAAATTGTCAGACTCATGTTCCTAGTCCCCTGCTTAAAGCAGTTGTTCTCATGCAAGCCATGAAATTAATAATCACGACTAATTTTTCATGGGTGTCAAATAAATGTAAACTGCTGGTCTTAGCAAAATGGTGCAAACTGACTACCAATTAAAAAACAGTCTGTAATATATCACTTTTTATTTGAAAATAAAAGGCCTTAAACTTATTTTAATCATTGATATATATATTTTTAAATCATAGACTAATAAAGGAAGTAAAAGCTATTAGATCCATTTCGTTACAGAGTGATTCTCAATGAAATTAATAGTAAAAATTTACAGAATTTCAGTATCCATTACAGGGGGATGCAAGACACATTTATAAATGTGAGCTATTGGGTATGTTGAATGCTAGAAAAGTTTCTTTCCTAGTTATATTCAGTTCTTTGAAGTGTAAGGAATTTATAGTAACTCACACATGTCCCTCTAAAACTAGTATTTTATTTTGAAATTTCATTTTCTACACCATAATATCTAAATGAATATCATGATCTAAGAAGAAAAAATAATTGTAACTCAAATAACAAAAAAAAATACTAATGAAAAATACATAGACGTAAGTAGACTACCACATTTTACCAGTGATTTGCATTATTGAACTAATATAAAGGAGGGATAAGATAAAGGAAAGTATTTGGGATAAATTATTCCCTTTTTGCTTAATGTTAGATCAGGGGGATTTTGTATATATAGTTTGGCTAGATTGTAGCAAAGCATTTGCTAAAGCATCTCTGGCTTGTGAAAAAGATGGAGAAATGTGGGCTAGATGATGATAGTAAAATTAGAAATGGTTGAATGTCTGAAGTCAGAGAGTAGTCCTCAAGTGTTTGGTGTCAACTTAGAAGGATGCGTGCTGGACCATCGCCAGTTGTCTTGGCTTATGTCTTGCCATTGGACTCAGGTGACTCTAGAGGGGAGAGTGAGGCTGGTGACTTTGCACAGCCCTGCCTCACTTATCCACTTCACTTGCAAGTCAAGACATCACCTTCCTGATGCCATTGGTCCTCTTTGAACAATGTGTTCAATATTTGAACAATAACGAACAACAAGGACAGCTCCATTGAAGTTGCCCCAGGGATCTATGCTGAGCCTTGTCCTGTTTAACAGTTTTATCATTGACCTGATGAAAGGCATAGATTTAATATTTATAAAATTTACAAAATATGCAACAATAGGAGGGATAGCTAACACAATAGATGACAAAATTCAAAAAGATCTGGACAGTCTAGGACAGGGGTAGGGAACCTGCAGCCTCAAGGCCACGTGCGGCCCTCTAGGTCCTCAAGTGCAGCTCTTTGACTGAGTCCACACTTCACAGAACAAATCCCCTTAATAAAAGGATTAGTTCTGTAAAATTTGGATTCAGTCAAAAGGCCGTACCCAAGGACCTAGAAGGAAGGCCATATGTGGCCTCGAGGCTGCAGGCTTCCCACACCTGATAGATATTAAGCTGACTCAAGCTGAAATTCAGTGGGGTTAAATGTAAAGTCTTATCTTTGGGTTCAATAAATCTGTTTCACAAATACAGAGTGAACAGATATGGTTAAATAGATATTTGTTATTCAACCAACCATAAGCATTTAGTAAGCACTTATCCCTGAACTAGATATTAGAGATGTAAAGTAAAAAATGAAACAGTCTGAAAAACAATTTTGGAAAAATATTTGAACGTTTTGCTGGAGTGAAAACAATATGAGTCAACAGTTTGATTTTGGCAGCCCAAAAAGCTAATGAGATCTCGTGCTAAATGAAGGCGCAGCTACCAAGAACAAGGAGGTGACACTGGTCCCTGTCCTCAGCTGACCTCAGTAGATCTCAGCTGGCATAGTCTGCTCATTTCTGGCTGCCACAGCCTAGGAAGGACATTAATAAGCTGGAAGGTATCCAGGAGAAGTCAGCTAGGATGGTGAAGAGTTTTGAATCCAAGCCATATATATCAGTATTATTTAAAGAAACTAGGGATATTTAATCTGAAGAAGACCCCAGGGTTACAGGATAGGTGTGTTCAAGTGTGTCAAATCCTGTGATGTAGAAAGGAAATTAGAATTTTTCTGTTTTGGCCCCCAAGTGCAAACAATTAACAGAAGTTTTAATGAAACCAATGTAAGTTGAATATAATGAGAAGTTACCCGATGTAAGGTTGTCTCTCTTTCTGATTGAGACACTTTTATTGATTGAAAGAGGCAGGAACAAAGATAATTATGTGAAGAGAACACTGAGAAATTGGCTCATCAAAGAAAAGCTGATCTTTTGTCTATTAGATTGTAGGATCCTCAAGGCCAGGGACTATGTTTTACCTTTCTTTTTATCCCCAGCACTTAGCATAGCACCTAGAACATGAAGTGCTTGATAAATTTAATTGACTGACTGATTTCAGAGTAAAGATGGTCAAGGCGTTCTTTTCTTCCTACAATCTAATTTGACGACTTCCCCATGGTCAGTGTGTATGTTGGTTGGAGGGTGTGTCCCAAATTTGTGGGTGGAATACTATGTTTTAGTTATTCTTGCTTTGCCTTCCGTTTAGTAGATATCTTATTAAGAGTTAATTCACTCTTGTGGTAGCAAAAAAAACCCCAAACCCCCAAAAAACTAGAAACAAAGCAGATGCCTGCAAACTGGGAAATGAATAAACAAATTCAGCTAAGTTCATGTAATGGCATATCACTGAGTTGTAAATAATAAAGACCATGATCAATGCAGAGAAGCTTGGAAAAACATACCTGAGCTGAAACAGAGTGAAGTAAGTGGAGCTAAGAAAACAATAAATAAAAAATAAGCATTGTTTGAAGAATAACTGTGAGCGACTAAGTTATTCTGAGTACTAGAAATACTCGGATCAACTACAAAGGCCCTGTGAAAGAAGATGCTATCCACCTCCAGAGAAAGAAAAGATAAAATAGGAGTATGCATTGTATGGTTTTCATATATGCATATATAGACACGCATATACATGTATGCACACGTTTGTGTATATATGTATGCATGCACATATATACATATGTAGATAAATCTATGTATGTACACAAATATCTAACATCTGTGTCAAATGGTGGCCTTCTCTAGTGTGGGGTCCAGAGGGGGGAGGGATACAGTTCAGAACTTGAAAGGTAACAAAAAAGAATAAATATGACCCTAAACAAGAGCTATGAGAAGATATCCTCACCCTATTCCTTTGCAGAGGGAGTAAGTCCCATAGGTGTGAAACACTGAATGTCTTTTCAGATTTTTTTCAAAGTATTGATTATTTTTTATAATTTTCATCTTTTTTTTTGTTTAAAAAGGACATATGGTATGGCATATAGCTCTCAAGGAGGTGAAGGGAGAAAATTTAGGTGGTATAAAATTAAAAGATATCAATAAATTGTGTTTTGAAAAACTTAATGCTGTTATCTTAGCTAATTTGTTAGAAGGAAAGTACGCTGGTGGGAGCTTGGAAGCTACAGTTATGAATGGCAGGAGTGTATTTCATCCACCGCGGTTGCGTGCAGGGCCCTTAGAGTGATGTGTGCTGTTGTGGTTGCCCCTCTGAGAACCTCAGTTAGCCAGTATGAGTAGATCTTGGGTGGATGAGCCCACTTCAGCCCAGAGAGATAAGAAAGAGGTATCATACGTACATATGTACATGTGCTACACTAATACATATGCTCCCTGAAAGTAGAATGGGTTGCCTAGGACAGGAAAACCTCATGAGAAGTCTTTATGCAGAAGCTGGACAACATCTTGTCTGCTGCATTGTCATGGGGATTCCTAGTATTTTGAGGGAGATAGGATTTTCTTAAAATTCCAGTAAGGGAATAATAATTATTCTATAGACCTTAGGGAATGATGCCAACTTTCCATTTATTTCGAGAAGACTTATTGCTATCACATAAAATGTGATGAAAATTAACTATAAGATATAACAATAGTTCATTTTAAAACTTAAATATCTCTATTACATTGTATCCTTTCTGGCACTGAAAGATCACATAGTAGTAACTAACCTACATGATGCTAGCAAGAAATTAGTCTTTGGCTAACTTTACTAGGAAGAGGTAACTTGGTACTGACTGGAACAAAAGTAATCAATCTTTAAATGTGTTATATGCCTACTGTGTGCTAGGTGCTGTTAGCACTGGTGACATAAAGATGAAAATTAAACAGTCCCTGCCTTCTCCAAGCTGGCAAGACTTCTACAGTTTCATTAGAGAAAAATATTCCAGCTATATATTTTCCAAATTCAAGTTTAATTTTAAAAGATTAACTAAAATTAAATATTTTGAGTCTCAGTGTCATCAAAAATATGATAACATCCACTAGGCTTAGAAGCTAGATGGAGTCCTAGGATAAGAATTGTTAATCTGATCCAACTCCTTCATTTCTTAAATGAAGAGCCTGACGCTCAAAGAACTTGTGACTTGTCCAAGGTCAAACAGGCAGGAAGCAGTAGAGGCAAGATTTGAACCTAAATCCTTTGACTCTAAATTCATTGTGCCCTCTCCATATCATGCCACATTGCCTTTCTTGCTTTTGCAGGAAAGCAAAACCCCACTTTGTGGTGCCCATCTGTAGTTGAAACAGTCCCGAGAAGCCAAGATGAAGAGCACCATTTAAAGTGGATAGATCTGTACGAGTCTTGTGCTGTTTCATTCTGGTCACACCTGGTCCAGTCCACCCAGCAGAGTTGCCGTTAGTACGAAGCTCACCTTGGGAATGCCCAAGTGGTCTCTGAGCAACTGCTGTAATCATTGCCATTCAAAATCAATGAAACTTTAAGATGTCACAGCATGTAGTACTGGCAGCCGACAAAGAGCTCTTAGGGTTTTATAAAACACAAGCAAATCTTAAATTACATCGAACTGCATCAGCTCTGGCAGCTGATACATCCCTGAGCCTTAGCTTGGTACAAGCATATGGCCATCTGATACTCAACTTGGAATCTGAAAATGCAGCCAGCTTAACCTTGAAGTCAGACTTACGAGATTCTTAGTAATGCTGAATCCTGCCCACGGCCCACCTCCCCAAAGGGCTCTTTCTTAGCCTTCCGTTTTGAAAATTTGACCAGATCACAAGACTGAGGATTATAGCTTCTTATGCATGCTTCTCTCACCCGTCCCTACTGCCCCAATTCATCTTCCCCCCACCAAGTCTCCTGATTAGCTTAAAGGTAATCCCCACGAACTTATCTGGGGTCCCCAGAGAGCAAAGGCCGTTGCTGAGCAAGCAAGCTGGGATGACATGTAAAGTGGGCTCATTAGAATAACTGTCAAGCCACCATTTAACCTCATGATTAACAGGAAAAGGAGGTAGAAGTGGATTTTCTAATGACTATAAGGTATAGGAGTTATGTGAAGAAATCCCATTATCATAATGGGATACGTGTTCTCTGTGTTTCACTTAAATGTTTTATAAAATGCCTTCATGTATGATGCGATTGTCCACGGTGGCCTAGGAGAGTGCCACAAAAGAAAAGAGTGCCTACCTTCAATCCACACATTTGTATTGGGAAGTGTGTGGATTTAAATCTGTAATTAGTTCTGCATGGTTTGCATATGTCTCTAATGCTGAAGGGTTAACATATTCTCAATCCTGGTAACTAAAATGAATACACACACTCATATACATACACATGCACACATAAACATACATGCATATGTACACACACACACACACACACACACACACACACACACTTCTTTAACAAAGGGATAACACTGTTAGGCATATGCCCAGGGGTGGTGCGAGGGTCATACATTTAAAGCAGTTTGCAGACATTAAAACGCTGTATAAATGTCAGATATCATCATCACTACCACCACCACTATCATCATCATTATTATTATTGCTGTTATTATCATTATTATTCATTATTGTCTCCAGGCTGGTGAAGACTTCATTCCCCAAGCCTTCACTCCTGCTTATAAAGCCATACAGGGGTTTGCTGGGAAAGGATTAAGACCTGAGTTATCCAGAAAAAAAAAGTTATATGCATACAGACTTTTAAGCTTAATCTGTATTATTAACACTTTCTTAAGTCTAGACCAGGGGTGGGGAACCTTTGTCCTGGAGACCACCTGTGGCCCTCTCGTTCCTCAAGTGAAGCCCTTTGACTGAATCTGCACTTCACAGAACAAATCCCCTTAACAAAAAGATTTGTTATGTAAAACTTCAACTCAGTCAAAAGGCCACACCCAAGGACCTAGAAGGCCATGGGTGGCTTAGAGGTGAAGATTTCCCCACCCCTGGTCTAGATATTTAACAGAACAATAAATCAAGTCCTGATCTGTATCATTGCTGAGGTGTAAATGCTCACAATGAAAGATTTCCCCAGCCAATTAGAGCTCCATCACAGCTGCTGACCTTAGGGAAGTCAAAGAGTGAAAGAAACTGCTTCTAGACCCCAAGCAAGATATTTTCAAGATATTATTGCTGCTGCCCCACATGATCATCTGTTCTACATCCTAATGAAAATGCTTTTCAGGAACTGTAAGTAAGGAGGCAAAGTAAATTTATTTAAAACATAAATGACAGAATTGGTATAATGGGGTAAAATAGGTTTTGATCATTGCCTTTATTTCCCCTTCAATTGTTTTTGTTTTTGATACAATTTGGCTTTCTTTTTCATAAAACAAATGAGCTTTTATCAATTTATGTTAAGAAAAAAAATTCATGGTTTCATTTATTAATTCAGTGATCTTTTGATTTTCATTTTTTTATTTTTTAGAATTTCTAGTTTGTTGCTTAGTTGGAGTATTTTTAGGATGTTATTTCTATTTTTATTATTTCTAACAAGTGAGAATTAGTAACACAGATTTAGCCATCAGTTTATTGGAAACTCCTTTAGTGTTTTTCCCTTACAGATGATTCTAGCCCTTCATTTTATTTACCAACGTTTTCCATATTAAAAACTAGTTCATTTATTCCTAAGCTTTTTAGTATTTAACAGAAATAAATATTATATTTTTTCAAAACCTTTTTCTATGCCAGTTGATAGATCATGTAATTTTTATACCGTTTTTGTTATTGAAATGGTCTACCACATTTATAATTTTCTAAAGCTCAACCTATATTATAGTCTTCATGTAAATTCAACTTGGACAGAGTGAATAATCTTTTTTAATATGTTGCCATAACATGTTCCCTAATATTTTATTCAATATTTTGGTACAATATTCATGAGGAAGATTGGTCTCAAATTTTCTCTCTACTTTATCCCAATAACAAACTTGGACCACACATTATTTGCTTCTTAATACTAGATCTTTGGGTATTGGTTTCATTAATTCCTTGTTCAATTTATTTTTTTCTGCAGTTGGCTTAAGTGTTCTATTTATTGTTCTGTTAAACTTCATAATTTATATTTTTGTGAGTATTCATCCAGGCAAGTAGGTGGCATAGCTGATAGAGTGCCAGGCCTGTAGTCAGAAACCCCCAAGTTCAAATGTGACCTCAGACACTAGTTGTGTGACCAACCTTGTTTGCCTCAGTTTCCTCATCTGTAAAATGAGCTGGAGGAGGAAATGGCAAACCACTTCAGTATCTTTGCCAAGAAAACCCCAGATGGGTCCAACAAAAAGTTGGACATGACTGAATAACAATGAAATATTTATGCAAATTAGGTGATCTCTGGGTCATGAGATTAGAGCTTCACCAAAGGCTATAGTATTGAAAAGTGGACTTCATCACCCCACAGTGTTTGATACATGCCAATATCTGGGAAGTTTAATGGGAAAATATCTTTAGATTGAAGATGCCTTTAAGGGCCAGAATCTGTATTGGAAGATCTCAGAGAATGGGCAGTGTTGGTCTGAATTTCCCAAAAGTAATTCCAGAGATAAGAGGAAAAGAGTCATTTACAGATCATGGTGGGAAAACTGGTTTTTTTTTGGCTGATGCATCTTGGCTCTCTGAGGGCATAAACATTAGTATGAGGTTATGAGAGGGCAATTGCTTGTGCTCACATATCAATAAGTTTTGGGACTCATGGTGATTTCAGAAGAGAATGAAAAATTTTAGCAGCAGGTAAAACAGGAAAATAAATAAGAACTTTGTAGGAGGAGTGTGATTGTTCCATAGATTAGGACAACTTTGTATTATGAGCTGCACAATCTGAGAAGACTAAATGTTGGGGGAAGAGAGGAATTCTTCAGATATGAAGGAAATCTTGGAAACCTGTTGTCTTGCCTTATATTGGGCCAGAGTGATTGAAATCCACTTCAAGATACAGGACAAAAGAATGACATTGAGAGATCTACGTGTCTCTCTTAGAATCAAATTTGATGTGTACCTCCCTCGTCCAGAGGCTACCCCATTTCCTCATCAGTAATATTCATTCACTGTGCCACTAACAATCAGCTTAATGCCTAACTGATCAAATATAGCTAGAATTAAATAAAAGCCTAAACATCCCATTATAATTTGGAATCTACCAAATTATACCTGCTAATAATTAAAATGCATAAACCCCCAAATGTAAAACAAATTAAAAAAAATCTTTATAAGGTATTCTTTTCTGAGTTCTGAAAAGGATACTCAGCTATCCTTTAGTTTTCTTTTTTAAAGTGAAATTATTCATGAAGAGGAACTTATAAGCTTGAGCACAAATTTACCAAATTCTTGTATACCTGCACAATTCTAGAGGCTAAAGCTTATCATCGTATACAGTATGGGCATAATAATATGAGTCAGCTGAAACTTTATAATCCAAAAACTAATTTCCTGATCACTAAAGGCAACAAAGTTTCCAATTCAAAAATACAGTAATTTCTTTTCTCAGTCCATCTTTGCTGCAGTTTCAGAAAGAATTTTTTTTTCCTATTTATTGAAAGCGTCAGCTTTTTCTTCATACACGTGGTCAGGGGTTGACCTGGTTTCTAAATCTCAAATTCATTGCACTGCTAAAGAGAGAGACCCCGTTTCTCCCCAACTAAATTAACCCTTGACATACTGGTGTACATGCTTTTTAACTATAGAATCATACTGGTGTCTAGAAACATACACCCAAAGATTTATCACTGAACCTTAAAAGCTTTCCAAATAATCTTTGCCAGCAGGATGGTAGGTACCAAGTATAGGAGTCAACACTATTAAAAAGGGGCCCATTCTAATGATATCTTTTCTCATTATTCATATGGTTCTTGTTGGTCAATGAAATAGCTTGACTGACTCCAGTCTGTCTCTTAGAGCAGTGGTTTTGTTGTTGTTGAGTTCTTTCCAGTTCTTCATGAACTCAAAGATACTAGAGTGGTTGGCCATTTCCTTCTCCAGGTCATTTTACAGATCAGAAGCTACAGGTTTAAGTGACTTGCTTGAGTTCACACAGCTAGTGTCTGAGGCCACTGACTTCAGCCCAGCACTCTGTGCACTATGGCGCCACCTAGTTGCCAAGATCAGTCGTGTCAAATCCAAATAGAAACAAGAGTCCACTAAGCTGTATTCTGTATATGTAATCTGTAATGTTATTTATGTTTTACTATCTTGAGAGGCTGAAGCCTTCTCTTGTTCCTGTGCTCATTGGAAGAATCCTGTTAAGAGACAACATGACAGAACTCAGAATCCCTCAGAAATATACTTCCTTGAGAATTTTAATGACTTGACAAAATGACTTTTTTCCCTTCTCCTTCCTTGTGAAAGATGTTTAAACTCTAAATTATCTGCCTCTTTTAAGCTGTTCATTTGCTGTTTTCAATAGCACTTTAAAGCTATCTTTCTCTAGGTAAACATAGAATCAATCTTAATTGCTTTTTAATCATGATGTTTTAATTATTTACAAAAGTAAAAATGAATGCCAGTAGATAGCTTGAATATGCAAAAATGTTCGTATGTCAAAGAACTCACCCAATTTTTCCACAGCAACTATATCAGATCTAACTGTTCTCTGATATGGGCCCCCTACAGGGACTGGAGCCCTTTTCTAGCTGCAACTGCTTCTTATGATATGGTAAGAACTATACTGTAATTTATGGGCAAATTAAGGCACTTTAAAGATACATTTGACCAAAGGAGATTTTTCACTTTATGCATTGACTTTAAAACATAATATGGAATTCTTCCATATTTGTAGAAAATTGAGAGAGGGGAATGAATGGTTCTGAATAGAAAAGGAGAATGGAGTGAAGAGATGTGTAGTTCACAGAGAGCAGTGTGTCACCTCAAGCAAGGAAATACAATTTTAAAGCAAGGTGGTAAAGAATGCAGACAAGGAAGAAGAGCAAAGGGAAAAAGAGCAAAAGTTTACTCAATTGAGAACAGATATTACAAGATTATAAGTGCTAGTAAACACTCAACAAAGTGAATGCTGTCCATCAGTCAAACATTCATGAAGTATCTTCTGTGTGCCAAAGGCTGTGCTAATTGGTGGGAATACAAATGCAAGCAGAAAGATAGATAAATCCTCAAGGAGCTTATTTCTTTTTTTAATAGTATTTTTATTTTTTCCCAATTATATGTCAAGACAATTTTTGGCATTCATTTTTACAAGATTTTGAGTTCTAAATTTTCTCCCTCCCTTCCCTCCCCTCTTCCTAAAATGGTAGGTAATTTGATATAGGCCATATATGTGCAATTACGTAAAATATATTTCAATGTTAGTCACACTTGTGAAAGAAGAAATAGATCAAAAGGAAAGACCACTAAAAAAATAAAGTGAAAAAAGCTTTGGTCTTCGTTCAAGAGCCCATCAGTTCTTATCTGGATGTGGATGGCATTTTCAGTCATGAGTCCTTTGTACTTGTCTTGGATCATTGTGTTGCTGAGAGGAGCTAAGTCATTCATAGCTGATCATCACACAATGTTGCTGATACTTTGTACAATATTTTCCTGGTTCTGCTTGTTTAACTTTGCATCAGTTTGTACAAGTCTTTCCAGGTTTTTTCTGAAATATGCCTGCTCATCATTTCTTATTTTGCACAGTGGTATTCCATTATTTTGTGTGTGTATGTGTGTGTGTGTGTGAGAAAGACAGACAGACAGACAGAGAGACAGACAGACAGTGACAGAGAAACCTATAAAATAATGAAACCTGGCTAGCCTAGGCATTGTTCTTAAATGGTAGTTCTAGGAGAAGTCAAAGGTAGAGACTACAGGGGTAGAATATACTAGTATGTGACTTTCAAAGTGAGATATGAGAGGGAGTTTCCAGGATGAGGACATTACTGGAGGTTTCATGGTAGAGAAAGTCCAGAGAACTGGAGAGGATTTAATTCTATGAAACATATCAGAGTCCTGGTTAGAGAAGTTAGGAAAAACTCGATTCAAATCTGACCCTCTGACACTATCTATATGATTATGGACCAGCCACTTAATTTCTCTGGATCTCCGTTTACTTACCTGTAAAATGTGGCTAATAATGTGAGCACTACCTACTTCATGGAGTTTTTGTGAAGCTCCAATGAGATAACATATGTTAGGTACTTCACATACTTTTTCTTAAGCGCTATGTTAATGCTAATCCGTAATGCATCAAGGGTAGTTCATCTTTATCATAAGTTAGTATCAAAGATGGAATGGATAATAACTCATGTTGTGGACAGTATTTCTGTAAGGCTAGCTGAGCAAGGAGGAAATGCTGGGCTAATCCAGGAAGTCAGAAATAAGGAAACCTCTAGGAATAATACTTCTCTTGGATACCTAAAGACACAAGTTATCAAACACTCCTAAAATGGAATTACTAAACAGTGTGCTTTGGTGATCCACTCCAGCCCAGATAAGTGAGGAAACAATTGAATAGCTCCTTCAGGTGAATTCATGCTACTACTTGGTGAGATGGGAAGCTGGTTGGGGGAGGGCTCTCTAGTAGTGTTTTCAAAGTATATGATCAAACTTTACTGTTTTCTGGGTTGGTACCCAGCCCCAAAGATGGAACAAGTTGTTCAGATTAATACAGGGAGCACAAAGGACTTTGAATGAGATCAGTTTTTGTTGTTGTTGGGTTTTTTTGCTTCTGAATTTTACTAGTTATTCTGTTGAGGATTTGTTTACAATGACTAGATGAACTTATTTATACCTTCCAAAAAAGACAACACAACAAAGAATTCTTTTCTTCAAAAACAAACAAAAAACCCTCTCCTAAAAAGCTTTCTAATGGGTCCTTAACCAGTATCTAAATAAATTAAAGCTATATAATATTAAAAAAAAAAACTTCAATGTATAAATGAACTCATGAAAATGGTTCGAATCACTAATAATAAGAGAACTATGAAGTAAAACAACTCTGATGTTTTAGCTCCGAGCCTGAATAAATTGATGACAATGTTATTTAAGGAGACAAATGATGGGGAAAGTCATAGCCTTAGCCTCATCTATACCATTATTTCTAATTGGGATGTGTCAATTTATTCCCTTATGGTCCATTTGTTGGAGTTTAGGGGTTTAGGGGCTCTTGGACCCCAAAATCACAACAAGCAGGTCCTGGCCGAATGAATTTGATTCAAGCCTTCTTTCAGCCAAAGACAAGGTTTATTAGAACATCTGTCATATTGGGCACAGTCTTAAGGAATCTAAGCATTTGTATTGCTAATGCAAGCAGGGCAGATTTTAAGAATCTGAGCCCCTTAATGGAGACAAGATGGACTTTATATACAGAAAAACTGTGGGAGGGATCTAGGAGTGGCCAAGTAGTTTGGGGTAACTGGAGGAGGGGTCTAAGGAAGATCTGGATGGGAGTGGCCAGTAAGCTGGGGTGAACAGAACACCTGGGACCTGGACCACATGGCCAAGGGAGAATGGAGTCTAGATAGGATTAAGGGTGGGAAGTGGGCAAGGCCTTCTGGAGGTAGATTGGGTGTAGGTGATAATGAAAGAGCAGTTGATAGGATTATAGCCTCAGGGAATGCCAGAGATTTGGCCATGTGGGAAAGTCCAGGGTTTTTCCTTTTTTGGGGTCCGGATCCCATCCTCAACACACTGACCATCCCTATAATCTGTCCCACTTACCATCCCCATAACCTTTTGGGCCAAAGTGCTCTTCCTTGGTCATTACTCCATCTTGTAAAATATCTTCCCAGTAAGAATGTTGGCCCCTTAATTAAGGCTGCTTTTACTTTTCTATTTGTATTCCTAACACTTGGCATAGTGCTTGGCATAATAGAAATCAATATTTTAATTCATTCAATCATTCAGTCATTCATATTGTAGGGATTATGAGAAGGCAAACATACTGATATACTAACGTTGGAGCTGTATAGTGGCTAGGCCACCCTGAAATTTAATTTGGAATAACACAAGAAGAGTAACTGTCAGTACTTTTTTTGATCAATGATCCTAATACTAAGAATATATCCCAAACAAGTCAAATATAGACATAAGTCCAAAAATGCCAAAACATTTATAGCAGTACTTTGTAATAACAGAGATTAGGAAACAAGGTGAGTACCCATTGATTGCGGAATGGCTGAAAAAAAAAACCTATGATACACAAATATAGTATAATACTGTATATTAAGAAATTACACATAAGAGTAGTTCAGAAAAATCTAGGAAGATTTGTATGAACTGAATGAAACAGAGGGAAATGAGCAAAATCAAGATAAAAGTTCTCATGACTATAACTAAATGAATGAAAATATTGCTAATATAAAGTCAAACTCTCAGTAATAAAACCAAACAAAACAAAACAGTGAAGATCCCAGAAGACAGATAATGAAATCTGGTCTTCCATGATGACAGAGTAGGGGAGGTTATTGTTCTTTTATTTTTAAATATGTGTACCTTATGTGCCAAGGATTAATTTGATATTATATCTTTCTCTAACAATTTAAAAGTGGGATCTGGAGATCATATCAGGTCTTTGTGTGAATATGAATGAATAAGATGATGTTGATGATGATGATGGTGATGATGACGACAGTGACACTGTGTGTGTGTGTGTATGTGTGTGTGTGTGTGTGTGTGTGTGTGTGTGTGTGCGCGTGTGTGTGGAGGGATAGGGATGAAGGCTTTATGAAATTCCAACAGGACTATAGTGGAAAAAAAGAAATGATTATTTGACCAGTTAAATAACAATGTTAAACTTTAATTTTGAATTCATTGGTCCCCTGAATTTGATAATTTAGGTGACACCTTTTGGATTCTTTTTTTAAATGATATTTTTTTTTTTTCCCAATGCAAATAAAACCAATTTTAAATATTCATTTAAAAACATTTTAGAGTTCCAAATTCTATTCCTCCTTTCTTCCCCTCTCCCATTCCTGAAATGGTAAGCAATTTGATATAGGTTATACATATTAAAATATTTTAAAAAAATCCATATTAGTCATTTGGTTGAAGAATAAAATAAAAAAAAGAAAGAAAATGAAAAATAGTATGCTTTAGTTTGTACTCTAAAGGCAGATAGCATTTTTCATTATAAGTTCTTTGGGAATGTAATGAATCGTATTATTGAGAATAGCTAAGTCATTCACAGTTGTTCATCAGATAATATTGCTGTTCCTGTGTACAGTGTTTTTCTGGTTCTGCTCCCTTCACTCTACATTAGTTCACATAACTCTTTCCAGGTTTTTCTGAAATCATCTTGCTCAGCATTTCTTATAGCACAGTAACATTCCATTACAATGATATACCACATAGTGTTCAGTTGTTCCCCAATCAGTGGGTATCTCATCAATTACCAGTTCTTAACCACCACAAAAAGACTGCTATGAATATTTTTGAGCACAAAGGTTATTTTCTCTTTTATTTGATCTCTTTGGGATATAGACTTAGTAGTGGCATTTCTGGATCAAAGGGTATACTCAGTTTTAATGCCCTTTGGGCATACTTCCAAATTGCTCTTCAGAATGGTTGGATCAGTTAACAACTCCTTCAATAGTGCATTTGTGTCTCAGTTTTCCCACATCTCAAACATTTAACATTTTCCTTCTTTGTCATATTAGTCAATCTGATGGGTGTGAAGTATTGCCTCAGAGTTATTTTCATTTGTATTTCTCTAATCAATTGTTCAGAGCATTTTTTCACATGACTATAGATAACTTTGATTTCTTTGTCTGTAAACTGCTTATTAATATTCTTTGACCATTTATCAATCAGGGAATGATTTGTAGTCTTAAAAAAATTGACTCAGTTCTCTATATATTTAGGAAATGAAGCTTTTATCAGAGATAACTTGCTGTGAATTCCCTCCCACTCCAGTTTTCTGCTTCCCTTCTAATTCTTGTTGCATTGGTTTTAATTTGATATAATAAAACTTATCCATTTTACATTTCACAATGCTCTCTATATCTTGTTTGATCCTAAATTCCTCCCTTAACCATAAATCTGACAGGTAAACTATTCATTGCTTTCCCAATTTGCTTATAGTATCACCCTTTATGTCTAATTCAATACCCATTTTGACCTTATCTTGGCATATTGTATGAGATTTGTTCTTTACTTAGGTTCTGCCATATTGTTTTCTAGTTTTCCAAGAAGTTTTTTGTGAAATAATAAGTTTTTGTCCCCAAAGTTTGGATCTTTGGGTTTATGAAAAACTAAACTACTGTGGTCATTTGCTACAATTTATTGTATACCTAATCTATTTCATTGATCCACCATACCATATGGATTCTTATGCCTAGCTAGGGTAGGAAAAGTTTCAGCTCCTAACTTAATTGTGGTACAGTGCCGGATGAACTTGATAAACTTATGGATTAGGATGAATTTGTCAAAGTCAAAAATTTCTTCTCATAAATTGAACAAAAGGATATCTAAATCCTACATTGAAGGTGGGGGTAATATTTTCCTATTTTTTTCCTAAATTTAAATGTTTCCTAAATTTTGTACTAAATTTTATTAATAAAAATCATTATATTTTGACTAAATTAAGATGTATGGGATTGTAAATACTAAGGGAAAGGAAAGTGGACTTTGTTATAATTCTAACTGGATCTTTTTACTATCTGGAATTTAAAACTGATTATCAGTAACAGATGGATAGGAAAAGAGTATATGTTTTTATTGCTATGTCATGGACTGACAAATCGGGGAATATAAGCATGGAATTGCATGTGAATAATTTTTTTTTTCATGCACATAGATTACAGTGAAATTCATTGATAATGCCAACTAGGAATGGCAAAAGGGTAGTGGAGAGTCCACAAATGAATCCACTGCTTTGTTGATGGTCTCACTGTTACCTCAGTGTCTGCTGTGGGAGATGAGATTATAGATAACACTTTTGGACAACTCTTCTGTGTTGAGCAGAGAACAGTAAGAGATTTAAGCTATTTTGAAAGTCAGGTCAGTGATATTTGCTTCTCTTGACAAAGTGAGCTAGTTGGATCATGAAATGCAGGAATGCTTTCCAGTTGCATTCACATGATGGGCGTCTTGGGAAAGTTTTATCACAGGCTTCAATAACATCCCCAAATTGTTACTATAGATTGAAGACTGACATGGCATGCAGCCAGATAGTGAAGCCATCCAAAGATTTATTTAGTATTGAGAGAATTTAACTCATCTCCTATTCCCCCATTTCATGGAGGCTGACCTAAAAATAGTAGACGAGGAATAACTTAATTCCTGTTCATTCCATTATGCTATGAAATTGTTGGGGTGTGAGTATAGAGAATATTTTTTTTGCTCCGTCACTCTTATTTGGGAACAAGCCTCCTATGTCAACCTAATGTGACCATGAAAAAGTCACTTTACATTTCTGGGGCTGTTTGTTCATTATTGCAGAGAGAGGGTGGACTAGATGATCTATAAGGTCTCTGACAACTCTAAACTCTAGATCCCTACACCACTCTGCTCTGCAAATGAAATAACGTAGGTGCGACTCTGCATCTCTCCATACATGCTTAGTATTACTGTCAACATCATTGTCATATTTGGTGTTTCTTGAATGCCTTATATTGTTCATTTTTCTTATGTCAACCTTTGGTCCCTCTAAGGAGGTCGAACGTTGATTGAAGTCAAAGACTGCTTTGTATATCTTTGTAGCCTGCATACTGCCTTGCATATAATCTGTGCTCACCAGTTGTTTTTAGTTGAGAATCTTTCAGAAGCAGGTAGAAAATAAGTCTGAGACCTTCAATGTCAGGCTAGTGTGTCTGAGTTTTATTCTACATGCAATGGGGGGAAACTTTTGAAGGCTAGCAATAAAAGCAGGGGAGGAAGACAATGAAAGCAGTGTTCGAATTTATTCTTCATAGAGCTATAAATACATGTGTGTATGTTTGTGTGTGTAGTGGGGGTTTGGGGATGGGCTACATATGGTCAGTCCTCAACAATGAGAAGTCCAGGGCTCCAGAGAAGGAGCTACATCACCATGTCTGAGTGAAGGAATAATCAGCCTGTAAAGCCAATCTGGAATCAGATTGTTAAGGACTTGAAATATCAAATTGAAGAGTTTCTATTTGATCTTAGAGGTAATGATGGATAACTGAGGCTTGTTGAGCTGAGGGAGTCAGGTCTGCTCTTCTGTCACCTGTATGGGGGATGGATTGAAGGGGAAAGCAACTGCAAGTGGAAAGACCTAATTAGGAAACTGTTGCGCTATTCCAGGTGAGAGATGTTGAGAAGGTGGAATCCACAAGACTGAGCAGTAGAGTCATATGGAGAGTAATGAGTAAGAATGAAAAGTCAAGGATGTCCTTAAAGGTGGAAAAATCAGTGATGGCCAAACAAGTGATTCCTGGGAGGAAGAGGAAGAAGAAGAGGAAGAGGAAGAGATGGAGGGAGTTAGAGTGACATGCAAAAAGAGGGAGCAAAAGAGAGAGACGGGAAGTTAAGAAAGAAAGACAAATTAAGGAAGGAAAAAAAGGTTGGATCCCCATTCCATCTTGTTCATAAACTCCACTTTTAATGCCGTAGAAGTAACTTCTCTGTTCTGGTTGGGTTTTGTTCTTATGTGTAGTGAAGTGCAGTCATAATGAGTTTAATGAAGCAAAAATGTATGTTTGTGTGCTCTGCACCAATAAATCATAATTAAATGCACTTAGTATAATAGTAGGAGTCATTTGAAGGCCAGTAATTAACAAAAAATGTTAAGTGTTGACCACTAGACAAATAGCAACCAACTACAGGCAGCAATAACAAAGTAAAAGCTTTGGCCGGTATGAGAATCTATATTTCTGGCAATGCAAGGAGAAATTGTATTTAAAAGACTGAAACAAAATTATAATTGCTGAAAACTACCCTTGAGGAAAATAAATATAAAATGGCCTATGGGGATAAGCTTGGACCCCTTTGCATCCTTGGACCCCATAAGTATTGGGAAACTGTGCCTGACAGCATTTAATAATTATAAAGAGGGAAGCCTAAATTAGAAAAACACATATAGCAAATGGTAGCCTATGCAAGGAGTACATCTGTCAGTGCTGCAACACCAAGACATTCTCAATCCTAGTTCACTCATACTCCTTGAAGTCCAGTTGAGCCCTGAAAAGGAGAGCAGGGTGGGGGTGGGGGAGTAAGACAAGAGTCTGGATCTTGGATTTCAGAGTTTAGACTAGGAGTACAATCTCTTCATTCTTGGGCAGAAATTCTGATTGGCAATTTTGAGAAAAGTCAAAGATGCTTCTGAAACTTGACATACCTCAACTTGATCAAAGTCTCTCTTGAACACACAATTCTATTTTTATGCTGTTTCTGACTCCTCTTTTGCCCAGTTGTGACACTGACAGAAGCTCCTAGGGGCAGAGAGACATCCCTGATGATTGATGCCACCCCCCTGCCCTCACCCCACTTTTTTCCTTGACGATTACCCTGAATAAATCATGCTGGTATTTTCATCTGTTATTTAGTTGCCCTTTATATTCTTATAGATCTCGGGTGCAAGAAAAAAAATTAGCCAGATCCCTCCATCTATCTTGTGAGGTGTACTGCGCCTAGGTAGCAAGGCTCCCATTGATAAACAACCGAGCCCTGCAAATCACCGATCAGTTTACTTTTAATCAATGCTGCATCTCACAATGCTGTCTTCTAAATCACTGCGTCTATAACTGTGGTTTTCAAAACCTTTTAATCTAATTGGAAACCTTTTTTTTCCACTGGTAATAAGCACCCACTAAACTGTCTGTCCCTAATTGAGCTGTAGTAATTTATGAGAGCTCCCCACTGTTTTTTCTCTCTTTAATCAGACAGACTCCTTTATGTCCTTAACTAATGAAATCTAAGAATACACCCCAAAGATCTGATCAAATGTCACCAGTGAATAAATCTTCATTAAAGCTGTTGTTATGTTCCACAACCAGGCTCCATTCCATTGTTTCACAGTGGCATCACATGGCAAAGGTCTTTGCATGATTTTTCCAAATCCTGTGCTTCAGGAAGCAAAAGGATTTATAAAAAGTCGAACAGTACTCCCAGCCTGGAGAATAGCAGGCTGTGGAAATCCCACTTCTACTCCACCGTCTCTTCTTGGCGTTTCAGGGTGGAAAATGTTTGGTGGTTGGTTGGCTGGTCATTTAGTGTGCCCTTGGTCAGGCCATGATGAATTGATTTATACAAACTAACAGGTGACAAGGATCACAAGGGGTAATAAGGATGGGAAATGGGTTGCTGGGGGAGAGAAAAGAGGTTTTCAATCAGGACCTGCTGTCAGACCACAGAGTACTGAGGTGCAAATGGAGATATAAGATAGAGCCTGAATTCCTGCCTCCTTGACTCCATCACTTTGGTTCATGGTCATCTTCTCTGGACTTACGCTCTTCTAGGGGCAGGGGCTGTTTTGGTTTTGTATTACACATGCCTAGTACAATATCTGACACATCTGATGCATAGTGGGCAATGAATAAATGAATGATTGAGCACCAAGTTCCAATAGCATGTAAACTGTCAGCGGGCAAGGACTATTTGATTTTTGCCTTTATATTACTGTCATCAAGGATAATATGATGACAGACAATTAATACATGTTTATTGAGTTATTGGTACTGTGTTCACATCTTCAGTTTTTGTGGCTATGTAGATGACTCTCAGATCTGCTTGTCCAGCCCTAACCTCTCTCCCTATCTCCCATCTTCCATCTGCAGTTGCCTTCGAGACATATCTAACTGATAAAGACATCTTGAACTCAACATATCCAAAACTGAACTCATTATTTTTCTCCCCAAACCCTTCTCTCTTTTTAACTTCCCTATTACTGCCAATGGTCAGTCACCTAAAGTCATCTTGGACTTCTCACTTCCACATCCACTTAGTTGCCAAGTCTGGAGATTTCTGCCTTCATACCATCCCTCAAATACACCCTCTTCTTTCCGCTGACACTGCCCCCAACCTGGTGCAGGCCCTATCACCTCCTGCTTAGATTATTATAATAACAGCTGGTTGGTCTCCTTGCTTCAAATTTCTCTGCACTCCAGTCCATCCTCCATTGAACTGTCAAATTGATCTTCCTAAAATTCAAGTCTGACCACATATTACCTCCTTCCCCTATTCAATCAAGGTCATTGGCTTTCTCTCACCTCTAGGCTGATGTTTGGTGTTCAAAACTCTTTACAGCTTGGTCCCCTCATACCTTTCCAATTGCCTTACACCTCACGTCTTCCTGCCCATCCCTCATCCCCCCCCCCACAAATTTAGTGCCACTGACCTCCTTGCTGTTCCTCACACAAGAAAGCAATACAACTCCATTTCTAAACTTTGGGCATTTCTTTTTTAGAAATAGAACTTTTTAGTTGTTTTTTTTTTACAAGAATTTACAATTTGCAGAACTGGAAACTAAAGCCTGGTTTACAGTTTCCTGCTTTACTTTTATAAGGTCCATTTTTTTTCTTTTGTAAAAAATATTTTTCTTTCTTTTTAGTTTTCTGTACTCACTTATATAAGATTTTGAGTTCCAAATTTCCCCCCCCCTTTGCCCTACCCCCTCCCTAGAATAGCATGCAATCTGATATAGGCTATACTTTTACCATCATATTAAACATATTTTCACATTAGTTATGTTGTAAAGAAGGTTTAAAAGCAATGGGAGGAACTACAAAAAAGAAGAAACAAACAAACAAAAAAAAAGAAAGCAAAGAGTATGCTTCAATCTGCATTCAGACTCCACAGTTCTTTCTCTGGATGTATAGCATTTTCCATAATGAGTCTTTTGGAGTTGTCTTAGATCCTTGCATTACCGAGAAGAGCTAAGTCTATCAAAGTTAATCATTGCGCAATGTCACTGGTACTGTGTGCAATGTTCTCCTGGCTCTGCTCACTTTACTCAGCATCGGCTCATGTGAGTCTTTCCAGGTTTTTCTGAAGACTGTCTGCCATCATTTCTTGTGGAACAACAGTATTCCATTACATTCATGTACCACAACTTGTTCAGCCATTCCCCAATTGATGGGCATCCCCTCAATTTCCAATTCTTTGCCACCACAAAAAAAAAGCTGCTATAAATATTTTGGTACAAGTGGGTCTTTTCCTATTTTTATGATCTCTTTGGGATTCAGCCCTAGAAGTGCCATTGCCAGGTCAAAGGGTATGCACAATTTTATAGGCCTTTGGGCATAATTCCAAATTGCTCTCCAAAATGGTTGGATCCTTTCACAATTCCACCAACTACCCCATTAGACTATGAGCTCCTGGCAAGGAAGGACTATCTTTTACCTTTCTTTGTGTCCATGATGCTTAGCTCCATGCCTATGACACAATAGATGCTTTCTAACTGATTCTTGACTCGATTTTCCTGATGTCCCATTTTTTATACTCTTTCCAGAACTGAAAAAAAACCCTTTCAATTTACTTTCTGCACATATTATATTTACTTGATCATGTACATGTTGTCTCCCTAGTAGAATGTAAGCTCCTCGAGGCCAGGGACTAGTTTTTGTTTTTATATTCTCATCACCTAGCAAATGTACTTTGTAGGCACTTAATAAAGGCTTATTGAATTTACTTGAATTGCACTCTAGATAGGTTTGTTGGCACAGTATGAAATCTGACAGGTTCAGCCTGAAAATGTTTAAAATATGGTACCAGATATAGACCAATGTCAATAAGTATGAAGACACACCAGCATTATCTTGGCATTAAGTAATATGACAATCCATCCACCAATCAAGAAACATTTATGAAGTGCTTACTGTAAGTCAGACACTGTGCTAAGGTCTGGATATAAAGAAAATGCAAGCTGTCTCCCTCCCCCAAGCAAACCAAACCAAACCAAACCAAAAAGTCTTTGACTCTCACAGAGTTTACATTCTAATGGGGGTGCTTATATGGAGCTTATATTGTAATATAAAGAAAAATACAAAATGGCTCTCAGTCCTGAATGGCTTTCTTCTGCTGTGGTGTTGAAATGCAAGAAAAGTACTCAGAGAAGGATAAAAATGGCATAGGCTTTTAGATCACCTGTAAATATTAACTGAACCATAGAGTCTCTGAATATTAAATCTTTATATAATGACCAGGAATTTTAAAAACTACTGGAAAAACTAAATTAACATCAATATTGTTGTTTTTTTTTTAAATTAAGCAGGATGACAAAGGGCATTTGCATCTAAGGAAAAGAGCTTGAGGAGTTGGAGTTAGTGTGTGTGTGTGTGTGTGTGTATGTGTGTGTGTGTGGTGTGTGTGTGTATGGGCACCTGAAAGCACAAAGAACTTTCCATAGAACAACCGATCATTTGATTTTGAAGAGCTAATAATTAGCATAAGCAAAAAGACTAACAATAATTGATTGCCATTTTGGGGGTCATCAGAGACAGCATCATAAACAGAAGAGATAGTGAAGGTGGACATAAGGGAGGGTGTGTAAAAGTCGGAAAATACATCTGAGGTTTCAAAAATGAAAGAGAGACAAAGGCTTTGTAGGTGGCTCAGAAATCTCACACCTACATATCACAGAATAATTTCTAGAGGAAAATTGAGGGGTCTGGATATGGCAAACAACTAAATGATATCACACAAATACACTCAAACACACAAACAGAAATTGACTCAACTTCAGAGAATGAAAGGTTTCTGAATATGGGAAGGTTATTAGAGTCAGCTGTCTGTATGCAGTCAGACCAAGTTAGTTAGGCAGGGATTCTTAACCTAGGAGTCTGTGAACTTAAAATAAACAAACAAAAAAACCAATCTATTATAAAATAAGAGGTTTGTTTTATAATCCTATGTATCTTGTTTTATACATGTAAAAGCTTTTATCTGAGAAGATTTTCCCAGGCTGCCAAAGGGACCTATGGCTTAAAAAAAAAAAAGTTCAGGACCCCTGATCTAAGGCAAAGCTCAGAAATCAACATCAAATTAGAAAAATGAAAAAAAAATATTGCAGTTTCTTCCAGTGAATCTGTTTTTAAAAAGTTATCACTTCAAAAATAGGGAAATATAGAAAAGGAATCAATAGTAACATCGATTAGTACTATTTTCTACAGAATAATGATGATAATATGTAATATATAATATACATATACACATACACATATGTGCGTATGTATGATTTGCCACAAGAAAGAGGCAAAATAATTTAAAAACTGCTTCAGGCAGTGGACATTTGATCTTCTTTCTAAGTAAAGGAATATGACAGCCAAGGGAACCAACATATAAATTGATTTGCAAAACACTATAGAGAAGCATTAGGGAAGATTAAGCATCTTATTGCCTCACGAAACAGAGAAAAGCAGTGAAAGTGAAAATAGGTCTATCTGTCTGACACATGTTATCATAAATGAAAATGGCAGGATGGCAATGGGAAAAATATCAATGTTTTTATGATGACCTATTTCAATATCTGTGATAAAAGGAGACACTGCTATATTGGGAACCTAACATTTCAGTCCTCATTATGCCATAAGAAGTAGAAGTGGATTTAGAATAATGAAATTGGGAAGAACAACTAGATTAGACCAAATATACACAAAGGATATCTATGATAGAGGCGGCACAATTTTAAATGCATTGAAGAGTCAGAGTCATACCCAGCACATGATGGCCAGCAAAAGATTCCTCCATCCAGGAATTCAAAGAGCATGTTCCCTCGTCTGGTCCATCAGCTGCCATCTCCAGGGTCCTGTGACCATCACATCGCTTTACTGAGCCATGGCTTCATACCAGAAAAATCTGCACTTGACCCAGGGACTGCCTGGGACTCTGCACTGGATAAGCAACCTGACCCAGGCACCCCATATATAAAGAACTGTAAGGATCATTACACAGATCTGCAGAAATAACTAACGAGATCAGAGGTCCTGTAGCTCTGCCCTATCTCTTAAGCCACCTTCTCCTCCTCCAGCTCTAATCTTCCCCAGTCCTTCTTCTCTCTTCTCCCTGTCTATTGCTCCCATTGTAACTGTCCCCAAATTCTTTTCCTTTCAAGTTCTTTCCATCCTTATTTCTGTTCCTCTCTGAAACCTGACTTTCTCTTGGCTGCCTCTACAAACCCAGCAGTTCCTTCCCTCCCATGCCCTGACAACCAAGACCAGGAGAAAAAGCTGGTGTAACCCTTGTACCCACTGACTGTCACTTTCAGAGCCTTTCTCTGTCACCATCATTCAGCTGTTACCTCTTCTCCTTCAGAGTTCATCGTATCCTGTCCAAATCCTTGTTGTTTTCATTTATGGATTTCCATGACATACTGACTTCTCTCTAATAAGTTCAGTGCCTGGCTTCCAGTCTTTGCGTTTGCCCTCATCTGTCCCCATTTCAAATACCCTGGCCCCCAGGTTACTTGACTCTCTAAAGTGTTATGACCTTTGTACTCAATATTGCTATGCCCTGGAGTGGTCAAAACTTAAATGTCTCCTTTCTCACTGTTCCCCTGAATTTGCCTGGTGATTCTAGTTATGATTCTGACCATCTGGTACAAGTATAGTAGCAAGAAATATTCCTTTAAATTAGCTTTCTAAGACAAATTCTGTCACATTGTCTAATGGGCTGGGGAGAGACCTCAGATACAAAACCCCAAAGACAGACCCTAGGATCCTTGTCAGTGGAAGAGGAGGAGATGGAGACCCCAGGATGGTGTCAAACATAGAAAAGGACCTACAATGTTTAATCCCTTTAGAACTCCCATATCCACAAGGGGGGGGGGAGATTGGGGTTGTCCTCTTATATCTCTTCATTTGAGTGCTACTAGATCTTTATAATTTTGTTACATTTACTTTTGATTTTCTGTGTGTAGTTCTACTTTCGTTGTCATAGTCACTGTGTATATTGTTTTCTTCAGTCTGCTTACTTCAGTCTGAATTTGCTCATGTAGATCTTTCCATGATTCTATGTATTTTTCACACATATCATTTCTTACAGCTTAGTAGTAGTATTCCAATTAAATTAATGTACCACAATTTATTTAGCCATTCCCCAAGTGAAGGACATTTACTTTTATTTCCAGTTCTTAGCTATTATAAAAAGTGCTGCTATATCAACTTTTTATAGTTTATGAGGGCTTTCTTCTTATCAATGGCTTTCTTGGGGTAAAAGCCCAGTAATGAAGTCTCTAGTTCAAAGGGTATAGGCATTTTATTCACTTTATTTGCATAATTCCAAATTGCTTTCCAAATTGGTTGTAGCAGTTCACAACTCCACCAATAATGTATTAGTGTGCCTCTCTTTCTATAACTCTTCCAACATGGACTATTGACATTTTTTTTTTGCCAATTTTCAGCATATAAGGTCAAACCTCAGGGTTATTTTGATTTCCACTTCTCTTATTATTAGTGATTTAGAGCATTCTTTTATGTACAACTTTCTTACTTTTCCCCTCTGATGGTGGTTTCCCTGGAGGCTGGATCCCAAAGCATCTCAGTCACCTCCCATGCTGGGCAATTCCTGATTAACCAGCCTAGATCTTTGTCCCAGATGACTTTTGGATGGTCAGAACTGGCCCCAGCTGAATGATAAGCTCTTTCAGGCTTAGTGGAGTGCTGTACCCTCCCCCCCAAAAATCCTCCCCATCCTCTCACATATACATGGGGTCTTATTCTTGTGACTTCTTCTTCTTTTGCTCCTCAGTTCTCTTAGCTCTGGTTGCTCAGATAAATTCAGCACTGGTGCTACAGGGTTATTCCCTCCAGAATTACTGGTTCAGAGCTTTGCAGCATCATTTTCCTTGGTATTGGCAGTTTAAAATTTTGTAGGATTGATGTACGAGGTTGTAGTCCTCTGCAGACTTTTACTCTTGAAGGGCTACACTTATGCTGACTGTTGAGGCCCAAGTAAACTTCCACTACCTGGAGCCAGGTCTTCACTGCACAAGAAAGAGAGAGGTGGGACCCCATGATGTATAGGGGTGCTTTTTTGCATGCTTTTATGGGGTCCTTGGTTCTGCTAATGCAGCCTCACTGCCATTAGTGTGGGAGGTGGAGGAGGGGTGCTGAGTGAGCTCAGGTTCAGTGAGTGTCAATTCTTGGGTTCCTTTTTTTTTTTTTAAGCCTTCTTTTGGATTCTAAACGTCCTAGGCCATGGAGTTAACTGAAGTTACTTCTCTATTTTGGAAAGGTTTGAAAAATTGTAGCGGTTGGAGAAAATATCTATTCTTCCATCTTGTTGCTTATGTGACCTGGAAGTCCAATTTAACACTTCTTGCTAAGTGCTAAGCTCATTTTCCGTTTGCTAAAGTTGTAGGCAGTTTATAGTCTAGCCAGTTCTTTGAATACACTACATCTCCCTGCCTCCATGTCTTATGTCCTCCTGCCCTTTTCATTTGTTGAATGCCTGTGCATCTTTTAATGCCCAATTTGAATGCCACCTCCTCCATGAAGTCTTCCCTGATTTACTCAGTTATTAGCTACTTTACCCCCTTTTAGACTGTATATCACATTATTATACTTATTTATATATTACTCTTGTTGTTATTATGTATACTATTGTTAATATTTTGTTAATGATTGTTAATATATACTGCTGTTGTTATCTTTTATGGCATATCACTCTACCAAACTGTAAACTCCCTGAGGGCAGGCACTATGTTTTATCTAAAGTTTTATCTAAAGCTCTCCTCTGAGACAAAGCACAGTGCTCTATACATCGTGGTGCACAATCAGTGCTTTGGTTGAATTGATCCCTATTAAAGCCTGAGTTGCTGAGTGCAGCTGAAAAATGGGGCTGTATTGGTATAAAACCAGTTCTATTAGAATGGCATGGGGCAGTCTAACAGTATGACATGTGCCTGAAACCTGGATTGTTGTCCACATTTGGCACCTGTGAGACAGCTCTCACCTTATGAAGTAGAAGGAAACACAGATAAGCCCCTGGAGGTCTCAGAGAGGAGCCTCGAACAGTGACCCTGAGCTAAGATCACCACAACATTGATCTCTTCACATTACAACAGATGGAGGGAGCTCCAGCAAATGACAGACAGAAGGGGAACAGACTTGATTCCACCCTGTGACTTAATATTGGCCTGGGAAAGATGAAATAATTCCAGAGTTATGCCTGATAGCCGAGAAAGGTTTCTTAATTAGAGATAATGTCAGAAAGGTGGTCATTCCCAAATAATTCCTGCTCAAGTACCATCTGGTACCGATAAAGGCCCGGCAATTAAGGAATGTTAAGAGCAAGTTTTAATTACCTTCCCAGTTCTGTATACTTGTTCCCTCATTGCTATTTGATATACTTAATTGAAGCCCACGTTTGAATCCTGTCTTCTGTGGCATGCCAACATTCTTCCTGAATGTGTAGAAATTATCATAAATCTATAGTTCCTTCCAGGGCCTTCTGTAGGCAAGTATTTTATATATAGATATATATCTGCATTTTTATTTTCATTTTCTGAGGCCATCTATATTTTTCTACCTGATGGAGCTTACAGGATTACATGAATGCCACCTGTCCTTTTGCCTGATTCTCTTTGCCCCCAAAGTGGCTAGAGCTCTGGACATGCCAACCTGTGCCATACTGAGAATTGTGTAGTCAAATCCAATCTGGGTCACCTTTTCTTTCTTGGTACCTGAAAGCTGAAATTCGGGTCTATTTGTGGGAGAAAAGTTTGTGCTTCTTGTGCTTTGGGTGCTGTCGGGAAAGAACACTGAAAGAAAAATGGAGGTCGGCATTATCTATACACAGCTGATGACTTCATTTGTTCAGTAGCAAGATCCTGAGAGTGCCTATAGATGGCACCTCTTGCCTCATGATTGCTTTGAAACTTTCCAGGAGACCTACCCTGCTTTGCTGACTTAAAGGAGACAGATGCGAAGGTTTGACTAAGTCATGTGTATGTATGTATGTATTGATGTATGCATGTATGTATATGTATATATGTGTATGCATATGCACATATACATATATGTGTATGCACATGTATCTATATGCACATCTATATCTATCTATATCTATCTATATGTATATACATGTATGTGCACGTCTATATGTAAGTATGTGTTTTCACAAGCATTAGCTACAACTTACAGAAGACCCCTTGATGAGTGATGCCTACGACATTGACATACTCAGCATCTGCTCCGCCCTTCAGTCTGATTTTTTTTCCCTTTCTCACAGAGTACAGAACTGCTTCAGAATCTAGCGTGAGAGTCTTTGTGGAGTATTTCAAAGAACATATGCTACTCTGGGATAAGCTCCCTAAGTGGGATCTTCCAAAATCTGAATGCAACCAAAATAGGTGTGTGATCACACAAAAAGCAGTTTATTGCCTGAAATTAACCTGTGAACAAATTGAATGTGCACATTTATGAATGCACTTGGATGTGGTTTCCATTCGTTTTGCATTTTTAGGTAGGAAGTCCAAGCATAAATTACCCGGGCAGGGTTGGAAACAAATGTATCTTCTGTGTATCTTAATGAGCGTTCTTGTTCTAACGTGACCTCTCCTGGTGCTGGGTGCTGGGTGCATTCCTCTATTGTTCCAGTTATTTTGGGAACTCCTCTTTTAGAACTGCTTTAAAGCTAGTTCAGGAGCCCAAGAAGAAAATCAATCTTCTTACATTATGTTTTACTTTATGGGGCAGCTAGGTGGAGCAGTGGATAGAGTGGGGCCAGAAGTCAAGAAGAACTGAGTTCAAATCCAGCTTCAGACACTCACTAGTTATGTGAGCAAATTACTTCACCTTTGTTTTCCTCATCTGTAAAATTGGGATAATAATAGATCTACCTCCCAGGGTTGTTGTAAGGACCAGATCAGATAATAATTGTAAAACATTTAGCACAGTATCATTGGGATAATAGCATGAAGCCTTAGTGCTGAGAAAGGACACTGCAGTCTATGAATGTGTAACATGGTTTGCTTCTGGCCTCATTCTTAAATTTTCCAGCTCCACCACTATGGACCCCAGTGTACTCTGGTACCCTGAGGACCTGGACGAGTTTAATTTTCTGCCATTTGCTCAAGCCCCCACTGAGTATGTTGCCCAGTGATTCGTACCCATTTCATTTACCCAGTTTATAGCAAGAACAGCATTCAGACATTTCCCCCAATAACTCTTGTGGGGGTGACCCCCTTTATGCCATCTTGTCTCTAGGGAGCGGGGTGGGGCAGATTAGTCTTACAGCTTAGCTCAATTCCTATATAGCATTAGTCTCACCAAATTGAAGTCCAAAGTCCTGCTAGGCTGCTAGGTCCCTGGACCCTTTCTCTTCAGGATCTGGCTGTAATATGGGCCACTCCTGGATTCCAAGATCCCAGATCTTCATGGCTTGATCTGAGACTTCTCTTCCCGAACCTAGAAAGGAAAAGAATGAAGACTCATACTTATTTTGAGGGCATTAGGCCAAAGGGGGTGGGTGGATGGCTGTGGCAGCCCTCGGGACCTCCCTCTCTACGAAGTTGAGTAACCACAGAGCCCTTCACCTTCCAATCTGATTGCAGCAAAAGCCATCACAGGTGCAAAGACAGGCTGAAACTGATTTCTAGCTATTGCAGTCACTGGAGAAAGACTGCGTGTTCCTGTCCTCCAATCTCTTAGAAGGTCCCCAGCATCATCCATGTGGATGAAGCCATCTTAGGTTATTCAGCCATGCATTGAACAACCATTACAAGTGTAATAGAATATTATTTCACAATAAAAATTACGAAGTAAATGAGTAGTAATCTCAGAGGGAAGACAATTGCAATGCACAGTCCCTAAAGCATTCCCTTAGGGGATGTGAGGACTCAGCCCGTCATTAGATGTTTTTGAAATCCACCAAGGCTGAAGTGATCCCTGCTGGATTTCCAGACTCTTAACCCTTTGGCACAGGTGCTACTTCCTCTATATTCAGGTTCTCATTGCTGCCTTCCCTCCCACCATCTCAAAAGTTGTAACGTCTTTCTGCATGACTGTGATAGGTTAGTATTTTCCCTCTCATAACTGAGTCACTTGTATGAGGGGATCTGGGAGGGATTGCTTGCTACAAGCAATGTTGGCAGCCCAAGCCTGTCAGATTGTTTTTATTGGTGGCACTAGGGAAGGTCAGAGAGATTGGAGGTACTGGGTAATTGGGTTTTCTTGGAAGTTTCTCATCTCTTATTGATGCAGAGTGAATTACTGTGGTCTGGATAGATTTGTTCTTGTTTTGAGGTTGTTGGGAGAGAAGATTATGGGATGTTAGATTAGGGGCTAGAAGGAACTTTGGAGCTTGGGCTACACAGCCCCTCTGTTCTACAGATGAAGAAACCACAGCCCAGAGAGGAGGATAAATAACTTACCCAAGTTCATACAGGGGTAGTAAATGACAGAATCAAGATTCAAACCCAGGTTCTTCAAATTTGGTAGTCTTTGCACTGTGTCCTAGAGGCTAAGGCTGAGAAAAATCCTACTCTGACATCTTATAACCACAGGGCTTTGGGGCATGGATCTTAATAGATATTAATTATTCATTGATTATATCTTTGTAAATGATTATGTCTTCTATGTCTACTATACCACTACATAATTATTATATCTAAATTTATTATGAATATTATATATTATATGGATTTTATTATATTTATATAGTTATTATACCTTTCTATATTTATTATATCTAGCAAAATAAAGAATATCACATATTAGTTATATCTTTTTGCATTTTTATTTATTTTACTTTTAATTTATGAAATGAAGCAAGCATTTCTATGACATAATGGAATAAAAAAGATGATTGTGCATGAAACTGTAAGTCTATTGTGTACAACTCTCTATTCCTTTTAAATATATAATAAAGTTATCATGTAAATTTCTTTTTTTTTCTTTTTTCCCTCCCTGGCCCACCCTAGAGATGGCTACCATTAGACGCAAATATATATATATATATATATATATATATATATATCACACACACATACACATATACATATATATGTATGTATGTATATGTATGTATGTGTATATATGTATATATGTATACACACATAATGTGTATATATACATATATGTATGGATATCTGTGTGTATATGTGTATATATATATGTATGTATATATGTAAAATCATTCTATACATACTTCCATTTATCAGCTCTTTCTCTGGATGCACACAGCATCTTCTTTCATATGTCCTGGGTATTTATAATACTTAAAATGACTCAGTCATTCAAAGTTGTTCTTAAAATACAAAACAGTACTTTAATATGTATAATGTTCTCTTGGTTCTACTTATTTTACTCTTCATTATTTCATGCAACTCTATCCATGTTTATTCTGAAATCAATGGGCTCATCATTTCTTGTAGCACAGTAGTATTCTACCACGATCATATATGGCATGATACGGTCAGTCATTTACAGGTATTCCCCTGTGTAGCAGACGTATGTCACTATTTCACCAGTGTTTCTAAAGGCTCTTCTTTGGTGCTTTTTCCAATTGCGTGTTTTCCCTGAGGTCTGTCTTGATAGTAGAAATAATCTACAAGTAAGATTTTGCTTCTTTTCAGCCTTGTTCTTAAAGAATTTGAGAACCTGCTACAGATGTTGTTCAGGCCATGCACATTTCTTTGCAAAATACTGGAGCCTGTATCTCATTTCCCCAGGGGACTTTTTTCAAATTTTTCTTCAAAGCTTTCACAAATAAACATCCCATTTCTTTCTTTGCCCAAAGGAAGATATATGGAACTAGAGAAAGGATGGACTAGATACTACCTGGAGCCTAGCTAAATGCTTTAATCTGACATCGCCACCTAGGGAGAGTTTTAATTAGATGGGTCCTGTGTTCATTGTAACTTCTTGAACAATTTTATTGTTACGGGTAGCACTTCCCTAAATGTTAATGAAGGCCTATGGGAGACCACGCATGCTTTGTGGCAGATTCCATTTTTATTGCATTCGTTTAAACACAAAAAAGTGCCAGTTCCACTGTGTGATACACAATAGTTCAGCCACATAATAATCGGGCCTGAAAATGAAAAAAAATGCTGATATGAATGAACTAGGACATAGATTCAGGAGCAATCCAAAGCAAAAACAATGCGAAAACCCCAAACTTGTAACAATATAATAGGAAAATGGATATTTTTTATTATAGTTGGGTGTAGGGGAGAAGGCTCTGGATTACAGGGATTCATTGAGAAAGAAGGAGAAGAAAATTTCTTCACCATGAGAGAGCACTTTGTCACACCCTGTTCCACTAAGCAAAAGTAATGATGATCATTTTAAGTATAATAATGATAATAATAACTCATTATTATAGCTTCAAAATTTACAAAGTATTTTAATGAATTATTAATGATCTTATAATTTCTGTTTTACAAATAAGGAAATTTAGGCTGAGAGAAATTAAGTGACTTGCCCTGGGTCTCAAAAGTAGCTATAATGTCTGAGCTGAGATTTGAACCTATGTCTCAATGATGCCAAATCTAGGACTCTGTCTAATAGGCCACAGTGAATCTCTGGCCCTACTTAGTTCAAATGTTGATTTGAGTTTTTCATTCTGGTGGGGAAGGGAAACAAAAGTATAAGACTATTAAGTTATCCTTATTAAATTTCATTGTATTATATTCAGCTCAATGATCTAGTCTGTTGAGATCCAGAGTCTGTCAATCAAAGAATTATCTATTTTTCAAATTATCGTGAGTTTCCTCACCATCCAGGCTACGTTACATTCTCTAACTTATCTATATTATTCCTAAAATGTGTTACCTACATTGTTGATTTTAATAATAAACCTATGGTTTTCTGTAAGCAATTGATTTTGTATATATACATACATACATACACACACACACACACACACATTCTGTGTATGTATGTATGTATGTGTATGTTAGGTAGCAGAGGGCCAAACACAGATCCCTGGGACACTCCACTGAAGACTTACTTTTAGGTTGACAATGAACAATATTAATGAATATTCTTTGAGTTCTACCATTCAACCAGTTTTAATTACACCTAACTGTACTATATCTAGCCAACATCTCTCTCTTTTCCACAAAAACAGTGTGAAAACTTTTGTCAAATGCTTTGTTCAAATCCAGGGAAGCTGTATGTACAGCAGTCCAATAATCTTATAGTCTAATAGACTTGTCAGAAAAGAAATGAGGTTACTTCACTATGACCTTCAATTACTTCAAGTTACTTCAATATTGGTGAAGTCATGCTGGTTCTCCAAGGTGACTGCTTCCTTTTCTAAATATTCCTAAACAACTTAATTAATATTGTAATTGATGTTTGAGAAGTGACTAGAATCCTGGGTATTATTATCCAAAGGGGTGAATATTCCAGCTCTGCTCCGATGTAATTTGGGACTAGCACCAATGTCTGAGCCAGAAGGCAGCCTGGGATCACACCTGGAGTTTTCTAGAGGGACACACACACACACACACACACTCGATGACACACAAATTTGGAGGAAGGGGTGGTGGACTTAAAGAGCTGGGCAGGAGCGGCAGTGGGAGACACCATCCCTGCCTTGCCTAGGATTTGATGAGCTGAGTCAGAAAGAATTAGAAATTGGCAGCACAGGGACAATAGGAGGAGATAGTGAGAGGCTGAAAGGAGAAAGTGAAAGGAAGTCTGTGCTTGTGGGGAAGGGAGAGAGCACAAAGGCTGTTGCTGTCCCACGGGCAAGTCAAGGATTTACTGGGTGATTTACTTTTGGCAGAAACAGCTTCAGCAGATGTCAGAAAAACTAGTCTCATCACTAAAATATAATGCATCTTTGCTGGGTACTCATCTGCCTCTTTTTATCCCTCTGCTCTGTAATAGGGTACCACCTGAGGTACCACTTTCTCCATATAGGCTTCCTGTGCTCCCCTGAGTACAAGAATCATCATCATGACCTCATTCCCCATAGCACCTTGCCAGGATTTCTTCATTGCACTTCTCATACTAAGCCTGGAGTATCCATTCTGTGTGTGCACCTATTCGGGTTACTTGATTACAATCTTCTTGAAAGTAGAATCTCTCCTATCTATGTAGGTAACTTAATACACATGTGCTAGATGACATTTGTAGCTTTTACAGCCTTTTGCTTAGCTCAGCTTTGCAGAAAAGTGTAAAATACTTGACCGGCTCATCTAAATTCCATCATAATCAGTACTTACACACCTATTGGGGGAATCAGGATTTTATGTGTGTGTGTGTGTGTGTGTTCTGATGACAACTATCTTTGTCATAGACATATTTTTCATGTTAACCCCTTGCTCATTTTCACATAATGTGCTCACATACAAATACATTGTTATTCAATTTGTGTGAATTTCATATTCTGATATTCCTTTAAACCACAGGGAAACTTGTACTGCTTCATATGCATGATGCCTTGCACATACCAGATGCTCAATAACATATTTAAAATTGAATTAAATCTTGGATTCAACACAGAGAGATGGTGAAGAAAAGGAATCACAGAGTCATGGAATTTCAGATTTGGAACTTTAGGGATCATCTTGCATAAGCCATATCCTTAAAAGGAATGTGACTATGACTTACTTGGCAGGTATCTAACATCAGGCTGCCCACTAACTGCTGGAGGCAGCCTGCTTCAATTTTCTTCAAATATCTTCTTAAGATACAATGATACTTCCCTCCATCATTTACCTACCCTGATTCTTTAAATGTTATAAATTTCCAGACCCACATCATGGGTCATAGTCGCCCCCTATCATTCTCACTTACAAAGAAAAATGTCTCATTAGGATCATCAGTTCAACTTGCTTTCTCTCCATACTTTATGCATAGAGGATCTACAAAATATGCTGGTATTCTTCTTTTAAGATTCTTAAGATTTCATGGATACCTTGGTGGAATTTGGAAGTATTCATCTTTCATTCTTGCTGCATGACTTCTGAATGCACTACAATGTTTCATTAAAGAGAACAAGAACATAAGGTTGAACACAAGCCACACTCTGGCTTGCCAGAAGATATGGATGTAGAGGAAATTGATTAGACAGAGGTGAAGGCAAAATGTCTCTTTGGCAGCCCCACAAAATGTTTCATGGTTTAAGTATAATTTAGTATGCATTATCACCTCAAAGTTTGCAAGTGCTTTAAAATATATTCTCACTTAATCTTTTATGTTTTAGGTTCGTTGTATATATAGTCAAACAAATAACATTGAGGAAATTAAGTGAACTTGCCCAGGCAGGTGCTATTATAATATCCATTTTACAGATGAGGAAACTGAGGCAGATAGAGGTTAAGTGACTTGCCCAGGGTCACACAGTTTGGAAATGTCCAAGGCAGGATTTCGTCTCAAGATCCAGTATTCTATCTACTAGTTACTTCCTGGGATGGTACAATAGGAGTTATGGGTTGCTATTTCATGTTTTAGCTCATTGTCAGTGTGCACTTATGAATTTTTTGTCTTTTTGAATGTGTTACAGGAAAATAATAGCTGTCTTGTACCTGATCTACTTTGTATACTGGGCTTCTTTCTCAAAAAATAAAGCATGTTACTGCCTTATTTGGAGACATGAGCCAAATCTAAGCTCTAATCCTGGTCTCTGTGTTTGTGTAAAGAAGGGAGAGGTTGAGTGAAGGGCATAAAGATTCAGAAACCACAAGATGGGGCCCCATCTTATTGGTAGAAAGTACTCTAACCTCTAACCTCCGTAGATCTGTTGTTTGCTACGTAAGGAAACATTTCTTTAACAATTAGAGCTAGCCACTCATGGAGTGGGGAGAGGATAGAAGCTCCTTTACTGGATGTCTTCAGGTAAAGGCTGGATGGCTTCTTGTTAGATGTATTGTAGAGGAAATATTTGTTTAGGTATGAGCTGTGCTAGATGGCCACCGGGATTTCTTCCAACTCTGGCATTCATTCAGTCAAAAAGCACTTGGTAAGGGTTTAATATGAGCCAGGTCTTATGCTAAGCACTTGGGATACAAAGGAAGGCAAACACATCCTCACCACAGGAGCCCAGAAGGAGCTCATACGCCATGGGGAAGACATGTCAATAACTACATACATTCTAGATATGTACAGGGTAGGTAGAAGGGAATCATAGAAGAAAGGCAATCAGCAGGGGTTGTGAGGTATGGGACCAGAGAAAAGCCTTCTGCAGAAGGTGGGATCCGAACCAAGTCCTGAAGGGAGCAAAGACAGGGAGCGTATTCCAGGAATGAGGGACAGACAGACAATGCAAATTTAAAGAATCCGGAGATGGAGTGTTGTGTGTGAAGAACAGCAAGAATCCAAGAGGGTGTAGAGGGGAAGCACATATAAGACTGGAAGGGTAAGAAGGGACCTGGTTATGAAGAGAAGGGACTTGAAGCAGTATGACAAATGAGAAGGCTGTTGTAATGGTTCAGGCAAAAGGTGATGAGGGCACATTGTTGAGTGGCAGTAAAGGGAAGGAGACTTATCTGAGAGATGCCTTGAAAGTAGAAATGACAAATTACATATGTGGAATGAATGAGGAGGTGAAGTGGCTAACATTAGTGACTGGGAGGATAATGTTGTTCTTGATGCAAAAATATGAAAGTTAATGCTAAAACAAAGTTAAATAAAATATAATGATAAAATAGAAAAATAGAAATAAAGTTAATATAAAAGTTTAGAAAAAGAGATACAGGAATAGTGAGTTCTGTTTTGGACATGCAGAGTTTTAGATGTCTAGAGAACATGAAAACAAGCTGTCCAAAATGCAAGTGGTAATAGAGAATGAAACCTCAAAAGAGAGACTAAGGCTGGATAGATAGATCTGGGGACCATCTGCAGAGAAATTATAATTGGTCACATGGGAGCTGATGAGATCGCCACATAGTGTGTATATAGATAACAGGAGTTCTTAACCTGGAGTCTGTTTTTTTTTTAATTTGATAACTATACTTCAATATGATTGGTTTACTTGGTAATACTACATATTTTATGGGGCCACCTCCATTCGTCCTGATGCGTATCTGGCCACTGGACCCAGATGGCTCTGGAGGAGAAAGTGAGGCTGGTGACTTTGCACAGCCCTGCCTCACTTAAATCAAAGTCAATTGCAAGTCATGTCATCATCTCCCTAATGTCATGGTCGTCTTTGAGAACAAAGGATAAACCTCAACCACGACATATTTTATGCATTTAAGACATTGTTCTGAAGCGTCCATAGTCTTCACCAGGCTATCAAAGGGATACACAATGCAAAGAAGTTGTAAGACTGAAGTAAAGTACTTTATAAAGTCATCTTGTTTTATCCTCACAACAGCCCTGGGAGACAGGAATTGTTATTATTTCCAATTTTCAGAGGACAAAATTGAGGCAGAGAGAGTCATTTCATAAGTGATGTGCCCAGAGTCCCATAGTTTATAAATATCTGAGTCAAGATTTGACTTCAGATCTTCCTAACTCTAGGACTAAAGCTATACCACCTGCACTGTGTACCTGCGTGATATATATAGAAAAAGGAGGATAGTCCAGGACACAGCCTGTCCTCCTGTGATCCCATCACTTTTAGTGTTTCCATTTCCCCTTGGGTTTCCTGCAATTTTGATGCTGCTTCATAATCTTAAGGCATTTCCCAATAGACTACTGACATAAAAAATGTGGTCTTTATGCAGGATGTGATTACTTATGCTGGCAAATGTATTTAGTGGCCATCTATTTCTTCTATTTTATGCCCCATTTATGTGGAAGATCACTGAACAAATTTTTCCATATTAGACCATGGGCTCCTCGAGAAAAGGGACTCATTTGTGTTTGTTTTTTGTCTTTCTTTTTGCCGTCAACACTTAGATCTTTAGGCACTTAATAATTGTTTAATGACTTGACTCCATTATCTACCAGAACATGATCTATGTAGACATTAAAGGAGAGCCTTTGCTACTATTCCAAATCAAGTTCTTTTTTTTTTTTGGGGGGGCTAGGCAATGGGGTTAAGTGACTTGCCCAGGGTCACACAGCTAGTAAGTGTTATGTGTCTGAGGCTGGATTTGAACTCAGGTCCTCCTGAATTCAGGGCCGGTGCTCTATCCACTGCACCACCTCGCTGCCCCTTCAAGTTCTATTTTGAAATAAGCTTATTAGTAAATATAACAGGGCTTTGTATGCAAACGACACTTCTTGTTCAACCATGTTACTGAGAAGATGGGGTCTGCTATGGAAGATTATCTTTGTATTTTCTTATATTTTTATGCTGGATACCTCTAGACATATGCATAGGCTATTCTCATGAGATTTGTTATAGTTGAGAAGGTAGGTGTCAGCTCAAGTCTTCTTTGTTGCACCTTTTAAGAAATGTTGTCCATGATTTTTTCTCCCAATTTTTGTTAATCTTTCTCTTTTGAGATAGTGAGGAAATCAACCCCACAAGTGGTTTTAAATTGTTACCTACAGCACAGCTCGTTCCTGTATGAATTTGTTTAAAGTCTAGCCAGGCAAGCATATATATTTTGCCAAATCTTCCAAACTCGATCTTTTTAAGAGCGTTTTCCATTGCCTCTTCTCACTTGACACATTAGATACTGAGATGATAACATTCCAATGTGGGAGTCACCTTGTCTTTGATTATGGAGGCAGATTGTTATAGATATGTTGGCAAAACTGCTCTACTTCATATCTATTTGTTGCCCTTCTATTTTGATCTCTAAATGCTTTCAGGATTCAATACAATTCAGTGAATTTTTAAGATCTTATGTTCCAGACATTATGCTTTTGGGAAAGGGGAAGAGAGAAAAACCTTCTACAAGAAGAAAATAATATGCAAGAAGATAAATATAAAATAATTGGAATATCTATTAGGGTTCCTTAATATGGATTAAGGAAAGACAATAAAGCCAGGACTTTATTCTCCCAGGAGTGGGGAAAGTTCCTATCAGTATCTCTTACAGCATCTTGGTGGCCTCAGACCACATTGACGGAGGGCCATAAAGGTCACACCCACATGGGAGTCAGGGCTCTTCCAAATCAGTGGTTGTTTAAAGACCAAGCCAGTCTCTACCCCAGGCCTTGCTGACCAGATGCTTTTCCATGTGGGTACAATGGCATATCTATAGAAGCTATGTGCTACTATATCCTTGTTGCATATCCCTCTTATGTTAGGAGTAAGACACTTATTATTAATGTTTCATTGGCCTACTGATGTACCTAACTTCTTCCCATCATAAAATCTGAACTAATAGGCTGCTGGTGTCAAGAGTAGTCCTAACAGTCACTGTGGAAGAAGGACATGGGGGTTTGCATATACTTGCCCAAAGCTTTCTCCTCATTGAGTTGGCTAGCATAGTCAATCAGTGGCAAAGTCAAGGACAAGAATTAAGCTCCCTCTTCAGTGCTCATTCTATGAAACCACACATTTCCTTATTGTTTTACAGTTTATAAAATGCTTTCACATAAATTGTTTCACATGATTCTTATGCAGCAGTCAGGGCAGGTGTTACTCCTCTTTTAAAGATGAAGAAATTAAGTTGACTTGTCAAAAGTTGTTGAATTCTTGAAATGGAATGGTAAACCTAGTTCTTTAACTCCAGTTCCCATTCACTAGATAACTCCAAATCACTCCTCTGAGAAAATAAGAGGAGCTTTGGATTCAATTGGGGAGCATACATACCTACGTACATAGTAGTGTCACTCGGGGTTCTATCCTAGGCCCTCTACTCTCCTCTCCATACTACTTCACTTGATGAAGCACCAGTATATTTAATTACTCTCTCTGTGCTGATGATTCCCAAATGTACCTATCCTGCTCCAATCCCTCTACTGACTTCCAATCTCACATCTCTAACTGCCTTTCAGACATCTTGAATTGGATGGACAATGGACGTATTAAATTCAGTATTCCCCAAACAGAACTCATTATCTTTCCCCTCCCTCACCTTCTACCTTCCCTATTACTGCAGAGGCTATTACCATCTTCACAGTCCCTCAGGTTCTCAACCTAGGAGTCACCCTGGATTCTGCACTATCTCTCACCTACCGTAACCAAGCTGCTGTCAATTTTACCTTTGCAACATTTTTCAAATATGTCCCCTTTTTTTCCTCTGACATCGATACCACTGTAATGCAGGCTCTCATCACTTCATGTCTGGATTGTTGCTATAGTATTTCGGTGGGTCTGCCTGCCTCAAGTCTGTCCCCACTCCAGTCCAGCCTCCATTCAGCCACTAAAGTGATTTTCCTAACGCACAAGTCTGATCGTGCCACATCCCTATTCAATATGGAGGTTTCCTATTGCTTCCAGGAGCAAATATAAAATGCTGTTTGGCATTCAAAACTCTTCATAACTTATTCCCCTTCTATCTTTCCAGTCTTTTTAAGCCTTACCCCTTGACGTGTACTCTTCATCAAGTGACAGTGGCCTCCTGACTGTTCCATGAACAAGATTCTCTGTCTTCCAGCTCTGGGCATTTTGTTTGGCTGTCTCCCGCTCCTGGAATACTCTCCTTCCTCTGCTCCAACTACTGATCTCCCTGGCTTCCTTTAATCTCAACTAAAATCCTACCTTTTACAGGAAACCTTCCCCAAGCCCTCTTAATTCCAGTGCCTTCCCTCTATTAATTATTTCCTAGTCGTTCTGAATACAGGTGCTTTGTATAGAACAGTTTGCAATCTATTCTCCCCTATTAGATTGTAAGCTTCTTAAGGACATGGGCTGTCTTTTGCCTCTTTTCGTATCCCAAGCATTTAGCACAATATCTAGCACATAGTAGATACTTTGCTTATATATATGTGTGTGTGTATACATATACATATACATGTTTATACTTATTTAAGAATGTCTTGTCCTATTTGTCATATAATTTATGTTGTGCTGAACTGATGGTACTAGTTTTTATTTCAGTAAAAGGATGAAAAGAGTAGGCAGTCTCATTATAAGAATGCATTATTCTATTGCTTGATATACTGTGTTCCATATTTTAAATGCCATAATAAATCATATTTTCTTTTTATGTGATATGCATCACTATGAATGTGTACTCCATTCCAAATATCTGGCACTATTTTACTTCAATAAGGTTATGAATATCCTTTGGCCCTCTTATCTGATCATTTATTCTGCTCAGCTGAGCAAACCGAGTACTTTCACAAAATTATTTCCTGAAACCTGGGTTTGACATTATGAGGCCATATAGACCCTAGGAAAGGATCTTTCCTTTGCTCTTCTTTTGATTCTCAGTCATTCATTAAAAATCTGTAAGATAAAACTACCACCTCCAAAAGTAATCATAATATAAAAATACTTCTTCTGTGGGTTGTTGAACCAGTCTGATGTCACAGAAAGACCTCCAGCTTCCAAAAGTGGTGGACTTTACTTCCCATTCAAGTGGTCAAACTTACATCACATGACTACCTCATGTCACACTCACTGCTTGGCATGCCATGTTAATAAAGATAATGAGCTTCCTTCTTCCTGCCCAGACCTCACACCGTTCCTGTCGTGTATAACACACAGTACAGTAGAAGTCTATATCAAACATACTGATTCTTCCTATATGCCCTGCCTACTGCTATACACTTTACATCACAGGAAATTGCCATCTAGTCTTGCTTTCACCGTCACCCTCTGTGACCACCCTACTTTCTAGTTCTGGAATTGTAATCTAATTAGTGCTCTGCCATTGCTACTGGAAAAGGCGTGCCAGTATGTATGTCAATTCTCCATGCAGCTCCAGCCACCATTCTTGTGACTTACCAAATCCTTGATCACAACTACCCCATAAGGGTTGTCTCCTCTTTTCAGAATATAAACTGCTTAAAATTTATATCCAGTGCTTGAAAAATCAAATGTGTTTGTTATTTTTCACTCATTCACTTATTCAGAAATAAATAGAAAAATGGAGGTAGATGATAAATAGGAGATAGATAAATAGACAGGTAGATCGCTAGATAATACAGAAGTCTCGACCTTTTGGATGTCATCAGTGCAGGGAACTCTTGGTGAAGAAACTCACATTACCAATATTGATTGGCAACTTGTCTGTAACTTAAATTCTTAAAAAGTGGCTGATGGAAGGAGATTCAGCAGTATCAGACCTTAAACTTCATTGTAAGCTGAGAGTATTGTTGAAGTGTAAAATGGATAATTTCAGTTATTTTAAATTAAAAATTTCCTGTATAAATAAAACCAATGTAATCAAGAATTGAAGGAATATAGAAAATTGGGAAGAAACTTTCATAGACAATCTCTCAGACAGGATGTAATTATGTTGGAATACTGCTGTGTTTAGGAAATGATGAGCTGGTTGATTTAGGAAAACGTGGAAAGACTTGGACATATGAAGATACTGTCTGCCTCCAGAGAAGGAGATAAGATGTGGAAATATGCATAGTATAGCTTTACATATATGCATATGAGTGTATATGTGTATATGTACACATATATATATATGTGTATGTATATCTATGTATATATATGCACACACACATATATACATATTTATAAATATAGATATATAATATGTGTGTATATACATACATACATATATACATATATCTATATCTATCTATCTATCTATCTATCTATCTATCTATCTATCTATCTATATCTCCATGTTTAATTGTAGCCTTTTTGGGGGGAGTGGAGAGAGGGGAAAAAAAATAAAGTAAACCATGCCAGCAGAAAACAAAAGAAAACCTAGAAGGAAGCAAAGAAAAGCCAGGCAGCTTTGAAAACAATGTGTAGTATTTATTATATACATTTTCTTGAAATGGAGAATTGAATCCTCTCCTATATTCTACTGTGTACATGGCAATGTTCTTTTCTTTTCTTTTCTCACCTTGTATTTAAGTTTAAAATGAATAAAAAATTATCAAAACCAAAAGTGGCTGAGAGGATTGTCCCCTTTGCTTTTCACCCGGTCTTGTTTTGCTTTTTCATTCAGAATGTAAGATAGGGTCCATGTTGCATTGCTTTTGAATGGCCATGGTAGTTAGCACCCTAGTTGACCCCAGAAGACATTCACAGAATCATGAAATCACTCAGTTCCCTAGCTGAAGGTACCACAGAGGTCAACAAGTTCCATTCTTCCCCAGTTCTCTAATACAGCATACCCTATACCTGGTCACTCAGACTCTGCTGGAAGATCTCTGATGTGGAAGAACTTTTGAAGGCAACTCATTTCACTTCTAATCAACTCCAATTGTTAGGAAGTTTTACCCTCACATCAAGCCTCAATTGTCCCCTTCATAATTTCCACCCAATTATTTTTCATTCAATAAGTAATAAGGCGGGTTATTAGTGCTATGAATATTTGATCAGTTAACAAAGGTCCTTTAGGTGGAGGATTATTTCAAAAGAAATTGCAGGAAGCTGTGCTCTAATACAGACTACTTTGCTAGGACTGAGCAACATTGTCAAGTAGGTAAAGTTGTTTTGGGTGGCCTCCCACTTCCTGTCTAACACTTTGCTTTCCTTGCCAAGCATTTCACTCCAACTGTTATTGTGCAACTGAGTGCCCTTCCCTGAGTCGACCTTCGCCTAGGTCTTACTGCCACTGTTCTTATGTCACCAAGATTCCCACTTCCTTTAGTTCCTTAATCTCATGTCATTGTTCCTGGAGATGATTGATAAAATGGGTCACAAGTTACACGTGGTCCCAAACAGGCCTTTGCATTGTTAATGGGTACCCCTCCTTAAATCTGTGCTTTAATTCCCCAACATTTGCATTTCCAATTGTGAAATTTCAACAATGGGGAGATGGTCCTGTCGCTTTTCAAAATTCATCACTTGGGCACTTGCCTACTCTTCTGGGCTTGGCTTTCCTTTGAGACTAAAGTTATAGAATTTCATAGTCAAAAGGGACAAAAAAGATCATAGCTTTAGGAACTGGAAGGGACTCTAGTGGCTACTGCATCCAACCCTTTCATTTTGTAAAGGAGGCCCAGAGGAATTAAGTGATTAGCCCAGCAGTCAATGACTGAGATCCAGAATGTCCTGACTCTAGTTTCAAAACCATGTACACTGTTCCACACTGCGTCTTCACAGCAGGCACTTACAAATGCGTGTTGATTGATTGCCCTTAGAGGTCGTTCAGTTTAATGCTGTCACTTTAAAGATGGATTAAGACCCTACTATGTGCCAGGCACTGTGCTACATGCTAGGAGTATAGAGAAAGGTCAAATACAGTCCCTCCTCTCAAGAAGTTCATAGTCTAGGGCAAACAACATGCAAATGGCTAGGCACAAGCAATATATAGAGAGATTAAATTGGAAATACACAAAAGAGAGAAGGCACTAGATTTAAGGGTGATCAGGAAAGGCTTCCTATAGAGAAGATGCATTTTTATTTAAAAATTTTTTTTGTATATTTATTTTTTAGAAGATGCATTTTTAGATGGGACTTGAAGAAAGCCAAGGAAACCAGGCAAGAGAGATAGCCAAAGAACATGCCCAGAGATGGTAGTGTCTCCTCTGAGGAACAAGGAGGCCAACATCACTAGATTATTGATTACTTTGAGAAGAATGAAGCCTGGTAAGTTTTGGAAGGTGGTGGTAGGGGAGACATTAGGAAGGCTTGGAATGCCAAGCAGGTTTTTATATTTGATCCTGCAGGTAATAGAGAGCCACTAGAGTTTATTGAGTGATCAGACTTGTATTAGGAAGCTCACTTTAACAGTGAGTGGAGGGTTGATTGGAGTGGAGAGATACTTGTGGCAGGCCACTCAACCAGCAGGCTACTGTAATAGTCCAGTTGTAAGGAGATGAGGGCCTTTACTAGGATGGTAGTGGTAAAACTCAAAGCAGCTTGAGAGCCTGAGCTATTTAGTGGTGGAAGTGGGACTTAACACTCCTCCATCACCCCCACCACCCCAAGTTTTTTGACTCTGAGTCCAATGCTTTTTCTATTTCACCATCTTATCTATATAGCAATTTTTCTTATTTGAGTAGGTGTTTTGAGTAGACTTATTTGAGTAGAATGCTTTAGATTACTTGATATCTGTGTTTTCTCAGAGGAATTTAGGAAAGCCACATTGAGTCAGTCTAATATAATGAAACAGAGTAGATGTCTGTGTCTTCATCTCCATTCCTACCTAGATTTGTATGTAATTAGGGGACTGGACAGTGAATGCCATTTCTATAAGGATGTGCAGAATGTGGCTGAAGCAATTTCTTTCATGGATGAGATTGGGAAGCCTACTTCCTGCAGTCTTGTGATGATATATAACAGATGCCTTGGAGAGATTTTGGAGCATACATAAACATTCTGTAATTTACTGCAGACTACTAATCACATGCTAAATGGCTACAGTTTTAGAACCAGAACTAGCAAAGCCTTCACAAGGCATTGCTCGCTCTCTCCTCTCTCTCTTTCTCTCTCTCACTCCCTCCTCCTCCTTGTCCTCCTCTTTGTCCTCCTCCTTCTCCTTCCCTTTCTTCTTCTTCTTCTTTTTCTTCTCTCTCTCACAGCTGATGTCTTCTTGGTTGACAGTGTACAGGAGACACAATTCCATAAGAAAAGAGACCTTAGATTTTCTTCACATCCCTGGCCAACACGCAGCTCCATGGACATGAGTTTTGGTTCTTTGTCTCTCTCAATCCATGTTATTTTATTTTAAGGGAGGGACGTTGGAGGTTATGATCTCCTGAATGTCAAAAGCTTAAGAGAGTGATGTGGAGTTCGTTGAGTCCATTATAGCTTTTGTAGCCAGTCCAGCATCTCTACCCTGAGGATCAAGGACTGACCTTAGCCCTTCAGGACCTAGCCCAGTGGAACCTGAGACAAGGGCTCATTTAGCCGTGATGGCCCATTTGGATGTCAACTTGATAGATCCAGTACTGTGTAGAAATTGTGCTAAGTCTGAGAGCCTTCTCTCTCCTGAAACCCAAGGTAGAATAGGTGAAAATATATCAAAGTTTTAGGGAGAAATGTTTCTACTTCTGTTTTTACTGCTTTTTGAATTAAATATGCCTTTATAAATGCTAATTAATCTTAAGTGATTAAATGGAACTGAGGCAATAGCCATAGGTGGCTAACACTGAGGAGAACATTACCAAAATAAAGCTCAAGCCAATGACAGTAGAGAAGAACTCTCCAGCTGATGGGGTGGTGGGACCTGGACCCCAAAAGGCAAAGGCCAGGCCTCTGGAAGCAACCCAGAATCCCAGAAAGCCACCCCCCCCACCCTATGAGAAAATTATCTGCTTGTTACAAACACAGAGTTAACCCTGTACTTCCTCAGGTAAAAGCTACCTCAGGGTTGCCTGCCCCAAGGACTCTTTCTCTGGTGCCTGCCCAAAGACCAGGCTCTGGCAGCCTATCTTGTCCCCTCGACAGTTATCTCTGTTGACTTCCTGAGTTTTCCCATACAATCCAGCAGCCCAGCACACAGACTACTTGCAAGTGCTGACCACTTCCTAGTCCCACCCCAAATTACTTAATTAGCATGCTTGGCATCCTTTCACTGTCTCTTTTCCATATAAGCTCTAATATCACTCCTATCAGCTTGCGCGTTCCCTTCCCCGCTTCTATTGGCATCAGAATAAACTTTGCCACATGACTGGAGGACTCTTTGAGTGTATGAATTCATTCTAGGCAACGTCACCCTGTACCCTGACCTTTTAGGTTTCCCAGCATCCCTAAACTGTGTCAGCACCCCCTAAACTGTGTCTGCCCTCTACACACAGCTCGGCCTGTTCTCTACCTTTCTAGCCCTCCTTTTACTGACTATTTCCTTTGGCTCTGCATTAAACAGCTTTAACCACCTTTGTGAGTGTCAGTGGCTAAAGAGCTAGCTTCAAAGACAGGAAGACCTGGGTTTAAGTTCTGACCTGTAGGCCCAGCATTCTAAGGCTATAAGGCTACAAACTACATAAAATTTTGGGTCTGCCCCCATAGAGCCTCCTCACTGCTAGTTCCTGATAATAATTAAATCATAAGTCGAGATAATTTAGTTCTCCACTGCTGATTCCCTCACTCCTACCTAATCTTCTCTCTCTCTCTCTCTCTCTCTCTCTCTCTCTCTGTCTCTTCCCCCATTCTTCCATAATTCACCTCTTTGCTTCCTCTCATGCCTTTGGCTGGTCTGATTCATCAACCTTAGACTGCCCTGAGAAAGGAGTTCTCCCCTGGGTACTGTCGAGGGATTAACTTCAAAATTCAGTGTCTAAAACTGCATCAGTTAGGAGGGATACAGGCCCACCCTAGGCAGATGGAGGTTGTGGGGACCTAGATGTTGCTCATCAGTTCTGTAAGAATTACTTTGTGACCAATTCTTCAGTTTCTCTTTCCTGTCGTCATTGATTTTGTTGTGTTTAATGACTCTTTGCTCATTTCTTTGAGATGGGGGTAGGGTTTTAGGTTTGCTTTCTCTAGGTTACTTCTCACTTCTTTCAGTCCCACAAGATTGCCCCAGGAATGTACTTTTTAAACCCCAACATGCTGAATAAACATGAACTATTACTTTTTATAGATCTCCATTTGCAAAAGGACTGAACTTGGCAAGAATTTGCCTGTGTCAGGCCAAATTGTCACTAAAAAGCAACTAGCAGTGTTTTATTCTTCTTTATACTTGGTCTGAAGCCCTCAGATCTTAAGAATAAATGAAAGCAGGGATGGAGACAAGATGGTGAATTAGAGGCAGCAACCTGGCTGAGCTCTCCCAACATTACCCTCCAAACAATTTAAAAATAACTCCTCAAATCAAATTTTGGAGCAGCAGAGACAACAAAAGGTCAGAGTGAGACATTTTTTCAGCCTAAGACAATTTAGGAGGTCTATAGGAGAGGTCTGTGATAGCAGGGTGGGAGCCAGCTCAAAGTGCATGTGACCAGTACTGGTGGGTGGGCCTTGGAGGCAACTGTGATACAGGCAGTAGCATCAGCAGCGGTAGCTTCGGGGACTCTCAGCCCAGAGATGCTAAGGGGATTGGACAACAGGTCGGAAAGAGATTGCAGAGCATCCTTTGCTGGCACTGGGTACAGCTAGTGCTGATTGGTACCCATAAGCAGTTTGTGGTGGCAGTTACAGGGTGGAGAGGAGTGTTTGTGGTCAGTCACAAGGGAGCAGGGGTGCTTTTCCTGGTTCTAAGGCAGAGAGGAGAGCTAGTGCTTGTGGATGCCAGAGCAGGTTAACTATGGGCTATTATTGGGTCTGTTTCCCAAAGAGATCAAATGAGAAGGAGAAAAACCTATATATACAGAAATGTTTATAGCAGCTCTTTTTTTGTGGTGTTGAAGAATTGGAAATTGAAGGGTTGCTCATCAGTTGGGGAATGGCTGAACAAATTCTGGCATGTGATTTTGATGGAGTACTATTGTACTGTAAGAAATTATGAGGGGGATGATCCCTGTAAAAAAATGGTAAGACCTTCATGAACTGATGCAGAGTGAAATGGGAAGAACTAGAAGATCATTATGCACAGTAACAGAAATGTTATAATGATGAACCATTGTGAAAGACTCTGCTACTCTGATCAATACGACGATTCAAGACAATTCCAAAGGACTCACAAAAAAAAAAATTCTATTTTCAGAGAGAGAACTAATGAGCTCTGTGAGCAAAGTGATGTGTAGTTTTCTTGCTTTACTATTGTTTTTGCAATATGTCTAATATGGAAATGTGATTTGTATGATTTTATGTTGCTTTCTTTCTCAGTAGGTGCTGGAGGGAGTTGGGGGGAGAAAGATAATTTGGAGCTCAGAATTTAAGAAGAAAAAATAAAAAAAATAAAAATGCATATGTTTTGTTTTGTTTTTTTAAAGAATAAATGAAAGCAAAACAGGTAGTTCTGCAAAAAACAAACAAAAAAACCTTCCAGTTAGTACTGATAGGCATAGGTAGCTATTTTGATTCTAAGAAACAATCCAGGAAGGCAAGGATGTTAAAAAAATGAAGGGATAAGAATGAAAAAAACAATCCATTAATTATTATTGATAGTAAAAAAAGATAAGGGAAGGCAAAAGTTAACTTTTATGAGAGTCAGAGGTGGATTGTGCTATATTTCAAGGAAGGAAATAGTCTGGATTTTAGTAGAGACTAAAAGAATATTAAAATTTAACTGAGGACATCTCAATTCTCAGTGTTTCTCGAGTGGGACAAACAGATGGACAGACACAGAGACACAGGCGGAGACATAGACACAGAGAGAAACAGAGACACAGAGACAGACAGAGAGAAAGAAGAAAAGGGAGAGAAAATATGTGTGTGTGTGTGTGTGTGTGTGTGTGTGTGTGTGAGAGAGAGAGAGAGAGAGAGAGAGAGAGAGAGAGAGAGAGAGAGAGAGAGAGGCTTAATGCTATTTTGCTTTGAAATCTTTAGTTTCTCAATTAAGTAAGAGTTACATGGAGCCCCCTCTGGACCACTAGATCAAGCCTATACAAAGATCACACAATTACACCCTAGAGAACTCCTTGGAGGCACTAATACTCTCCTTTTTAAGATGTTTGTAGCACACTCTTGTCCCCAGTTTAAGTTTTACAATTTAGTTGAACAAAACAATAGTAAATCAAGACAGCAGCAATGTTTTCCAGTATGTCCTGCATTCCTTGTCTAACCCCAAACCACAATATAGCAACAATCAAAGGAAAACTTTCATTTTTATTCACAGCTATTTCCTTTTAAGGAAGAGGTCAATTGATTCATCCCTTCACATACTCTGTAGATCTTCTGCCTCTGAAATTAACCCACATAGAACCAAAGTGGCTCAGATCTTCTTCTTGACATCCCTGGAGACATTTAGATATTTCTTAAAGGGCACCCAAGAAATCCCAGAGCAACAAGGGAAAATAAAACACTGTTGTTATTTTTTCCTTGATGCTTCCTCAAATCCCACCTCAAACATTTCATATTCAACACTGAATGACAATGACTGAGGAGACTGTTCCTTACTTCTTCCAGAATAAAAATGCATCAAAGAGAAATACTGTTGGCTTTTTTTGTTCAGTTTGTGAGATTTTAACCTTAGTGATGTGCATTTTAAAAATTATGGTCATAGCATAGACCAATCTGATCTATAAATCTATAGTATATCCTATGTGTGTGTGTATGTGTGTATATATATGTATATATATATATGTCTATAGTGTGTGTATATGTATATATATACTATATGTATATATATTATAAATCTATAGTATATCCTAAAATTCTCAAATTTGGGAAATGTTTGAAATGCTTCAATATTCAAATAAATTGAAATGCAATTCTCTTCTCTTTCCTCACCTTCTTAAATAGAAATCCATTTTTAAAGGTTAACAGTAACAATAATAATAATAATAATAATAGTCCATAATTATTTAGGATTTCAAAATTTACAATCCATTTTATATATGCAGACTTTATAAAGATCCTGGGAGTCTTTATCTCAATTCCTCCTTGTCCTGGCTGGTAATATCTTCCCCATTCATGTTTGTAGGGTATATCTGAGGGGCTGGGCTGTCTGCTCTAACTCTTTGTTTCTAGAATGTAAATATATCCAACCATTCTGAAAAAGTCTGAAATCATATGAATAGAGTGACTAAATTTTGGGTGTCCTTTGAATGCTAGCATTTAGTTTCTAGGTATAATGCCCAAGGATGTCAATGACAAAAATAAAGACCCCACAAAAACTTATCACAGTGCCTGACATATGGTAAGCACTTAATAAATGCTCATTGATTAATTGACACCAAAATTTTTACAGAAGCATTTTTTTCTGTAGTTGCAAAGACCTGGAAATAAAGTAGTTTCTCATCAATTGGGAAATGGGTAAACAAATTGTGGAACATTAATGGAATGTGTGTGTGCTATAAGAAACAATGGCTATGACGAATGCAGAGAAGCATGGGAAGAATAATATGAACTGATGCAAAGTGAAGTAATCTGAAGTATACCCAAGGATGACAGCAATGTAACTGGAAAAATAATACAAAACATTTGAAACAGAATATTTGAAATTATAATGATCAAGCCTAGCCTCAAATAAGAGATATGAGAAGGTTCTGACCTTGCTTCTTTGCAGAGGTTGGAAACTGTAGGCTGGAGCACTGCATATAATGATAATTTCTTCCTTCCTTCCTTTCTTTCGTTCTTTCCACTATGTCGGTTAGTTTTGCTGAACTCTACCCTCTCTCCCTTTAAATGTTGCTGTTTCTGACTCCATTGCTCCCAAGGACATCCTGCCATGTTGATAATCTATGCTTGTTCTGGCATTAAAGTCACCCAGAATTATAAGCTTGTCCTCTTTCAACACATTGATTATGAGGGTCTCCAGGTCTTCATAAACTTTTTCTTTGATATTATCAGGGTTTATCAAGCAAGGCACATACACATTGATGATGGTGACATGATGCTTTCCTGCAAGTGGCAATTGCATTATCATAAGCCTGTTGTTAACTCCTTTTGGGAGGTATACAAGCTTGTTGAATAGATTAATTTTGATTTGCAAAACCTATGCCAGTTTCCTGGCACTCCCCATCACTGTGGCCACTCCAGAAAAACATGTATCCAGTTCCAGCTTCTGTAATCTGGCCTTCATTTTCCAGTCTTGTTTCACTCAGGACTTCTATTTGGATTCAATATCTTCTCAGTTCTCTCACAACAAGTGCTGTACGTCTTTTAGGTCTACTGGTTTTCCTGTTGTCCATAAGCCTGCACACATTCCATGTACTGCGAGTGAAATCATCTTCGCAAAAGTTTTTGTACATTTATGAGTGTGTGTGTGTGTGTGTGTGTGTGTGTGTGTGTGTGACTGCAGGCCAGGGCTGCATGAAGCAGATAACTTTTAGGGCAATTTTTCCATCTGCTTCTTCATGTCAGAGGGTGAGCAGTGCAGTCCTTTGAAAAGGCTGCTCAGACGCCTGGGGTCTGCTGAATCCCACTGCTGCATCCAGAGAAGATGACCTTATGGTCTGGGCCACCTATATTTAGGGTTGTGACTACAGCTTCCAGTGTATCTGCACTGTAAAAGTGGTAAAATGGTACAAATGATGTCTTTTGAATCTTGTGTAGATTGAAGTGAGGAAGAGTTTTGTGAAGTTGTCAGCCTCACTCTCTCTTCCAGAGTCATTAAAGTCCAGTGGCAAGACAAAAGTCAAGATTACTGGTGATGGCTCAGGATTCAGTGGATGACTTTGGTGTCTTTGGTGCCCAACGAAGCTCTAAGTGCTTCACAGTGACTGTGTCAGCTGCCTTTATGGTTGTTTGAACAAATTGTTCTCATCCACTCATTCCACCGGGGAAAGTCTTCATATATTTGGTGTAGACATCCCCCTAATTCACTAATGGCTTTAAGATTCCTCAGTTACCTTCAACCTAGTTTAGCCTATCTGCCAAAACAGTTTACTGAGGTATGGCTGCTGCACATGCTACATACAGCTTCTTGAAGCCACAGATTGAGTTGGGTGCATCAAAGGTGGAAATCATCTCTGAAAAGGGCTTGGCAGGCCTCATTGCAATAGTACTAATCTTCCCTGAACACTCCTATACCTTAGCACATACTGTTAGTGTGAACCTCCATAGATGACCTAACAGTTTGCTGTCCAGGTAACTAAAACTCTAAAGTTGCAGTGAAGTTTGCAATCTTCATGTATAGAGGGAGTTACCTAACTAGGAATTTCCTACAGTTTTTTTTTGTGTGTGTGTGTATGTGTGTGTGTGTACGCACTGCTTTTTTCCTCTTTTACTGTATTGTATTCCTTTCTCCCAAGATAACTGCCAAGAGTTATCTGAGAATCCAAGAATAGTTGTTTCTGATATAAACTTGAACATCTAACAATGACGTATCACAAGACCGTGAAATGTGGGGTTCACTTTTAAATGTCATCATAAAACATTTTTGATAACTGTTAGGGGAAAAAAAGACAAGGCCATTCTGAATATACAGGGGTCCATGCATTTGTAAGTTTCAAAGCCAAAGGTACTGTATCTCTGTCCATGGTGCTTACTCCTAACGGCAAATACCACTGGAGTTTTAAGGAAGCAGAATCGTTTCATTTTGATATATGACATAATAAATAGAGGAGAGAACATAAATATGAAATTGAGAAAATTTACTAGGTGACTACTGCTTCAATTTTTATGCTTCTATATTATATCATTACAATTCCATCCAGCTGCTCATTCTTTTAAAGTTGGTTAAACGGCTCCATTTAAGGATTTATGTACTTGGTTCCTTACAAATAGGGAACATAATTATCTGTGAGTTATATTTGGAATATGGCAAATCTGAATCATTGTCGCCTGGGCCTTAGAAGTAAAAGGTCGCATTTGTATTTGCTTGAGCTAACTGCATACAAGCAGACGAGTTTCATGAAACATGGTCCCAGAAAAATTCCTTAGGCTGATCTTAGAGAATTGTGAAACCAAGCATATGTTATCCACAACTTCTGTTATCAAATGTTCTCATTATCTGTGCTCATTTTTAGTTGGCTCATGGAATGAGGGCAAGCCCCACAACACTGAGTATACAGTATCTTTTCCAAAAGCCTTTCTTGCTCAGCAGAAATAGTAATAGGCTTGGGTCCAGTGATTGCAGTTTCCTTGTGTTGTGTCTTTTCCATGCACATACAGAGACAACATCCTTTTCTTAAGAGTGAGGAAGTGGTTGCATACCTATCATCCCCTGAACAGTTTAATGAAAATTGATAGAATTGATGGCATGATGTTGTAGAGAGAGCATTGAGCTTGATATCAGAAGACTTTCATTTGAGTGGCAGACTCTGACACTAACTGCCTGTGTCACCTTGGGCAAATCACCTAACCTTTCTTTTTTGTTTTTTTGTTTGTTTGTTTGTTTTTGTTGTTGTTTTTAGGCAATTGGGATTCAGTGACTTGCCCAGGGTCACACAGCTAGTGTCAAGTGTTTGGTCTGAGGCCGGATTTGAACTCAGGTCCTCCTGACTTCAGGGCCGGTGCTCTATCCACTGTGCCACCTAGCTGCCCCATCATCTAACCTTTCTGAGCCTCTTTCTTCATCCACAAAATAATAGTGATAGTAACATTTGCCCTATAGGAGAAAGAGCTTTGTGAATCATAAAGTACTATATAAATATAAGCTATTATCATTAATATTACTATGTAGTACCTGATGCTGTGGGGTCTTTGTCTTTTTGGTGTAAGGTAACTGAAAATGATGGATTGTTTTCATTTGTTCAACTATTGAGGACAGAGGAATTTAGGGAATATAGCAAATTCACATCATTGAACAAATGCTACTCCAGGTTCTGTTTTTAGCAAAAGATTTTAACACATTTATAAAAACATTTTTAGGTCCTCAAAGGCTGAAAATGTTTTTTACCCCTTTTGTATTCCTAACAGGGCTTAGTATGATACCAAACATATGGTAGGTACTTAATAAATAACTATATAGATTTTTCTTGCTTGAAATAGACAATTCAGGCCAGCTAGTATATTCTTCACATCCCACAGTCAAGGATGTCAAACTTAGAGAAGTTTAAGAGACTAACTCCAAGTTGTCAACTACAAAAATATTTGATTTCACTCTCAAAGGCAGATCAAATCCAGGGGAGTAAATGATGAGACACATAAATGATGAGATTTGGAGAGTGGCAAAAATATCTCCCTAACCACTTTGCAGTAATGGAAACCTAACTATCTAGTGAAGACATTGAATCCATGGCCATCCTAATTCTTGGTTCTCCTCTAATGCTCCTCCACCCCCTAAAAATGCTCAGCCAGAAGGAAGAGGAGGCACTCAGAAACTTTGATCCTTCTTGCTTCTGACCCAGTACTGAAGCTCAAGAATCTTTTCTGTGAGATTCACTCTCTTTAGCTCTATTGCTCAATCCAGATCCTTGTCATAGTTATCTCTTGGTCTTTAGGCCTATTTACCTACATTATTAAAAAAAGAATTCAGTATGTAGCTTAGAGTCTTCCTCCCAGTCCACCCTCTGCCCTCATACTTGCCATTCAGTTCATATGTGAATATATTGGGAAGCAGTATAAGTTGAAAGTGCTGATTTGAAAACAGAGTATCTGGATTTCAACAGCACCTAGCATATATGCTGTGTGACTTTGGTTAAGTCGTGTAAACTCTCAGTTTCATCATCCATAAAGTGAGAGGTTTGGACTAGATGAGCTCTAATGTCCTTCCCAGCTATAGATCTGTGATTTTATGATTTCCAAATAAAGAATCTCCAAGATCATCAACTCTTTGATTCTCATGACCTACATTTTCTCTCTACCTCAGCCATGCATAATGATAGATATATCTTCATCACCTATACCTCTACTATTTGTATGATCTTGACTCTGAAATTTCTCTCACTGACCATGATCCCATCATTCTGGGAAGAAAGATACTCCTGCCTCCACCTCCCTGTGATCTCTAATACATCTACCCATGTCTTTTCCCTCAGTTCATAAACCCTGTTCTGGTTTTACTCTCTTTTCTTCATAGCCTTGATCTTCTGGTTTACCAGTTCAAATGGAAATCTATTCTCTACCATTGAATTTGAAGCTTCTTTGCCCTATCACTAGTCACATTTTGCTTAGCACAGTGCCTGGCACTTATTAGTAACTTCTATCTACCTACCTACCTGTTTTTCTGTTTATCTGTGTATCTCTCCATCCATCCATCCATTCATCCATCCAACTATCCATCTCTCATCTTTTTGTCTTGATCTGGACACCTAGGAGATGAAAACTTGGCATAAATACCCTCATACAGAGTTTTCTGGGAGGAATAGCTAAGTAAATAAAGACATTGTAGGAATAGAGGAAACCCAGCTAAATGGAATCTGGAACTAGGGTTAGGAGGAGCAACGGCAATAGGTAACAGGGAGATCCAATCAATAACTGGGGGAGAAGGGAAATGGAGTGTTCTGAGGGTGGGTGTTGTTATTCAGTTTGGCATAAGAGGGAAATATCTCTGAATTGTATGTTTTAGACTGTTTGTTTGACCAGTTGGGATCTCTGTACCTGTTGGATCACATGGTGTAACACTTTCTGAGAGGACATAGGGACCCAGCTGTACATACTACTCTACCTCTGTAAGCAGAATACAAACTTGGTCAGGTGCTCTCAAACTGGAAGATCTTCAGGTCCATGGGAAGCCAGATGAGAACCAGCATGATTAAGCTTGGATAGGTTTCTCACCAGAAGAATGGCCATCCAGCGATGGTTTATTTATTTATTTGTTTGTTTATTTATTTATGTTGGTCATTGCAAGCTATAAAGTTCATCTACGAGACATTGAAGATTTGAGAGCTGCACTAGTGGAGGGAATAACTCCTTCTTTGTATAAGATTTAGGAATTATAAATGTATAATCACAACCAAAATTTTCAACAAAATTAAATGAGTCCGATGCATAAAAGGACATGAGAACAGAAAACACACTAGAGCAAGGGTTCTTAAATGTTTTTATTTCATGGGTTCCTCTGGTAGGTTGGTGAAGCCTATGGACTCCTCAGAATGATGTTTTTAAATTTGTAAAATAAAATATGTAAGATAGGTAAGAAAATAAATGATAGAGAAAGAGAAGATAGATAGATAGATAGATAGATAGATAGATAGATAGATAGAGCGTTTATCAAGTACTTACTACATGCCAGGAAAAGTGCTAAACTCTGGGAAGTAAGTCCAAGTGAGTAAAATAGTCTTTGACCTCAAGGAGCTTACATTCTAGTTGAGGAAGACAACACAGAAAAGGGAACTGAAAAGAGGACGATGAAAGGCGGGGAAAGTCGTGGCTAGTTTGGGTTTGATGTGGTCAAGGCTAGAGTGGATGCTTCCTCATATGGAAATTAGGAGAGGAAATGACCCATGGAAGAAGAAGCCTTTAGCATGAACTGGTTAACAACTGCCTCTGGTGAGATGATGGGGATTGGATTACACATTGCACAAAGCTAATCTACCTCAGATCACAAAACTCTTCTCACTGGGGAAAAGACTTTGCCATGTAACCAAATTTAATAGCACTTATCTGGTATATAAGACTATGGTATTCTATGTAAGTGAATTTTCCACAAAACCAAAGCTTGATCAACCAAGTACCAAAGCTTTTAGATGGAGTGGTATAATGGAAATAATACTGAATTTAGAATTAGATTTAGATTCAGAGGACCTTGGTTTGAACCCAGCTCTGATCCTCACTACTTATGTGACCTTAACTAAACTCTCTAAGCCTCAATTTTATCATTATTAAAATGAATGGGTTGGACTGGGTAGCCTCTGCAATCCTTTCCAGCTCTTAAATCAATGATTTACGATTGGAATCTTTCCAAAAAGTGTATTAGAGTCTCTGTCTCCTCCTTAAACAGAGTGCTCTGAACTCCATTTAAAATTTTCTCCCCTTCATGGCTCATAGGCATTATTGTGAATATTTATTGTTCTACTTTATTTTACTACAATGATACTCTCAGGGTCCATGATGGTTTGGAAGAGTTTGCTTTTCCATTAAGTTCTTTGAGACCATGGCACTTTTTGAGTGATTTCTTCTCATATACATACGTAGATACAAACACACATACATATATATGTATACATACGCACAGTTTTTTCCCCATCTCTTCCTTTACTGTCATGCTGTTGATAGTCATTGCATTCTGTTTTTAGTATGCCCTGCTTGACCGTCTGGATGACCTTCTAATCTACTCTGTATCAGAAAATCAGGTAGCTAAATTTGTTAAAATTGTCTTTGAAATAAGAAGAAATTGGCTCTGAACATGCTCTTGAGCTGCTCTCTTAAGAGTAAAGTACATGAGTGTTGGTGCTTAGGCCTTATGACATCTCTTTTCACCACTTGGATGATGTTTTTGGCTTTCTTCCTGAATCACCATGATGTTCCATATAGTTATGACCAGTACATTACTTTTGGATGTGTTATTGTGACCACTGTATTCTAAAACAAGAGGCATCTCTCTAGGAATCTGCTCAATCTAAATAATAGATTTTGTGATACTCTGGCATAGCTTTCCATAAAAAGTCATAAGGATAAAACTTTGGTGGTATTAATTTAATCCAAATGCTATTAATACATTAGGAAAGTCGCTTAATTTCCCTGTCTCAGTTTCTTCTCTTTGAACTTCTGACTAGCAGTGTTCTTTATCTGCTTATTCAGAACCTTAGATACTATTTCTGACAATTGCCTAGGAAGAAAAAGGGTGTGTGCAGAAGTGTCGCTTCATTATGAAGAGGTTAAAGGTAATTTCTTCTTCACCTTCTCTTCCCCTTCCTCCCTCTCTTCCTCTCCCCTTTCTCTTGTCGCTCCTCCTCCTTCCCTTTTCTTCTTCCTCCCCTGCTCCTCTTTTCCTTCCCCTTCTCCTCTTTTCCTTTCCCTCCTCCTCTCCTTCCTTCTCTCCTTCCTCTTGTTCCTCCCTCTTCCTCTTCCCCCTTCCTCTTTTCCTCCTCCTCCTTCTCCTCTCTTCTTCTTCATCATCACTCCTCTTCCTCCTTCTCCTTCTCCTCCTCCTTTTCTTACTCCTCTATTTCTCTGTTTTCATACCCCCTTCACTCCTTCACCCAGACCAGAAGCCCAGCCATTCTCAGTCCTGATCCCACTACCTATCATCATGGAAGGCTTTGACTTGTTCCATTTCTGACATGGGTCTCTCTCTGCCTCTGTTTTTCTGTCTCCGCTTTCTCTCTAATAGTATTAGCATTTGTGATTCATTAGAATACTAAATGTGGACCATAGATTTAGAGCTGAAAGGGATCTTAGAAGTTAGTGGTTCAAATCTGTCATTTTACTAATGAGGGAACTGAGTCTCCAAGATTCCATGAGTAGTAAGTGTACAGGGAACATTTGAACTAAGGACCTCTAACTACCAACATAGCATTCTTTCTACTTTAAAAAAAATTAATTAACATATACTTGCATTTGTAATCTGTTCCATACTACTGTTCCCCAATCCCTATTAAACAAAAAGAAAGGAAAAGAAAGGAAAGAAACAGAAATCTCTCATAACAAACAGGCACAGTCCAATAAAAACAAATTCCCACATTGGTCATACCCCAAAAGGTATGTGTCCCTCTACATTTTAATCCCATCTCCTCTGCCAGGAGATAAGTGGTGTGTTTCATTTTTAGCTTTGAGAAAACATGATTTATCACTGCTCTAATCAGGCTTACAAAGTTATTTTTTTCTCTAGAATATTGTTTTCATTGTATAAATTATTCTCACTTCACTTTGCATCAGTTCATAAAGGTCTTCTCAGTTTCCTCTGAAACTATTTCATCATTTCTTATAGCTCAACAATGTTACATTACATTCATATACCATAATTTGTTTAATCATTCCCTAATATGAAGACAGTCCCTTAGTTTCTAATTTTTGGCTGCCATGGAAAGTGTGGGTATAAATAATTTCGTACATATATATCTTTTCCTTTTTCCTTTGATTTCTTTCTACTGGGCTATTAGTGGTATAGTTGTTGAGCCAAAGCTTGGTGACTTTTGGAGCATAGTTCCAGATGGCTTTCCAGAAAGGCTTTACAAATTCACAGCTTGACCAATACTCCTTCCATTTTGGCATGCTGTCTTCCCTCCCAACTGCAGCTTGTGTATTAACTTGGAGCTGTGAAAAACCCTGCAACTAATTAGCTGGCAGGAGGAGATGGAAAGATGTGGTGAGCAGGTAATAGGTAGGAGTATTACAGAAAGGTTAGAAGACATATGAATGTCAAAGGGGATCCAGTATCCCTTACTATCAGCTTACAATATTGTAGTTCATTATAAAAGAGAATGAACCATGAAAGAACAGCTCTATGTCCTGTCTGAACCCTTAATCACTTCCTTGTGCTCTTGTAGGTAGGCCTATCCAATGAGCTAACTAATTATCTCCCAGTCCCGGTGTAACCTGTAGGTTTGCTAGACTAAGGCAGCTTGTAGGCCTCAAGAGATTTCATTTAATTGATTGGCCTTTTTTAAACTTTAAAAATTATTATTATCAGTTTGAACTCCTACCCTCGGGAACAACTTTGTAACTCATAGCAGAGCTCTGTCTGTCTTCTTTTTCTTTTTTTCTCTCTAACGATCTTAGCATTAATCTTTTAATAGGCAATACTTAGACCAAAATCAGCAAGCAAATTCATTTGATCTGTTTTGTACTATTACCCAATCTTTTCTCTATCTTTCTTCTTTCTTTATTTTTTTTCCTTTTGGGGATACCATTTTTTTTGAATATTTGCATTGTCTTTATCAACTGATTTAAATTTAGTATTTCATTCTCTAAGCTGGTGTTCCTATAAGGGTGTTTCATTTTAAATCTTCCAGAAAGGATTCATCTCTAAATTCAGTCTGCCCTTTCCCCTTCCCATCTCACATTGTATTTTCTTATATTTTAAATTCTTATTTGGTGAGCTGTGACACCTTTATTATACCAGTTGCTTTTGCAACATGGCTCTTATAAATGCCAAATTTTATAAAACATAGTTCAAGTAATTCAAGGCCAAAGAGGTTGCTAACACCTGTATTACCAGTCAAAATAACTTAATCTGATTAATCAGAAATATTTGCCATCACTTTTCATTGATTGAATGCCCTCAGGGCTGGAAAACCTGTGGTCTTGAGGGATTTGTTCTGCCAAGTTTGGGTTCAGTCAAAGGGCTGCACTGGAGGACCAAGAGGACCACATGTGGCCTCCAGGCCACAGGTTCCCAACCCCTGTATAACAGCTAGAACATTTAAAATGTGATCCCAGCTGGCCTGGGTGGGCTTTTGAAGTTCCCCATGTCTTTCTCTTTAAAAATTTAATACATTTTGACTTTCACCATCCTTATGACTTTTTTATGGAAAGCTATACCAGAGTATCACAAAATTTAAGAAGTGGGTTCTTAGCTTTGTGTGTGTGTGTGTGTGTGTGTGTGTGTGTGTGTAGGAAAAAGTACATAGGATAAAATACATGGAATTACAACTATATTGAAATACAGCTATCAAAATATTAATTAAAAAAAAAGGTTCAGAAACCCTTGGTTAAAACAAAAACTAATGATTGGGGCAGCTAGGTGGCACAGTGGGTAGAGCACTTATCCTGAAGTCCCAGAGGACCTGAGTTCAAATCTGGCCTCAGACCAAACACTTGACACTTACTAGCTGTGTGACCCTAGGCAAGTCACTTAACCCCAATTGCCTAAAAAACCCCCCCAAAACAAAAAAAAACATGATGATAATACCTACCATTTATATAGTACTTTAAAGCTTGCAAAGCTGTTAACAAATAGTATTTCATTTTATCCTCACTTCTACCCTTGAAAGTAGGTGCTATTATTATTATTCCCATTTTACAGCTAAGGAAACTGAGGCAGACAGAGGTTAAGTGACTTGACCAGGGTCATATGAGTAGTGAATGTCTGAGGCTGGATTTAAATTCAGATCTTCCTGATTCCAGGTTCAATGCCCTAACCAACATAACACTAGCTGCCTCTACGAGACCACATCAATTTGGAAAGCTGTGCCAATGGACTGCCTGTCTCTTGCCCAAGGTCCAAGACAAGGACTTAACAACTCCCAGAGGGTTAGCCTTCAAGATGAATATGAAGATTGCCTGTGGTAGAGGATTTGTGATCTTTTTCAGTGGAGGAAGTAACTATTCTGAAGAAAAGATGAATCTTTAAAGACAGTTTGTATTAGGTAGTGCATAAGGGGTGGGGTTCAAATTCCACTGCTGGCACATATTGCTGTGTGACCCAGAGCAAGTCACATCATCTCTGTACAACAGACAGCTAAGACCATAATTTGTCAAGCCATGCTGATATATATTCAAGGAGGAACTTACTTACACTAAGAAAATTTTCAGTCTAGTCAAATTGTAGGGGGTATTGTTTCTTTTGTGTTTTCCTGAAGCTAAAAGCTCTGCCCAAAGAATTCATCCTCAGAGTCATTTCAAATTCTGTGTTCAGATTAAGGATTAGGCTTAGTGTTCACTTAATATTTAAATTAAATGCTATTTCAGATCCAAAAGAAGTCCAAACTACATTTAAAAGAGCATCAAAGAGAAATGGTTTGGGAGAAGAAGCAGGGGAAGATGGGAAAGCTTTTTGTTTTGAAAATCTGGAAGTTCAAGGAAGTTATGATGATTCCATTGGATATTGCTTCTGGGTCAAGGTGAAAAACTCTCCAGCAAGAGACAACTGCTTCTAAAATATTTGAATGGCATTTGGAGAGTAAATTGTTCCATCATTAATACATGATTTCACCAGCATGAATGAGTGGTTCCATTGGTGCAGGTCACAATCCCGCCACACTGTAGTATATGATAGTCCTGAATTTCTGTGGATGAATAAGTCAGATGGCCAACCTTTCTGTGATCAGCCTCTCCACTTGAATAGCAGATATGGAGTCCATCACCCTAGTTTTCTAATGTCCACATTTCTGCGTCATCACGTTATCTTCTAGACCTTGAGGTTCCCATGATGTAGAATTTAAGAACCCAGAATCAGTGCTATATCACATAGAAGAGCTAAGCTATCATAGTTGAACTAACTTCTAAGATTTGAAAATAGAGAAGCGGTGAGTTAGTGAGATTGATGGAGCATGTGATGAAGTATGTGACCAGCTAACTGAAATGATCCAAGGTCTCATAACAAAAACCATTCTTTCATGTTGATGTTATGGATCATAAATTCCACTATTACTTTATTAAGAACAGTAATTTTAAAGATTTTTTTCTCTCATGGACCCACTTGGCAATCTGATGAAGCTTATAGACGCTCAGAATGTGTTTAAATGCAGAAAATAAAATATGTAGGATTATGAATAAAAACCAATTACATTGAAATATTATAAAATAGTTAAGAAAATATTCCATTGTCCCTCTTCCCCAAAAAACCTCCTCATGAACCTCAGATTAAAAACCTTTGTCTATACGCTCATTGTAGTCAGGGACACGCTCTATTTATCTTTGTGTTTTCCTTCATTTCTAGAATAGTGCCTTACGTGTAGTCAATGTTAAATTTAAAAAAATATTGCTGAATAAATGCAGGTTTAAAGATTCTAAGTGATCCATAGTTGCTTAGATTAGAAAGCTTTTTAGTATGAATTTGAAATTCATCTAGTTATTAGATTTTTGAAATTGGTGATAGCTAATTTGAAGCCTGTCAGTACAGTTGTACTTACAGACAGTCCAGTATGGCAGAAAAAGCAATAGATATGGAGTAAAAGAACCTGGGTTCAAATAGCACCTCTGTCAATAATGACCTTTATGGCCTTGAATAAATCTCTGGGGTTTGGTTCCCTTATCTATAAAAGGAAAGAATTAGACTAGGCCTCAAATATTCCTTCTTGCTTGAAAACTATCATGTTCTGAATCTAGAATTGATTGTCCAGGGTAGTCTCTATTATAGTCGTTAAGTTCCAGGTGCTCAGAAGAGAGAAAAAAAATATCTTCCCCTCCCCCACTTCACTTTGATACACTGTAAAATGAATAGTTATTTAATCAAGAAGGGGTGGATGTTATTTATTATCTGGAGAAGTGCCTAAGTAGGGAAAATAGAGTTTGCAAAAGCATATGGGGTGGCTTCTTGGCAAAAGCCAAAGAATAATATATTCATGACCAATGTACCTTCCCAAAGAGCAAATCTGCTGAGAATATTCACCTTTATTAATGGGCCTCATGAGTCAGTCTCCAGTGGTGATGGATCATCATCATTTAGGGAAATGATGTTCTGGAAAATGCATTATTTTAAAGAGTAAGAGAGTGGAATAAAATAAGACTGTGCCATAAAGAAACTCGGGTACCTCCTGATGTATGCTGATTTCCGGGTGTTCCATTTGCATGGCTGTTTAAGCAAAGCACTCTAAATGATAATGCACTTGGCATTTTTGTGACTAGATATAATCAAACACCATTAGAATTTAGCTTATTTCACAGATGATGATTAAACACATTACTCACTCATTGCTAATATTTACAAATAGGAAAATAAAAGTCGAAGACATATTAGGAGGAAAGACCCTCATATAGAAGATTCTCTAAAAGTAGACCATAGGTCTGGTTATGGAATCCTTTTTCTTTATGCCTAGTGATATATTGCATGCATCACTGAAGGAACGTTGTTGATTACCTGCTTCTAAGCCCTACTAAAGTTCTTTTGAGTAAATGTTCCATAAGATGTGCTGAGACCGAACCATGTTTTTCCATTAATGTTTGTGTTACAAGTGCCCTATGAATAGAGACCCTCCTTATATACTCATTGACAAATATCTCTGACTTTGTAGTACATGTCACTCTTTTATCTCAGATGGTAGGAGAATACAAACATGCATTAATATCTGCCATGAAGTAAAGAAGGGATTTAATTAGGTGCTTGCCAACCATTAATAGCCATTGTCTCCATTACTCTTTATAATGGTCATAGGTGTCTGGGAGGTAAGTAGTAAATTAAACAGAGATAAGAAAATTTGGAGTAGAAGCAGGATGGATGGAAGAGATATGATGAATTCCATTTCGAACGTGTTGAGTTTGAGATACCTATAGACACCCATTGTAGATAAAATAATGTTTACCTCACAGGGTTTTGGTAAGGAGAAACAAATATTTTATGTAAAAATGGTACAGAGAAAGGTCTTTTTAGTTATTATTATTTTTAATAATTGATCACCAGGTGATACATCTTCATGGCCATGACATTTGGAGCTATTGACATTTTTGCCAGTGGAGTGAAATCATAGATACTTGACATGTTGGTGCGGTGAAGGCCAATGATAATTCATAATAAATTTAGAATTTCTGTTCTAGACACTCCTAGTTTCTGCCAAACTCTCTAATAATATCATGGAAAAGTAGCTATAAATGGAAAATTAGAGTAAGGCATTAGAAGGAGACTGTGGTAGGCCAGAAGGGCTTGTGTAAAACAGGTGGAGTCTTGGCTGTTATTTTGTATAGGTCAAGTCCTGCTGAATTTTATTTCTAAATATAAACTCTGGGTTTACCTGACCCTAAGTTTTAGAAATGGCTTTTATTTCTTAGTTTTTGCTAATTTTGCTGAGTCTCTCTTTTTGTTAACCATGTCTGAGAATGTAAAACCCCGAAACAGCTGAAGGCTGAATCTACTAGAACATTTGCAATTGCTGTGGGTGCTCTTGACTTTGTGATTTCAGATGAATTGCAGATGTTGAGCCTACGGTTTCCAAATGCAAGGCAAAGAGCACTCCCATGACAGGAAAGGGAAGGAAAACTGCTTCCTGTTGTTCTCCTAACTCTGTCGACATTGGCCATTTTTCTTTCAAGTTGGTTTTTATCAGCTGTTTCATTCCATAACTCTTTTGTCTTATCAGCCAAACAGTTCAAACACTCATCTGTCCATCACCTTCCAATCATACAAGTCTTGCTATGTGACAGCTCTGTAGAAAATTGCCAAATAAAATACTTCAGTCTTTGGACCTGGACCCACAAGGAAAAGACAAATCAGATAAAGTTAATAAGGCAGATCCCTTAGTAGTTGTGACATGTAGTTTTGTTAGCTTTAATATTAACCATATAATATGATGCATGATATATATCATCTTATATTGAAGGCATAAGATCCAACAGAGCTCAGTTCAGTTAACTTGAATAAGTATTTGACAAGTGCTTACTAAGTGTAAGTCACAATTCTGTGTTCTGGATATGAAGACAGAACCAATATAATTCCTCTCCTCAAGGAACTTCATTCTATTGGGAAGTTATAGGAAGACATAGCAGTGGTATTGGATAGCATTAGTTTCATTTCAGGGTTCTCACACTTACCACATTGCCAACATTGCCATGGACCTGAGGTCTGCATGAAATCCCTTGCCCCTGGAAGGAGGAGCAGACCGACACAATCTTGGCATTCCATTACTGGGAGTGAAATAGTTGACTCATCCATTTATCTGTGCTAGGAGATCCTTGTGGTATATTGCTGTGAAGTTCTGCTCTTTGTTAAGCAGGAGCACCATTCCATTAATAGGAAGGAAATGAAGGCTGTCCTTAGAGCTAAAACCCTATGACAAGATTGCCAGATCATCAGCGTTTCCCATCAAATATGTCTTGATTTAGTTATTTAGTAGCAGCTGGGTCTTCATGATTACTTTCTTATTTCTGGGCTTTATCTGAATGGTAATCCATAATGATTTGGCTGTGTAGCTAGGATATATTCAGAACAGAGATCTGATTAGCAGTGGTACATTCCAGTTCTTTAAAAAGAAGTAATGATCTAATTTAAGCAGTCTTCTAAATATTTCAAGGCACACCAGTCCTCTCCTAAAATTCTATCTTCCATCTGGAAAAAAATCACTATTCTCCTGATAGATGGTGCTGGTGTATTACTTTAACTTCCTAAAAATGGGTCAGGTTTTCCTATCTATGTGATCTCAGATCTCAGGGGTTTTGTTTTTAGGGTTTTAGTAAGATTCTTCAAAAAGGTGGGTGCTTGCTCTCAGTTTATAACACAACCTTTGGTTAGATTTAAGCTAGTAAATTCATATAATGTAGAAGGTGATGCTGTGAGATAGATCCCATTTTCTCACCTAAAGATTTCAATTGTAGTTCAAAATTTTTTCCCACAGCAAGTCTGAATGTCTCTAAAAATCCCTTTCATTTGTATAAAGATGGGCAAATAATTGAAATTAGGGAAGGCATGAATTTCAGGTTTAATAAAAATGAAATGAAAAACACACCTAGGGGGAGTTTGGTGTATTGGAAAGGGTGCTGAACGTGTATGACTGAATTTGGTATTTCAAGACCTGAAATTGAATCCCAGCTTGTTATTTACTAACTGTATGACCTTAGGTTAGTCACTAGCCTCTCTGGGTCTCGGTTTCCTTATCTACAAATGAGGAGTTTGGACTAAATAATCTTTAAAGTCCCTTTGTAGCTATGATCCAAAGATACTACATTACACACTCATTCAGCATCCCACTGTGAAATAAGGCTAGAAAAGCAGTATAACACAAAATTCTGGAGCAGCTGCAATGCTGGCTTAAGGAACTGAATTTTGCTCAATGGTACATTAGGTGCCAATGCAGGATTTTGAAAGGACAAATAGCTTGGCAAAGTCTGTGCATGAGCAAGGTAATTTTGACAGAAGGATGGCTTGTTGGGAGTAGGAATTGTAGGAGACAGAAGGTTAATGCAATGATAATCTAAGGAGTTAACAAAGAGAGCTCTTATTGGGAGAAGATGGTCATGAAAATAAAAAGGAAGAAATGGATATGAAAGGTGGAAACAATAGAACTTGGCACCTGACAGAAGGCTGGTAGAGGAGAGGAAACAGACAAAGACCACACCAAAGCTTCTAAGATGGGTGACTGAGTGAGTGACCATTCCACTGTGAGGTACAGTGAAATAAGATAGAGAAGGAGGTTGGGGCATCTAAAGATAGAAGCAAAAGACTGAATTGGCTCATATCTAGGGAAATGAGACTAGGGGGTAGTCCAGTTTGCCCTGGTTGATAAGCTTGGTTTTGGATACAATGTTTGGCGTGTTGGGAGGACATGGGGGGAGATGTTCTTTAGGCAAGTGGATATTTGGTTTAGAAACTTGGAAGACAGGTCAGAGATGAAAATGTAGATTTGAGAGTTATCTATGTAAACGAGGTAGGTGGAAGTCATGGAAAATGAATGAGATTGATAAGATATATATATATATAAGAGAGGAAAAGAGGGACAAGTATGCCATCTACTTTATGGGGTTTTAATTTAATTAAGAATTAGTTCAGGAAACAAGACCAAAGCAAGAGAACCAACAAAGAGTATTAGCTCTGAAGCTCAGGGGAAAAGATATCCTAAAGGAGAGGGTGGCCAACAGTGTTTGATATTGATAGTCAACCTTTCAGTCAAAGACTGAAAAAATAGAGTGCATTTGAATTGGTATTCCTTTGAGATTCTCTTGACAAAGGTAACTTTAAAAAAAAAAAACTAGATTAACATAAAAATGGCCTCTGTCCTGGATTTGATGTCGTTCTTTTGAATAAACTAAGAAATTTCTTTGAGCTTAATTCTTCAAGAGTGTGAACTTTTCATTTTCTAAGTAGTATTGGGTTAACTCCATCTGTTACAGATGAAGAAGGTCATAGGTAATTAACGCCCAGTTCATATGACATTGTCTGTTAAATTAACACCTAATCTATACCCTTAGAATGGTCCTTCAAATAAGAGGGAGGGGGGCAGCTAGGTGGCACAGTGGATAGAGCACCAGCCCTGGAGTCAGGAGGACCTGGGTTCAAATTTAGCTTCTGACATATAATACTCACTAGCTGTGTGACTCTGGGCAAGTCACTTAACCCTCACAAAAACAAAACAAAACAAGACAAAACAACAAAAAAAGACAGAGGACCCAAAGTCAGAAGATCTGATGCAGAGAGCACAGAGGAGAAAGTCAAGGCCTTGAGAACTGAACCCTGAACATCCATGAAATCCTCCAGGGAACCTCAAGCCCCAGAGATAGTAGCCTCAGTATGTCAGTGGCAAGGGGCCCTAGGAGAGAGAGAGAGAGAAAGACAGAGACAGAGACAGATGGACAGAGAGACAGAGAGACAGAGACGGAGACAGAAAGACAGACAGATGGACAGACAGAGACAGAGAGAATGTTTACACCAGCATGCCAGGTATTGTGCTAAGCTCTGGGGGTGCAAGTACAAGGAAGGTGGTCTCTCACCTCAAAGGAGCTTACATCTCGGTTGGAAAAGAAAGCAAATAAAGAGGAGTTGGAAGGAGGTGGAGATTGTAGCAATGTAGAATCAGGGAGGGAAGTAACGTGGAAGCTCCTACAACGTAAAGCAGAAGCTCACCTATCGGGAGCATAATATCATCCCATGAAAGGTTAGAAGGCCTTAAAGACCATTGATTCAAATCCTCAAATTTTATAGATGGAGAAACTGAGCCACAGAGGGTAAATGACTTGCTGAGAGACCCCCAGCTATGAAGTATGTGAGGTGAGATTTGAACTAAGTTCTTTCTGACTATGAGTAGGGCTTTATCAAGGTGACTTACTAACTGCCACTCTCCATTCCTGGAACTTTCTGAGTCCCTGGACCAGGCAGATCCAGATCCAGGAGAAGGAAGGGACAGTGATGTGAAGCAGTAAACGTGGACTTTGTCCTTTTTTGTCATCTTGAGTCTGTTGGATGTCTTGGTGTCTCGACCAATCTCAAGTTCTTTTCCCTTTCTGGGAGGCTGTAGCTAGACCAGGACTTGAAGTCTTCAAATTCATTTGAAGATGCATTGATTGCCTTGGAGGGAGAGGGCTCCATTCCGTATAGATTCGTAGCCTCTCTTATTGGGGGGGGGTGTACATCAATCAAAATAGCTCAGTTAGGTTTGAAGGGCTCAGGGAAATGTAATGAAAATTGCCATGACTATGGGCTCAAATCTGACTTCTTTGATTTTGGTTGGTTGGGTGAAATAAACTCTTTCCTCAAATCTACATTTCTTAGCTTGAGTCTTCACAGAGGAATTTAAGGACCTTTTGTTTCTGTTTTTAAGAACTAGACACAACGCCAATTCTGATGTTCAATAGGAAAAGCTTGGGGGGAGATAGAGTACCAGCCTGAGAGTTTTATTGTTAAGCATGCTCCAAAACTTATGGTCCTTATAAACCAAAAGGCATTTGCTCCAGAAAGCCTGGACTGCTTTCATTAGAAAAGAAAATGCTCATATGATCAGGAGATTCAATTGTCTCTGGAGAGCAAACTTACTAGAAACAAAAGGCCAATACTTCTGTATTTTATTTTATCTTTTTTTTTTTCAATTTTCCAGGGTGACTGAGGGCACCATAAAGCCAGTATCACTAAAAAGTGGTAGCCCAAACTCCTTATCTCCTACCCATTGGATTCTACATCAATGAAAGGAGTACAATCTGGAGTAGGGTAGGGTAGTGCAGTGGAGAAAGTTCTGACCTTGGAGTAATAAATTTTCAGTCAGTGAATATAAATGCCACCTGTGCAGTCAACTTTTCTGGGATTTTTTTTCCTTAACTGTAGAAGTCGGGGATTGGGGTGGGGTGGGTAGATCATTGTTAGTCTCCCCCCCCCCAATTCTATGACTCAGGATCCAAATTAGTAAGGGAGTAATAACTTCGTAACTTCTCTGAAATAGCTACTTTTAAAATATTTTCTATTCTCTTGTATTTTCTTCTTTTATTCTTCAGACCATACAGCAAGCTGCTCCTTTTCAGGGGCTTTTCTAAGCAATCTGAAAATTGTTACAAGTGGGTAGGCCAAAAAGTTGCTAAGCCAGAACCTAAAAATGTGGCCCTATTAGAAAGATGATCCTCAGCTCTTAAGTGGATCTAGGAGGACACTGGAGAGAAACTGTACACCCTGGACAGATGAGACTTAACAAAGGAAAATCAATAATCCCAGTCTGTTAGTGTCTTAATGGTGCAAAGGACTCAGAGAAATCTTAGACACTTAATGGCATACTGTTAAGAGATTTATCAAGGGCCTATGAAATACCATGCTGGAATTACTGTTTGAGATCTCTTGGAATAGATATTAAATATGCAAGCCTCTCTGCTGAGCCAAATGCAGTGGTAGAAATGGGCAGGGGACTAATATTTAATCATCTCAGAGATGAATGCAAACACAGTGGTTTGATGCCTGAGCCTCCTTTGCCTTCTGTATGAAGCAGATGATGAAGCCCAGTTAATTAGCAATTCTTTGATGATGTATTTTAGAACACATTCTATTTTTTTTGGCTCATCTTCACTTTCCATTTTTTATCCTTTCTCCTTAAAAAGATGCCCTTTTTGCTGAAAGATTGTGGATTTCAGAGAATCCCTCTGCAGTGTTCTTTATTGCTATATTACTTTTCTTTCTTCCTCTGACCTTGCTCTGTCTGGTGGCTGTCTTGCTTTGTTTCAATAAGCCTTTCTAACCCTTTGCACACATTGGTCAATCATTTGTTATTTCAAAGTTGTTACTGTGGAATGGAAAAAGGAGAATGCTGGGGGAAGGACTTTTGACTGTCTTCTGAATATTTTTTCTTCGTCTTGACAAATTTCCCTTGGTAATGAAGACTTCAAGAGTCTTTTATTAGAGACTAAGAAAGAAATGGTATGGAAGTGAATTACCTGGAACCCAAAATCCTATTTTTTTCTTTGGTAGCCCAGTGTTGGGCTGTAAAGACAAACAAATGAGAATTGTCTTGCAAATACTGAGACTTTCTCTGAAATACTAACTAATTAGACTCTCTTGTCTGTCCTTAAAGACAAACTGTTGAGGGCTAGCATTTGAGTATTGTACTTTGCCTCTAACCTTTGTGATATTTCCAATATTGAAGAAAACCTCCCAAATAGAGAAATGGAAGTTTATTATCAAGATAATTGCTGGATAATGAATTATTGCTGCTTGGGTAGAAATACACTCTTTATTTTTTCCCTTTTATTTCTTTAGGGGTTTTGACATTTGCAATGCAAATGGATTCAGAAGAAGCCTTCTGTGAAAAGAATCACATCCCGTGATAGTGGCTAATTTTGTTCCTAATTGGAGCTATGAACTGTTCAAGGAAAAAACCTTCAGTGCTATCCAAAATCCACTGGTTTGAAAGAAATCCAGATGTCATTAATGTTATGGAAGGCCCCTGGTGAGAGATGGGGGCTGCCCAGAACCATTTTGTCGTTGGGTGATATTTGAGCTGGCAATGCCACTGCGTCACTGCATCTGATAGCAATTTACTTTAATACATTGTGACCTGATCAAGATAATGCCCAAGGTATAACCTCTCCAGGGAGCCTAGCAGTGTTGTCCAATCAAAACAAAAGGAAGCAGTCCAGCCTTGGGAACTTAATGTTTAACCAATTTTCAGATCTTCCTGTGCCCTTCCAAGTCTTACTCATTAATCGATTTTGCAACAACAACAATGCTCTGTTGTCTAATGAAACTTTGGTAACTGAAGAATCTGGAACCTGATGAGACCAAACCCAAGGTTACCAGTGGCCAGATATGAGTTATAAAACATATTTTTAAATGTGAAAATTTTCCTTGTTGAAAAATCAAAATTAGACCTGAGAATGGCTTAGTGGGTAATGACAGACCTGTCAGTGGTAGAACACCAGTGCCCATTTTTCTGGTTGGGGGATTATGATGGCTCTCTTTTTCCCTGAATTTCAAATGATGATGCTTTCCTGTTCCAAGAATTATAATCCATGGTTTTGTGCTGTCCTAAATACTGTATTACAAATATTCAATTTAGCCACCAAATAACAGCAGGGAATTAAGTAAAGCATCCCACCAGCTAACTAAAGCAGTTTGGCACCTAAACTACCCTATATGCTTTTAATGTGACTCCTCTGACATTAGGGCAGTTAGGTAGCACTGGGGATAGTGTGCCTAGCCTGGAGTCAAGAAGACCTGAGTTCAAATGGGGCCTCAGACACTTAGCTATATGATCCTAAGTAAGTCACTTACCCCTGTTTACATCAGTTTCCTCATCTGGAAAATGAGCTAGGGAAGGAAATGGCAAACCTCTATAGTATCTTTGCCAAGAAAACCCTAGATGGGGGTCATGAAGAGTTAAACAGGACTCAAACAACAATAACAACTCCCAATATTACAGAGGAATCAAAGAGGTTGACAAAGAGGGTGAGAGATGGGACAATCAGGGCATGAGGAGAGGTAAATAAATTGTTCGCTCCCTTCTCCCCTTCATCCAATTCATACTTGCAAAGAGTTAAAGCGGATTATTGATAACAGTTGCTTACAAGTGGCTGTGACTTCCCTCCAAGGGAGCTAGACAAATTTGTTTGGTGCCATGTAGCCTAGCTGTGTGTCACCAGCAATGAGGGCCCATATGGATCATATGCTTGGTTGTCCTTGATGGAGTTATTAGTTTACCCATTGCTAATTGAGATCCTTGGGGAGGTGGTATCACTGTGGGAGTAGATCAGATTTTTTTTTTTTGTATTTCAAAATGTGAACCATTTCCCAGGTTCCCCACCACCAGCTTTAAAAACTATATGTCTACTGCACCTATTTCTTCTTCTTCTTCTTCTTCTTCTTCTTCTTCTTCTTCTTCTTCTTCTTCTTCTTCTTCTTCTTCTTCTTCTTCTTCTTCTTCTTCTTCCTCTTCTTCTTCCTCTTCTTCTTCTCTTCTTCTTCTTCTTCTTCTTCTTCTTCTTCTTCTTCTTCTTCTTCTTCTTCTTCTTCTTTTGCTTTTAACTTTGTAAAAAGATACTTCCTCCAAAGATAGCAAGAACAATACCTTGAGTGGGGCATGCTCTCCTCTATATTATTTCGGTCCTGGGGAGAGTGGGCTAAGACTTAATTCCACTTCTACATAGCATTGGTATTACTGAGTTCACATCTAGGTTGTGATCCAGATCATTCCTTAGGACTTTGATCATTGACTGGCTGGCTGTAAACTCCAGCCTGGGCTTAACCTCCTGGTTGATCAATCTCTCATCTTTCTGGAGGTTACAAGGTTGATCATAACCATACCCAAAATGCTTCACAGAGAACTAGGAAAGAATGTACACAACAGAAAAAAGAAGCAACATTAGGGTCATGTGCTGTCAGCTTCATGCCAGTTCCAAGTTGAGACCTGGAGGTCCTCACCACTCATCTTCCTAACTCCAGTGACAATAAATCTGGAAAGAACTTATGCAAAGAAAGCTATGCGTACTGCTCGAACTTACTCTAACAGCATTTTTAAAAGCATCTTATTCCTTTCCCATCACTTTCTTGCTAATAATGATAATAATAATTAATGATAATTAGTTATGGGAGGCAGCCATGGTATAATGAGTAGATATGGTCAATAAAGTCAGATTAAAATCAGTAAGATCTAGGTTCAAATTTCTCCTCTTACATAATGGTTATGTGACCCTGGGAAAGTCAGTTAAACTTTTGGTCTTAGAGCAGGTGCTCATCTACGTTGTTGGAGGGTGTTTCCTCACCAGGAATTCCTTATGCTGATGAGATCCTATGTTGAGAATTTTGTCTTTGTATTAGATGTATTATTTCCATGTAGATGACTCTATCTATCCAGCCCTAATCTGTCTCTTGAGTTTCAGTCCTATATTACCATTTTTTTATATCATGTAATTTTTATTAGATATTTATTCAAGGAGAATCTGCAACTCAAGATATCCAAAATGGAACTTATTGAATACCACCATATTTCTGGTCTTCCATGTTTATAACTTTGGAATTGTCTTGGATTCGTCACTATTCTTCACCCCTTATATTTAACCAGTCACCAAATTTTGCTGTTTCTGCTGTCCAACATTTCTTACATCCTCCCTTACTGTCTACTCACATAGCTACCACCTGAGTTCAGACTCTCAGCACCACTCAGTTAGATAGTTGCAACATCCTCTTAATTGATCTCCCTGCCTCAGACTCTCCCTGGTCCAGTCCATCCTCTCTACACAAAGTAATTTTCCTGAAGTACAAATCTGACTGTGTGACTCCCTCACTCAATCAACTCTCTTGGCTTCTTACTGTCTTTAGGATAAAATGTAAAGCCCTTTATTTAGCTTTAAATTCCTAAACAGCCCAACCTCAATTTATACTTTTGGACGCATTCTCTATCTCCTCCAGTCTGCCTTCCTTACATACCACATTTTATCTCTTATCTACGTGCCTTCCTTCTGGCCATCTCTCATTCCTGGAATGCTTACTTTTTTAACCTCTACTTTGGATTCCCTCTCGTCTTTTAAGATGCAGATCTTGGGTATGAAGATTTTCCTAATCCTTCCCAAGGCTAATGTCCTTCATCCCAAACTACCTGGCACTTCACTGCTTTGCATGTGTTTGTATTTATTCACTGTATTTATATTATATATATTTAGATATGTCCCCCATTGAAATGTAAGCTTTTTGTGAGGAGGAATTGTTCCATTCTCTTTACTTGTATCTCTAGTGTTTAGTATGGTGCCTGGCACATAGTAGGTGCTTTATAAATGTTTAATTGTCTGACTGATTGATTATTTATTGGTTGATCACAAGGAGAGGATGAATGGTATAGAGGGGAAAGTACTATGAAAAGAGAGGAATATTGGCTTTGAGCAAGCTTGGGCAAGTCACTTAGAGTCTGTGAGGTTCACTTTCCTTATTCATGCATTTCCTCATGTAAAATGTGGGATATGGATTAGATAGGCTCTGAGGTCCCTTCCAGCTCTAAATATTAGGCTGTGTGATTACTAAGCATGTTTTGTTGCAGGTGCCATAGAGAGCCTTTGATTTTATAGTCAAACACCTGGCTCTCCCTGTCCTGGATGTTGACAGATCATCTTTGCCTTACTAACACTTACATACAAACTAGTGGTCAATGGTGAGTTCATCCTTTGGGTAAGTCAGGCTAGGTGATTTCTGTTAATCTCTTCCAATTCAGATTGTATAATTTCAGATAACTTTGGGCTGGACTGATCAGAGATGATGAGGTAGGAGCTGTAATTGTTAAGCATTGATATTTACATCCTTATAAAACCAAACAAACCTACTTCCATTTCATTGATGTAGAAGAGATCTCCCATTGAGGAACTTCCCCTACGAAAGAAGACCTACACCTTCTCTGTGACCAAGAGTCTTAGATAATTGGAGGCATTCAAATGTTAAGTTATTTGCTCAGGACCACATGAATAATATGTATTGTTGGCAGGACTTGAACCCAGGTCTTGTAAATTCCAAAGGCTGGCTGTCTATCTACTGCACCATGCTGCCATTCTAAAAGTACAAACTGCAGATCAGGTGCTTAGCTGGATATATTATTAGAGGCAGTCCTTCACATGAAATTACGGGTCTGTTTTTTAAAAAATATATGCGATTTTAAGATCTGTACAGTGCCTTATATAAAATCATATATAGTTTGAGTTTTTTTTAACAATCCTATGAGGCAAATAATAAATATAGATAAATTAATATATAGATAGGTAGAAGTAAATAGATAGGTAGGTAGATAGGTAAATAGCTGGATGGATAGCTAGCTAGCTAGCTAGATTGATAGGTAGGTAAATAGATAGGCAAATAGATGATAGATAGATAGATAGATAGATAGATAGATAGATAGATAGATAGATCATTTAATAAATGCTTACAATGTTCCAGACTCTGTGCTAAACACTGGAGATACAAATGCTAGGATGACATTCTGAGGAGGAGCCTACATTCTAATGGGAGAAGACAACCCATAGAAAGGAGCTTAGGCTGCCTGGATCAAGACAAGATAAGACTAGAACTTGTCTCTCAAAGCCCAGGGTGATTCAGGGGGAGTGTCTGCTTATCCAGTGGGAAAGATAATGGCCTGAATGGAGATGGACTAGAAGAAACTGAGCCTTAGAGGGATTTGGTGATTTGCTTATAGTCACACAGCTAGTAAGAATCAGAGTGGGGATTTGAACCCAGATTTTCCTAATACCAGTTCCAGCACTTTATAAGATTTTAGAGGTGAAAGATGCCTAGAAGGTAATTTAATCCAAACCTCTTGTTTTACTGATGGGGAAACTGAGACCCAAACAGGGAAAGTAGCTTGTTTAAAGTTGAAGAATAGATAGTATTTTGATAAGTAAGTAGCAGGAGGGATGATCTATGTTTGTATCTATATCCATATCTATATTTATGTGATGAAGGTATAAACCAGTCTGGCTGGAGCAGAGAATCCTTATAGAGGACTTATATCTGAGTGATTAGTTTTGGTGATATCCGTATTTTTATGTTAACTTCTTATATTCTATATCCCAGATGCCTTTGCAGGAGACTTCCCTGGTGATTTACTGAATTTCTAAAGTAGTACCCTTTGCTTAACCAGCCTCAGGGCTCAAGTCTAATAAAATATGACAGTAATTAAAATTCATTAAGCAAGTAGTAGTTGTGATGGATAAAACGTAAGGATGAAGCTGCATGAAACACTCTAAAACTGGTAGCCTCATCTGACGGTCTTGTTAGTACGAGTAAGACAACCCCAAGTCCTGACTGGAGTTGTGTGTAGGAAGCAATCCTGGCGGTGTGACCTGACCTGTATTAGTATAAAGCTCTGTTTTTGTGACTGCCCTTTCCAATATCTGAAGTGATTATTAGGCCAAGACATTGACAGTCTCCTGAACAGATTCAAAGCCCAGCTCTGCTTTCTCAAGCGATTGTTTCAAAGGAAGTAATGACATTAACAAGGTTAGCGGATGTTGAAATGCTTTTCTGATGTTCATGTTCTCCTTCCTATTCCTGTCCAGCCATATCATGTGTCGCCATGATTATGTGCTGGGGTTTTCCTCCTGACACTTGAAGAATTAGTTATGGCAGCCTGTTTTCTTACTGGGCTGTCAGGTGTGAACCTAGTGGCTTAAGTCATCACAGAGGTCAAGTTTTCTTGCATTTTGACTTCAATAAAGTCCCTTTAGGTTTGAAAACCACATTCCTGGCTTCCAATGAGCCATTGAGAAAGGAGAGAAATAAAAGGGCCAAGCACTCACTCATCTCCTGTTATTGTGACTGATTTCATACCTGCCCAGCTTCAACTGGTGGAGAATGGGAAATGGGAAGGGCTCAGGAGATGAGGGATCATGATTCTGTGGCCTTTCTGATAGACATGAAGCTCCTGACCTTTGCTTCATCTAGACCAGGGGTATGGAAACTGTTCATGTTGGAAGGCCATATTAATATTTAGCTGTAATCACATAAGGCTGCAGTCAAGAAACTTCAATTAGATATACTTAAAAATATATGCTGTGTAGTTCTATATTTAATTCAGCAAAAATTGCAAACATAGAATGCACATCTGAAACAATATCTTTTTCTAAAATATTTCATTGTAATGTCTAAGACAGCAAGGAGTGTTGTACAGGGGAAAGAACACTGGCCCTGGAGTGAGAAGTTGAGGGTTCAACTACTACTACTGCTTCTTTTAACCAGCATGACCTTGAGCAAGACATTGAAGTTCTCTAGGCTTCAGTTTCTTCAGTTGTAAAATGAGATGATTGCATTAGACTCTTCCAGCTCTAGATTTCTGAATTTATAATTGAGATGTGATTCTAAGTAGATGCTACATCTTTTCTAGGTCTTTGTTAAGGCTAGTCATGTGTATGTGCTCATTATTTAATTTTTTGTAAATACCTTTGCCATTGCTTAAACAGGTATCATTTGCTGAAAACAATAATGGAGTGAGTAGGGCATTCAAAAGGCAATAAACACCTGTGGTCTCTGCTTCCTGTGGGATGTAAGCTGTTGAATCCCTTGAGTTTGAGAGTTCTGAGCTACAGTAAGATGAAAGGAGATAGGGTGTGTACACTAAATATGGCAGCAGTATGGGAGCTCCCTGGAGTAGAGGGCCACATGTCTAAGGAAGGAAAATCAGACCAGCTTGTAACCTGGAGAATGTTCTAGCTTTCATAGAGGTCAGTATTGGGGTTGGCCTGTGAGTAGCCTCTGTACTCCTAGCCTGGGCAGGATCAAACAAAGAGGGTGTGGAATGTCTAAGCCCAACAGGCAGGAGAAATTTTCATGATATCAGATCACTAGGTGGTGCTTCTAGGGATAAAGTGATAGCGGTTGTTGTCCTGTGGGACAAAACTCTAGGTAGGGAAAGACAGGGGAAGGAATTCTGGGTAGCCGGAATTTATTCATGCTGGAAAAATAAGGGTATGTTATATTGGGTTATCAGGTCATCGTCCGAATGTCTAACCTTGATGGAACCAGTAGGCAATTCCCACTTGGGATAACTTTATTGAATAAAACATATACAGGGGCAGCTAGGTGGCACAGTAGATAGAGCACTGGCCCTGGATTCAGGAGGACCTGAGTTCAAATCTGGCCTCAGATGCATAACACTTACTAGCTGTGTGACCCTGGTCAAGTCACTTAACCCCATTGCCTAACCAACTCCCCCAAAAAAAAAGAAGAAAGAAAACATATAGAATGCTACATATAGTTTTAGTATGACCTGGATCTGAATTTCAAACTTAGACATTCATTTATTAGTTATGTGACCCTGAGCAAGTCACTTAACGTGCTCTGTCCCCGTTGCTGTAGTGTCAGAGATTAATAATAATAGCTGTAGCACTTTAAGACTAAGGGTTCTTATGGAGATAAAATAAAATTATATTTGTAAAGAGCTTTGCAAAACAATATCAACGATGATAATTTATGAAGTAAAATCCGTTTACTTACTGTATGTCAGGCACTGTGCTAACAGCCGGAGATACAGAAAGACAGTCCCTGCCTTCAAGGCGCTTATGATCTAATGCGTTATAAATCAAACATGCCAAACAAATGTCACTTATTATAATACATGATATATTATTATATAATAATTTATAATAGAACTTAAACAGCGTTCGAAGGTTTGCAAAGCACTTTACATACATTATCTCATTTGATCCTCACAACTACCCTAGAAGGTAGGTTTTGCAGATTTTACAGATGAGAAAACTAAAGAAAGTAAAGGGAAAATTAGAAGCCTTGCTCAGGATCACATAGCTAGTAAGTGTCTGAGACAGGATTTGAACTCAGATCTTCCTGAGCAGCAACAGCTGCAGCAGCACCACCTTCACCATCACCACCATCACCAGCAGCAGTAGTATTGATGTACCACAGTAGTGGATGGAAAGTGAGGAGGGCTTGGGGATCAAATCCCTGTTATGAGACATACTGTTTTTGTGACCTTAGGCAGGTCACTTAACTTCTCAATGTCCCAGGAAGCTCTCAGTGTTGATCTGCATCTGTAGAGGGTTTTCCTCATCTGGAAGTTTCTAATAAACTAAACCAAATAAATCAAAGTCCAGGTCAAAAAATGCATGAATGTCATACCTCATACATGTGAAAATTATAGTACTGTTGTAATATCTGTATTTTTACCAAGTAATTCCTTGGTAGGTAGTCTGTATGGTACACGAACAAATGAAAAACCATGAAATTTAAATTGTACAGAACGATGGCACTGTTCCTCTAAATCCATGCACCTAAACTGCTTACTTTCAGTTCAGCCACAAATCAACATTTGCCAGGCACCTCCTCTCTGCTTGTCTTAGTCACTGGATATGAAGATTAAAAATAATAGCCTTGGTCTTTAAAGAGTTTACAATTGAATGCTTCTTCTCAGTTAAGGGGGAAAATGTGCTTGATGGCTTTAGTATCTTTTTTTTTTTTTTGGTCAGCTCTACAGTGCTAGGGTAAGGTGTCAGAACTGAAGCAGAATCCTGAAGTCCACTTAATTATGTCTCTAGTTCTTAGGGTGACTCATGCAAGCTGCCTCCTTCTCTCTAGGTTTACTATTAAATAAGACAAGTGCTTAAACTTAAAAAAAATCAAAACTATTGTACTCCCCTGAGATTCTGCTAGGTTTGCACCTTGACTTTTCTCTACACAACCTAAGTGACAGGTATCCATTTGGTACACCTGCATTAGAAAAATAAAACAAAAAACCCCTTAGTGGGTGGATTTTTGACCTCTAGACAGATTTATTCCCCAAATTGCTGAAAGAATGCTTTTATATTCATCCCCATTGCTAAATTTAACTTGACTCTGCCCTTGCTCAGTCTCTGTATCTGCTGTTCTGTCTAGGTGCTGTTTACAGATGAGTATCTTAAAAATGCTGACATTTAATTATCGCCTAATCCTCAAATATAGGGTCTGACTGCAACAGACCTTCTCCAGAATGTTCATTTGGAAAGTATTGCTTCTCTTTGAACCAACCTGCTTTAGAAGAGCTTTGAAATTGGAATGCTGCCCGTTGGGCCATTCAAGCAACACAAACATCCTGCTTTCTAGCTGCTGCTCCCCATGTCTAGGACAAGGACATCTGTGCTGTTAGCCTGATACTCTCAAGCTGGCTTCAGATCATGCATGAATTTTCTGTGTGTGGGCTTCAAAAAGCTGTGAAATAGATCCATTCAAGATGAGCACACATGAAAGAGCATAGTAAAAGAGGCCAATCAATCACTGGGATTTGCATGCCCCTTTCCTGAAAGCCCATTACAGAGAGCAATAGAACAGTGAAGAAAATATGGCATTAGGAGTTCCTGTTCTACATGCAGGATGACCTGAATTAGAGTTAAACATAAACCTGGAGGTCTTCAGGGGTGCTTCTTTTTTCCTCCCTCCCTCCCTTTCTTCCTTTCTCTCTTCTTTCCTCTTTTCCTTCTTTCCTCCCTTCCTTCTTCTCTTCCTTCCTTTCATCCTCCCTCCTCCCCTCTCTCTCTCTCTCTTTTCTTTCCTTCCTCCCTCCCTTCCCTCCTTCCATCCTCCCTCCCTTCCCTCCTTCCATCCTTCCTCCCTTTCCTCCTTCCTTCCTTCCTTCCTTCCTTCCTTCCTTCCTTCCTTCCCTCCTTCCTTCCTCTCTTTTCTCCTTTGTAAGTCTGTAATGTGGCTAGATGAGAAATAAATGAGAGCATATGAGGTGCATAAATGGAGAGTAATTTGAAAAGTATCTGGTACTGAATACAGTCTAGCTACTAGAGTAGTCTCTGACTACTGAAAACCTGATAAGGTGATTTGCTTCTGCCTAAGGCTTTTACAAGCCATGTGTAACCTGTAATACAATGCTTACTATAAATATGGGGGGGAATGCTCTGTCTCAGACTGTGTATAGAATAATTGAATCTTATAGACCAATGGGAAGTAAATACTGGGTTCAGTCATAATATTTCCAATGTGCTTTTTCCCAGACTACTATTTATAGAATAACGCATCATGAAATCAAACTTAATGAACTATTGACAATGTAGGTTGTTTTGTTTAAAGTTTTATTGATATGTTTTGTTTTTACATTGCAAAATTTATAGGTTACTCCCTCTTCATGAGAGCTCTCTTGTAAATGGGTAAAACAATTAAGTAAAAGTGACAATATAATGACCTCATCTGAAAGTGCCTCTGATATTTCTCATCTGTGGCACGCTCCACTCATTTTTTTAAATTAATAGAGATCTATTTTCTTTCCTTCTCACCCTCTACTTCACTGGGGGCAGGGGGAAGAAAAACTTTTTTTAAGTAACACACATGTTTAACCAAGAAAAGCAAATCCCCTCAATCTTTGTATAATACACACACACACACACACACACACACACACACACACACATACATATATACATATACACACATATGTAGCATGCATATTTATGTATATGTATATATATATATATATATATGTATATGTATATAAATTCCATGCCCTCAGAAATGGATAGCATGTTTTATTATTAGTCCTCTACTATCATAAGTGGTAATTGCATTTACCATAGGTCTTATAGGTTTCAAAGTTGTTTGTTTTACAAAGTTGTTATTATATAAATTGTTCTACTAGTTCTTGTTTCATTCCTCCTAAGTATATAAAAGTCATCAAAATGTTCATTTTTATAATAGTTACTCTATAGTATGAATGTTCTTCTGTCTCTTCTCACTTTACTCTTTCTCAGTTCATGTCTTTCCCTATGTTTTTGAAATCATCGATTTCTTTATTTCTTTCATCACACTAGTATACCATTACATTCATAATCCGCACTTTAGTCATTCCTCAATTAATGACCATCCCTTAAGGAGAATAGAGTCAAAAATGTCTAAATATAAAGAAAAGAAATAGGAATGAAGGGGGCCTGTAGTGTCAGATCTCAAACTATTCTACAAAGCAATAGTCATCACCATTTGATATTGGTAAAAAAAAAATAGAGATTGATCAGTAGAACAGATCGAGTACACGACATACAGAAGCAAATGTATATAATATCCTAGTATTCAATAAATATGAAGACTCCAGTTCCTAGGATAAAAGACTTTCTCTTTGACAAAAAACTGCAGAAAAATTTGGGCAACAATGTGGGAGAAATTCAATTTAGACCAGCATCTCATACTTTATACAAAGATAAGCTCCAAATGAGTTTGTGAGCTAAATATAAAAGGTTGCAATATAAATAAATTTGAGAAACATGCAATAAATTTCCTATTAGATCTATGGATAAGAGAAAAATTATTGACCAAACAAGGAATAGAGAGGATCATATAAGGTAAAATGAATAGTTTTATTACATAAAATTTAAAAATTCTTGAACAAAAATTTAACAAAACTAATATTAAGGGGGAAACAATTAACTGGGGAAAAATCTTTGCAGCAATTTTTTTTTTTCTGTTTTCTGATGTCTCATTTCCAAAATATATAAGGTACTGATTAAAATTTATAAGAAAAAAATAGCCATTCCCTGATTGATAAATGGTCTAAGGATATGAATAAAAAGATTTCAAGGGAAGAAACCCAGGTCATATGAAAAAAAAATGCTCCAAATCACTTCTAATTAGAGAAATGTGAATTAAAGCATTTCTGAGATTCCACCTCATATACATCAGAATGGCAAAAATGACCAAAAAAAAAAGATGATACATGGTGGAAGAGCTGTGGGAAAATAGATTGATGCATTGTCGATGGACCTCCGAATGGATACAAGCATTGTAGAAAACAATTTGGAGTCAGATGTTATAAAAGGCTACTTGGCTTTTGACCCAGTTATACCATTTCTGTACTCCCCAAAATCCCCCCAAAACAACTATGTGATCTAGATATGAGTATGTGACCAAGATATAAAAAGTCACTTCATAAAGAAATTAGAGAAACATGGAAAAATTATCTATCAGATCTATGAATATGAGAAAGTTCATGATCAAGCAATGGAGAGGATCACAAAAGATAAAATGGATAAATTTTATTACATAAAATTAAAGAGGTTTGTCAATAAACAAATCTTGTTAAGTATATTACAAAAGAAACAACTAATTTTTTTCTTTGATCAAGAAAGAGGAAGAGGTCTTTTATGTGTATTGTGTGTATATATTTTTATATTTATAGCAGATCTTTTAGTGGTGGCAAACCCCCCCCAAATGTTGAGTGAGTTTGTGAAAAAATTGTGATAATACCTATTAAATAAAATATTTAAAAATGAGGTGGGAGTTTGTTTCCAGCCAGTTCAGCAGGATTTTGGGTGGGGCGGAGGTATTAGAACCTTTAGCTTGTTTTAGCTGAATGTGTGCTTGTTTGGGTGTTCAGTAAATCGGTGCCCTTTGTCCCGAATTTTGCTTTAGTTTGACTCACTCTGAGTTCTCAATTCAGGTTGCATTTTGTTTTCCAATTTGAGGCAGATGAAAAGAATCACAGAAAAGAGTCTAGGTGTTTCTGATTGAATGCAATCTGACTTGAAGCTTGTGTGCTAAGGTTCACTTTGCCATGACAGGAAGCTAAAGAAATAGCCAAGCCCTCCGTGTACACAAGAGTAGCCATAGTCCATCTTTGGAAACGCCAGAACTTGTCTGAATCAATTCAATATATAATTACAACCCAGGAACTAATCTGTCATCTACAGTTAGTGGGTAACTAACTGGGATTACAAGTGGCATGTTCCCATCCTGTCTCCTTCTTAGTCTTTTGGTCAGAAGTATAGTTGTGATAATTGATCCAGCTTCACCATAATTTGCCTTTTTACCACAATGTTAACTCTAAAAGCAAATCCTTCAACTGTTTTTGGGGATGTGGTGGTAGAAGAATAGGAAGTGGAATATGGGAGTATGAAGAGAATGGTTGGGACATGTAGGTAATAAGAAGAAAACTAAATTGATTTTAGTACAAGCATATTCCACATCACAGAAAAGAGGACCATCTGACTTGGGAAATGCTTAATTTTCTGATCCTTTATAAGAATTGGATCAGGCAAATCAAAACAACTCTGAGGCTACATCACACCTATCAGATTGACTAACATGACCAAGCAGGAAAATGATGAAAGTTGGAGAAGATGTGGGAAAATTGGAACATTAATGCATTGTTGGTGAAGTTGTGAACTGATTTAACCATTTTGGAGAGCAATTTGAAACTATGCCCAAAGGACTATAAAACTACGCATACCCTCTGACCCAGCAACAGCACTTATAGGGCTGTATCCCAAAGAGATCATAAAAATGGGAAAATGACCCACATGAACAAAAATATTTATAGCAGCTCTTTCTGTGGTGGCAAAGAATTGGAAATTGAGGGGATGCCCATCAACTGGGGAATGGCTGAACAAGTTGTAGTATGTGAATGTAATGGAATACTATTGTGCTATAAGAAATGATGAACAAGGGGACTTCCAAAAAAACTGGAAAGACTTGTATGGACTGATGCCGAGTGAAGTGAGCAGAACCAGGAGAATGTTGTACACAGTAACAGCCACGTTGTGAGGTGGCTAACTTTGATAGACCTAGCTCTTCTCAGCAATGCATGAATCTAAGACATCTCTAAAAGTCTCATAATGAAAATGCTATCCACATCCAGAGAAAGAACTATGGTGTTGAAATGCAGATCGAAGCATACTATTTGCTCTTTTTTCTCTTCTCTTTTGTTTCTTCTTTTTTATGGTTCCTCCTATTGGTTATAATTCTTCTTTACAATGTGACTAATGTGAAAATATGTTTGATAGGAATGTATATATATAGCTTATATTGAATTGCATGCCATCTTGGGGAGGGAGATGGAGAAAGAGGGGGACAAAATTTAAAACTCAAAAGCTTATGGAAGTGAATGTTGAAAACTAAAAATAAATTATTTTTTTAAAAAAAGAATTAGATCAGAAAGAATTAGATTGGAAAAGGATCACAAATAAGCACTATTGATAAGTCAAAACTCACCATGGTAGTTCAATAATCAAGGTGATGTTATTTGCTCATCGAGTTCTCAAAGCACCCTTTAGAGGAGAATTTCTCAAGAAAGAAGTTAAATCTATTGCAAGACATTGCTGCTTAACATAATCTAAGGATTATTTCTGAGGATTAAATCTGGTAGGGCAGACCCTCTACCTCTGCAGGGTAGCTAGCTTTCTTAGTGATATTAATTGAAGGACACTGAAAGAGCCACTTATCCTGGAAAACATCTCTCCCAAACTGCTGCATTCCCTGAAATTCTCACTGTTAGGCAACTACATTATCTCCAGGAGGCCCTGTTAAAATCCCTCTCTTGTCCTCTCCTCCTCCTCCCCCTCCTTCCCTCTTCTCCCTCTTGGTTTCTTTAGTCCTTGCGTCTCTCTTGCTCCTGCTGTTAGAAAATGAAAACTTTTTTGCCTGCTTGTCTTCAGTGTATCCCTGGTGACATCTTTGTAAGCAGGATTTTAAAGGTTATTCCTAAAGCTTAGCTTTATAAATGTTAGCAGTTCTTTAGGGAGAGAGACAAAAATACTCACTGATGTAGAGCTAGAATCTCTTCAATTCTAAACCTTCTTCTGGTAATAAATAATAAACAATTAGCCCTTATGTCACTTTTTGTCATCTTCCCCCCACCCCATTTTGCACAGCATTTTCCAGTGGATTCTGCAAGAATTAAATGGTAGACGTGTACCTCCCCAGCTTTATCTGTCTTCTAGGTTAAGAAATATTTGAGGAAATTATTCAGTAAAATTTTCCAAATTTGTTTAGAAGATAGTTTTGCTTTGGTATAAAGTAATAAGGCTTGCTCAAGAATGTCCACAGGTGTGACTTTGGCAAATTTGTAATTGTAATTCAATTCAATAAACCATTTATTAAGTGTTTAGTAGAAAGAACTGTCCTGAGGGTGAAAGAATGCTTGCTTTGATGAATGTTTATTGAATTAATGTGAGAGTTCCTTTCAGTGATGCAGATCAAAGTCCCATCATGTCTTCTCCACTTGGTGTAGTGCAAAGACATCCAGAGTAAAAGCTTCTGGTTTCCAATACAACTTTACTATTTATTGCTTTAGATTCTCTGGGCATTAGTTTCTTCATCTACAAAATTAAAGAATTGCACTCACTAAGGTCCATCCCAACTCTAAATTCTATGATCGTAGAAGGTTTTTGTCTGTTTTCCTTTAAAAAAAATCTCCATGGAGAAACTACTCTTTTTTTTGAATTCCTTCTTACTGTTCTTTTTTAAAAAAAATTCAAAATTTCATGGATGTCACTTGTTTTTAGAAATCATGGTCATTTCTGAAAGCATTCTTACCTCTATCACCTAATAGTGTGCTTGACTTTGTAACAAAGGAAAAAATATGCAAAACCAACCAGCATACCGACCCTATCTGATAGCATATAAAATATTGCATGGCAAGAATATCCCACATCTCCAAAAGAAAGGCCAGAATTTCTTTCTTATTGCTCTGAGGATGTCTACATCACTAACGACCCTGGGAGTTATTTTTCCTCCAAGCTAAAAAGAAAAGATTCAGCCCTGGAGCACAGAACTTCTGGTATAGGGAGAATGAGATTTGAGAAAATTCTTTGGAGAGAAAAAGGTGGAGAGTGGGAGAAATGCCATCTGAGCAAGATGATGGGGTCTGCAGATGCTCAAACAGCTTTCATAAGGGATATCCAATCCAATCCAATGAACATTTATTAAGCACCTGCTGTGTGCCAGCCACTGTGCTAAGTACTAGGAATATAATTAATAAGCAAGATAGTTCTTGCCCTCACAGAGCTTACAATCAAATGGGAGGAGACAGCACACACAAAAGGCAACAAAGGGTGTGGAGGGAGACCAAGGCATATCCCGTTTGGGGCATCCTGTACTGGGGAGTTGGAACCAGGCAGAGCAGCAGATGCAGGATGGAGAGAGTTGAAAAGACAATTTTTCTGGTCTTCCTCCAAAGAGGAAGGCATTACTAGGAATTTGGTACTCTACCCTTCAGACCACCAATCAAAGCAGAGAGGAGGATGAGGAGGTGGTAGCAGTCAAGACTCCAGTTAGCAGCATGGTGATGAGAAAAGAGGTGATGAGCTTAATCTTTTGGGGACATCTTGTCTTGTGGAGCTGAATCAGGCAGCACATATGGGATAGATATTGGTCTATCATTCCATTCCTCTGGATTATTCTCCACAATAAGTATTAAGATCATGTTTTTGTAATGAAAGAAGTTTGCTAGATTGATTTCTCTCTCCTTTTCAGTGTCTGAAGCAGTTTTCTTTTTTTGTAGTTTATTGCTACTATCTCATGAGGTTGTTGGGAGGGTCAAATGAGGTAGCCTGTGGAAAGCACTTTGTAAACCATCCCTTACTTTTCAAATATAAGCAAAGTTACCAACTAACACACAGGTCAATCATGGTACTCCCTTGCTCAGCAGTCTTTTTCCTGGAGCATGAAGTACAAACATCTCAGCTGATCTTTCTTTCCCATACAGTCTGGTTTTTGCTTATCTTTCCAGACATTTCATATCATCAATAACAATAAATATAGTAATAACTAACATTTATATAGCATTCTAAGATTTGCAAAGTGTTTTACACATTAACTCATTGTATCATTAAAACAGGCTTAGGAGTCAAGAGTCTTGCCATTTTGCAGGAGAGGAAAATGAGGTAGACAGAGGTTATGTGACTGACTTCTTGGCTGGCATCGTATAGAAATATCTGAAGTCATATGTGAGTTCTGGTCTTCTTGACTTCATGTCAAGTGCTCTATCCATCAACTGTGCTGCCTAGCCTTCTAACACTATACATATAGTCTACATTCCAGCCAAAAGAGTTTACTAATTGACTCTGAAACTCGACATGCATCTATGATTTTGCATCGGCTGTATCCCTTCAGTAATAATAACTGCCATTAACATGGTGCTAAAGTTTAAAAAGCATTTTGTATGCATGATCTTATTTCAGCATTGCAATAACCATGTGTAGAGGTACTACAGCTACTGTTATGCCCCTTTTTATCTGAAGAAGTTGAGATTCAGAAAGGTTGAATGATTCCAAGGTCACACAACCATGAGGTGTTAAACATAAGGTATGAAATCAAGACTTCCCAATTCAAGTCCAGAATTCTTCTAACCCATATTATGCTCCATGAGGTCATGCCCTTTTGTCTTAGCACATCTAGGTTCCAGCATAATGCCTTCCACACAGTAGAAAGTTCCTACAAATGCCGACTCCTCCAGGAAGTCAGTCCTGATATCTAGTTGCTAACAGCATTTCCCTGAAATTACTTTGTGTTTTGCATCTAATTTCCTACACGCATGTTGTTTTCCCCAGTAGGACAATGCTCTCGCTCTCTCTCTTTCTCTCTCTCTCTTTGTCTTTTTCTCTCCCTCTCTCTCTTTCCTTCCCTCTCCCAGAATGTAGTGTAGTGTTTGACACCCAGTTGGTACTGAATAAATGTATTTATTGAATCAAATAAATAATTGATAATTTTGAATGAGTTATAAAAATGATGATGATCTGCAATAAGTGGGAATAAGTCAGTCTTCATTGTTTTTAAAAATCTGAATTGCAAATTATTTTTAAAAAGAAATGGTTTATTGTTTTCAAGGACATATAGTAACAAATTGAGCTAAAGCAATTTGGCTTGGAAAACTGAATTTACTTACTGATTTATTTATTTACAATATTAATAAAATGTTTGAAAATTAGCTTATCAGGCATTTGTATGCAAATTGCCATTTTAAAATACTTGCAAACAATTCTCTCATACATTTGAACCACTGCACTTAAATTACTGGATGATAAATTCTGATTAGTGGAATCAAAATTAAGGAGGGTTTTTTACCGTATCCATTGAAACAGCACCAAGAGCATTCTTTGTAGGTCTTTACAAAAGTGATGATGCCAATTGCTCTACAAAAAAATCACTTTATGATCTTTCCTGTTCCTGAGAGATTTCAATGCTATCTTAAGTCATTTCAAGTCTTCTTGACTATTTTACATGTTAAATTCATTTCCACTTTTAGTACCTTCTCAATTTACTTCTTATATAATTTTTCTTACTGCCGAAAGGGAGAATAAGGATATAGGATCTGGGAAAGAGTTGATGGGAGCAGTTTGTAAATGGTTCAAGGGTCAGAATGCTTTTCTATAGCTCTAACTTTGAGTATTTTTCCAGTAAAATATCTGTCCTGACTGTCTGACAGATTTCAAGGCCCAAATCCTCAAAACTGTACTCTTTGCTAGTCTTTATATTTGGGGTAAGTCATGCTTTCTAAGAAGATATACTTGTATAACCAGTTTTTACATCTGCTAGATACTTCTTCCTTCATTTTGTCACCCCTATTCTCTTACACTGGTTGGTGAATGCATACGACTGTAGCCTTTTCCCATTCTTTAACCCATCACCTCTGTGACCTCTGATGTAACCTATTCCTCTAGGGATATTTTTATAGCAGTTTTTTTTTCACTTCTTTGTATGGAATAATAAGCACTTGCTTGTTGAAGCACATCTTGGGCTTTATTACCAGTCATAATGCATTCACAAGCTATAAAATATTATTTGCAAAATGTATGCCTAAGATATTCTTCATAAGAGCTTAGAAAATCTATCAGCCCCCAGGAAGAGTGTAAATGTCCTAAATTGTCAAGTTGACTCTGCAATACGTTCCTCCAAAGAAGGGAGTGGTGGAGATGATCAGCCTGATGATCTGAATTCTGTAGTTTTCTGTGCATGGAGAAATAAAGTTGACACCCAAACCATTTTGGTTATTAGGAATGACTGTGGATGCTACACTATTTTTGCATAAATGAGTACTTCACTATATCCTTTCACTTTGAAATTGAGATATATATATATATATATATATCCCTGGACTATTTAAGTCAAGAGTATAAGATTGCAAAAACATGCAGTGTTATTAACTTGGTTGTGAGGTGTAATGAAGATTTAAGGTTGAAGGAAGGCATTAGAAGGAAGGGAGGAGAAATATACTGGAATATTCATTTGAAATAAAGAAGCTCATGTGATTTGATCACCTTCTACCACCACTACCACCACCACCACCATCATATCATCATCATCATCATCGTCATCACCACCATCATCATCATCATCATCATCATCATCACTGGTTTTAGATCCAGGACGAAGGGTATATAGTTGTACAATATTTAAAATTTCAGTCAGTCAATATTCAGCCAGTTAGCAAGCATATAATTGATTATTTACTATAGGAATCACTTCCCTGGGCTGGGAGGAGGGGAGCTGTCTCTAAATGTGCATGTTGGTATGAACCTAAAAATTGTGTGGGACCAGTGCATCTGGGATCAGATTTGTAAGGGTCTGACCCCATTTAGGCAAAGAATGTGGAAAACATTTTTTAAGGTTTGTGGCCTTTCTTGAAATTAAAAAGAGAAATATAGAGTATTTGGTGTTGGTGATTTATATCCCTGTGATGCTTCTTTGCTTGATCTGTTGGCAAAAGAGCATTTTATGGAAGTTTTTCTTTTTTATTCTTTTTCTAAGCATGTTGTTCTAAATGAAGATGATTGGGGGGCAGCCTGAGTTCAAATCTGGCTTCAGACACTTAATGGCTGTATGTGACCTTGGCCAAGTCATTTAACCTTTGCCTGCCTTAATTTCCTCAACTGCAAAATGGAGATAATAATAGCACCTACCTCCGAGGTCGTTGTGAGGATCAAATGGGATAATATTTGGAAAGTGCTTAGCACAGTGCATAGAATATAGTAAGTGCTATATAAATGCTTCTCTTCCCTTCTTTTGTACATGTGGCAAAGATCAAAAGAAGGAAATAGCTTCCAAGGATCTACAAGCTGGAAGATGGAATGCATCAAAGATCTGTTCCAATTGGTAAGTGACCTTTTCATGCTAACATGAGGTCACAGTTTCTCAATATGGAAATGGAATTTCTTGTCAGGTATCTTTTGAAGGGTGAATTTAGTCCATCAATTTTCATCTTCTTGACCTTACAGAGATTTTACCAACAGACAGGTGTTATCACATCACTTGGAAATAACAATTACTAAGCTAAGAAATAGCAAACTTTATTTTCCCTGCTTGGTGAGTAAGAGATTAGCAAGCCCCACCCTATGAAACTTCTGGAGGAAAGACTTCTGATGGTCCCAGGCCACTGGAGAAGATGCTTGTCCCGATGCACTGTTGTGCTGATTCACCAGAAGTATGAGGTGATACTAGTTGAGAATGAAAGGCTTATCCTATTTGTTTCCTTAGGGCCTTTTTGTGTACTTCTATAAGAGAGTATAGGGCAGGTGCAGTAGATAGAGTGCCAGGCCTGGAGTCAGGAAGACTTATCTTCCTGAGTTCAAATCTGGCATCAGACACTTGCTAGCTATGTGACCCTGGGCAAGTCACTTAACCCTGCTTTCCTCAGTTTCCTCATCTGTAAAATAAGAAGGAAATGGAAAACCACTCTAATATCTCTGCCAAGAAAACCCCAAATGGGGTCACAAAGGGTTGGATACAACTGAAAAATGACTGAACAACAACACAATAAGGGAGGATGTAGGTAAGTATGGTAATGCATGATACCCTTCCCACAACAGAAAGTTCACCAGTATTCATTTTCTGTTGTTGATGCTGCTGTGGGTATACTGTTAAGGAAAACAAATCCTCAGCAGATTTTAAGATTTCTTAGAGAATGATGGTATTAGCAGCTTTGGAGGCCATTAACTAACACATGAGCAATTCCACTCAAACATGTCTTAAGAAATAAGCAACCTCACTTGAACAGAGAATCAGAGAAAATAGGTGAGGCATTTCCCCTCCTTTCTGCCTTCATTGCCGTGTGATTGGGAGTGCAAAGGAAAAAGCTGGTTTGAAAGTTACCAAACCACAAGGATAGATGTTTTACCCAAGATCACATATTAATCCAGAGAAATCTTACCCTTTCACTTCTGGTTTCCATCTCTAGCCACTAGACTACATTCTTTGGATTAGATGTTGAACAAAGTACATTGGCTGCTTCCCTCAGCAGAAAAGCAGGAAGATATATGCAAGATAGATTTTAAACTAAATCAAAGACAAATTGCCTTAGGCAAGTGCTTGGTCCCTTTTCCCTTGAAAATGTTAGTGATGTATGCTATGTGTCCAGTTACTGTTGTGCCGAGAGGAAAGGGCATAACTGTTTAAAAAAATAAATGATGGCACTTCAAATTAAGCAGAGTAAGCAAAAAATATTCTTGCCAAGATCCTTCAAAATTGATAAACCAAAAATGGATTTGCAATAATTATAAAGATTACAGAAAGGAATCATCATTCTGTTTCTCCCAAGTTTATGTAAGTACTTTAAACACTGAGCATAATCTGGCTAAAAAAAAAAGATTCAAAAAATAAATCACCTACATGTATTTATCTCTCCAAATACACCAGATCCCCAAATCTTAGTGATCATTGTGACTTAATCTCTTGCTGCTGTATAACTTACACACATAAAGATTCATCTCTGTACACACGGACACAGTAGCAAACCATTACAGGGAAAGTGTTTAGAGAACACTGGCAGAGATGTTGACTCTGCAATGAATGTGCAAGCTGTGAGACAGGTAAAGGCGTTTGCCAGCTGTTGGAAACCTTAATTCAATTTATAGAAATAGTGTGCCAAGAGGGATTAACGTTCTGCTCTGAAGATGGAAGAATGTCACTAACGCCCAAGAAAAGTCACAGCACTAGTAAGGCTCTAGAGATGTCACTCCTGCTACAAAAAATGGTGCAACTTTGTAGATGTATGCTGATTTCAGGCAGGGTTTAAAGATGGTGGAGTCTTACAATATGTCAATTCTGCTATTATTTGCACTTGACGGATTGGGTAAAATGTACTTAGCTAGCAAGCAGTGTAGAAAAATAATTCTCCATTTACCAGGAAAAGACTGGTCCTTAATTATTATAATATGTCATATTGATGTGGGTAAATATAACAGAATATTATTATATGTTTTTGGACAAGATAGGATATTGTTTATAGGATGATTTTTAAATAACAGATTCTTTCAGGATAGGGATTATAATCCAAGCTTCCTTGTCTAGGAAGGTCCTGAAGGGCAGAACTCCACCTGGCAACTGTGTTCTTGAGAGGGGGGGATGTCATAAGTTTGCAGGAGCATACCACTTAATATTCTCCTTTCCAATGTCTATGGAAACAGGTTTCATGGGAAGTAATAGACGTATGGTATGTCAAGGTGGCATCAAAGTCACAGAAAATTGACTTCCTGCAGGAAGGTGGCACTTGGTATGGCATTATCTAGACTACCCGCCTAAACCCAATTGGCTTGCCATCTGCTCCACAGTGAAACTGGCATACTGGCTATAAGGAAACATACTGCCCTTATCAGGGCCTTTGGGGTGGGAAGCCAATTGACCATGATCAGTAATGGTGATTAATTGTTGATGCTGAAATTCAGACTTTAAGCCAAAAAACTGTGAGAAGCCAGTTCATTTTGAATGTTCATGCTGAAAGTTTATTCAGGTTACTCACTTGGGGGCTATTCTTTTTTCCTTCTCCAGAATTCATTTTGGGATGAAAATATATCCATCTAGGGATATTTATGTCTAATTATTGGTATCTAGGGAATCATTAATCATGCTCTACTAGGTTCTGAAGTATGACTGATTTTTATTTTATCATATTTTATTTTATTTTATTTTATTTATTTCATTTTATTTTATTTTATTTTATTTTATTTTATTTTATTTTATTTTATTTTTTATTTTTGTCATAGTAACACAGGTAAGAGAAGAATCCTGGGAAAATGGTGGAATAAGAAGTAACCCAGGGCATGTCCTCTCCTTATTTCATTCTCCCTCCTGACTACCACAAATAAATAAGAGCAGTGGTAGAAATGAAGCAAATCCAGCAATGACAGGAAGAGGAAAATTGGAAGAATTGGCCACAAAATAATTCTTAGAGAAAAAAATGAAGAATAGCTCACCAACGTATCACCCCAAATGCTCTCCAACCCACTGCACAACAATTTATATCCCGTGGCTCTTCCAGCCTAGAGAAGCCACAGTTTGGGGTACTGTTTTTAGAACTCAGTATCTTGCTAAGGGGTAAGAAAGAAGACTATTATTCCTGTGAGACTAAGCCAAGAAAGCATTATTGCTCACTTACAAGAACTCGAAGGAAAAATTGGATTATGGCTTTCTGAATAGCAAAGGATTGGTTAGCACCCTCCAGAATAACATCTTATGAGGCTGTTTGTTGATGTTCAGGAAGGGAGAGAGGTATTTGTGTTCTTTGTTCAAGAAAGTTCAGAGGTGAATCCATCTAGCAGGCAAACTGACCAAATAATAGGAAATTAAATGATTTTAGAAAACAATATGTAATATATCAATGAGTATCCATATGTAAATGTGGATATTTTATTATTTAATATGGAAGCTTTAATATTGTGCTTCCATATGTAGAATATGTAGGGTTACCATGAATAAAGTAGATATAGGGGTAGTACTACCTAAATAGATATATAGAATTGAACTCCCACATGTTAAGGGTTTCCCATAGGTTTTTGCTCATGTGTAATATTAATGGTCTCAGCTATAATAATAATAATTATAATAGTGCAAATTCATTCTCTACATATATCTCTACATGTAATATAAGATACATATGTAGATCCTCCCTTGCAAAGTCTCATGGGGTGCTGGGTATTTGGTTCCAGAAATTTTTCCAGGGTCATGAGCAAATTTGAAATTAGCAATAGAAAGCCTCAGGAGATTCAATGTCAAGTTCCTAACCCTCACTTCATTTGGATTTCTAATTTTGGTTTAGTTTTTTCTTTGGAAAATTTCATGTCGTACTTGATGGCACTCTTTTCCTCTCTTCTGTTCTCCATCCCTCTTCATTTCCTGCTAAATTGAAAGATTGTTTCCCATCTCTTTAAGGGTTAAAACATCTTCTCTCTCCTAATATTACCACGAGCCAGAAATTCAAGCACATTGACTCTTATGGAGTTTGATGCCACCACTTATATTTCAAACAAATGAAAAGGTTTCAGAATCCAAAGGGGTTTGTTACTGAAGTAACAAAGAGTGGATAGTATTAGCTTACACTGTAACTATGGGAGGGTTAAATGGTTTCTTTCTGTTCCTCTCATTAGTAAGTACCAAGTACTAAGGGAAGGCCCTTTGACAGAAGGAAAATAAGAATTAGTTCAGATGAAGATAAAGGCTTTGAATTGACAAAGAGAAGATGCATAGTTCAGGTAGCTCAACACAGTCCAAATCTTTTCCAGTTTCTTCTTTCAGCCTTCAGAATCCTCTGGATCATCCTTTTAATTGTCATTCTCTACCTACCATCATCCCCAGTATCAACTTGCACAGCTTGAGTGGGGAGAAGATGGACAGAAAACCCAGAACATCAGGAACAACACTGAATATAGTCTGTCCCTCAACATCACTCTCTCTTCAAGGCTAACCAAGATTAATCGTCCCTGCACCTTTCCCCAGAGTACTCTCCAAATTCTACATTCAAACATCATGAGTCCTTGTGAACTTTGGGTAAAAGTCAGCTTGGTTGCTATAGATACTTCGGGAGACCTGAATCTCCCTGGCAACAGTCTCAGACTGGTGAACCAGGGGCTATATATGCAAGACAAATAAATGAAATGTTTCTCCAGTTAGCGATAGACACGGCTATGAATGGAGGATAAATCAGGAGGAAAAAAGGAGAAAGAAGTCAATTAATTAACTCTGCTGGAAGGGTTTAGATACTTCAGGAGATTAGCTTCTCTGAGACAGGGTCTTGGGTTTCTGTAATAATTTCCTCTAGGGAGTGGAAAAAGCCTTTCTTCAATATTATTTGACATAGTTTTGGAAACGTTAGCTATAAGAATGTGACAAGAGAACAAAATTAAAGGCATAAGCACTGGCCAAGAGAATATACACCTATCTCTACTTATAGATAACATGATAGTGTACTTAGAAAATCCCAAGAATCAATAAACATGCTGAATAGTTTCACGAGAAAGGATATGAAATAAATCCACAAAAATCATTAGAATTTTGATACAACACTAATAAAAACATAAAGACAAATTAAATTCAAAATGACTAAAAAATGGATAAAATATCTGGGAGTTTGCCTACCAAAAACATGCAAAGCTGATATAAATACAACAATAAAAGACTTTATGGAAACAAAAGATGAATGATTGAAGAGCTATTCAGTGCTCATGGCTGGGCCATGCCACTATAAAAATTCTGCTAATATTTAAATTAATTTACAGATTTAGTGCTTAACCAACCATATAGCCAAGGGCATAGCATATAAAACTGGAAAAAAACCACAACAATAAAATTGATTTAGAGAAAAATGGTCTAGAATATTAAGGTAAATAATGATAAATATGTGAATTCATGGGTAATGGCACTACATGAACTCAGAAATATAATCTAGTTATCATCAAAACTATTTGATGTCAGTTTAAAAAAAAAGAAAATGAGGCAAATGGAAACCACTTAGGCAGAAATAATATTATATGCCATCTGCCACTATAAGTTCCAAAGGGACAAATGATCTTAATATAAGAAGTCTCATCATAAAAATAAAGAAGAAAATGGGAGGAAATACTTAGAGTTTTTATCCAAAAAAGAGATAGGAGTTGTAAAAAATAATAGAAAATTCTGATTATTTAAAATGTGAAATCATTTTGAAGAATTAACACAAATTAATACAAAATAAATTAAATGGGGCAAATGGGAAACTTCTTTGCAAGAAATAGTGTCAATAAAAATCTGATGCTCAAGATGAGTGGTATCAAAATCAAATAGAAACATGTGGAATCTTACACAAAGCCACATATTGACTCTGTTTTAATATACATTGTCATCTCTGTTTTACTTTTATTTATTTTGTTAAATATTTCCCAATTACATTTTAATCTGATTTAGACCACACTTGGGAATATTGTTGACCTCATGAAGCCTGTGGGCCATTTTTTTGACACCGCTATTGAAAACAATTGCTACAGATATATAAAATCCACTCCCATGTATATAAAAGGTCAAAGCAGATCCACAGATATTTTTCAAGAGATGCAACCTATAAATGACAAGATGACAACATTTCAAAAATGTGCTCCACATCATTTATAGTAAGAGAAATACAAATTAAAACAACTTTGATGACCCCCAAAATGATAATTTTGGAGATGCTGTGGGGAAATAGGCACACTGATATACTGTTTGTGGAGCTGTGAATTGGTATAACTATTCTTCATAACAACTAGGAAATTTGTAAGAAAAACATGCTGAACTACCTTTGACCCATTGATCCCATTATTGGCCATAAACACCAATGATGTCAAATGAAAAGGTTTGATATATTCCAAAGTTTTGATATATCCCGTTATATTCATAGCACACACTTTTTGGTAGCAAAGAACTGGAAAATCAACTCAACAAGCATTTATTAGGCACCTATTATGTGTCAGACACTGTGTTAATATGACAGAGGGAGACAGAGACAGAGAGATACAAAGAGATCTTAAAACAATATGAATAGAAAGAGCAACAAGTAATCGAAACTAAATGATGTGAAATTATAATAACTAAGCTTGGCCTCAAAGAAAAGATATGAGGAAATATCTCCTTTTCCTTTTTTTTTAAGAGACAGGGAACTATGGGTATAGAACACTACATATATTAGACTTGTTTAAAGTGTTTCATTTCACTGAACTTTTTTTTTTCTCTTTAAAAAACTTCTTTATATGACATAGCTCTTTGGGAGGAGCAGTGAAGAAAATACAGGTAATATAAAACACTATTAACATTTTTAAAGTTTAATAGAGACTTTACCAATAGAGAAATGTCAATATTCTCATTTCTTTGAAAGGATTTGAAAAAAAAAACTATGGGCAGCTAGGTGGCACAGTAGATAGAGTCCATTTCTTTTCCTGTGTTCAAATCTGGCCTCAGACATTTACTATCTGTGTGGCCCCAGGTAAGTCACCTAACCTTATTTGCCTTAGTTCCTTATCTGTAAAATGAGCTAGAGAAGAAGATGGCAAATGACTTCAGTGTCTTTGCCAAGAAAACTCCAAATGTGGGGCAGCTAGGTGGCACAGTGGATAAGCTCTGGCCTTGGAGTCAAGAAGATCTGAGTTCAAATTTGGCCTCACACACATGACACTTACTAGCAGTGTGACTCTGGGCAAGTCACTTAACCTGGAATGCTTCACCAAAGAGGCAATAAATAAAGAAAGAAAGAAAAAAAGAAAACTTCAAATGACATTGCAGAGTTGGACATGACTGAAAAACGACTGAACAACAAAAAAGAGAACAATATGCATGATGACTAGATCATTGTAAGAAAAAAAAAAGATCACTTAAAATAACTTGATCTCTAAATAACTGAAAAACTAACTAAGATTCCAAAGAACTTAATGAAACAATGCGCCTTCGCCTAATCTCCGCCCCAGTGATGCCCTGGGAACTGAAGGAGGAGATAGTACTTTGTATATGCAATAACTTAGAGGGTTTTTTTAAAATTTGTTTTGTGTTTTCATAAGAGAAGGTTAGCCCTGGATTTGGGTTATGTGTGAAAAGACTATAAGGTAACAATAATATGTATCAATAAAAAGTTTAATAAAAATAAAACAAAACAAACATACATTGTTCCTGAAAAACAAATAATGATGCAGACCTTCCATTTACAGGCAGAATGGCGGAGGGCTCCAAGGGCAGACTGTTGCATATATTGTCAAGGATGGTCACTGTTGAGTGTCTTTTTTGCTTTTTTTCCTCCTTGTGCCAAGGTAGTATTCAATATGGAGAGGAGAGAGTGGCTCTGCCCAGAAAGGACTGTCATGTAAAGGCAGAAAGTCATCAATAAATTATCTGTATGTGTTTTATTCATACTTCCATTTTGCCCACGTTGATTGATCTACCATGAATCTATGCATATGTTCATATGTTATATATTATATGCATTTGTGATCAATTTATATGTTACACGTATTTATGTATACAAACACACACTTGTGGAACACCCTGCATATACACCCGCATACATACATGCAACACACATGGCCCCAAAGCAGGTAAGGGGTCATCTAGTTCTTCACTGCTTTAAAAGGTCTTTCATAGCTGTTTGCTTCCCCATGTGATGTCATTGTGCTCTACCACATATGGCTATGTCTGAAATAGCATATGAAGCAGGGGACCTGAGGATGAAATGGCGATTATCATTTTTTATTGGATAATGATAGTGGCATGATCCCTCTGAACTCCACAGGCCAGAACTTAATGAGCTATGGATTACTGTTGCCACAAGACTTCCGTTTTTGCTCAGTGTGTTTCCTCTGTGTATCTATCCATGAGGACTGAAACATTTTTTTAAAGAAGACCTAAGCTGTGCTTAATATCCAGTGAAGTCCCACTTTGCCCATCAGTGCTCTCTGTTTGAATCTAGTTGAATGAATTTCTTTGTAAATTTTGTGAATGGGCCATCAAGATGACAGATTTGCCTTGGTCAGAATGGAACTCAGTACAGTGTTGGAGCAGTGCGGGGGTGAAAACAGCTGGGGATCATATCTGGGCAGAGTTGGGCAGACACTCTGGTTAGCCTTATGTTGCATGATGCATAATTATGAAATATTTAATGGTCTATAGATATCATGCCACTAATTGTGAGCAATAAATGCTTTGCAGGTATACTCTCCCACTCACACATAGACCTCCACAAATAAGAGTCTTCTTGTCACTTGCTTCCAAAACAATAGTGAGAAACTTGCTTTAGAAAGAGGGAAGATTTCTGAATTCATCATCCCTAAGTAGTCTGTGTTAGTTCTGAACTGCTGTTTTGCCCTATCCCGGGAAGCCAGAAAAAACAACTGTCTGTCAAAAGTAACTCCTCCCACAGCACTCTGCTGTAATAATGGTGCATTCTCCAGAGGGACAGTAAGATGATACTCAGAAAGCCGGACTCTATATCCTCCTTCCTGATAAAGCAAATGAAACAATTAGAAGGATGAGAAGAGATACATTAATGAAATAGCGTGGTGTTGGCTGTTTATGAAATGACTTTGCCCTTAAAAAAATCAGTGCTTACTTGTGTTCCCAGAGGAAGTAAAGAAGGAAACCTTGTGTATTTGGTTTTCACCATTTCTTTCTTATTTCTGAAAATTCCATCAAGAAATATTTCAAATATTTTACCTATGTATGATTTGGGCAAATAATGGAAAGAATGAAAACATAATATATGTTTCAGCTTAGGTATCATTATTAATAGATCCAAGTAAGCCATAGTCATAATTTTTTCATCCTAGTTTTAAGATTGTAATGACTATCACAGCAAAAAAAAATTAAGGAGACCAAGCCAGTCTTAAGAATAGTTTCTTTGTGTCTAGTCTTTAAAATGGTTTCCCTGTTTGAAGACACCTTGTATTATAAGGGTTTGAAAAATGACACGGAATAAAACAGATGATGATGTCTTGTTCCCTTACTGGATTACAGTGTGATACTGAAAAAAGTTACTTCATACTTCTATTTCTCCATAACAGCAATAATTCACATATTTATCATGTTTTACAAAGTACTTTCTCTCATAACGATCCTTGAGGAGATTAGTGCAGGTGTGATTTTCCTAATTATGCAAATGAGGAAGCTAGGACTGAAAGAAAGTAAATGACTTCCTCAAAGTCACATGGACGTTTGGTAGTAGAAGCAGGCTTCAAATACAGTTCTTCCAAAGCCAATCCTCAGTATGGTAAACTGCACCAGTAAACATCTATGTGTCACACTGACTCTTAAAAGATATTCTGAACTTAAACACCAAAGAAAAAGAGCATTTCCATACATAGAGCAGAACACGAAAAAGGATTCTTTTAAAAAAATTATTTATGTGAACATTTATTGTCTCTCCCTCTCAATGCCCCACCCAATTGAACAATCAAAAAATAACAACCTTATAACATATACCAAGGTCTAGCAATACAAATTCCCACACTGGCTATGTCCAAAAGTGTCTTCTGTGGCAGGAGGTGGTTGGCATGGTGAGGAGGAGCACTAACACATCAGAGCTTTCAGCAGCAGTGGAGCAGGGACTCTTGTCAGAGTTCAGGTGCAAAAAAAGAGTTCTTGTGGTCACTTAGACCAGATATAGTCCAGGAGAGTAGTAAATATACCTCTCCTTAGATCACACCATCTTGGAAGAACTGAAAACATATAGATCCCTAGAAGTATCTCTGAAAATAGCTGCACAAAACCTCTGAAGCTTGGGATAGTGTGCCCTCCACCCTGGAAGCAGAGCCCCACTTTAGCAAAGAGTTAAAAGTCAAGAAATAGGCTGGGAAAGTGAGCAAAGAATAGAAAAAAATTATGACCATAGAAAGTTACTACGGTTACAAGGAAGATCAAAACACACAAAGAAGACAGCAAAGTCAAAATTTCTGCATCCAGAGCCTCCAAGAAATATATGATTTGGAAGAGCTCAAAAAGAATTTTAAAAATCACGTGCGAGACATAAAGGAAAAATTGGGAAGAGAAATGAGAGTAATGCAAGAAAATCACACACACAAAAAAAGAGTCAACAGCTTGGTAAAGGAGGCACAAAAAATACTGAAGAAAATAAATACCTTTAAAAAGACTAGGCCAAATGGTAGAAAAAGGTCCAAAATCTAATGAAGAGAAGAATATCTTGAAAAGCAGAATTGTCCAAATGGAAAAAAGAGGCACAAAAATTCACTTAAGAAAAGAACTCATTAAAAAAAAAATAGAATTGGCCAAATGGAAAAGGAAGTACGAAACCTCACTGAAGAGAATAATTCCTCGAAAATTAGAGTTGAGCAAGTGGAAGCTAATGACTCTATGAGACATTAAGAAACAACTAAACCCAAAAGAATGAAAGAAATAGAAGACAATGTGAAATACCTTATTAGAAACACAACTGGCCTGGAAAATAGATGTAGGAGAGAAAATTTAAAAACAATATTGGACTTCCTGAAAGCCATGATAAAAAAAAAAAGAACCTAGACATCATCTTTTAAGAAATTATCAAGGAAAACTGCCCTGCCCTGATATTCTAGAACAAGAGGATAAAATAGAAATTGAAAGAATCCACCAATCACCTCCTGAAAGAGATCCCCAAATTAAAACTCTCAGGAATATTATAGCCAAATTCCAGAACTCCCAGATTAAGGAGAAAATATTGCAAGCAGCCAGACAGAAACAATACAAGTATCATGGAACCACAGTCAGGCTAACACATGATTTAGCAGCTTCTATATTTAAAAAAATTGTAGGACTTTAGATATGATATTCAGGAAAGCAAAGTAGCTAGGATTATAACCAAGAATCACCTACCCAAGAAAGCTGAGTATAATCTTTCAGAGGAAAAAATGAATATTCACTGAAATAGAAGACTTTTTTTTCTTTTTTAAATTTTATTTTAAACTCAAACACCAAAACACAAATACATAATAGAGAAAAGAAATATACATACATATATAATATATATATATATATATATATATATATAACATAACTTATTATTGGAACTGAAATACAAAGTAAGAAAAGGGGGAAAAAGCATGTCATGTGCATAGCAAAACATAAGAGAGGATTCAAAATATGTAATGATAAATTTTCATTTCAAGAAAGCCTGTATGATAAATACTACATGTTGTATCCATTTTTTCTTTGCTTCTTTGTAAGTTTTCTTTTGTTCTCTGCTGTGCACTTTTTACTTTGTTCTTTCTTTGCCCTTCCACCCCCACCCCCCACCCCCAAGGCTAGAATTAACTGCAGATATATTTATATATAGAGATATATCTATAGGTAGATAGATTTAGATATATACATACACATATACATATATATATATATACACATGTATAGATATATACTTTCCTTAACAAATTCTACTCATGATCTTTGTTTTTATGTTCATGCATATCTCGTGTTTCCTATCCCTCCTGACTCCTCTACTTTACTTCTACCCACTACCTTGCCCGCCTATTACTTAGCCTACTCTCCTGCAACAATCCCTCACCTATCTTCCCATTTCCATAAATCTAAACATCCTTTTACAGCACCCTCACCCTTCCTTGTAGAGATCCCTCTCTTATCCTCCCATTCCCATTGATGTAAATACCCTTCTATACACCCTTTTAACCTATACCCTCTCCCTCCCCTTTAGTGATTCCCTCCCTATCCCCTTACCATTTTATTTCTGCTGAATTTAGAAGAGTTTTATACATACATAGATATATGTGTATATATACATATATACATATTATATATACATATACATATATACATACACATATACATACATACATATATGTGTATACACACACATACATACATACATATATCTCCCTTGTAATCAGTCTTTGGTATGTACCTTATGTTTTTCTTGGCTCTTGTATGTCAATCTTCTATTGAATTCAGTTTTTTTTTTAACAAAGTCTTGGAAGTCTGACAGTTGATCAAATATCCATTTTTTTTTCCATTCAGCATTACGCTTAACTCTTCTGGGTATGATATTTTCAGCAGGAGCCCCAGTTCTTTTGTTCTTCAATATATAGTGTTCCAAGACCAGCAGTCCTTTAGTGTCTCCACTGCTAGGTCTTGTGTGATTCTAATTATGACACCATCATATTTAAATTGTTTTTTTTTCTTGTTGCTTTTAATATTTTATTCTTGAGTTTTAGAATTTGACCATAATATTCCTATGAATTTTCCTCTTAGGATCTCTTTCAAGTTGTGATCGATGGTTTTTTTTTTTTCTATTTCTACTTTCCCCCCTTGTTTTAATGCTTCAGGACAATTTTCTTTAATTATTTCTTGAATTATTACATCAAGATTTTTTTTTTGATCATAGCTTTCAGGTACTTCAGTTATTCTTATGTTTTCTCTTCTTGATTTGTTCTCCAATCAGTTGTTTTCTTATGTTTCACTTTCTCTTCTATTTTTTTCATTCTTCACATTTTGTTAAATTATTTCCTGATCTCTTATAAATTTGCTGGCTTTGCCTTGCCCAATTCTAATTTTCAAGGTGTCATTTTCTTCCTTATGGTTCTGGATCTTCTTTGCTAATTGGTTGACTTTCTTTTCATAATCTTCTTGTTTTTCTTGGATTGTTTATTTATTTATTTATTTATTGGTTTTTCCTCCTCTCTCATTTGATTTGCAAAGTCTATTTTTAAGTTCTTCTATGAATTCTTTTTGGGCAGGTGACCATTTGACATTACTCTTTGAGGTAGAAGAGGGTTTCTTTGCTTCAGTATCCTCTCTGAAGATGAAACCCAGTCTTCTTTATTACCGTAATAACTTTCTGTGGTTGTATTCTTTCTCCTTTGCTTGTGCATTTTTTTTTTTGGTATTAATAGCTTAATTTTTGTAATCACCTGTAGCCCTGGGGCATGGGGGATGGTGCCTGTTGCCCGAATCTTCAGTTCTCCCTTGTATGCTGGAACCAAAGCCAAACCTCCAGCCTCTTATAATTGCCTACAGCCAGGGGCATTCCCTCCACTGCTTCTGTACTCACTGAGCATGTGCTGGTTTCTTCTCGCCCACACTGCTCTCTGCAGCCCGGCTGGGTCTGGCGTTCCTTGTCAGTAGAGGTTCCCTTGATCCTCCCGGGTTCAGAGCCCAACTCCCCTCATTGTCCCAGGGCTAAAAGTCCCTGTGGTTGGGGCTGGGGCAGCCTGCTAAACCAGCTAATCCCAGAGTTTACCGCTTGTTAAAGGGGACCCTCGCCTGGAGGTTTTTACTCTTCACTGGGACCAAACCTGGGTTTTTCTTCTGATTTCAGTTTGTCCAGGAGGACCCCTATTGTGCCCCTATTCTTATTTATTTTTCCCTGTATTTTGTTTGCCCTACGGTGCCATTTTATCTCTTTTGTGGAGGAAAATCTTGAGAGCTTGGAATTTTCTGACCTACTGAGTCATCTTCCCAGAATCCTTTTCAAAACAGAAGACTTTCAAGAGCTCCTGACAAAAAGAGGAGAGCTGAATAGAGAAATGGTGACTTCCATATGCAAGACTTATGAGAAGCATAAAAGGTAAACAGGAAAAAAAATCATAAGGGATTTGATAAGGTTAAACTATTTACATTTCCACATGGGAAGATGATACTTATAATGCACAGGAGCTTTCTCTTTATTAGGGGAGTTAGAAGGAGTATATATAGACAGAGGTCACAGGTTTGAGTTGAATATGATGGGATAATATCTTTAAAAATAAAATTAAGGGGTGAGAAAGAGGAATGCACTGGAAGAAAGAGAAAGGGAGAGAGAATAATGTAAATTATCTCACCTAAAACAGGAAAGAAGGAGCTATTACAATGGAGGGGAAGATGAGGATGATGGTAGCTAATGCTTGAACCTTACTCTCATCATAATTAGCAGAAAGAGGGAATAACATACGCACTCAATTGGGTATAGAAATCTATCTTATCCTATGGGAAAGTAGGAAGGGAAGGGAATAAGAGAAGGTGGGTGTTCGTTGAAGGGAGGGTGGATTGGAGGAGGCCATAGTCAGAAGCAAAATACGTTTGAGGAAGGACAGAGTGAAAGGAGAGAGAGAATAGAATAAATGGGGGGAATAGGATGGAGGGGAATACAGTTAGAAATCATAACTGTGACAAACTTTTTGAAGCAAGTTTCTCTGATAAAGGCTACATCCCTCAAATATATAGAGAAATGAGTCAAATTTATAAAAATAAGGTCCATTCCCCAATTGACAAGTGATCGAAAATGTGAATGGTTAGTTTTATGATGAAGTGATCAAAACTACCTATAGCCATATGAAAAAGTCCTCTAAATCACTATTAGGTGGAGAAGTGCAAATTAAAACAATGGTGAGGTACTACCTCACACCTATTAGATTGGCTAGTAGGACAGAAAAGGAGAATGTAAGTGTTGGAGGAGATGTAGGAAAATTGAGAGAGTAATGCACTGTTGGTGGAGTTGTGAAATGATTCAACCATTATGTAGAGCAATTTGGAACTATGCCCAAATATTTATAGTAGCTCTTTTCTGGTGGCAAAGAATTGGAAATTGAGGGAATTGGGGAATGGGTGATCAATTTGTGGTATATGATTGTGATGGTATACTAATATAAGAAATGATGAGCTAGATGCTCTCAGAAAAAAAAATCCTTGGAGAGACTTACATGAACTGATGCAAATGAAATTAGTGGGACCAGGAGAACATTGTATGCAGTAACAGCAATATTGTTAGATAGTCAACTGTGAATGACTTAGCTATTTTCAGCAATACAATGATCCAAGACAACTCTGAAGAACTTATCATGAAAAAAAAAATGCTACCCATCCCTAGGGAAACAACTGGTAGAGTCTGACTACAGATTTAAGCATATTTTTTTGACTTTATTTTTATTGGGTTTTTATTTTAGTCTGTGTTTTCCTTTACAACATGACTAATATGGAAATATATTTTGCCTGATTACACATGTATAACCTATATCAAATTGCTTTCCTTTTCAATGACAGGGGAAAGGAGGGAGGGAGGAAATTTGGAATTCAACTTTAAAAATGAATGTTGAAAATTATTATTGCATGTAACTGGGAAAAAATTAAATATTAAATAAAAAAAATCTGTTAACCAGTCCAGCAGGTACACAAGACTCAGAAAAAAATCAGACACCATGTCATAATATTTTATGATCCATAAGATTCCAACAGGACACATGATTAAGAGAAAGAAATTGATGCGAAAGCTAGAACGTAATCTGGCAAAAATAAAGTTGAGTCTAGTACTTCACACTACATACCACAACCTCCAAAGGGATGCATGACCTAAATATAAAAAGGTCATATCAAAATAAGATTAGAGGAGCAGGGAAATAGATACTTCTAACAACTATGGCTAGAGGAGGAGTTCTTGGCCAAATTAGGACCTCAGAGAATCACAGTAGCAAAAATGGACAATTTTGAGCATTATAAAATTATATCATTTCTGAAGGAAAAATCAATAGTTAGAGTTAGAAGGAAAATAATTAACTGAGAAACACTTTTTTTTGCAGGAAATTTCTCTGCTACATGTAGATATGCATATATGTATATGTGTGTGAAACAGATACAAATATATGAGCAGCATTTTCCTCAATTAAAAAAAATGGCCAAAGGATTTGATTACACAGTTGGCAAAAGATGAAAATTTAGCTATCAACAACTATATGAAAATATTCTCCAAATCATTAAAAAGAGAAATGTAGTGATAGTGACACAAAAATAAAGAAGAAGAGGAAGTAACATAAATGAAACATTTCAAGAATACACATTAATACTCAGAAAGAAGTTCAGAAGGGTACACACACAGTCAAGGTAGTGTTGGAACTACCTTGTTAAGTTTAATATATGTTTTAAAAAGATTAACCTGCAGGAAATAGATTCTTGGTTTCATATACAATCCTCTTTTTCTTTTGCTCTGTTCATGTTTGTTAATGATTAAGAAGCTCAGAATAAAATATTTTAAAAATAAAAAATACATGAAATATTTTGAGAATAAGTAGTGTGAACCTCTTGTTTCCACTTTGGTAATGGGCATACCTTTTGTGATTATTTACATGGATTTGTTCAGTTGGATAATGTCGAGAGAAGTCATCAAGAAATGGAAGTTTATCTCTATTTTTTGTTACCTTTTTAATTTGAACTTCACTCAGCTATGGTTGTGTTTTTAGTTGTAGATCTGATCATTTATTATGAGCAGATTTTTAAAAATGAGAATTCAAACACGGAGTGTTTAATTTTTGGTAGGAGGAGGGTATATGAATAGCCATCTTCTAGAATGCTAGACCTTTGGCCTAAAAAGTCCCTGTAATTTTTTCCTTTATTTTAATTTTTTTGTTTATTATTATTAATATTAAATTAACCTAATTGTTTAGATATTAAATGTTTGTCATTATTAACAATGATAACAATAACTAACATTTTATGACACCTGCTACATTAACTGTGTATATATATTGTGCTATACTATCTCATTTTATCCTCGTAACGACCCTGAGAGAGGTAGGTGCTGTTGTCATCCCCACTTTTAAGATGAAGAAACTGAGGCAAATAGAGGTTAAGTGACTTGCCCAGGGTCACGCAGCTAGTAAATATCTGAGGCCAGATTTGGATCCAGTTTCTTGACTTCAGGCCCATTACTCTTTCCACTGCACAGCCCAGCTACTTTACATTCCACGGAATGGTGGTATGTGGTGTCATTAAGTCGACTCTTAAGGCTCTTTCTAAACTCATGCATTTCACATGAACAGGTGATGTCCTTTTAAAATTCTTCCTGTTTTAATTAGACTTTTTAATTATAAGCCATGGGGAGAAATAAGCCCTTTCTATTTGTTTGTGTCTGCTCAGTCCATGGAAAGAGAGCTACGTTAAGGCCTTGGCATTATGGTTCTCAAGCAGATTCTGCCTCCAGAAAATGATTTAATTAACTCGAGTTCAGCTGGCTTTCTGCTTTTGTTGTTGATGACAAAAGGCATGTTTAAACATGTTAAATTGGCTTAAAATAGTGGGCCTAAGTGATGGCTAAGTGTAGCACAACTTGCTGCCAGCATGTATTTCTCCTCTGTGCTCTGTGTGAGGAATGGTTAATCTGATCTCAAAGAAAAAAGCATGTGTTCCACCAGATAAGGTCCTAGAGATGAATGAGTCTGCCTGCTATGTCGGTTTTGCTGGTGGGAGAGAAGAGGGGAAAAGAAGAAAGTATGGAGGTGGGGAGAACAGAGGAAAATGAGAATCACAGAAAACTGTTTCCAAAAGGAAAAGGGGAAGTAGAACCACAACACGACAGAATGGAAAAGGAGAGGTGTGAATGCCTCGCTGATGGGGAATGTAAAGAAGGCAGAGGTATTTTGGCAAACACTCATCCCCCTGGGGTCATATTTATTTTTGCTCCTTAGCAAATGACCTCAAAGTGAAGAACAGCCAATGGGACTGTTGTAATTAATTAGGCTGTCAAAAATAAATAAGTGAATGAATCAGTATAATGTAGTGAATACAGTTCATCAATTAGAGAACTTCACAGACCTTGCCATCAACCAGTTCTGGGATATGTCTCTATGTGGTAAGTGAACTGAATTAAGATTGTGAATTCCCCTAGTTTGGCACACCTCACTTTCATAGGAACATTATGCAGCCAGTATCTGTAAGCCTAGGTATCAATGATTGAACCATCCAGAAGGAAAAAAAGTATGACTAAAGCTAAGGTCTACCACAGTGAGACTACCATGGTGAGACAAATAGACTATCTCTCTCTCTCTCTCCTTTTCACTCATCTAGTTAAGTTTGTCTTCTTACTGTAACTCACATTCTTTTAAAATAAAAGGTTTTTATTGATATGTTTCTCCTTTGCCATTGTTTCCTGCTTTACCTCTCCCCTTCACCAATTCAGAAAGCCACCTCTTTTAACAGGCTTTTAAAAGGAGGAGGGAAAGGTCAGGGCTGGGAAGAAGAGAAAAAAGTTGGCAAAACTGGTGAATACATCAAATAAATTTGATTATATGCAATGTTCCACACCCATGGATCCCAGACTCTGCAAATGAGTGGGAGTTAGTGTTGTCTCACACCTCTTCTTTAGGGCCAAATTCGTTCTTTATATAATTTATATAATCTTTATAATTTTGCAACATTCAGTCTCAATTGGTTTGCGGGTTATTTTTTGTTAATGTTGCTGGGGTTTTTTTTTTTTTGGTCTCTCATTCTAAATGTCATTACATTTAATTTCAGGAAAAGAATGCTTCAAGTAGCCTCTCTTTTTCCTCCCACTCATTCAGTGTTAGCTTTTTTAAATCTTTGGCTCTATATTTTACATCCACAGGTACGGTTTTTACCTTTTTCATATCCTCCTATAAGTTTGTCAGAAGAGGTCCACCCAGCAAGCTGGGTGGGATTTTCTCTTGCCATTGTAAGAAAGGCAGAAAAAAAATAGTATCTGCTCTTAAGGAGCTCACAATAATTCTCTGACTCTGTTGACATAGGAAATTTAATTCTTCATACTCTTGATAGGAGTTAAGAATGTATTGTTTGGTTTTTTCCCCATTCAATTCAACAAACACTTATTAAGCAGTCACTTGCTGGGTATGAAAAGAAAAAAAAATCAGTTCCTGACCTTACATTCTACTGAGGAACATGATACATATACAATTAAACAAAGAGAAGGCAATTCAAATAGGAGTGAACTTGCACTCTGACCTTCCTCAGGTTATTTTGTATTTACCAAAATTTATTGGATGAGCAAAAGTGGCATAGTAGATAGAACACTGGACTGGGAGGCAGGAAAGACAGCCTGTGTTTGAAACCTGCTTCAGATGCCTCCCAGCTCTGCGTGTGTGTGTGTGTGTGTGTGTGTGTGTGTGTGTGTGTGTGTGTGCGCGGTGTGTGTGTGTGTGTGTGTATGTATGTATATGTATGTATGTGTGTGTACGCGCATGTTTGTGGGAAGTCACTTAATCTCTGGGCTACAATTTCTTCTTCTTTAAAATATGTACAGTGGAGTAACTAGGTGGTTCAGTGGATAGAACACTGGCCCTGGAGTCAGAAGGACCTGAATTCAAATCCAACCTCAGATACTTACTAGCTTACTAGATCCAGGCAAGTCACTTAACCCTGATTGACACACACACACACACACACACACACACACACACACACACACACACACAATATGGGGACTCAACTCAATGACCTTTAAAGTCCTTTCCAGCTCTGAATCTATAATTCTATGAAAATTTTCAAAAATAAAATTTAAGAACGTTCTCTTTCTTGTTCAGAACTATACAGACCTACCAGGGGTATACATTTCTTTCTGTTCATATGCTCTCCTCTCTAGGGAAGGATCAGGGAAAATGGTAGGCAGTCTGACATTAGCACTAATGCAAAAAAAAAAATAGTCCAACTAACAAGCTTGTAAAATGGATCCACCAGTAGGTGCAGTAATAAATCAGCCCATGTCCTTCCTTGTGCTGAAGACAGCCTAAGGTAGAGTCAGAATGAAAGCTTCCCTGCGTCTGAGAGATTTTACCCTTTTATCTCCCATTTTTTATTTTTTCATGTACATGCTTATAATCTGCTTGGATGAAGCTGCTATTCTGCTTGGCTGTGTGGACTGTGCTCGAAGGGAGCTGACGTACAGTGGTCCGGTAGCGTACTGACATGATCATATATCCGGGGTACTGATGGACCCCTCACTCAATAGGGGGCAGCAACAACCAAACCAGCTTCAAATTCATCAGTGAGGCTGTGACCAGCACTGCAGATAAAATCCCTGTGGTAGGCTCAGTGTCTGAGAGAAATCTATCCATCAGAGAGGTCAAAAGCACAGTTGTGATCCTATGGTTTTCAACCTTGAAACTGGCCGTAAAGTGATGGGGGAAAAAACAGTAGATCCAACTGCCCCAGGAGAAGGAAAAACAAATTTTCAAAAATCTGTTCTGACTTTATTTCTGGGAAGGTGGGAGGGAAGAATGGCTAGAAATTAGACAGACGTCTGATGCAGACTGATCTTTCTCTTTAAAGCTGTGACTACATCAGTTTCACAGCTTAGTCTCTGGCTACTCATATCAGACTTCTCCTGTCCTTTGAGTCCTCCAGGAGTTACAAAAGGGAAGGCAAAGACCCTATTTTTAAAGGTATTTTGAGTTTAATATACTTCAGACAGAAGCCTTACATTCTGACTTAATATGTCTGCTGAGACTGAACAGGAATGTACATTCTGAACCTTTTAACTTTCAAAAAATTTAGAAAAGTCAAAGGGATGTATTTCACAAAGTTCTCTGGCAAAGTAGACCAAATTAGGCCTTAAAAACAACAACAACAACAACCCATAACTACAGCATAGAAATGTGTGTGTGTGTGTGTGCGCGCGTGCGCGCATTTTGTGATTGATGCATAGAGCCCTCGCTATTTAACTCTCCATGAGGGACTCTCAAAGAGGGGTCGGTTAGAGATACTCAGCCTTCCCTCCCTCCATTCATTCCTTCCACTTCTTCAATGATATCTTAGGTTACTTTAAAAATTGATAAATCCCTTTCTGGAAATTGGAAGTTAAACTTTAAAACATATAGGGAGGAGATGACCCACGTAGGAAAATTCATTCCATTTATTTTAAATCAGCAAAATCAAGAAGGTGCTGATATTTACACTTGAGATCTTATGCAGCTACTTATGGCCTCCTTATAGACTAAATAAGGTAGTGGAAGAATTTAAAAATCAAGCCTAGTTCTACTATTTTTTCCCCCTAATTCAATGCTATCCCATTGAGGTTTGCCCTTAGAGACAGAGGGTTGAATTCAAATTCTAATAAGGATGACATCAACATAGCAGTCTCCATATTTGAAATTGGATGACCTCTACAGGACCTAAGAACACTTTCAGTTACTTAATGGTTCACTAGGCAAACACCTATTTCCCTTCTGTATTCATTGAACCTATATTAGAATCACCTAGCTAAGTGCTACTGCTAATGGTCTGTATTTATTTACATTAACAACAATAATAATTCATATTTATGTAGCACTTAAGGAGTTTAATATCAATAGCCCACCTTTATACAGGACTTTAAAGTGTTCAAAGTGCATTGGTTAGCGCAGCTCTATGAGGTAGAAAGAACAAATATTACTCACTCTTGAAAGATTTGGAAACTCAGGCTGGTAGAAGAGGTTAAATGATTTGCCTAAAGTCACAAAATAATTTTGCATTGGAGCCCAGCTCTCTTTAAACTCCCTGGAGTTTATTAAGTCCATTCTATCTGGCAAATGTTGCTTAGAGAAAAATTAAATCGCCCTTGGTCTCGAAGATATTATATTCTATCGAGATGCATATGTACGTGCAATTTGGTGGCATGTCCAGAGAGCTAGACTCGGAATCAGGAAGATCTGTGTTCAAATACTGCCTCAGATTCTTTAGATGTGTGACCCTACTCAAGCACATTTTCAGCCTCAGTTTTGTTTTGTTTTGTTTTGGGGTTTTATTTTGGTCTGGGCAATGGGATTAAGTGACTTGCCCAGGGTCACACAGCTAGTAAGTGTTATGTGTCTGAGGCTGGATTTGAACTCAGGTCCACCTGACTCCAGGGCTGGTGCTCCATTCACTGTACCACCTTGCTGCCCTGAAGCTCAATTTTCTTATGTGTAAAATGGGGATAATAATATTATCTGCCTCAAAGAATTGCTTTGATAATCAGATGAGCTAATACATGCAAAAGGAGTTTGCAAACTTTGAAGTGCTATATATACCTTAGTCATTATTATTATTTTTTTCCTTTTTAGGCAATTGGGGTTAAGTGACTTCCCCAGGGTCACACAGCTAGTAAGTGTCAAGTGTTTGATCTGAGGTCAGATTTGAACTCAGGTCCTCCAGACTTCAGGGCCGGTGCTCTATCCACTGCGCCACCTAGCTACCCCTCTTAGTCATTATTATTGTTGTTGTTGTTGTTGACAATATTATTATTTATACATATAAGAAGATATAAGGCCAATGTTCTTTCTTCTGTTCCATATTATCTCCAATTTAATGGGGTCAATTTCTTCAAATTCAGTTTCAAAATAGTGATAGCTATGCATGCATTTCAACTCACCTCCCCAAGAGAAAGCCCAATTTACATATTGCTTTTCTAAACTTTGATTTCAAGGAACTAGTATAAATGGTGAAATTATTGTTATGATGACTATTATTTTATATTGTAGATATTGAAGGATAATTTTAAAGAAAGGGGAGCTAATTATCTTGGACTTCTCAAAGGGGTCCATTGATTTAATTCTCAATAAAAATACCATCTAATGTTGGGGTAGACCTGGGAGTGGCATTGTATATGTGCCTATGAATATTTTTTTCTGAAAATTGAATGTTAAGAAAATAAATACTTTTTGGCCTCAGCTCTGCTCTTTGCTCAAGCTTGTCGTTTAGCTGGTCTCCCAGCTGGTGCATCTAGCACTGGGACATGACATGTCAGACTCTATCAGTCATGTTGCCCTCCATGACATCATGGATCAGAGCAGGATGTAGATGATGAAAGTCAACGGTATCATCTCACAATATGAGGCCTCAGCTGGGTAGCATCAGAAACCACACTCAAACCATCATTAAAAAGGACACAGATTGGAGATGAAAAGGCCTGGGAGCTATGCTCCTCAAATTAAATTTAGTCGAGACTTCTCCTCCACAAAGTTCAGAGAGCATGTAAATGAACCAAAAACTACAGTCGGGGCCAGACAACGATGGTTATTTGGGGGCAGATACTGTTCTCTACTGATTGTGCTTGTAGTTTCAATGTTAGAAATGTGTCACCTATGTTCTCTGAACTGTCTGGATTAATTACAGGTGATCATTTTGTGTCACTGGCTTCATAATCAGAAATGCACGTTCAGAAAACCAAAGCAAAACACATCAAACCTAGATACCCCTTAAGTTGATAAAAACATGATTAAAAATGGGATGATAAAAATAACCACAGTTATTATAATAAATCACAATGATACTTTTGTACTGGGCTTGTGATTTCAGTGAATTAAATAGCATTTTTGAAGCACTAGCATGGGTCAGACATTCTTCTAGATTCTGGGTATTAAAAATATATGAAGCAATCCCTGTTCTCAAGGAACACATAGTCTATTGAGTAGGACTAACATACTCACACTTGCACACACATATATGCACACATGTACATATGTACATATATGTTTATCTGTATGTGCATATATACATTTGTATATATGTCTATATAATAGGCACATATGGAAAATATAGAAAATAGATTATAATATATATTCATATATATTAAATATAGAAATAAATGGGAGAAAAATAAAATCAAGAAGACTTCATGTAGACAGTAACACTTGAACTGAATTTTGAAGTTGAGGTTACAAGAGAGGGTATTCAGGGACGAGGGATGGCTAGTGGTCAAGGACTAGAGATACGAGATGAAGTACTATGTGTGAGAAACAAAGAAGATTAATATAGTTGGACCATAGAATATGGGGAGGGGAAGAAAGTGTAAGAAAACTGGAAAGGTGGGAAAGAAGGGATCATGTTGTTGAAGACTTTAAATGCCAAGTAGAGGGGTTTATAATTTATTCTAGGGGTAATAGAGAGACAATAGAGTTTACTTAGTAGAGAAGTGGCATATTAAGTGTAGCACTGTAGGTGAATTGCTTTGGTAGGTAGGTATGTAGGGGATGTATTAGTGTGGTGAGGTAAAAGTTAATGAGGACCTAAACTTAGGTGCTGTCTATTTCAGTAGAGGCAAGGGGCTGAATTCAAGGGATATTGTGGAAGTAGAAAGTACGAGATTTGGGAAATGATTAGATATGTAGGGTAAGGAGAGTGGAAAGTCAAGGATATAGCAATGATTTCATTGGCAAAAGGAACGCCCAGTGAAAAAACTCCTACTAACATTGCAGGTTGTCAATTACTCTGCAAATTAGTCTTCTTGTTCTTTGTCCTTCTTTCTTGAAGAGGACTATGACATCAGGGAGGTGATGCCATGACTTGCAATTGAATTGGATTTAAGTGAGGCAGGGCTGTGCAAAGTCCCCGCCTCACTTTTTTCTCCTTAGTCATCAGTGGCAAGATATGGGTCATGACTGGAGATGATCCCCCACATTCTTAAAAAACCCAGAACAGGGAGGGGTTAAGTTATGGTCACACAGACTATATATATACATAGATGGGCAGGCTTGAACCCAGGTCTTCTTAACACTGAAGCTGGTTCTTTTCCCACTATGCCAACCCAATTTTAACAACAGCAGCAACAATAATAACACCTTACATTTGCTTAATGATTTATCCTTTTCAATGTGCTTTCAGAGTCATTATCACATTTGATTCTTGCAGGAAATTAAGAAATGGAAGCTTGGAGAAGTTAAGAGGTAAAGCTATTAGTTAAGACAGCCAAGATCACATCAGTGTCAGAGCCAGGAAAACAGCCCCAATCAAATGGCTCCTATTCTAGTACTCTTCACTGCACACTTCAGGGATTTGGGGCCAGTAAATAGCTTTCTGGATGGTGCTTTATGTCTCTGTCATGCTGAGATTTTTCTAAAGTTAACTAGATATAGGAAGGCCTTTGTCAACTAAGAATTGCGCAAAGATAGTAGTTGGGGCATTTAAGCCAAAAAGAGTCCCAGAAGCAGTTTCCAACTGCTAGGAGAGATGCTTCAGCTGATTCCCTATATCGGAGACTAGTCCAGCTGTGACCTTCCCAGGCCTGTCTTCACCCTGACTGGCCTTAAAGCAGAGAGGCAATTAGAGCAGGGGTAAGAATTTGAAACAGTTACTCCTTCCTCAGTGTAGAAACAACTAAGGTTAGTACCTAGGTGTCAAGAATTAACCAAAGCAGGAAACCACTAAGTTTATCCATATGTAAGACATTATAATAGGTAATCCCCCTTCCCAGTTAACAGAATCTTTCTCAATTACTTCCTATATTATAGTGGCTACAGAACTATGCCTCAGAGTAAAGAATATCTGGGTTTGAATTCTGCCTCTCACAAATACTGGCTGTGTGACTTTGGATAAGTCACTGAGCCTCTCACTGCCTCCATGAAATGCTTGATTAAGTTGCAAAATGTCTGCCCATTTGACTTGCCATAAAGAGTTTGTTGTTGAACTCTTTATACCTATGCAGTCATAGAAAGAAAGTCAAAGAAGAAAGGAAAGTAGGAAAGAAAGGAGGAAGGAAAGGAGAAAGGAAAGAAAGAATAATAACCCTTAGATAATGCTTTTTAAGGTATGCAAAGTGCTTCACATGCTATCTCATTTTATTCTCACAATAATCCTTTGAGATAGGTTCTATTATTTTTCCAATTTTACAGATGAGGAAACTGAGGCTGAGAAAAGTTAAGTGACTTGTCCAGGTCACATAGCTAGTAAGCATCTGAGGAATATTTGAATTCAGATGTATCCTGACTCTGAGTCCGGTGTTCTAGTCACACTACTACCTAGATGCCAAAATAAAGAGAGAGAGAAAGAAAAAGAAATGAAAGAATTAATGAACAGACAAATGAATAAATGAATAAAAGTAACAAGAATTACAAAACTGTTTCAAGTGCTCATTTCATGGCACAACTGGAGGCCAGCACTTGTAATGTCTTTAGATGCTTCAGATATAGGATACAGGCAAATCATATCAAAGACATCTTGATCCCCCCGAAAAGTTCAACCAAATTTGGTGCCACTGAATGGGTTCAAATACCTAGATGTTCTCAGCTATTAACAAAGATCTTGCTACAGAGCCCCCTTCCTTAAACAACTAACTATATAGGTTTGGGAAGGTCTTACTGAAATTCACTTATGATAGGCCCATTGCATTTTATTCATAAGACATTAGAAACGTTCAGAGTATTTCCCTGACTTTTTTTTTTTTAATGGTTTCCCAACAAGTATAGTGTGATGCTTCTATTAGAAGGAATCCTTGGCTGAATCCATCATTGGTCAGATTCAGTATGTTTTTTCAAATTGCGAAAATGCCATAACTCAGCTGGAGGGGTATAGACTGAGTAGTTAGATATTTGACTTCCTGCAGTACAGGTGCTGGTGCAGGGCCTTTAAAACCGCAAATAAAAAGCAAGTGGCATGCCTTGTCGACTTAATGACATCATATAAAAGAAGCCTTAGTTGAAGAGATTGAAATAAAGCTAAACAGGTGATGCAGAGTTTAGGCTGTCCTGTAACAGTGTTTTCACAGTTCCTGCCATGTGATAAGCTTAATTAGTTCCCCACAAATACTTATTAAACAAAAAAGATCCCCCAAAAAGGAATTCTCAGATTTTGAACTATTTAGTATACATCTTCCTCCCTGATTCCTTATAGCTTCCCAAAGTTATAATAGAAATCTGCAATGCTCTTTACTCTGTAAGTAGTTACCTAGCCCATTTTCTCAGAGGACAGGTATTTTGGAAAGATGACAAGATTGGGAATCAGAGGGTCTGTGCTCAACTCTGCTTGACCATTTATCACCAGCCATTTCTTATTTGATTGGGCAAATCACTTAACTTTTCTGGACCTCGGTTTCCTTACCTATAAAAGGAGGGGGTTAAGTTTCTTCACCTGTAAAATGAGAAGATTGGAGTAGGTGAGCCTCTAAGGTCCCTTTCCACTCTACATCTCTGATCCTATGAATAAGTCTGATATGAATTTTTCTGATGAAATCAGATAACCCACCCAAAGCCTGTTTCAGACTCCAGTTGATTTTGATTTCCCCTGGCCCTGGCTCTCTCCCTTACTTCATTTTAATTAATCAGTGTTTTTTTTTTACCTTACATATAAAGGTGTGTGCGTGTGTCTGTCTGTCTGTCTGTCTGTCTAGATTTTCCCAAACCAAAGCTAGATTTCTGTTGCTGTTATTTAGTGATAGGAAAAGCTAGCCGAAGCAGTGAGCCTGCTCGACACTTGAAGGCTTCCATTTTGCTAAGGGTCGCAGTTGTGGGAGAAGAAGCTTTGGAGTCTGCCTGCTGCTTTTGTGACTGTGTGCGAATCTGCCGAGGAGAGCACATTAGCAGGGTGGTTCATCTTCCTCCCTGCTGCTCCCTACTCCGTCCCTCCTTCTCTGGAGTGTGCCTTTGCTCAGTCGCCCCCTTCAATCCGCTAGCCCCGCCTTTCCGCTTGGCTACCCTCCCCCGCCTTCCTAGCGCGCCTCCGGGAATTGCCCTCTTATTACCACAATTACAATCTGTACACATTTCATTAAACTAATATCGCTTCTCACAGGCTTTCTCCACAGAACCGCACAGCTGGAGGCCCATTTCTTTTCCTCAGCTTAAACACTTTGACAGGTTAAGAAAGCTATTATGGCTGAATAACAGGTGTTGCAAAACAATGTGCATTTGATGTTTAAATGAGAGAGCCTCTTTATTGACTGGCTTTATTGCGGGGAAGACTCTCCTTTTTCACCATGACTGGATTTTTATTGTTTTTACGGCTTTTTAAAGTGTATTCTGTTGTTTCCGAATAGGTCCAAAGTGACTGTCTGTGGTTATTTGTTATTCTGATGCTTTTTTTTTATCCCCTCCTCCCATTTTCCCTTTTTGCTTTCCTTTCCAGATGAAGGATACTTGCATAAATAGAGGGATTTTATTTTGCTTCTCTCTCATGCCAGTGATAAGCACTTCTTGTTGGTGGACAGCTCCCCAGGGGGCTGTAAGCGATTTTGGACCATTACTTTACTCCTGCTTATTGTTCCTAACCTCACTTCATTCACCTACATTCTCTCTGCTAAATGTGATGGCTTAGAACAGATTAATAATGGAATACAAAGAGAATAATAGCCTGGCATTATTGTATTCTTACTCATAATGGACTATAGCCCAATTTCTCTTATCTATCTGCCTATAACATATATATGGGAGGAGTGTATAATTATTTATTGCTTCAAATTTGTCAATGTTAAGCAACTCTTGATTCCCTTTCTTCACATCGCCATTGAATATCATCTAAAAGTGCCCAACAGGTTAGAAGTTGCTTTATTATTTCAATAAGCCTACTTTTACTGAAGAGACAGTGAGGTGTTAAAATATGTTTTCTCCCAAAGTATGTGCTCAGTGAAAAAGAACAGATGATTATGAAAGCATAGAAATGGATGAAAATGAAAAGCATTTAAATATTCAGAATTAGATGTTTTCTTTTTTCCTTTTTTTTTTTAACAATATGTCTATAGTGTTTTATATGGTAAGCATTGTAATAACTGCTTATTTAGGTACTTCATTTAAGCACCAAACATCTTTTCAATTACTTGATAAAATGTAAAATGTTCACTTAGGTCTTTCTTTTTAGGTTCATAGAATTTAGTGCTGGAAGGAAGTTTAAATATCATTTAGTCCAACTCCTTCATTTTGCAGATGATAGAACTGAGGCTTAGAAAGGGGAAATAATTTGTCCAGGGTCATACAGGGCCAGGATTTTAGCCACTGATTTTAAATCATCTATCTAATCAAATACCCTATCTAATATAGCAAGCCTTTGGATATATCCTATAGGGGCAAATGATGGAAGGAGGCAAATAAAAAGCCTTTTATTTCCCTTATGTTAATATTTTAGTATTCTGCCATAGTAATTCAAGTAACATCAACATGATTACAAATTCTAGACTTATTACTAACTACACAGGTAGCAAAAAGGAACTACTTCCCACACAATGTAGGACAATTATTTTCCTCTACCACAGAAAGTTTTGCATGTGTAGTGATGCCTTTAGATTCACCCTGTCAGAGAAAAGCCAGCTACATAGCCTGATCAGGGTTTTGTAGTGTCTCTGAAAGGTCAGACATCTTTTCTCTAAGGCTGTTGGTTCAGATTTCTATTTTGATGCTTTCCCCAATGTTAATCACTGATAATTAGTCCCCTCCCCCCAGGTCTATATAACCAATTAACATTAATTTTTAAAGGAATGTCTACTGGAAATATACAGTAAGAATTGAAGATTTAAACATCTCTCCACAACACCTTAGTCCTTATGGAAAAGGGACTGAAAGAACACAATTTGTACATATCCCTTGCCAAATTCACTTCCAAATGCATCACGGTTGATGGATAGATGAGAGCACATCTCTCTTAAAACCAGCCTGGTTCAAACAGGTGACTTGGGAGTTCACTTCTCATCTTTTGCCTTCTGGCAAACCCCATGTGAATTCTTCTCCTAGACTTTTGCTGGCTCACTTTCCTAAATCTTTCAAAAGTCACAAGCCATCCCCAGTCCCCTTTATCTGCAACAGGAAAGAACGTCAGCAAAAAGAGAGAGAGAACAGAAGCTGTATTCATGAAGCACATGTTGCCCTCAGATGAGGAGTGCCTGAGTCTTCTTCCAATCAAGAGGCTTATAGCAGGCTTCTCTCCTCAAGTGCCACCAGGGAGGGAAAGAACGATAGAGATCCTTAATTAGAGGACTCATGTCTTTTAAATGCACCCCAGTTCTTGCTCAAAAATCAATAAATTGCTCATCTCTTTATCTCATGGTTGGCTGACAAGGACCAGTTATATAATGTCAGTGCATCCTCAAAATTGGGGACAATGGCACTTCCATTACTCATCACCATGCCTTTCTGGAAACACGTACCCTAGCCTCTTGATGTGAGGCCCCTCACTTAGAAATAAAAGATTTAGATTTGAGTTAGCAGGATAAACTCTGTTTTCACTACAGAAAAAAAAAAGGATTTAAGAGAGTGTGACTAGCACTCTTGAATTCTTATAATAAATCCTGTAAAAATAATATCCTCCAATTTCTACTAGTCTAGATCTTTACATGAATCAATTCTGGCTCAATGTCACTGTTATGATGAAATTGTCGATGTCAAACATTGAATATAGCGTCTGAAGGGAAATGTGGTCCCTTCCTTTGAGCTAAACACCACATATGGATGCACAAGAAACCAAAGTTCATGACATAAAAAGTTAGTGAGCAGTACTATTGTTCTCATATTTCAAATGACTGTATCTGTATGAAGCCCTGTGCTATTTGACTAATTGTAACTTGGAGATAGCTTGTAACTTGCGATTTGTTTCACAAAGACATACTGTTGGCAAGAATCTCAAAGAATTTCACAATCTCCCAGCAAACTTGGTAGGTCTAGTTATATCTCTCCATTTTAGATACTGGAACTGTAGCACAGACAGTCTAAATGGCTGCTCTTTTGTAGTGATAGGAGTCAAAAGTGAGAGCAAGAATTGGTTAATTTATATCCTCAGCACTAAATAAATTGCCTGTTATATAGTAGATGCTGAATAAATCCTTGTGGATTGAATGAAATTTAAATCTCCACTACACTTCTTTCTGTATATGTAAAAAGAAACAAAAAGGACATTTGTAGTTTTAATAACGTTATCTTCTGAAAAATCTACTTGTCCATGGTTCTCATTCTGACTTGAAACTGAGAAACATGTTAAACTTTGTAGGTTGGTTTTATACTGAAAGGAAATATCTCTTTTTGCTTTGGTGAACGGTTCAAGAAAAAACCCACATGTATAAATTGCTGTGGTAACACTAAGGGTAATCTCACGTGATACAGATTGAGAGGATTTTCACTCTTATAGGTATAAGAAGGGAGGGTACACTGTATTCTGACTTCTGACTATTTGACAGCAACTGACTTATATGAAATGTCTAGTTCATCTGGAAAATGCTGTACTTTCTCTGTGAGGTGATTATAGTATTAAGAAAACTTGGATTCCCTAGTTTATCTCTTACAGCTGGAGAAGTTAATTATGAGAGTTAGCTTGGCATGGCTAATACTTTATCAGCTTTAAATTATGACCATTCTAAAGTTTCAGCTGCCTAGGTGTGTGTGTGTGTGTGTGTGTGTGTGTGTGTGTGTGTGAGAGAGAGAGAGAGAGAGAGAGAGAGAGAGAGAGAGAGAGAGAGAGAGAGAGAGAGAGAGAGAGAGAGAGAGAGAGAGAGCACAGACACAGATACAGACACACAGAAACAGACACATGGAGAGGAGGGAGCAGCAGAGATAGTGAGAAAAACTGAAGGCTGAGGAAGGAGAATAGAGGAAGAGAGAGGAAAAGAGATGGAAGAGGAATGGAAGAGGGAAATGAAAGGAAGAGAGAGTAAAAGAAAGAAAAAAGGAGAAAGGGAAAGGAAGAGACAGAAGAAAGCTGGAAAGGCTGTGAAGTTTTAGCTCTCTATATGTCTTCTTTATTATTGTTATTATTATTCATCCTTTAAAGTATGACTATGTTTGAATGGATTCACTGATTTGGCCAATTGAAAGTAATAGAATCAGTTGCACATCACAGCCCTGTCGATTGGCTTGTATCTATGCTGTATTTCTCTTGTCCTGGAAATTCATCTTCTTGAAAGCGCTCATGCTTTTGAAAGCAACAGAGCTTAGAAATAGTAGTCATTATCTTCCCTTCATTTCCATTTCCATACAATTTTCCCCCAACTTTCTTCCCTCCCTTCAAGTCCCCCTTCACTCCAGTGCTTCTCATCAGAGGTCTTATCTGCACAAGGGTAGCCTGCTGTGAGTAGATGAACTGGGTGCAAACCATAAGCTTCCATATGTTTCCTGCCTTAACTAAGCTTGTTCCTTAAGTCAGCAGCAGCTGGGGGACCTCAGTTACAATAGCTGCTCTTTGTGTCTCAATTCTAGCATTTCCAAGAATGACCACAGCAGCATTAGGTTTGGAAAACATTAGGATCCTAAAGCACAGCATGAACTCTGTAGGGGGTGCCATTCTCTTTGCTGGAGGGAAGAGGGCAAAATGAGAAAGAGAGCGCTCTTCAGGAACAGCAAAGCAGAAAAGCAGGAAGTATTAGCATGCTGTACTACTGAGCTAGCTAGAGTACCCCTTTGGTGTCCAGAGGTGACAAGAGAATTACAGGCCCAGCTGGTTATGGATTATGAGAACCTTAAAAAGTTGTGTGTGTGTGTGTGTGTGTGTGTGTGTGTTTTTAAATTCCAGCTAATCAAAAAACCAATCAATTATAATATGAGCAAATGGTGATTCTTCTTATGGGAAAATTTATACATTCTGGGGATTAGAGCTGAGTGGAGAAGGAAAATGTTGGGAAGAGGAAAGCTAAGATATTCATTTAGTAATGGGCTTACTTTCCTAGTCAGTAGACAGACTTATTTGTGAAGTATCCATCATATTTCTTTCAAATATTTTGTATTAACTTGTGGTCTTTTCCTTTTACTAATTTTTTAATTGAAATGTTTTCATTTTCTCAGACACCAGAAATATTCCAAATAGAATTTGTCTTTACTGGCTATAAGATATTAACAATTTATAATAATACTTAGGTAAAAGTTCTTTCTCCCTACAGATTCAAGTCATTATCATTGCATATACCTATAATTCTGTTACATTTTTTTAAAGCTTGGTAAACTGAGAAGTAGAGTTTTAAGAGGATGGAGCTCACACAATTAACTGTATCTGTAGTCAGTGTTTCAGAACATATGAGTAAAACTTAGGTCCCTCCTGACTCCTGTTTTCTAGCCACACTAAAATATTAGACTTTCAATGTTTATATATAATTTGTATATATGCATATATATGTACATAAATATATGAACAGGTATTGATATTGGTATTAATAATGCTGTCATTGATGCTGCTGAGAAAGGTAGATTGAGCTACCAATTACTGTTGAGCCAGGTGACTGTCTGGATAGGTAAGGGAAATTCCTTCCCACTATTGGCATGGCTGAGGTGGTGGGGGGTGAGATATGTAGGCTTCAATGACAACTTTTGTTTTGTGGCATGGCTTTCATTTTAAGCCCTCTGTGTGCTGCTTTCTAGGGGAGGAAAATGGCTCCCATTTTGTGAAGGTACTTTCTGGCCTCCACCACCATAGAAAAGAGCTGCTATTAATATTTTTGTCCATATACCAGTCCTTTTCTTTTTCCTTTGATCTTTTTTGGAGTAGAGGCCTAGTAGTGATATCACTTGGTCACCCCTTTATAAAGGCATATTTCTGAATTGCTTTCCAAAATGGCTGTACCATTTCAAAGCTCTACCAATATTGGTGCATTTAATGTACTTATTTTCCAACATCCTCTCCAACATTTTCATATTTTTTGGCCAACTTTGCCAATCTGTTAGGTTTGGGAGGGAAGTTCAGAGCTGCTTTAAAGTGGTCCTCTAAAGTGATTTAGAGTTGGATTTCTTTAGAAAAGTATCTGCTCACATACTTTTTGTCATTTCATAATTGGATAATTATTTTTATAAATTTGATTGAGTTGCAGATATATCTTGGAATTGTGACCCTTATTTGATGGTCATTTTAATCAATATAACTTCCAAAATAATAAACTACAAAAAATCAGTAACTGCTGCTGAATTGGGACCTTAAGAAGGTATTATGTTTTTTGTTTATTTTTGGCAGAAATTAGTTCACAGTCTGTCCAAGGCACAACTTTTAAGGAAATGTGGCAATATGGTGGACTCGCTCTCCCAGAGCAAGGCCAGCTACCTCATCTTTCAGGGGTCATTCCTGAAAGGTGGAGTGATTTATCTCAAATACTATCAACTTAAGCCCCCATTCTTTTGCATTTCCCCCATTACTAAGTGCCAATAGTTAGGACCTTGGTTTCATTGAAGCAATTAGCATCAATTAATTTTATAATAATATTAATGTGAAGATATAGAAAGAACAGAAGTTACAAATATATACACTTTGCTTAGTGTATTACCATCTCAGTCTCTGGGCAGAATGGTCCCTAACATAACAGGTTCTACATAGCTTCGCACCACCAGATTCAATTCCAAATATGTCATAGCTGATGGATGGGTGAGCATGCATCTCTGATACTGTTGGACTGGGTCAGGCAGGTCACTGGGGACTTTGTTCCTCACTGTCTAGCTCTGGCAAATCCTAGCATGGACTTTAGTTCTCAGACTTTGGATGGCTGCTCTCTTGACCTTTCAAGGATCACAAGATCATAGCTACTTCCCTCTTATTCACCTAAAACAGGAATAAACATTTTTAATGGTTCAGGGTATAGAGGTCTGTATTAATGTATCAGAAGTCAATTTAGGATGAGGAAGATCTGAGGCTTACAGTATTGTTTCTGTCATTAAAATTCACTCAAACAGAAAACGCTTAGACCAAGAGTTCTTTTCAAACACATCCCAGTTCTGGATCAGCAGCCAATAAATAGCCAATTTCCTTGTTATATAGCTAACCAATCAGAACCAGTTATACAATATCTATGCATGCTCCAAATCAGAGAATAGAATTTTTATTAAAAGTCATCATGCCTTTCATGCCTCTTCCTCATGGGGGACTGCATGCTCCTATTTTATTGAAACTATTTATTTGTCTTGATTTTTAAATTTGTTGTTAATTCTTTTGGGCTTTCTAAATATATAATAGTATTTAATAATACAAATGTCACTATTTATAAATATAACCTTCTGATTCTATTTTTAAAAACTAAACCTTCTTATTATAATGTGATTCTTGAGAAAATGAATGATATTTTTGCCTTTCTTTGTGGTACCAGCACTTTGCATAGTGCCTGGCAGGTAATAAGTACTTAATAAATGCTAATTGATTGATTTCTCAATCTCTATTTATGGATTATCATCTATGCCCTATCCCCTAAGCGTATGTACCCTAAAAATCTCTTGTGGGCTTCTTTTCTCATTATTTATCTTCACATTTTGTGATCTCAACAGCTCACATGAATTCAAGTATCATCTTTATGCAGATAACCTCTTTAACACCTTTTTGTATATATATATATACATATGTGTATATATATATGTGTGTATACATATATGTAATTGTGTGTATAGGCATGTGTGTGTGTGTGTGTGTGTGTATAATCACTTCTTTGTCGTCTGAGCTCCAATCTCCAATTGCCTGCTGGACACGTCCAAATGAGAGTCTTACATATCAAACTCAACCCATCCAAAATGAAGCTTACCATCTATCTACTCTTCTCCCCTCCCCCTCAACACCACAAGACTTTTAAATACCCTTTCTTCCAAATGTCCCTATTTATGATGGGACTCCACTACCCTTCGTGTAGTTTAGGTTCACAACTTTGGAGTCATCCTTGATAATTCCCTGTTGATTACTCCTAAGTGGCTAAGTCATGTTGATTCTATCTCCGCAATATCTTCCATTTCTATTCCCTTCACTATATGTACGTGGTTACTAACATAATTCGGGTGCTCTTCACCTCCCATTTAGCTTATTGCAACATCTTCCTAATTGGATTCCTGAGTTCTTATCTCTTCCCTCCAATCTATCTGCCACAACTCCTCAAATAATATTTTGAAAACAGAATCATGTCTCTGTCCTATTCAGTATCCTTTACTAACTCCCTCTTGATTGAATGACAAAATCCTCAACTGGCATCTACGGCATTTCTATATCTGACTGCAGTCTATCTTTCCAGATATATTTTGTATTGCTCTCCTCAATGTATTCTAACTTCCAGTCAAACTTGAAAGCTTAATGCTCCTCATGCTTGGCATTTAATCTTCTACCTCTTTCGTTGTTACATGCCTAAAATTTATTCTTCCTCAATCTTATGATCCTTAGATTGATTCGATGGTTAGCTCAAACTCCACCTTCTACAGAAAAATCTTCCTGATCCCCCCCCCCACCGCTATATGCTTAGCTGTTTATATTTACATGTTGTGTTCCCTTAGTATAATGTTAAGTCCTTGACACCAGGGACTAACTATAATTTACCCCTTTTAAATTCCTGTGCTTTGGGTATAAAAGTCCCTTTTTGGGTTGCATTAGACTATCAGAAACAGATTTTTGCACCTTTTGTTTGTTTTTTTTTCCTCTTCTTTTATTAGCGTACTTGGTATTTCTTCAACTATTTGAAATAATAATGCCAAGAGTGAAAAGACTTACTTTGCCCCTGTTGTTAGTGGGAAAGTGTCTAATATTTCTCCATTACATTAATGTAGCTCTTAGCTATAAATAATTATCATTAGTCATTTTAGGCATAAATACTTAAATTTTTATTTCATCAAATAACTTCTTTGCATCTATTAATATAATCATAATAGAATTAATATAATTAACAATACTGCTCTTTTAATGTGATTTATTATGCTGAATATTGTCCAAATATTGAAACATTTTTACAGTTATGGTATAATCTTATTTCTTCATGATTTTAAGGCTATTGCTTCATTCTGCTATAAATGGTAATATTTATTAGTTATATTGGCCTATACTTTTCTTTTTCTGACTAGTTTTTCCTAGATTTGGAGATTAGAAACATGTATGTTTCATAGGAAAAAAATAAGGAGGATAGTTATAGTTCTCTATTTTTTAAAACTGTTTTCATAGTAGAAGGATTACATTATTTTAATTCACCTGTGAATGTTTCTGGCCCTTGTACTATTAAATTATTTATTATTATTTTATTCCAAATTGAATAAATACTATTTTAAATAACAGTTTAACAGTTATTGAACTTCTTTTAAATTGGCTTGTTTACATTGTATAAATATAACTGTTGCCAAATGCTTTGTCAATATGGGTCAATTTGTTTCTTAATTATAGATTGTTGGAACGTTGTCAAGGGAGAATTTTGCTCTAAATTCAAATACTTTAAGTATGTGTTGCAGATAATATTGAGTAGCAATTGATCCTGCTTTGCAACTATTTTTATTTTAGTAAATAAAATTAATTCGTAAAATGTCATCTCAACGTTTCATTCATTCTCTCTAAGTCTCCATAAGGATTCTTTGTTAATTTCCCTCTTATGTACTCAGAATTTGAGACATACAGTATTTAAATTGAACAAATCCAGTGACAAGCAACAAATGGCTAGGAGAAAGACATTTGACTTGTAAACACCTCAGATATAAGAAATAAAAAAAATACGTGTAACTTCTAATGCAAGAATGAATAAAAAAGAAATGACAGCATTTCTGGAGGTTTTTTGTTTTTGTTTTTTTTTTGGTGAGGCAATTGGGGTTAAGTGACTTGCCCAGAGTCACACAGCTAGTGTGTGTATGTATACGTGTATGATGCCGCATTTGAACTCAGGTCCTCCTGACTCCAGGGCCTGGTGCTCTATCCACTGTGCCACCTAGCTGCCCCATGGAGGTTTTTATTTTTTAAAAGAAAGAAAAACAGCAGTTTGTATGATTAAAAAACAAGTCAATATCAAGCGATAAAAAATAAACATGGGGATAAGCATGAAAGTAGAATTTTTAAAAATGAAAGGAAGTAAACGTGAAAGTTATGGAATTGAAGTCCTATGATGTAAACTCCACATGACTCCCCAAAGAGAATGAATATACTTTGTTGAACAAAACTGTAGGGTGGGATGATGTGTTAATTGGACAAGGTAGGTGCAGGAGAAGTATATGAAGAATGCTCTTCTTCCTCCTCTTATTCTTCCTCCTCCTCTTCTCCCTATATCCACATAAGAAGTCATACCCTTACATGTGGGCTCTCTGTCCAAAGGAATATACATTTTGATAGCCTACGCTTTGCAAGATATCTGGGGGTTTCTTCCCTACTTATTTATTCTCTCATCTCATTCAAAAACAAACAAACAAACTTGTGACAATTAACTCTTTTGTTTCATGTAGTTTTCATTTACGATTTCCTGAAATACAGCTCTGGAAAACCAAGCTTTGATAAAGCCCATTGGGATTCAAATGCTACTACTTAACTATGCCTTTAAACCCAAATCACTCTAGCTCTTACTGACTGGCCAATAATAGGCCTCTGCAAAGCCTCACTTACTCATTGTTTCATTTTTCAATGTCTCAGAGTCAGTGTAAATAGCAATTGTTTCTATTCTGGCCAGAAATTCTGAGCATCTTCCCCTCCCAGATTGATTTGTTTTTGAAGGCAAACTCAACCATCTTTTGCTTCCATTCTTACCCAGCCTTTAATTAATGAAAGGGTGTTACTGCAGAAAAACTGAGACCTAGGAAAGAACTTAGCTTAAAAAGGCTAAGGTCTCCTACTGCACCAGGGCCATTGCCAGTTATCTTGACCCTTGTGTTTCCACTGGACTCAGATGAGAGATAGTGAGGCTGACTTAAGTCCGGTTCACTTGCAAGTCAAGACATCACTCTCTTGATATAATTGGTCCTTTCTGAGAATGAAGGATGAACAACAACTATATGAACAGTTGACAAATGGGAAAGGGACACAAGGAGGAGAATGAACTGGTAGATATAGGGTTGCTAGGAAGCTTTTCCAGTTTCATCCAGCTGCTAATCCCAGCCCCTCTCAGACTACCCTCCAGCTACTCTACATGTATTTTGTACGTACTGATGGAATCAATGTCTTCCTGACTCTACAACCAATGCACCCAGTATAACATGCTGACTCTCATAGTTGTCTATAGTAATTACATTTCCTGTTTAGTTGACATCTCCACCTGATTTGTTTTGTACAACAGCAATTTAAAAATTGGAGTATAACAATGCCAACTTTTCCTCTAATTCCTATGTATCTCCCAACATATCTCCCATTTCTGTACCTTTGATATCCATTCGAATGTGAGCTCCTTGAGGACAGGAATTTTTTTTTTTGCCTTTCTTTGTAACCTGAAGAATTAGAACAGTGCCTGCACATATTAAACACTTAATAGATTTTGTTGAACTGAAGGTAACACATTTATACAAAAGAAGCAATGATGATGATACCTATTATAACTGGCATTTATATAAAGCTTTAAGTTTTACAAAGTGCTTTACATACATTATCTCATTTGATTTGACAATGCATTTGTGACACCATGGTGGATTTTTAATTTCCAAACTTCCCGTCTTTCCTAAAAATATTCTATGGCACAAGCATTTTTACAATAAAAATGAATTAAAATTTTATTGTGAAAATTTTCACAATGTGAGAATTTGAAATTTCACTATACCTCCTAGAAATACTTTGAGAAGTTGTTAAACCAATGCTCAGGAATCATTGGTCCAAAAAACAATTACAGAAAACAAACAAAATGGTTCTTCAATTACAATTTACTTGATCATCATCATTAACTATATTGCTAGATTTTATTCTAGCAATCCAGGGCTACAGAGATAGTTTAGGCTAAAAGTGCTTCTAAACACAATGACATTGGTGTGCATTTCCTATTTTAAAGCAAGGGAAAGAACCAGGCTCTGTGCCTTTTTATCATTGCTGTGAGATGTATTGCTCCTGATGGCAAATTGCACATGATAGATTTGTCAGGAAATTAAAACACCCAGGGGTGGATATAAAAAAGCTATTTGACGTATCTCTCATCCAGAGGGAATATTGACATCAGAGAAAGGAAAACTTGCAATGATATATAATTTTAATTGGACTCTGTCATAACAGGCTGACCAGTTGTCAATAATAATCCTGGGAAAAATAATATGAAGAGAAAGAGTAAGGATTATTATACATCTTCTAAGGTCACTAGGAGCAGTTTAATTTGTTTAAAATGCCCTTTGTCCCAGGAACTCATTAAAAAAATTCTTCAGCAGAGAGGACATAGAGGATGGGTCCTTATACTGTTCTAATGAGGAACCTGCAGAAGGGCTGGGATATCACGTGACTAGAGGAAAAACTCACTAGTTTTTGTGCAATAATTACATTCTTACAGTCAGTCTTTTGCTAAATGTTTTCATTATTATAAACTAAATAGCAATGAACTTAGATAAATATATAGTAAGAGAATCTTTCCTTAAAAAAATCATTTAACAACATAGAATGAGCCTACCCTCTTCCCTTTCATAACAGAAAACAAACAAGAAATATTCTGCTTCTACATTCCTTTCTTCTAAGTTGACTTGAGACTCAATTACCTTTGACTTTGATTTCTTTTTTAATGAATATTGCAGTCAATGAATATGCAATTCTCATTCTGCTAATCTCACTGTGCTTAAATTCCCATAGGCCTTTCCATATTTTCCTTTATTAATATTTCTCATTAAAAATGATATTATAGATTTACCATAATATACCATGATTTATAATAGGTTATTTCTGGTAATAACAAACAAAAACAGAGAATAAAAAGATTGTGTGACTATAAGCAGTTTTGTCCCTTAGGTCCCTTTTCCATATTTTATTGTGTTTTTGGGATTAAAGTCCTTGTACAGGAATCATTTGGTCAAAAGTCATGATTGGTTTTAGGATTCTTATTATTTTTATCAGTACTATTCTATATTTTATATACTATATTCTATAATTTATTATTATTATTACCAAGTTATTTTCCAAATTGTTCACATCAATATACTATTCTACCAACAATAAAGCAGAATGCCCCAGTCTTTGCAGCCATAGAAATGCTACATTTCATTGTTGTTTTCTTGTTTGTGATGAGACTCAAGGTTTTCTTGATTTGCATTTTTCTTATTAGTAGTAAACTGGTCATCTTATTTTCTTATTTTTATTTCCCAAAAAGTAGGAAAGAAATAGCAATGACTAACCATTGTGTCTACAATTCCATCTTTATAAACATAATTATGAAAATATTTTACATGTATGTAGAAGACATTCTTGATGAAAGTATAGAAAGGGAACAAGCAGCTTTTGGAAATAATATTCTATAGTAGATCACATCTTTAATTGAGGCATAGAAAAAAAGTCCTACTTGTTTGTTGATTATGATAAAGCTTTCGCTTTGGGAAGAAAAAAATACCAGTCTAAAGCTCTATCATAGAAATAAGGACTTGACCTATGATTTCATTGGTATAGAGAATGCCCAGACAAAAGAAAACTTCCTCTACTAGTATGTCAACACCTCCTCTGTAAGTCAGTCTTAAAGACTTCCTAGGACACACAGAGATTTTAAAAGACTCACCCAGGTTCACCTAGGTAATATGTCAACACCTCCTCTGTAAGTCGGTCTTAAAGACTTTCCCAGGACACACAGAGACTTTAAAAGACTCATCCAGGTTCACTTAGGTAATATGTCAACACCTCTTCTGTAAGTTGGTCTTAAAGACTTTCCCAGGACACACAGAGACTTTAAAAGACTCACCCAGGTTCACTTAGGTAATATGTCAATCAGGAGTTGAAGCAGGTCTAGTTTGCTATCCACTTTGTCATGTTGCTTCTCAAAGTCTTATCTTATAGGGTATATATAATGTATATAAGACACATAAACAATAGTAAAGTGACATCTGTGCATATGTCAAGATCATAGAACATATGAAACCTTTAAAGAAATAACAGCAGAGGTAACTTTGTTCTACTACCCTCTGACTAGTAATCAGATAAAGATTCAACAGACAGATGTGAGCTCACAAAAGGTGGATACCAGTGTTATGAATGCTGTCCAAGTCAGAGTCTAACTAGGAAAGAGATTTCTGCTAAATGTTGACCTCTACCATAGAATCTGTTTATTAGGATATATTTGGGCTCACAAAGATGGATGACAAGATCTTTCATGGATGCAGATTTGAACAGGAAGCGTTGAATGTATTGAGAAGGCGACATCTTGGTATAGTGAGAAGAATGCTCGGTTTGGGATCAGAAGACCTAAGTTCAAATTCAGGCTGCGCTACTTGCTATCTTTTTGATCTGAAGCAGGTCATTTAGCCCATCTAGGGCATAGTTTCTTCATGTGTAAAATGAAGAAGCTAAAAGAGATGAACTCTGACTCTGTATCTATGATCCTTTGATTTTCAAATGGACTCATGATCACATCAACTTGAGAATTCTCTCTGATGAACCAAATTGCAACCCATCAATACTTACACATCTTGAATGTATGATTTTCAACCATAACGTCCCTACATTTCACATACAGGATCCACTAAACCTGTTGGAGAACTTCTGTACCTTCTACCATTAACATGAAGGTAACACTGGAACACTCACCACATGATCTTCTCTGCTTTATTGTGCCAAGGAAGGGACCCTGGGTCCCTAGAGGGTTCTTCCAGTGGAGCAGAAGCCCTGGCAGATTCTGCTGTGACAGAAAGGCTTTGAGGATGTCCTGAGTCTGTTTTCTGAGAAAAGGCCTAATTAATCACAGAATAATCACATCACCAGTGGGGTAACCACTTGGCTTGGAATGTAGAGATAGAGATAGGTAGATAGCTATGGTTTACCTCTATTGTTATATCTTTAAAGATTTTATACGACATATGAGAAAAGATACCTTACTATCTCATATATTTATCTTATATACTCTATATATGTCCTATATGATAAGATTTTTAGAGGCAACCTGACGTAGTGGATAGCAAAGTGGCCTCAAAGTCAAGAAGTTCTGACTTGAATCTTGACTGGTATATTAACTGTGTTATATAGAAACCATAGATGGCTAAGATTCTATGACTAAGAGATTTTACAATGCTAAGAATAACTGTTAATGGATCTGTTGATTGTTCCAAACAGTCTGGAAGCAAATTTTGAATTCCATGGTAATATTCATACACAACAGTTCATGTCTTTTGAACTAGTAATACTACTAATAATCATATATTCTAATACAAGATTAATAATTTATATGCTCCATTAATATCCTTGCAATGTAAAGAGATCTGGGAGATCTCCATTAGAGTGTTTATGTCTAAACGGAAAAAAAATGTTTAAATGGCCCACTGAATTCTAAAGGAGAAGTTATCTCAGGTTGGATGGGAGGTGCTAAAGAAGAAATTATGTGAACACAAAAGGACATGATGCCAGTGAGAAAGAAAAAGTGAGTTTGGCCTGAAGAGACCAATACCTATACAACGTGATCTTACCAACAAACTTAGATTTTTTAAAAAGTATATACCAGGGCAGGAAGCAGGGAATGAATGTATCACGGGCTTTTAAAAAGTATCAGAAATATGAAGGCTCAAAATAAGCTGAGTAGTAAGGGAAACTAAAGATAATGCAAAGGCTTTTGCAGTTGTAATTTTAACTCCATTGGAGAAACAAAAAAGGATCAAAGTAGATGCAAGACATCTACTTACAGGTGGAAAGAATAGTCATAACTGACGATAGAGAGAAGGTCAAACTACTAATTGCTTTTATGCTTCTCTTTTCTGGAAAGGAAATGACACAGCAAAAATGTCTGACTAGAAGTGGATACTCCAGATGGGTAAAGAGATAGTAAGAGAGCACCTAGTTGCCATTGATGAATTCAAGTCACTTGTATCATATGCGCTACAAATGTAGGTAATTGAAAGAACTGGTAGCTGTGATCACAGAGACTTTGTCAGAAATATCTGAAAGTTCACAGAAAATGGGAGAGGTAGAACAATATTAGAGAAAGAAAACTTTCTCAGTTTTCAAAACAAGGAAGCAAGCAGTCTGCTAACTATAGGCCAGTAAACTTGAATTTGATTCCTTGTATAACATGGAAGGGGCCCTGGCTCTGCCCCTACCCTCACAGGCCAGTGGCTACTTATCCTTCTCAGGTATCCTGGGGGGATGGGAGTATCTTTTTCTCTACTTTCATTGACCCAAATCCTCACAAGTTGTGTTCTTCCTATTTCGGGAGACAATAACCAATACTCCAGTTCCATTTAACCACTTAACACTGGGTTACTTTTACAAAGAGACATTTACTTCAGAGAAGTTCTAAGAATAAACATGCAAACATTTTCTCAAACACTTTGGGAGTATCATTCCCCTAGACTAGCTTGGTGCCTCCTGGGGCAGGGTAAGGAAAAGATTAGGTTCACAGTTTAATTCAATTCCTTTGTAGTGTTAAAGGGTCTCCTGAACTTGCCTTTTTGAGTTGTGATATTTTCCAGAAACACTGGACCTGGAGCATGCAGGAGACCTTGAATGTGTCATGGATGAGGCCCCCCCCAAAAAAAAATAACTGATATAATTTGCTGTTTGCATCCCACATCCAACTCCTTGTGTGTCCTGGGGAATCAAGTCAAGTGCCAGACTGAGAAACTGGTTCTGCAGCTGGGACCCTTGGAGATAAGCAGACCATCATGTCTTCCTAGTCTAGCAGTTCCCGAGGGAAAAGAATGCTGCTTTTTCCAGTTTATTTATTCATAATTTCTCCTCCCCTCAGGGAAGGAATTAGTCTTTTTCCTCTCCTCTATGACTTCCGCTTTTCTCTATAAATTAAATACCAAGTCCTTCCCTGCTCCACTGGATCGTTGGTATAAGGAGTTCCCACACGTATGTACCTTTCTTTGTAATAAATCCAGTTGCAAGTCCGTGTCTTGTGGACTTGTGATATTGTTTTTGGTTTACAATAGCATGAGTCTTAACCAAATTCACTTCCCAAAGTATGCTAGCTTCTTCTAGGCTGTATTCCTGAAGACCACTCTTGATGCTCACTCTCTGATCTTTGAGGCCTCGATGCTGAGCTGGTTGTGATACTCAGCCTGGGGATAATACATCCTGGATTCCTAGGGCTTATTCCCTAACCTTTGAAACTCAAGGTCAAAGAGTCCATTCCTGGTATCTAGAATGGAAAAGAATAAATGTTTCTTGAGCCCATATGGTCTCATTCGCGAGAGTCCTGAGGCTTTTGCCTTAAAAGCATGTTCTATCACTGGCTACCATCACATTGCTCAGAAAATTCTAGAATTTAATGTTATAGCCATATTAAAAAGATGGCTGGTGAACATTTAGAAAGGGAAGCCACATTAGAGACCCAGTATACTTTGATCAAGAAGTCATGTCAGTAACTTTCATTTCCTTTTTTAAAACAGGTTCATCAGAGAGGTGGAGCGAAGAGGCCTTCTACTTCTCGAGGTAGAGAAGCAGGCAGCTAAGCTCACCCAATTTTCCCTCCAAACAACTTTAAAATAACACCTCAAATGAAATTCTGGAGAGGCAGAACCAACAAAAGGTCAGGTGAAACAATTTTCTAGCCCAAGACAGTTTAGGAGGTTGGCAGGAAAGGTTTTCTCACATGGGTAATGGTCAGGGATGAAGCACAGACATCAGCACAGGTGTAACAGCAAGCCTTGGAGGTGGCTGCATTGGCATTGCTTTTTTTTTTTTTAAATAATATGGTTATTATGGTTCTTTATTATGGTTACACTGAAGCAGCAACTTCAGGAGCTCTCAGCCCATAGACTGTGGTGGGATTGGGCAACTGGTCAGCAGTTTGCAGGGGACCCTTTGCTCATGCTGGGTTCCGAATTGTTGAATTGTCCATACATAGTCTCAGTTAGCAGTCCCAAGGCCAAAAGGAGAAATAGCACTTGTGGAAGTAGGGGAGTGGGGTCCCTGGTCATGGTTCCATGGTGGAGAGGAGTGCTTGTGGTCACTCATGGGAGAGTAGGAACCCTGGTCTCAATTCTAAAATGGGGGGACCATTAGCAATTGTGGCTGCAGGAGATCAGGGGACCTGGTCACTGTCCCAGGGCCAGGAAAAGTGCTAGTGCAGGTGGCTTTTCTCCTTCCGGAGAAAAGACCAGAGCAAAGACCAAGAGACAGTGACCACACCTACACTTAGATCATCCCACCCTGGAAGCACCACAAACCTACAGATTCCCAGAGCTGGCTCTGAAAACAGCAGCAAACAAGGCCTGAAGCTTGAGACACTCCATTTGAGTAGAGACCAGAGTTATTTGCCAATATATCACACATCTAGTAAGTGACTGAGGCCAGATTTAAAGTCATGAAGACAGTCTTCCTGACTCCAGGCCCAGCACTTTATCCACTGAGCCACATTCCATGTGATAGAATAATATTGTGTTACAAGAAATGATGAGCACAATGCTTTCAGAAAAATCTGAGAAGAATTATATGAACTGATGCAAAGTGAAATGAGCAGAACCAGGAGAAACATTGTGTACTATAACAGAAATATTGTAAGATGATAGACTGTGAGTAAAGTTTGCTAAACTATTCTCAAAAGTACAATGATCCAAGAAAATTCTGAAGGACTTTTATGATGAAAAATGCTATCCACCCTCAGAGAAAAACTGTGCAAATTAAAGCACGCACACACACACATGTACTTTCTATATTTTTGTCTGCATTTTCTATTGCAACATAGCTAACATGGAAATGTTTTGCACTACTGCAAATGTATAATCTATAGCAACTCGCTTGCCTTCTCAAGGAGGGTGAGAGAAAGGAGGGACAAAGAGAATTTGAATTCGAAATTAAAAAAATAAAAAAGAAGGAAGTGAGGAAAGAATGGCCATATGTATGAAAAATATTTGGAAATTAAAGTAATGTAAAGACAAAAAAAAGAAGAAAAAATAGACTCACTAAAGTGGTAGATATGGGGAATTCTCTTGATACAGTTTCCCCACATTTTACAAAAGCATTTGATAATATATGTGACATTCTGCTACTGGAGATGACAGAGAGCTGTGACCTAGATGTTAATATTATTAGATGGATTCAGAATGGATTGGATAGATAAACTCAAATAGCCACTGTCAATGGGCGATGCCAGTGTGTCAGGAGGTCACCTGCAGACTACCCTTGAAATCTGTGCATGGTTCTGTGCTGTTGTTTCACGTTTTTTTTTTTCTCAGTGACTTGGTTAAAGTCATAGATGGCCTGCTAAGCAAATTTTCAGATGGCACAAAGCTGTGAGGGAAAGATAATACATTAGATGAGTCGAATGGGGGAAAAAAAAGGTCTTGATAGTGTAGAGAAGTGGGCTGAATTCAAGAAGATGAAATTCAGTAAGGGTACATGTGATTCTTTCACTGGGGTCTGAAAAACAGACTTCACAAATAAAAGATGAGGGTAGACTTGCATAGATGGCAGTTGTTGCTTTTTTTTTTTTTGATATTTGTTTTAGTGGATTGCTATGGTACTTCAGAAATGATAATTTCACCCTTCTTGCAAGTGAAGGATTTGTTAAAGTGAGAACTATATGGTTTCATTTATGGGTTTGACTAGATGGCTGCTAGGTTTCTTCCACCTCTCAGATTCTGTTATTCCGCACTTTTCTGTTTGAAAAGGCATGGCTGGGTTTCAGTCTACATCACTGAAGTGAGTATCCATGTCAATGAAATCGCAGATCTATTAACAAAAGAGCAGGTGGCTCTTTTATTTGTTAATAATTTTAATAATGAGTAAATAATAATAATACTAATAAGTAAAATGAGCTGGAGAAGGAAATGGTAAAACACTCTGGTATCTTTGCCAAGAAAATCCCAAATGGGGTCATGAAGAGTCACACGCTATTAATGACTGAAAAACAACAAAAAAAGATTAGTTGCATCAATTGCTCTCTAGTGCCTTTAAAAATTATTACTTTATTAACAAATAAATTATTACTTTATTAACAAAAATGAGTTCCCTCATAAATTGTCTATTCAGATTGTTTGAATAATGCTTAGTGGGAAGCATGGATAGCCCTACAGATATGTTTCAGTTCTTTATAGATTAAATAATGCAGAGTCTGTCATTTGCCCTTTTGCGTATCCCTAGTGCTGAGCACTGTGTCTGGCACACAGTAGGTGCTTAATAAATGATCATTGAAGGACTGAGGGAGCCTTGGAGATCACATTGATATAATCATGAAGCCATTTGAGTATTTAGAAATATTTACCTGATTGATGACAGTCTTCTTTTCATGGTTCAGAAAAAATGTTTTTATTTGTTTTTTAAATAATTTATCCCATTTTCATTTTAAAAATAATTATTAGGTTTGTATTTTCTTTCTTATTCTATTTGAAGGGAATGCAGATTGTCTGATTCTTGTTATTCTTCATTGCCTCACATCTAGGAAAACTGTTCTCATTAAATTCTTCTATCTTATATTAATAACTATGTAATATCAATAAAGGAACCTTTAACTTCAACTTTCAGTTAGTCATAGAAAGGAGCTATACTGTGGGATCATTTTAATCCATGACATTTTCTTTTTCCTTTTCCTTCTTCCTCACATTCTTGCACCTTCTTCTTTTCTCCCTGCCATACATCTAAAACATCCTTCTAAAATATTGAATGATGTGGCCAATGTGATACTTTGATTATTTTCACATTACTTGCCCCTAATTTATGCTGGTTTTAAAGTACTTCTGTAACTGAAATGAGAAACGCAAGTTGTTTTAATTACTTATCTTTTGAACTGGGAGGCATAGCTGTTCAAATAATTCTTTGCAGTCAATATATTTTTCTGAAACTTTCAAAGTTTGATTGCTTTTCAAATATCCCTGACTTGCTAGTACAGTTCCCCCCCCCCCACACACACATTAAGGTCCTCAACAAATTCTTCTTGGATTGGATTGAAAGAAACTGAAAACTGAATTTTGTGCATAGTTAATTTGGTGCTTATGGCCAATTTTCTTAATTTTAGATACATTTAATGCCAGCTTTTCTGATTGTCCCTTGCTCTCCTTCAAATGAAGTATGTGATGATTTTGATTGATGTAGGTTTGTAGATACTTCTTGAAAACTTGAAGTATTTTCTTACCTTTATTATATTGGTATGTTGTTAAATACTCTTCTAAATGTATATCATAGATGGTTTCCACCAGTCGTGGGAAAGTTCTCCTCTCTTTATGCCCCCAGTTTCCTAGGATGTCATGCTCAAATTGTGAGCTTCTGGGTTGTTAGCAATGCTAAGATAGCTACATTGTGATCTTTCTTCCATGTCCGCTATTTGATTTAGCATGTTTTCCAAATCTTTAAATGATCCAATGATTTTATGCACCTATATTTTCTCTACTATGTGTCGACTAATTCTGTTGTACACTGTAGTGAGTTTTCATTGTTTCCTAAATTTTCTCTGGTAGCCTCAATATTGGTTACTTTCTTCATTATTTACTAAATATATTTTAGTGTCTTTTAATTCTAGCTTAATTTTCTTCCATCAATTTACTATTTCTTTAAGGTCTTTTTTGATATAGCTTTGTGATTTTGTTACTAATGTTCACTCCAGGTTTTGTTGTTTAATGTATCATTTAACCATTTGAAGATATCTTTTGTGATGTCTTGCACAGTTTCTAATTAATGCATGTCTGCTGCTTCTCGTAGGTTAGTTGCAGGCAGCTAGGTGATGCAGATGATAAAGTCTTGGCCCTGGAGTTAGGAAGACTCATCTTCCTGAGTCCAAAGTCAGCCTCAGACACCTATAGCTGGGTGACCTTGGGCAAGTCACTTAATTTTCTTTGTCTCAGTTCCTCATTTGTAAAATGAGCTGGAGAAGGAAATGGCAAAACACTCTGGTATCTTTGCCAAGAAAATCCCAAATGGGGTCATGAAGAGTCACATGCTTTTAATGACTGAAAAACAACAAAAAAAGGTTAGTTGCATCAATTGCTCTCTAGTGCCTTTAAAAATTATTACTTTATCCTTTGCTCATTTTAAAGTTTCAATTTTGTGTGGCTTTTAACTGTTTTCATTTTCCTTGGTGTTTCTCTCTATTTCCTCCTCCTCCTCCTCCTCCTTCTTCTTCTTCTTCTTCTTCTTCTTCTTCTTCTTCTTCTTCTTCTTCTTCTTCTTCTTCTTCTTCTTCTTCTTCTTCTTCTTCTTCTTCTTCTTCTTCTTCTTCTTCTTCTTCTTCTTCTTCTTCTTCTGTTAGGGGCATGTAAGGAATCTTATTAAGTTTCCTTTACCTGGAAAGTAATCGATTCACTATTTTTTTTGAACCTAGTGGCTTGCCAACCAAGAGTCTCCCTGTAGCTCTCCCCCTTAGTCCAAGCTGGATCCATAACCCACCTCTGTGGTCAGAATGATCCAGTTAGTGTTTGGCCCTTGTTCCTACTCCCTGATTTAGAAAAATGCCTCCGTGTGTTTTCTCATTGAGTTTCCCATCAATATTCAGTCTGTTGTTCTCCCTAGATCTTTGCTGTAGAAGCAGGTGGAGTGTTGGATGGAAGGAGAGCTGGGTCACCGTGCTTCTTTTTCTCCCATCTTGGCAGGTATATGAAAGTAATTCTTACCAAAGAGACAGCATAGACTAAAGACTAAGCATAATAACTGAGTGACATCATGGACTGCTTAGCATCTCCCTTCCTGATATTCTGAAAATTAGGTGCATTTAGTAACCTGAACCTTTTATTTGATCCTTGTGAAGTTTACTGAGAAAAAAGTGAGAACTTTTTAAAAAAAAATTATTTCCTTACTATGCCCAAAACATGTGCATACCCTTTGACCCAGCTATAGCACTTCCAGGGCTATATCCCAAAGAGATCATAGAAATGAGAAAAGGACCCACATGTACAAAAATATTCATAGCAGCTCTTTCTGTGGTGGCCAAGAATTGGAAATTGAAAGGTGCCCATAAGTTGGGGAATGGCTGAATAAGTTGTGGTATGTGAGTGTAATGGAATACTATCGTGCTGTAAGAAATGATGAGCAGGCAGACTTTCCAGAAAAACCTGAAAAGACTTGTATGGTCTGATGCTGAGGGAAGTGAGCAGATCCAGGAGAATGTTGTACACAGTAACAGCCCTTCTCAGCAATGCAAGGATCCAAGACATCTCCAAAGGCCTCATGATGGAAAATGCTATCTACATCCAAAGAAAGAACTATGGAGTTTGAATGCAGATTGAAGCATACTATTTGCTATTTTTTCTTCTGTTGTGTTTTGTTTCCTCTTTCTGGTGGATCCTCCTATTGGTTTTCTTACAACATCACCAATGTGTATGAATGTATATGTATATCTTATATCAGATTGTGCACCATCTTGAAGAGGAAAGTGGGGAGGGAGGGAGAGGAAAATTTAAAACTGAAAAGCTTATGGAAGTGATTGTTGATAATTTAAAATAAATTATTAAAGTTAAAAAAATTTTAAAAATAATTCTTTCCTTCACTAGGCAATTAGGAATCCTAATAGCTGACAGTTCTATAGAGCATGTTAAAGTTTACAAGATACTTTTGTACGTTATTTCATTTTACCTTCAGTGTAACTCTATGAGGAGCATATGTACACAAGTGGCTCAGAACATCACTTGGGGATCTTTGTTCATGGGTTATTTTTCCTTTTCCCGAGCTGACAGAAAGATGGCATTTCTCTGTGTTAATTAACCCAAGTCTGGGTGACAGCTACAGAAAATAGGATAAGTTATGCATGTAGAAGGGTTTGCCTTGGAAAGAAGAGCCGACTCTTCATAAGAGTCACAGGTGAAGGAAGAGAGAGTGAAAGATGGCGTCTGAGAGATGTAAGCTGAGGAAGAGGGGAAAAGAAAATAGACTCATATTGTTGTTGTTGTTGTTGTTGTTTGGTGGACTGTGGGGTTCTTAGCTGAGAGAGTGAAGAGAGGGTAGACTGAGGAAGATCGAGGAAGAATGAAGGTTTGGAAAAGCCACTGTAGTGAGTGGTATAGGGGGTCAATTAGGGACACAGAGAAGAATTGTCTTGCCACAGTTGACATTATGCAACTTAATTTGTAGTGTATCAAGTTTTGTAATATTCTACAGCTTTGTTCAGACAGCTAGGTGGCACAGTGGATAGAGTGCTAGCCCCGGAGTCAGGAAGACTCATCTTCACGATTAGACACCTACTAGCTGTGTGAGCCTGGGGAAGTCACTTAACACTGTTTGCCTCAGTTCCTCATCTATAAAATGAGATGGAGAAGGAAATGGCAAACTACTCCAGTGTCTCTACCAGGAAAACCCCAAATGGCATCACAAAGAGTTGGACATGAATGAAAAAGAACACAATAGCTTTGCTCGGTAGTATGTATGTAAAAGCAGGGGCACCAGATTTGGCGAGCAAGCTAAGACTGAGTCTTGGCAGGGCAAGATCAATGATTCACTAAAGAGGAAACAGACTTGATGGAAGAGGACAGTGTAGAGTTGAAGTGGTTCACCAACGGGAAATATGGGGAAGGGAGAAAAGTGTAGCCAGTGTAGGGGATATGGTCTGGGAAATAACTAAGGAGTAGAGGAATTGGAGGTCAGGGTGAGAATGAAAAACAGCGTTTGGGGTTACAAGGCAGAGGCAAAGGTGGAATGACAACAGATTGTCATCAGATAAGTGAATTTCGAATTCTTGAATGTGGAAGTGTGATATCTGTTGCAATATCAAGAGTATGACAATCACATTGTGACGTCTGAGATGGGGTAGAATAGGTCATGGGAGACAGTGTGTTTGAGGGAATATCAATATGTGTTTTGAAGTTCTCCAACATGAGAATAAGAATTGAGAAGGTAAAGACCATGAGCGAGGCAATGATCTCCTTTATAAAATAATGAGATCGTTCTGGAAGTCAGTAGACAACAGCTATGAGAATTCAAGTTGAATGGTAGATATGGATTGACTGAACCTCAGAGAAGAAGTTTGTATATAAGTGATATAGAAGGATAGCTTGGAGCCAGCAATGGGAAATAAAGTATTCCAACTCCTCCACCTTGACTAGTGAGTGGGAAGTGGGGAGATAGTGAAAGTACACGTAGTACCAGAGATGGTGGCCAGGGAAACTCTGTCATCAGGACTGAAAGCCAGGTCTCAATGAGAACCAGAAGACAGAGTAGTGAGAAAGGAAAATATTTAAGATGAAGGCTAGCGTGTTGTTTACTGAGCTGGTGTTCCAGAGAGGATAGTGGAAGGTCTTGGTGGCTTCAGTGAGATACTGGACAATAGTGAATGAAGCATGAATAATGACAGCTAGGGGTTAAGAATCATTGGGATGGGAAGGGCACGATGGATTAGGGATTTGCCGGTCCCTTAGGAATGAGTTCAAGTAGTTTATCAACATCCCTAAGGATCTGGTCTCATGGTAGGGTCCTTCTGTGGCATTATACAACTCAGGCAAATGGATCAATTGAGGAACGGTGTTTCTCCCCTGACCTTGCAGGCAGGAAGAGGCCAGCTGAGGAGACAGGCTCCAGAAGGAATGATGTTTTTCCCCTTTCCCACAAAAAGGAAGAGGTTAAGTGAGGTAAGGCCAACTGCCTCATTTTACAGTTGAGGAAAATGAGGCACATTTGAACTTTCTGACTCCAGGTCAACTGTTTTTGCCAGTTACTTAATATTTTTTTTTTTTTTTTTTCTGGGTATAGTCAGAGAGGGGAAGTTGTCGTTTGCTATTTCTCTTGGCATCCAAAAAATATCTTATATCTGACAATTTAAGGCATTTTTGTTTGTAATCATGCCTTTGACTTGTGGTTCTAATAAGTTATTCTCTTCAATTCAGTGTTTTTGAACATCATAAATGGTCCTTTGGAAGATCAAGATAAAATGAATAATATAGCCATTCTCCCCAGAGACACTTATAATTGAGTTGGAAAAAGGAGGCACATGAATTAGTTAGATAATTAATAATTTAAGAACACATAACTGATTGTGGAAATTAATTGTGTGGACAATAAGTGCCATAAAAGTTAAGAGAAAGAAGAGTCTCTTTTGGCTGAGGTATTGAAGCTGGGGGAGGGTAGTTTCAAAAAAGGTAAATGAGTAGGTGGATAATATTTGGACTGCAGAGGGGAGTAGGAAGTGTTATCTACTATGTGCCAGAAGGTATTCTAAATGCTTGGGATATAAAGACAAAACTGAAAAAGTCCTTGCCCTCCCCTTGCATTCTATAGGGGAGAAAACAGTTGTTCAGTGTTGTTGTTCAGTCATTTCAATTGTGTCATGACCCCATGGTAGTTTTCTTGGCTAAGATCCTGGAGTGGCTTGCCATTTCCTTCTCCAGATCATTTTACAGATGAGGAAACTAAGGCAAACAGAGTTAAGTGACCTGCCCAGGGTCACACAGCTAATAAGTGTCTGAGACCAGATTTGAACTCAACTGGAAGTTCATTTAAACTTCCAGTAGAAGACTACTCTGGATTAGTCTTTCTGACCCCAAACCTGATGCTCTATCCACTGTGTGACCCAGCTACACACACACACACACACACACACACACACACACACACACACACACATACACACATGTATATGTATATATGCACATGTGTAATGTTACATATTATATGTAAATCCACTCCAGTATCTTTATCAAGAAAACCTCAAATGGGGTTGGACACAAATGAATTGAATAACAATAAGAAAAATATTATGCATAATATTTATACATGCAAATACATATATTCACATGTGTACTTATATGCACATATACATGGATATACACACACACTCATATATACATGCATATGTGTATGTGTGTTTATATATAATAGGTCCAGTTACAGAATAATTTTAGGAGAGGAAGGTCCAAGCAACTAGGAGCATCAAGGAAGCCCTCATGAAGGCAGTAGCTCTTGAGCTCAGTGAATCAGGGCTTGTAAAAAGCAGAGGAGAAGAAAGACCACATTCTGGGAACGGAGGAAAGCTCGTGTAAGGAGATGGAATGTCAAACATGAGGAAGAGTAAGGAAGGTAATATGAAAGGACCACAGAGTAAGTAAAAGGGACTAATGCAAAGTAAGCCTCAAAATGCAGGTTCAGTTCAATCCAGAAGGAAGAACAGAATGAACAAAGATACAGAGACAGGAAGTGACTTGATATCCTCAGAGTATAGCAAGGAGCAGTGGACTGATGTTGGGTAGAAGTGAGAAATAAAGTTGTTTAGGGAGCAAAGTGTCCATGCATAGCAACAGAAGAAGGCAAGCAAAAACAAAACCAAAAACCCAGTGGTATTTCCATAGTTACTTTTAATACAATGTTCCAGATGTACTCATCTTGCCTGATTCACAACTGTATATTGTCAAGGGGCTACCGGAATATAATTGCAGTTTACAGGAGAATGGACAACACTCCTTGGAAAAGGAGTCATTAAATCAGCATGTCTTGCCTCTATGGAATCTACTATTCATCAATCAGCCTTACATAATTACTACATAGGGAGAACCACAGAAATTTGAATTTTTATCATGCTTTCATAGTTTTCATTTTTGTTAGATCTTGTTTCTAAAAAACTGCAGTAGCAACATCTGTAAGTAGCTTTGGGGTCAGGAAAAAATGTTAATCTAAGAAAATCCTGGGGGAAAATAAAGTCAAATATAAATAAGGAAAGTCATGGTATACCAGAGTGAGAATGAACTAGGTACGTGTTATGGAGACATTCAGAAAGGGAGACTAGCACTCTGTTTTGCTCAGTTGTCTTGTATTTTGTGCATAGGTGATAGGGCTCTTATGTGTTCAGATGTATTTGTCTCTTGTAGCTAGACCCTCCCAAAGTCTACTCCCAAGGAGCCACTTATTCAGAGGACACACACACACACACACACACACACACACACACACACACACACACCCCAGCTCAATAAGTGCTAACACACAGATGCAATTGACCTGCTGTCTTACGTGGCATAATTGCAGGCCTTGTATCCGGATTTGCTAAGCAGTCAAATCTGCCAAGGAGTTCAGAGACAAGCTAACCCTCTTCACTTCTCCTCTATTAAATTCCCGGCAAATTGTTGTGACTGGATAATTTAAACAAGCTGTGAAAGACAGCCTTTTGTATGAGAAGCAAAAGAGTGAGACTGCAGTTGTACCCCCAGAATCGTTCGGTGTTTATTCAAATAAGAGCTTTGAAAAGGGCTTGTTCCATATGAGAAGTGATAGAGAAAGTTTAAAAGCTTAGCCTTGGCAATTACGGGACGTGTGTGTGTGTGTGTGTGTGTGTGTGTGTGTGTGTGTGTGTGTGTGTGTTTTTCTCCTCTTTAGCTTGTTCTCAATGGCTGACAGCCTTCTTGTCAGACCAATTACTTTAAAACAATTGTTTCATTTGGAGTAGATGCTGTGGTCCAAATCACCATCCCTTTTCAGTGACACATTCAATTAAAACAATTCTGAATAGGAGTTCTGGAGAGCCTACTGTGCCTTGTCCAATCTTATCAGTCAAAAGAGAGCAATCTCAGAGACCTGAGCACAGAGCGATTCCATTGTCAGGTGGTTTGAACATGTTGCATCTTCCCAGGGTTCCTAAGTCTCTTCCTTCCTGGTGCCTTTTGCAGCCAATGACAGGCTTTGTCTCAGCAGTATGCTGGACCACAATGCCAAGGAGGCTTATGGCAGTAAATAAGATGGCAGCTGTGACAGTGCTGACAGCTGGTTGCAGCTCAGGGTGGCAGGCTGAACCGGACTGTGAGCAGTTGGGGTAGCAGTGAGGTATGACCACCATTACTAGTTGGCAGATGTCAGTTTCCACACTAGTAGTTACAACATGATGGAACTGACACCCTCCCATCATTATAAAAACCAGTAGAACTTTAAACACATTCTGGACCACAGTAAGTTCTGTGCTTGGTCTGGGCCCAGCAGGAGAAATTCTTACACATTTGTATAAAAAACAAACAAACAAACCAAAAGAAACATGTCCTTATCCTCATCACTTTGTCCTGTCCTTATAAAATTTTATCCAATTTTTGCAAAAAACAATACTTCTGCATGGTAGTGAAGCACATATATACCCATCATTTATAAGGAAGCCCAAGTTACGAAAAAAGAGTATGGTGTGTTGGCAACAATTCTGAAGTCATGCTAGAGATAAGCAATTGACAATGATCCAAATTCCTTTGTGTGGAAATTTTAGAAGACTGAATCCCAATCTCCTCTTGCTGTATCATAACCATAAGCAAACCTCTCTTTGGGGTCCCTGATTAGCACTCCTGAAATCTACAACAGATTTTAAAAATGATGTAGATAAGTGTAGATAAAATCTACATCATGGAAAGAGCAATGGATTCAATGTCAGAGGACTTTCAAATTCTGCCCCTTCATCCCAAGACCTTCCAGAGTAAAATTTATGATTTAAGATTCCCATGACCATGAAAAAATAAAAAAAATGTGTCATATATTGAATACAGCAGATGTGGCAGAGTAATAAAGTACTTTATAAAGAGGATTTGTTTCTCAAAAGAATAATATAAGCTAAGAAAGGAGCAATTATTATGATCTCTCATTTACACAAGAAAAGACAAATAGTAATTGCTAAGGGAGAGCCAGTTTGTTAAGCCACGTGGTGAACAGACATGGAGCAAAGACTCTTGCCACCTTACCATTGAAGTAGCTAGGTTAGGTAAATAGGGCACTTCCTCGGGATCTGAAGTAAGAACCTGCCATTCTAGATTGGATAGTGACAGTGCTGAGCCTGGTGGCTGCCAGTCAATCATACCATTTCTCTCCTATATGTGAGGCCTCTAGCAAAATGACATTGGCACAAGTCAACATCTCCCCTAGATGTATGTTTAAGAAAGCATGTGCTGGGGATGACATATTTGGACAGCTCTTTTCCTTTCCAAGGTAAATGTGGTAACTTCAAATTCTAGAGCACTGGGGATTAATGGATCATAGTTTGCAAACCGGCCAATAACACAAGGATGTGCAATTGTCTAAGGGTGGGGTAGGGTAGTGCAGAAGGTGGGGAGCTGAGGAAGAAGAAAAAGAAGAATGTTGATTTTGATTGGCTTCATCCCCCTGGCTCAGAAGCCACAGCTTACAGGCATTAGGCAGGGTTACTAAGCTGCTGCTTTGCCACAGAGGGTTGATTAAGAGGTGATGTAGTTGGGTTTGGCAGCTGTCTTCTATAGATATGTGAAGGACAAAGTAGGAGGTGCATGGAAAAATCTTGTTGAAGGAAGATGCATTATTCTTCCCACCCTTCCCCCTTCCATATTATGCTTTCTGGGAATATCTGTTCCTACTTTTTCTTACTTCATTGTGGAATGAGGAGTCAAGTGATAAAAATAAATAATAATCTTAATAATAGACAGCATTTGTATGGGGAAGCTGGATAGTGTGGTAGAGAGAGTGTCAGGCCTGAAGTCAGAAATTCTCATCTTCCTGAGTTCAAATCTAACCTCAGACACTGGGCAAGTCACTTTAACCCTATTTGCCTCAGTTTCCTCATCTGTAAAATGATCTGGAGAGGAATATCATAAATAATTCCACTATCTTTGCCAAGAAAACTCCAAATGGGGTCACAGATAGTTGGACATGACTGAAGCAATTGAACAACAAAAGCATTTGTATAGCATTTTAAGATTTGGAAAGCACTTGCCTCTGTTGTCTAATATCCTTGCAACCCTATAAGAAAGTGATCCAAATGAGGAAACTAAGGCCTAGAGAGGGCATGTGGCTTTCCCAAGGTCACACATGAAGTAAAGTGGCAAAGTCAGCATTTCGACAGCTTCTGTGACTCCTGTGACAATACATCACAAGTGACTTTGCCCATGTTTGTCTCAGAGCACCTGAGACAGGATTCAAACTTAAGCCTTCTTTAGTCTACATCTTAGGCTCTCTCATCTAGACCCCACCCTCCCCCCCCCACAGCTGCCTCAATACACATACCTATGGACAGACCTACACACACAACTTTTCAGGTCCCTAATAAATGCTTTGGGGATTAAATGGTCAGCAGATTATTATTTTCAAATGCAGGGCCCTAAGAGCTGTGTTTCTTGGGAGTGTGAGCTCCTTTAAGGGGACCTATTTGTCCCTTTTTGTCTGTGAGTAGTAGGAAGAAATTAGGTGATGTCCTTAGATGGTCAAATGATTGGTGATTAAAGATTGAACCCTAACCAGCTTCATTCATCTCCTATCTCCCCTATCTATATTCCATCACCATTGTCCATAGAAACCATGGGATTATACTGTAGTTTGAGAGTTTAGAAGGGACCTCAGAATCCTTCTGGTCTAAACCTCTCATTTTATAGATGGGGAAATTGAAGCCAAGGGAAAACAAGATCATACAGATCACACAGCTTTTAGTAAACTAAGTTTTCCACACAGGAAAAATATGCTTACACTTCCCCAGTGTCACAAAGTATTAAACAAAGTTCATAAACAGAATCTTTATCTGAAAGCCAATCACTGAGATTGGAGTATACTTTCCAGAAAGAATTTTGGGGTGTGTGTGTGTGTGTGTGTGTGTGTGTGTGTGTGTGTGTGTGTGTGTTTTCTCTCATGATGACAGCAAATGGGACCCAGCAGGTTCATGGGCTCATAGATCTAGAACTCAAAAGGACCTTAGAGTCCCTCTAGTCCAACTCATTTTACAGAGAAGGAAACTGAGGCCCTTAGAGGTTAAATATCTTATCCTAGGTCACAAAGTTAGGAAGTGACAGAGCTGAAGTTTGAACCCAGGATCTCCAACTCCAAACCCTGTGTTTTTTCTGTTGGCCCACATTTCCTCCATGACTTTTGGCCTGACAAATTGGCATGTAGGAAAAAAAAAACCTGAAGAATCAACAAGTTTGACTCCCAGGGTCAAGGGTCTGAGAAAGGAACTGAACCCTAAGTTCTTTAGTCTTGTTAACAATTGAATTCTGGTGTCTCTGGGCAAATCCGATGGGAATAACAATGCTTTCTGTCCAAGAACACCATTATGTAATCTGATTGCTCAGTAACAACTCTAAAAACAGAATATTTCTTTGAAATTTCAGAAGCCAAAAAGGAAAATCTCCAAATGAAATTGATTAAAATCAGCATTCCCTGGCTTGGGGAGGCTCCCATTTGCAAGCTTCCAGGAGAATAACTGGGAAGACATTTTGTTATTGGCCAACAAAATATTTGCTAAAGGTAAAAAGTACTTGTAATGCTCATGACCCACTGTGAAAAATCATCCTGCAGAAGGAAAACATCTTCCTGAGCCCAGCTGGTTTATGCCCTGAAGCATGATTATAATGTTAACCTTGAAAGACCCTAATGGAATGATTCTGCTGCTCTTGGTCTATATATTATAGGAAGCAGAAGCGCATGCCTGGAACTGTTGTGATGTACGGTCTGTGGTCGAGCACAGCGTGTAACTGAGATTACAGTGTGACCCACAGTCTCCTCATCATAACTCCTATTTTTTCTCCTCATGATGCACCTCTCAAAATTTAGCCCAGAAGGGAGAAACGACTCCTTAATGATGGCATGTACATTATTGATGGGGCAATAGGGTGGTAAAGAGATAACCCTGGGTGTCTTGTTTGCCAGTTGATAACCTGAGTGAGCACATTCCCTGGGGAAAACATGTTTTGTAGAATATCATTTACCAATTCCATCTCTTGCCAGTAATAGCTTTGCAAAATTTGAACACCTTTCCTTTAACCCCTATATAAGCCTGAATCTTTACTGCAGCACTTAATTAAGGCATTCAATTAAAACTCTAAGACAGAAACACAAGTTTGGGGTACATGGAATAATGTATGGCTGTCTGATCTAGAGAATTATTTTCCTTGTATGAAAACATGTATTTTAAAACTGGACGCAACCTCAAAGGACATCTAATCAGATCTCTCATTTTACAGGTGAGGAAATTAAGGCCCCAAATGATTAAGTGACATTATCAAGAAGATAGTAAGTTGTTAACAGAGTATACTCAAATCTAAATCTGACTGCAAATCCAGTGTTCTTTCCTACGTTCAAAATTTTGCTTAATGCCTCCTGAATGGGCATCCCGATTTATAAAACACCCATCTTCTATGCACTTGGGAGGGCTTTGGTTCCAGAGGTAGAGAACCAAAATTCAAATCTCCTTTCTGGTGCTTACTACTTCCTGGGTGGACCTCAATATCCTCCTTTGGAAAATGAGAGTACTCAAATAGGTGGCATCTAAGGTGCCTTACAGCTCTAGATGAATGCCTGAACTCCTGTGCCTTTCCCATTGATTTGAATAAAAGTCTTTTTAGACTAAATAAAATAATTTTTTTTTAAATGAAAGTCTTTTTATCTCCTCCTCTGGGCTAATTCTCCAACTCCACATATTTATAAGTCTGGTCCTCAGAGGAGTGACTATCTCTAGAATTCAAAGCTCACACATATAAGGTACCTTCCTATGAATACTTACTCCTAAACTATTGCTCTTGAGCCCCCACTGGTGAGTTTGCTCCTGACAATCAGGTAGTTGACATAATTAGCTCTAATGGAAGGTATTTATGAAGATGGCATAAGAAGAAGAGTAGCTGCAAAGCCTTCCCATCATTAACCTAAAGTACTCTTCCACAAGTATATCAAATATATACAGTGCCTTTGGGAAGAATGGGCACAGACTTAGAACACAATAATTCTGAGGCACATATTTAGGTAACAGATATAGCTAAGACAACTTATGCTTCTGTCACCATATAGTCCTAGTGTTCTGTGTTTTCTCATGTGCTGGGGTACAGAGTCCTGTTGGGCAGTTTCTTTAGCTGGATTCCCTGGACTTGATCTTCTCCCCAGCTTGGCTTTAAGCCATCCAAACTCCTATCTTGAAATGCCTGTCACTAGTTTTTTATTTATTTTTTTCTTGGAGGTGCTTAGAAAGCTGCCTGGCTTTTTATGCATTTGTCTGGAGATTGTGTGTCGCCTTGCCTTGGAATGTTTGATTCTCATAACTTCTCCCTGCTGGATACAGTGTCCCTTACTGTGTGAATAGATCTAAGACAAGATGGTATGACCCATGGGCTAGGTGAGGGGAAAGGGAGAGAGCAAATCCTTTCCCATATTCCCTCCCACACTGTCTCCTGGTGCAGGGGACACATTTCAGAAAGCTACTCTCAAATTTGAAAGCCTCGGATCCTCAAATTTGTTGAGAACTTGGATGTCTTAGTATTTTAAAGCATTTCAGGGGAGTGATCAGCCTTTTTCTAGCCAATGGTTAGCTGTTCTTTCAATTTAGAGAACTCCTTCACACTTCATGAAAGAATGGCTTTGGACTTTACTAACACATTAATATGTCCAGCTCTGTTATCTGACCTTAATTTTCTGCAATTGTATAATCTAGCTGTCTGGAGAAAACTAAATACCCATGTGTGCATGCACTTTGTCCCATACACACAAATAAATCCCTGAGTACCTTCAGGAAGCCAGTGGATTCCTTCATGGAATGATGGCTTTTTACTATTATGAAAATTGCGTATCATTCTTCTAATGTATCAATGCCAATACATCATAAAAATAAGGCAAGCTTTAGTGTGAGGACAGCAAAGCAGAGACCATGGTGAAGTAGTGATAATGCTGACTTTGAAGGTTCAAAGCTTGGTTTTGCCATGTACTATCTGTATGATGCTGGGCAAGTCACTGAAACTTTCTAGCTCAAAATCTATATTCTTTATAAGTCACATCTGTCCAACATGCCCATCTCAGTTCAAGATCAGTTCTCAATAAACAACAGTTTACATTCAATCTTCCCCTGCATACAAGCAAATTATATCCCCTCTCAAAGCTAGAACATCATAATTCTAAAATGGCCACTTGACTTTTTTGGTTAATTTATAAGGGTCTTGGAAGCTGGATACAATTTTAGAATCAACTTTTTTTTTCAGAGCAAAAAACTCTCTCTTTGTAACATAAGTCCTGAAATGATAAATAACCTAAAATCTTTGTAGTTAACATTCCTGAATGGAATTCAAGAGATTTTTTTTTTTTTGCTCTGAGGTCATTAGGAATTTATGAGCCATTTTTCTTTTCTCAGTTCTTCCTAAGAAGAAGCTACAAGTACTGAGAAGACTCCAGGCATTTGACACTTGACAAAAAGAACCAAGTTAGAATGTGAAGAGAAGCTGATTTCAGCCTTCTGAGGAAATGTGGAGAGTAATTCCAGTGGAGACATAGAACCCTGAAACTAAGGAGAAAACATCTTTTTCCTCTTCTCACATTGATCACATTTTGTGCTCTGTGATATAGAAAATTAAAAATTTTAAATTCTTAAACTGTTTTCATCATTTTCTGTTAAATTTTCTATTACTTGTACATGCTTACCTCCCCACCCCCAGCATAATTTTGTCGTTACTACTATATTACAGAAAAAAAAAGTACTGGGCTTAAGCTATTCTCAGGGGCTTTTGCTTTCCTTTTCTTGGTAAATTCTGGATTGATAGACAAGTAGGAAGAGAAGTAATTTAGCCTCCAGAAGAGAAAGATGGCTGACTGGGTGACTGAGGACAACTTAATAATTGCCTTCAAGGACATTAATGGCTATCATACAAAGATTGATGACCAGTCCTTCATCTCCCATTTAGGTTATAATAAGAAAAAATCACAACAAGAGGGATCTAGGCTGTGTGTGTACATACCTATATGTATATATGTACACACCTATATGTCTACATGTGTATACACACATGTATATACATATAGACATATAGGTGTGCACACATATACATATATACATATGTATATACATATATACATATGTGTATCCATATACACACATATGCATGCACATATATACATACATGCATATATGTCTGTGTGTGTATATATACATATATATATATATATATATATATATATATATATATATATATATATATATGATTATTAAGAATGAATGGGCCTCTCCCCTCCCTCTCTTCCATTTCCCCTTCCTCCTTCTTCCCTTTCTTCCTTCTTTCCTCCTTCCTTCCCTTCCTTCATTTTTTCTTTCCTCCCTCCCTTCCTTCCCTTCTTTCCTATTCTCTTTCCTTTATATTCCCCTCCCTATTTTTGTCTCTGTTTTTACACTGGCTGTAATCCATGACTAGAATGCTTTAACCCCCATAATTTCCTCTTTTGAATTTTCCTGGCTTCCCTCAGGACTCGGCTCAAATCCCACCTTCTATAGGAAACTTTTGACATACAGTCCTTGAAAGCAGGGACTGTAGAAGGTTACCCCCCCTTTTTTTATTCCCAGGGCCTACCATTGTGTCAGAGCACATAGCAAATACTTAAGGCATGCTTGTTGATTGTAGACTGATTGACAGAGCCAATGAATCAAGTATTTGTATAGATCTATAACTAGGAATTCTGTGCCCTGGGGCAAGTATCATAAACTAGGTTCTAGTTGAAGAAGCATGAAGTGTTTTAGCAGAAGTAGGGACTGAGGCATTTTCTTGTGAAGGAGAGATGGTTAGGGAGACCAGTGGGGTTAGAGTAGGAACTCATTCTATCTGGTAGCTTCCTATTTCAATGAACTGCTCTTGCTTTCTAGGTACTAAGCTTTATTGTTCCTATTCTTGTGGAGGCCTCATATTCTTACTGAATCTGTGATCTCATTGACTCCGGTCAATGCAGTTCACAAACACATGATCATTGTGCTCAATTCTTGTCTATTTCAGCCTAAGTTTTCTAAAATTCTAGAAATGCTACCCTGATTATGGTGTTGTATTTTCATGTTAAAATATTATTCACAAGATAGTAAAACACTGATTTATGAATATGACATGAAATGCATATTTATGGACAGACTGTTAAAAATGGCTGATCTAATGGATCTTCTAGTTAAGATTGTACAAGTAGGCTGAAGTACAATGAACTACTCTTTAAATACTGTAGAAAACCATCTATGCCATTTCCAGTGATGTTTGGGAGAAGTATTTGAAATAAGTTTATGATGCTAAACTTACTAATTATTTTTGGAGATGCATGAATCCCAATTTAAGAATCCCAGCTCTAAGGACAAAATGCTTTCGACTCTAAACAATTTTTATCATTTTAGATTAAAAAGAAAAAAAGAATTAGTAAGCAACCTATTTTGTGATAAGGTCATAAATTAAGAAGTGGGAAAGGCTTTTAAGATTATCTAGTTGAAACACCTTGTTTTTACAGTTGAGAAAAATGAGGTTCAGAAGGGTTATGAGATTTGCCCAAGGTCACGGAAGAAGTAAGTGTTCAATGCAGGATTTGAATTGAGATACTTTGAATACAAAATCATCATTCTTTGCATTTCACCAGTTAACTATTTAGTCAGTCAACAAGCATTTATTAAGCACCTACTATATACCTGGCACTGTGTTAAGTTGTGGGCAGATAAAGAAAGACAAAAAAAAATACCAGCTCTCAAGAGTTTACAATCTGATGAAAGACATCATGCAAACAACTACATATAAATGTGATAAATTGGAGATAATTAACAAAAGGGAGTCACTAGGACTAAAGGGAATTGAGAAAGCCTTCTTGTAGAAGGAAGGCCTTTAGTTGAGCCTTGAAAGAAGTTAGGGAAGCCTGGAGATAGAGATGAGGAGGGAGTAAGTGCAAGTGGAAATGGATGTCCACATGGGCATGAGATGGACTGTCTTGTGCAAAGAACAGCATAGATGGTATGTAGGTGGAATGGAGGGGAGGTATCAAAAGAGCAGAAAAGTAGGAGGGGGACAAGTTATAAAAGAGTTTAAAAGCCAAATATACAATTTTATCTATGATCTTAGGGGTGATAGGGAGCCAATAGAATTGACTGAATGGGGAGGGCAGGAAGTGGAAATGATCAGACCTGCACTTTAGGAAGATCACTTTTACATCTGAGTGGAGGATAGACTGGCAAAAGGCTTGAGGCAGGAAGATCAAGTAGAAATCTAGTTTAGGCAGAAGGTGATATGGACTCACACCAGGTTGGTGGCAATATCAGAGGAGAGAAAAAGGGCAAATATTTGAGACATTATTTAGAAAGGTAGAAATGACAAGATTTGACAACTGTTTAGAAATAAGGGGTGAGAAAGAAAAATGAGTTGAGTATGATGCCTAAGTTGAGAACCTTGAGGGCTGAGAGGATGGTAAAAATATAGAATGTTGGAGAAATATTAATTGTTCATGTGCAGGCTGAGCCAATATAATAAAAATGAAAATTTACTTATTCACTGCCATATCAGTTAAAGTGCCAAAAAAAAAAAACCTTTTGCAGAGGTAGAAAAAATAACAAAATTCATCTGGAAGAACAAAAGATCAAGAATATCAAGAGAATTACTGGAATAAAAATTGTGAAAGAAGATGGCTTAGCAGTACCAGATCTCAAATTGTGACAAAGCAGTAATCCTCAAAACAATCTAGTATTGGCTAGGAAATAGAGTGATAGATCAGTGGAATAGTTTAAGAATACAATACATAGTAGTAAGCAACTACAGTAATTTAGGGTTTGATAAACCCAAAGATCCAAGATTTTGGGACAAGAAAACACTGTTTGACAAAAATTGCTGGGAAAACTGGAAAGTAATTTGGCAGAAACTAGGGATAGACCAACATCTCATACTTTACATTAAGATAAGGTCAAAATGGGTATATGGTTTACACAAAAAGAGTAATATGATAAGCAAATTAGAAGAGTATGCAATATTTTACTAGTCAGATTTATGGATAAGGGAAGAAATTGTGAGCAAATGAGACAGCATTATGGGATATAAAATAGATAATTTTGAATAAATCAAATTAAAAAGTTTTTGCACAAACAAAATCAATGCAGCCAAGAAAGCCAGAAATTGGGAGAAAATTTTTATAACAACTTTCTCTGGTAAAGGCCTTGTTTCTCAAATGTATAGAGAACTGAATCAAATTTATAAGGATACAAGTCATTCCCCAGTTGATACGTGGTCAAAGAATAGGAACAGAAAGTTTTCAGAAGAAGAAAACAAAGCTATCTATAGTAATATGAAAAGATGCTTTAAATTTCATGTGAAAAGATGCTCTAAATTGCTATTGATTAGAGAAATGCAAATTAAAACAACTCTGCGGTAGCACCTTACACCAGATTGGCTAATATGACAGGAAAGGAAATGACAAATGTTGGAGGGGATTTTGGAAAATTGTGACATTAATTCACTGTTGGGTGTTGTGAATTGATCCAACCATTTTGAAGGACAATTTGGAACTATGCCCAAAAGACTACAAAATTGTATATACCATAATATTGTATAGTGATCAACTGTGAATGATTTAGCTGTTCTCAGAAACACAATGATCCAAGATACTTCCAAAGGACTTATGATGAAACATGTTATCCACTTTCAGAGAAAGATCTGATGGAGTATGAATGAAGATTAAAGCATACTTTCTTTTCACTTTAATTTTTTTGATCTAAGTTTTCTTTTGCAACATGGCTCATATAGAAATGTTTTGTGTAACTGCATGTGGATAATCTATATCAAATTGCTTACTTGCTCAGGGAGGGTGGCTAGTGGGAAGGAGGTAGAGAATGTGGAACTCAAAATTAGAAAAAAAACCAAATGTCAAAAATTGTTTTTTATATATAATTGAGGAAAAATATAAAATTTAAAAAAAGGAAAATATGGAATGCTTCACAAATCCACATGTCACTACAATTGCAAACCACTTTAGAATTTTAAGATAACAAAAAGCAAAATTCAGTTATCATCTAATCAAATCTCTTACCCAATTCATCTAGAGTATTCATGACAAAAGTTTACTTAATGACTGCTAACAATCTTCAGTGGTGAGGAGCCCATTATCTAAAAGCACACTTTTCCATTGTTTGGAAGCTTTAATTGTTAGAAAGAAAGAACATGAAGTTCTCCCTTATGTTTGACCCCCAAGGGCTGCCTGGCTACTGTAAATTTCAGCCATATTCTGATTTGACTCCATCTAGGGGATATTCCATCACCCTCACCATTCCAAATAGAACCTTGGGTCATATTTATCCTAGTAGCTCCTCCTAGTTGGTACTGTCTTTGTCTACATCAAGAAGAATTTCTACCTTCTACTCCTCTAATCTCAATAATTTAAATCTACCAACTGCCTAGGGAAAAAAAAATAATTCTCTTCCCATCTCTTCTTACATTATTACTGATATTCAGATCATCCTTAAACTTCTCCAATCTCTGTTCAGTTCTTTCCCTACCAAGAATTCCCAAGTAAAATTTACTAGAAACCACAAAAGTTCTTGATCACAAGTTCTAGTGGTGCGTAATAGAAAGAATCATGTCCTACTAGTACTGGGAAGAGTGTAAGAATTCAAATTTGAAGGCTCTCACACTCTTCCCAGCACTACTACCTCCTCTTCCACTTTCTACCAGCTGAGGAGGAACATTTTCCCGTCTCAAAATGGGAGGCCCTAGAATAGAATCATACTCTGTTGTCTTTGTTGGCTGTCTCCTGAGGAGGACTGAAGATCTAACAAGACTTATTTTCTTCTCCCTTTAAGTATTTTCACCCATTCTAATTATCCTAAGATCCTATATTATAATTAAGTACAAATTGTTATGCATGACTTAGAACCCCAGCTATGCATTTACACAGCTTGGCTCTGATCATAGGACACCACACAAGTCATTTTATAGCAAGGATTTCCCTGGAAACATAAAAATTTGGCTTATTTAATGCCTATCCACGAGGGTCTCTCATGGAAATACTGAAGCTAGCTTGTATGTAGGACTCTATCATAAAAATAAAAGATACATTGTCTCATTAAGAATTCAGATTAACAATATGTAAGATGAAGATAAGGCATTAATAATAATCAAAATAGAAAATTAATAGATATATTAGAAAATGTAGAAAACAGAATAAATGTAATAGTAAATTCAAAATACAAAAGACTTAAATGGGAACCCATTAGCAATCACGAAGATTCTCCGAAGATTCTCCTTCATTCCTCATAAGCCCAGCCTTCCGCAGGGACCTGAAGCCCTTCAATGGAAAAGCATATGATGTCATGAGAAAGTTGACCTCTTTGCCTTGGAGCTGTTTGGTTTGCATAACTCACAGTACTAATGAATGACCAGGTCTAGGTTGGTTTCTTCCATGTTGTGATTCTTCCTCATGTAGTTTCTCAGCTCTAGCTCCTGCTTGGTCCTGGACCTTCTCCATAGTGTTGTCCAGGAACTTCCACTCTCTGTTTAGAAAAGCTGTTTTAGAAATTTCTCCTTCACTCTCTAGGAGGTTTTGTCCGAGAGTTTTTCTATTTTCTCAGGTACTCTCTGATTCAGGTGCCTCAGTGGATAGAGTGCTGGGCCTGGAGTCAAGAAGACCTGAGTTCAAATCTAGCCTTATACACTTACTAGCTGTGTGATTCTGAGCAAGTCACTTAATGTCTCTCTTTGCCTCAATTTCCTCATTTGTAAAATGGGGTTGATAAAAACACCCATCTTCCAGGCTCCCAGGGTTACTGTGAGGACCAAATGAGATAATCATTAAAATCCACTTAACATAGTGCTTAGCACACAGTAAGCATTCTATAAATATTATTATTAGTGTTCCATTGCTGAGACTATTGGACAACGAAGCATCTCTATCTCCCTTCTTCCCCCTTCTCCTCTGCAGTGAGATCACTGTTTTTATTTTCTCTTTCCCTTAACTGCGTCTGTTCATTTTCTCTTTCAAAAGTTATACTGATAAGTTTTTGATTTGGAGGCATCAACTAAGCCATTATATACTCCTCCCTCCTCCCCAACTGAATCCTCCCTTGTAACAAAGAAAAGTACAAAAAGCTGTCAGGGATTTGTGATAAGATTGTAAAATGAATGTTTCCAGTCAGATCCAGATTGCTCTATCAGCACCTCAAAAAAAAATAAATAAACGTATCAACAAACACACAAAATCAATTGAATGAGAATGAGAAGAAATCCCTAAAGGTAACTCTAAGAAAGGAAAAAAGAAAACAAAACAAAATACCAAAGGGCGGTATTATGTGTTGACAGATGACTCCAGCTCCTGCCTTCTCTCTAGGTCCCAAATCTGTGCCTGAGGTTTCCAAGTGACTGCTCTCACTTCTATGATCATGTCCTTCACATAGGTCTCATAATGAAACCTGAAAGCTCAGCATTTAAGGGTACCTGCTACATGCTGAGGACTCTGTGCTAAGGATTGGAGGCTCTGAAAGCTTACTATCTTCTCCCTCTTCTACCCTCCCACTTTAAGCTACAAGCTGAGGGCTAAGGGCTTCTGGATGAGTCCTCGGACCAGGTTGTGCTAGACAATGTTTAGCAAACATCTTTTTTTTTTTGAAGTACACTTTTAAGTTTAATCTGCTTTATTATCATTTTCCATCTCTTTCATAAGTTTAGACAATCAACAAAATACTGAATCAGTCCTGATTTACAGCTTTACTAATTTCTGAGGTGCAAATGCTCGCTCTGAAAATTTAATAATTGGCTCTTTGCAACTGGTTTGAGCTTTTTCCAACATACAATTGGCTAGGATTCCATGTGCTGGATTTCAGCTCTCTGCTCATTGTCCCAGCCCCTCAATCCTGGGATAAAGTTCATAACTGTGTGGCAACAGCTGCTATCCCCACTCATTGTGTTAAAAACCATGATAATGGATTGGAAACTGACTTAGAAAAAAAAAAAGACCTGTGATATATGGAAAAGCAACAAGAGCAGAAAAAAATGCCTTCAGCTATTTACCAAGAGTAGATAAGCTGCATAAATGGAAACAGGGCACCATAATGGAAAGAGTGCTGTGTCTGGAGTCAGGAAGACTCATCTTCCTGAGTTCAAATCTGGCCTCAGACACTTACTAGCTATGTAACCCTGGATCAGTTGCTTAATCCTGTTTTCCACAGTTTTCTCATCTATAAAATGAACTTCTGAAGAAGGAAATGGCAAAACACTCTAGTATCTTTGCCTAGAAAACCCCAAATGAGGTCATAAAGAGTCAGACATGACTTAAAAATGACTAAACAAGCAATATAAATGAAAAAAAATAGTTGAAATGATTTAAAATATCTCCTTAGAGATATTAAGGAATATTTGAAATATTCATCTTTATATATATTTTAGAAGTTGTCGTCTTAAACATGGCCATAACTAACTAACTGCTTTTAATTGTTGTTTTCTACCCACTAAAAGCATCAGATATTCAAAACCTTATCAGTTTGGAAATGTGTCCTACCTTGCCACCTCCACTGAGGACTCTATGATGATGGTTCCATTCAACAACATCTCTAAAAGTTACATAACCAAGAGAAATTTGAAAGTAATAGCTAGGGGGATGGACTTTTGCTGGTTTTTCCTAGTAGAATAGTCATTTACCAGTTATTCAACTACAATCCTTTAATCCTCAAAGTAGGAAAGTATCAAACTGAGAATGCCTCAGGAAGGGAAAAAAAAATAAGAAAGGCACTGAGGAAATATGCAAGAAGTAAAAACTCTCAACTCTCAATTCAATGAAGGAATACCATGGTTAAGGGAATTCAAGTATAGAACTCTAGAATAAAAGAATAATTCCATATTAATTACAGATAAAATATAAGAAAAGAGACTTCAGTGGTCAAAAGTACCTTGAGAATGATTAAGGAATGGAATTAGAGCTCTTTATGAAAAATAGAAAATGAGGGTAATCAGCTTAGAAAAGGGATTTATGTATTTAGCAGATAGCACAGAAAAGAAAATTAAAAAATTTGTTAAAACAAGGGGAAATATTACAGCAAAATAAAAAGAACAAAAAAAAAAAAAAACAAAATTATTATATCATGGGATGTGAAGAATACTTAACAAAACATAGTATAAGAGAGGTCATGGAAAGTAAAAAAAAATTGGACACATAAAATTGATATGATTTTGCACGAAGAAAATGATCACCGCAAGGATAAGAAAAGAATGTCAATTGGGAAAATCACTTTACCAAATATTTCTCATAGAAGTTTGAAATCTGTAATATACAGGAAATTAACTAAATAATTTAAAATAAAAATTATTCCCCAATACATAAATGTGTATCTGTGTATTGATGTTTATATAAATGTAAGTATGTACATATATAAGTAATGTATATATGTCACTATATGTATTTATGTGTATGTATATGTAGATTGCAAAAAAAATGCAAATCATCAATAATCACATGAAAAATTACTCTGAATTACTATTAATAGGAAAACTGGAAAATAAAATAATTCTGAAGTTTCACTGTTCAATAAGCTAGAAAGGATAAGAAATAGCAAAATTAGTAAACATTGGTGGGATATGGAGAGACAGATACACTAAAATGTTCTGGTAGAACTGTGATTTGGTCAAATCATTCTAGAAAATAATTTGAATTATGTGAGAAATGTCAGTCTACTGGTCATATTAAATTACTAGGCACATGCCTAATGAAGTCAAAGTTAATAAAAAAAAATTAGGAGGAGTGAAAATATTAGAATTCATGGATCACCACCCAAGAGTAACCCTAGGTTTTAAACACCTAGAAATATTTATAATGTGTTTTTTATAGTGGTAAAACAAAAGTAGAGATAATGTGGTTGCCCACTGATTGATGAATTGCTGGAAAAAATATTATGGTACATAAATGTAATGGAATATTATTTTACTGTAGGAAACGATATACACAAAGAAATCAGAAAAAAAGCATGAAAAATACATAAATGAACAACATAATGTAGAAGGAAACAAGTAGAGTCAAGAGAATATTCTTTCTTGATAGAGTTCTTCATACAGCAGCTCAACCACTTAGCTATCTCATACACAATCAGAGAGAACTGAGCACTCCTTGTTCTGCTGCGTGGTCATTTCCTCAAAATCCACTCCAACTCAAGCAGTGCATTATCCACTAACATATGAATATGAGTCTTATAAAACTGGGTGGGGCCTTCTTTTTGTAGCCTTTCCCCAAGGCAATTGGGTGACGAAGACCATTAGCAATGCAATGGGGTACAGTAGGGCAAAGCACAAGTCAGTTTTTGGCCATCTGACCTTTTGAAGCGCATTGTAGGAAGATTGGAGAGGAAGGAGGGAATGAATTTCCTTCAATCCCTTCAAGTGTTTTAAAGATGAACTGAGTTCTGAGCAGATATCCTATTCTATCTTGGAAGAAGCTCAAATTATCAGAGACAACATAGCTGATGGAACTAAGAGACACTTTACACTTTATCAACATAATCCTCAAGGTATAGTTCAGTTCTTTAATACCCACTGATTGATGAATTGCTGGATTTCCTTCTTTTCTTGCTGTCTCTAATCTCACGTAGGTGGGAGGAAACTCTCAATAACCAATCATCATCTCTAGGAACATGACCAAAAGTACCACAAAGGCCAATCCATGCTTACCTTTGCACTGCCCATTCTCCATTTTAACAAGACTGTGATGTTCCAAACCTGTATGACACTGCCAATTGTTCTGGACTAAGCCAGACTCAGGCAAGCCCCCTGGTAGTCCAGGGTAAATATTGGAAAATAATAAGATACCTGTAGATTATTCATCAGTTAACAGAAAGAGATTTTACTTAGTCATAGCAGGAAAAAGATGTTAAATAAGGAACGAAGGCTGAGTTTCCCATCATTTTCTACCAGCCAAGAGAGCTTCTGGAGCTCCTAGGGTGACTATGAAGTGAGGTCAACTGTTCGAGCCTTTAGTCTCCTAAGCCAACTAATTCTCAAACATCACAGGAAAAGGAGGGAATAAGTATTTACATAGCATCTGCTATGTTTTATATACCATTCCAAGCACCTTAAAAAAAAAAACAAGTACAAACTATCTTATTTGATTCTCACAACAATGCTACTGGTAAGTGCTGTTAGTATCCCCATGTTATAGTTGAGGAAACTGAGGCAGATAGAGGTGAAGTGCCTCACCATGGGTCACACAACTAAGCAAGATTTGATCATTTTTTCCTGACTTCAGGCCCAGGACTCTATCCTAGCTACATCTAGTTTGAATACCTTTTAAGGAAAAGCAAGCCTAACTTGCATGGGAGAAGGAGTTAGGATATTGTTTCTACCATAGAGTTCAACTTTAGTTAACAGCTTTCCAGTGTACCACATTGTCACTCACATTTAGAAAATGGTATTAGCACAATGCTAAAAGAGAACAAACAAAAATAAGAACAAAAAAACCCCACCTGACCTGATCTACATGTGGCAGGAATTCAGTCTGTGTTGACTGCCCATTCATGACTAATGAAGCAAAAAAGGAACATTTACTATTCCAGCTAGGCATTAATAATATTACAATGCACTCCTGAGTAAGTGACAGCTCTGTTCTTCACTGATTTCCTGACAATCAAGAAAGAGGTAATGTATTATGAATTTATGTCTTCTCATTCAAAATTGCCCATTGCAAAAGCCTTTCCCTACTTACCATATCCTATTTGGAACAACTTGATAGCACTAAACTACCAAGATATCATTTTACAGATATAATTCACACCAGATAGAAAGCTTAATACAGTATTTCAACATTTGATCACATCATAATGTCATGGATCTGGGATTAATGTTATATTCTATTTAGTTTGCCAGGCCTATCCACTGAGTTAAATTGAAAATCTTATAAAAATTATAGTGCTTAGAAACTTTAATTTTAGTGTTTAAAGTAACTACGTTAATATATTCCTGGAAGTTACTCCCCTCCCCCTTTTCTCTTAAATTGGTTCTTTTGGTATATTTTCTCCAAATAGCAGCTGTTGAAATGAGGTTTCAGTTCAAGTGGAATCTACACATCAAATCAAGCTTCCTCTTGCTGGTGGGCACTAACATGGAGTGAATAGAATCTCAGACTTCCCTTGTTGCCTGAGCAATGGGAGAAATTGGATAAAAGGAGTGCCAGGAAATAATTTCATGTATACTATTTGTCATAAAGTCTTATTCATTTAGATCCTATCCATTTGAGATTTGTAATCATTATGATGAAGACTGAGCAAGGTTATCATCGGCTATCATGGTTATTAAAAATATTGATGGGTGTCTGACATCGTTTTTTTGAGTAATGGTAATGGAGATGCAAAACCAAGAAAGGAGAAAGTATGTTTAAAACTAGTTTAAAGACTATTTCTTTTGTCAGTCCTAATCATTCTTACCCTATTGGTGGCATTTGATAACTGTTGACCACTGTCTCCTGGATTCATATTCTCTCTCTCTCTCTCTCTCTCTCTCTCTCTCTCTCTCTCTCTCTCTCTCTCTCTCTCTCTCTCTCTCCCTCTCCTCCCTCTCCCTCCCTGTCTCCCTTTCCCTCTTTCTCTCCCTCTGTCTTCTTCTCCTATGACGTTTAAAAATTTGAATCACATTGAGACACATGATTTCTTAGTAACCAGCCATTTTATTAATAATGCTAGCATTTTAATACAAAAGGTCAGTGGCACTCTCAAATACCAAAGACTATCACGGTGGTGGACTTAGGGCTTGTGCCCTTGGAAAAGTTGGTATTCCAGAGGATGGAAATCAATTCTGATTGGTTAAAAATTAGTGAAAGAACAAATATTGAAATGAGAAGTGAGCTCTTCCAATGAGGGGTTGAGAGAGTGACATCATGTCACTCTTAGACAAAGAGACTATCACCAACTTTGGGCAATCTAATCAAAGAATTTATCTCCACCCAAATCTGAAGGGCTTCCCCACCTGAGATTAAGTTTTTTGTCAGGTTGGGTGAGATATGGCCAAGGTTGAAGAGAGTTAATTCAATCTCCTTATCAGGAATGTCTTTCAAGAAACTGAACTTTGAAATAAGGACTATAGAAAAGAGGGCAACTCTGGGTCTTCCCAAATCATTGGTTATTAATAATAATTTTTCTCACTCCTCAGTCTCCTCCTGTCTGATCCTTTTGCTGGTTTAGTATCCACATCACATGTGGGTATTTCCTGAGCTTCTGTCTGAGGCTCTTTACTGTTCTTAACTTAATCAGATCCTATAGGTTTAATTATCACCTCTAAGCAGATGACTCCCAGATCTATATATCCAACCATCATCTCTCCCCTGAGGTTCAGTCTCACATTATCTGTTAGATATTTCAAAATGGATATACCAAAATCTCAAAATTAACAGGTCTAAAACTGAACTCTATCTTTCCCCCAATTTCCTAATTTCCTATTTTCCTATATGTTTCCTATTTTGTCTTCTAGTATCTAACATTTGCATTACCTTAGACTCTTCACCTCACATATTTAGGCATTTGCCAAATCTTGCCATCTTTTACTTTTGCAACATATCTTTCATTTGCACTCTTCTCTCTACTTACAGAGCTACTGTCTTAGTTCATGTCCTCATTTCTTCTTGCCCCATTATGATACCAGCCCCTTATTTATTCTCTTTTGATCAAGTTTCTTATCACTCTGGTCCATCTTGCATACCTCTAAAATCATATAACTCCTTATTCAACCAATTTCAGTGGAATTTTATAACCTCTAGGATAAAATATAAACTTTTCTATTTGGATTTTAAAGCCCTACCCAGACAAAGATTTCTAGCCTTTTTCAACAGTGCTCCCCTTCCTGTACTCTGTGATCCAACCAAAGTGGCATTCTCTCTGTTCCTTGCATTTCCCCATGGCTGGAATACACTGCCTCCTTTCCTCCTTCTCTCTTTAAGGTACAGATCAGGCACCATCTTCCTCACAAAGCTTTTCTTGATTCCCTCCAAACTGAGAATAATTCCCACCCAAACTATATTTTATTTAACCACATTCTGTAATATATTTGTGTATATGCAAATATCTACATATATTTATATAGGTTTACTTTATATTTTTTTGTCCTTTAAAATATAAAATTGTGAGTAAGGCTTGTTTCATTTTTTGAGATTGTATCCTCAGTGCCTAACACAGTGCCTAGCAAAGAGCAAGTGCTTAGTAATATCTGATTGGTTGAATATATTACCAGATCAAGGTATACATGTATGTGTGTATATGCACACACATATGTATTCATACACGTGGGTACATGTATATATTGCATGAGCACATATAGTAATAGTCTGCTTGTTAAGACTAATCAGAGCTAAATTTTGGAAGGGACAAAAACAGGCATTTAAACAGAAATGAGAATATATTTAAAATGCAAAGGAAACATTCTATACCTTGACCTGAGATATGACCACTTCGATGCTTTTGTCCTTAGCCACCAATCTTCGTAAGAACCAAAAGGAGTTGAGTATATGAGAAGGGAATGTCACTGAGTACCCTAAGTAAAGGTAGAAACCACTAAAAGGAGAAGTTTCTTCTACTACCTGCCTAGAGGTGACAAACCTCAGAGACAGGGACTCAAAGAGGATAGGGGTCTGCCAATCCTAGGCCAAGAATCATTGCCCTTAGTGATAAGAAACTATAACACGTTAGCTGAAAAGAGCACTGTTAACACCCAGCCAAGCTATAGGCTATGAGTTGAAAACTTCAGCTGCCCATCAGAAAGTGAACCTGGGAATCCATTGGATTGACACACTCAATGAGAAACCAAGTCCTGTGAAGAGCTCAGTAGTTGAATGATCGGCCTGGCCAAGTGCAATAGCAGCAGCTCTATGACAGAGCAATGTGCCTGGTCCAGTCTGGTGGCAGTTTTATCTAGCAGTTGACCCAGAGGAGTCACCTCAGCAACTGAGAGAGAAAGAGAGAAGGAGCGAGGGAAAGAGAGAGAAAGAGAAGAGAGGGAGAGAGAAATGAAGAGATGAAGGGACAGAGTGAGAGAGAAACAAAGAGAGGAAAAGACAGAGACAAAGACAGACAACATCAGAGATAGAAGAAAAGAGACAGAGAGATACAGACAGAGACAGAGAGACAAAGAAAGACAGAGACAGAGAAATGAAGAGACAGCAACAGTGACACAGAGAGAGAGAGAGAGAGAGAGAGAGAGAGAGAGAGAGAGAGAGAGAGAGAGAGAACACCTGTGATTTCATCAGTGTCAAGAACTTCTGGATTGGGAATGTTTGCCACCAATGTGACTGACTACTATTTATTCCTTTCATTTTACAGGTTAAGTGGCTTACCAAGGGTAGCCAAGTTTTCCTGCCTACAAAGTTAATGCTCTCTCTTCTACATAATTCTGCCATTCATTAGAGCAATAAATTATGGATAAAATATGAAAATATTTTTTTGCAGATATAGAGCAGTCAAAAGAAGTCACTCTGGATTGATAAGGGGAAGAAAAGTGTAAGGCTTAACGAAGCCAATTAAATTCCTTAGGCTGGGAGCTGATGATAAAACAACGAAATCGCTCATTTACACTTTATGAAGGCTTTTGGATATGCTGCTACGTCTTAGACATGAACATCAAGTTAGCCAGTTATTTACGGGGAAATCTTGCATTGCATTAAAAAATCTGGCTTATGAGCAGGTGGTAGTGACAAGTAGAGACACATTTTATGAGACTGAGACAGTCAGAGAAGTCCACAGCTAAGCTCACTGTGTCATCATGCCCACACTGCTTATAGAATGGAACAGACGTAGCATGGACAGGATGCTAAAACTAAAGTTTGAGAGAAAATTGGCATTATAAGAACTAATATAAATTAATAATCATTTGGATGAAATGGGCATCAGTGATAAAAAAGCAAATAATAAGAAGATAATGTCTTCAATTTTCTACTGGTCTTGAGACACTCAGAAAAATAGTAAATAAAGTGTAGGAACTATATCTTCATGCCCCCCAAAATATTTCAATTGGAATTGATTGGACTGGGGGGGAAACTCACATAGATTAATTCAAAATAATGCAATAAATGTAATTTATGAACACTCACAGAAATATGTGACTTCATCTTCTTATTCATGGCTTTTCTGAAAGACTAAATTTTACTGTTTTACTTAGTCCCTGTGACTCTTTGGTCACGTCACTTAACTTTCTGGCCTCAGTTTTCCCATCTGTAAAATGGGGATATTTAGTTGATTATTTAAATTTTAAAAACACTTTAAATACATTACCTTGTTTCATACTTATGACAATGCTATTAGATACCCCCTACAATCTTCATCAAATGAGGAAACCAAGGGGCACATAGTTCAAGTGACTTTCCCAGGTTCACACAGCTGGTGTCAGAGGCAGACTTTGACCCCAGATTTCTTCTGATACCAAGCTCTTTCCTCTCTACACTGTTCTATGCTGTCTCTTTAATCACAAGAACTATGTCACCTTCCTCACAGGGTTGTAGTAGAATGAGTCTATCGTCAGCCTTCAAGTGCTATCAAGATGCTTGTGCTGCATATGTCATTTGTTGGTAAAAAGAGCTCCCAGTGAAGAAACCACTTCTACCATTGCTGGTCTGCAAATTATAGTGTTTGAGAAGTGCTAGATAGCACTGCACGGTTAAGTGACTTCCCTGTGGTCACACAGCCAGCCTTAGGTCTTACTGACTGACTCTGGGATTGATTTTCTATCCCCTATAGAGTGGCTGTCCCTCATTATTAAGATGTGATCTATCAAATCTAATCCAACATCAGTCTTCCTGATCCTGCCTTGAAAATATTTTTTGTCTCTTCCTTCTTTCTACTCATTCTTAGCCGTTGTCTAGAATGGCCAGAACAATAAATTTATTCACCAAGATCTGATACACATGCACATACATGCATATGTGTACTCACATATGCACATGTGTGTAGATACGCGTATAGATTATTTAGGTGTGTATGTATGTATGTATGTATGCACATACATGCACACATGTATTTTCCCCTAGTTTCTTTATTTTCCCCAAATACCAAGTAAACCAGGGGAAGAGTTCTGTTGAGATCTTTTAAGACATTAGTAAATATTTAAAATGATCTTTGTCTTGCCATGGATCCCCTGGACATTTGTCACTATAAATCTTCAATCTGCAGCCCACTTTGCTGATTTTTTGCTCTGCAGCATCTTTTCAATCTAAATTATTTCTATTCTTTCCCTTGGCTGTGGTTCACCCCTCAATTATTTTTGTACCAACTATTACAACAATGTCCAGAACAAGGAAAAAAGGGTGAGAGTCTTTGAGCTTCCATTTCAGGTTTCCTTTCCAACTTTCTTTAGAGGGAAATATTTCCTAGGAATCAGATGTATTCATCAATCAATCAATAAACATATATTAATAGCCTGCTGTGTGCCAGGAACTGTGCTAAGCCCGAGGATACAAAAAGAGGCAAAAGACAATCCCTAACCTTGAGGAGATTATAATCTAACAGTGGAAACAGCAAAGAAATATATACACATAAGCTATATACAAGATAAATAGGAAATAATTAACAAAAGCACTACAATTGGGACTGGCTGGGAAAGTCTTCCTGTAGAAAATGGGATTTTAGTTGGCACTTAAAGGAAGCCAAGAAAGTCAATGGGTATAATTGAGGAAACAAAACATCCCAGGTATGAGGGACAACCAGAGAAAATGCCCAGATTGGATAGGTAGAGTGTTTTGTTTTAAAAAAAAAAAAGCCAGGAGACCAGTGTCACCAAGAGTAAGGCATAAGAAGACTGGAAAGGTATAAGGGTGTGAGGTTGTGAAGGGCTTTCAATGCCAAGGATTTTATATTTTATCTTGCAGGTGATAGGGAGTCACGAGTTTGCTAAGTAGTGGGGTGACATACTCAGAACTGTACTTTCAGAGACATGTGGTCAGATATTAACATTTTTAAGGCTGAAAGGAAGAGGGGATATTATAGTAGAGTAATATAGTAGATATAGTAGAGTATGAGTAGGACCAAAATACCCTGAAATTTAAGTAGTCATTATCCTGCCCATATGATCAATCACTGAACATGCATGTAGGAAGTGCTTATTTTATGCCGGCATCTCTGCTAAGTGCTGGGGATACAAAGAAAGAGTAAAAATATTCTTTGACCTCAAAGAACTTACTCTCAGTGTCTCCACTTTGGGCAGTGCCAACAAAAGACAACATTGTACTACATGCTGTATGTTTTGGGGGTACCACCCAAGGGACTTGTTACCTATGTAATACAGTTATTGGTACATGTCCAGATCACCTAAGATGGGGACATTCACATGGGAGACACTAGGGACCTGCTTGTGGGAGACAGGAGGATTGGCTAAAGTGTGGGCATTCTGCTTTGTCTCAACGCATGATTGGGAGTAGCCTCTTTCTATCTGCTGCATGGAAAAGATTGTCTGAGTCTTTAAACTGACATGACATGACTTGTGTGCCCTTTTTAATTCTAGTGCAGAGGTGGGCCCTCTGGATCACTTCCTTATCGTGGCAAAGGGGCTTGCATAGCTCAATGAAATGATGAGCTATGCCATGCAGGGTTACCTAAGATGGACAGGTCATAGTAGAGATTTCTGACAAAAGATGATCTGCTGGAGAAGGAAATGGTAAGCCACTCCAGTATCTTTGCCAAAAAACCCCATGGACAATACTAAAATTATAAAAGAGATGACACCAGAAGATGAGACCCCTCAGGTCCAAAGGTGTCCAATATGCTTCTGGGGAAGAGAGGAGGACAACTACAAGTAGCTCCAGCACTAATGAAGCAGCTGGGCTAAAGCCAAAAGGAAACTCAGCTTCAGATGTATGTGGTGATGAAAGGGAAGTCTAATGCTGTAAAGATCTGTATTGCCTAGGAGCTTAGAATGTAAGATCTGTGAACTCAGGTAAGCTGGATGTGATTAAACAGGGGATGGAAAGATTGAACGTTGACATCTTGGGTGTCAGTAAACTTAAATGGATGGGAATGGGGAATTAATTCAGATAATAACTACATATACTATTGTGGGCAAGAATTCCTTAGAAGAAATGGAGTAGCTGCCACAATCAATAAAAAGATAAGAAAAGCAGCACTGGGGTATAATCTCAAAAATGACCGAATGATATCTGTTTGACTACAAAGCAAACCATTTGACATCACAGTAATTCAAGTCTATGCCCCAATCACTGATGCTAAAGAGGCCAAAGTTGATCAATTCTATGAAGACCTACAATATCATCTAGAAATAATACAAAAAAAGATGTCATATTCATCATAGAGGATTGGAATTCTAAAGTAGGAAAACAAAAGATAATTGGAATGACAGGCAAGTTTGGCCTTGGAGTACAAAATGAAGCAGGCAAAGACTAATAGAGTTTTGTCAAGATAACTCACTGTTCATAACAATACTCTTTTTCAACAATCCAAAAGGCAACTCTTCACATAGACAGCACGAAATGGTCAACATCGAAATCAGATTGATTATATAGTTTGCAGCCAGAGGTGGAGAAGTTCTATGAAGTCAGCTAAAACAAGATCTGAATTGAACAAAGTAGGGAAAACCATCAGACCATATGGGTATGACCTAAATAACATTCTTATGAATATTAAATAGAGGTGATGAATAGAGTTAAGGGATTAGATATGGTAAATAGAGTGCCTGAAGAACTATGAACAGAGATTTAAAATATTGTATAGGAGGTGGTAACGAAAAAAAAAAAAACATTCCAAAGAGAAAGAAGAGCAAGAAGGCAAAATGCTGTCTGATGAAGCTTTATAAATAGCTGAGGAAAGAAGGCAAGGGAAAGGAGAAAAGGAAAGTCATACATAACTGAAAGCAAAATTCCAAAGAATAACAAAGAGAGATAAGGTTTCTTAAATGAGCAATGTGAAGAAATAGAAGAAAACATTAAATGAAAAAGATGAGATCTCTTCAAGTAAATTAGAGATGTCTATGGAAAATTTCATGCAAAAATGGGCATGCCAAATGATAAAAATGTTAGGGATTTAACACAAGCTAAAGAGATTAAGAAGAGGTGGCAAGAATATGTAAAAGAACTATACAAGAAAGTTCTTAACATCAATGATAACCATGATGGTGTAATTACTGATCTGTCTGACAACCTGGAGAATGAAATCAAGTGGGTCTTAGGAAAAATTGCTAACAATAAAGCTAATGGAGGTGATGAAATTCTGGCTGAGCTATTTAAAACCCTAAAAGATGATGCTGTTAAAGTGTTCAATATGCTAGCAAATTTGGAAAACGCAGCAGTGCCCACTGGATTGAAAAAGATCAGTTTTTGTTCCAATCCTACAGAATTGCAAAGCCAGAGAATGTTCAAATTACTCAACAATTGTACTCATTTCACACACCAGCAAGGTTATGATTAAGATTCTGCCAGCTAGGCTTCAGCAATATGTTAACCAAAAATTACCAGAAGAGCAGGCTCATTTTGAAGAGGAAGAAGAACCAGAGACCAAATTGCCAACATTTGTTGAATTTGGGAGAAAGCAAGGGAGTTCCAGGAAAAAAAAATCTATTTCTGCTTCATTGACTACTCTAAAGGCTTTGACTGTGTGGATCACAACAAAATGTGGAAAGTCCTCAGGGAGATGAAGTACCAGATCATCTGATTTGTCTCCTGAGGAACCTGTATGCGGACCAAGAACCAAGCATGGAATAACTGATTGGTTTAAGACTGGAAAAGGAGTATGACAAGGCTGTATAAGTCCCCTTATTTATTTAACTTATATACATCATGCAAAATGCCAGGCTGAATGAATCAAAAGCCAAAATTAAGGTTTCTGGGAGAAATATAAACAATCTCAGATATGCAAATTATACTACTCTTATGGAAGAGAGTAAAAAGGAATTAAGATGTCTCTTAATGAGGGTTAAAAAGGAGAGTGTAAAAGCTGATTTGAAGATTAACATAAAAAATAAGATCTTGACAACTTCCTGACACATAGAGGGAGAAGAAATGGAAACAGTGTTAGATTTTATGTTTTTGGATCCAAAGATAGTGCAGATGGTAACTGCTACCATGAAATTGAAAGATGCTTTCTCTTTGGAAGGAAAGCTATGGCAAATCTGTGCAGTATATCAAAAAGCAGAGACATTATCTTGCTGAAAAAAAAGATGTGTGTAGTCAAACTATAGTTTTTCCAGGAGCAATATATGGCTCTGAGAGTTGGAATATAAGGAAAGCTGAGTGGTGTATAATTAATGCTTTCGAATTGTGGTGCTAGAGTAGACTTTTGAGAATCCCTTGAACAGCAAAGAGGTCAAATCAGTCAATATTTAAAGAAATTACTTCAAGCTATTCACTAGATTAGGTTGAATAGTGAAACTGAAGCTTAAATACTTTTTCCACACAATGAAAGGACAGGATTCATTGACAAAGACCCTGATAATAGGAAAGATTGAATGCAAAAGGAAAAGGAGATGGTAGAGGATAGGATGGATAAATAGAATCATGGAAATAATAAACATGGACTCAGACAGACTTTGAGAGATAGCGGAGGATAGAAGGGCCTGGAATGCTATGGTCTGTGCATGGGGTCATGAAGAGTTGGACACAACTGAATAACTGAACATGAATGCAATGAGTAGATTGGGAGCTTGAGCCATAGGGATCTTGGAATCTACGATCCCAGGGTAGATCAGTCAGCTTATTAAATGCTAAGAAACAAAAGTTCTTGGACACGAGCCCAAAAGGGATTTTGGACTGGCATTTAATGAGATTAAGGCCATCTAGGATGGAGTTGTGCCTTGAGACTAATCTCCCTCCCCAGAGATGGAGTTTTCACAAAGTAGGAGTTAATGTCCTCCACGTATTTGGGGAAAGATTTTCATATTCATTCATGTCACGTGTTTGAAGCAAATATCCCTTTGTAAAACTAACTTGATTAAAGTAGTTAAAGGGAACTGGGGTGCGTGGAACCCCAAGTTGGAGAAACATAATTGATAATGGTTCCAGCCAATGTCAGAGATGAGAGACCTCCTCACAACTACCCAACCCACTCACAAGAATGGAAAACTCTGGGAGGAGTAGAAATGGAACACTTAGCTCTCAGAGAATGGGGACAGAGTGGATCCATGTTTTTATACGCATAATTCAGAACACAAGTTAGAGTCATTAGATAGAAAGTAACCTTCAAAGATTTGGCACCTGCTGCACGTGACCCAAAAAGGCCCCTGCGAGGGATTGGTGTTTGAGCTGAATCATAAAGAAAGCTAGGGGTTCTAAGAGTTAGAGAATGGGAGGGACAACATTCTAGTCTTGGGGACCAGCCAGTGGAAAGGTACAGAGATGGAAGATAAAGTGTTCTGCATAAAGAACACCAAATGGGTCACTATGGCTGGATGTTAAAATGGGGGAAGGAGACCAGAATAGAAGATGATTGGAAAGGGAAGAAGGATCCAAGTTGTGAAGAGTTTTAAATGCCAAATAAGGGACTTTATATTTGATCTGGGAAGCAATAATAACAATGGCAATGATAAATGGTAATTTTGTGCACTTTCAGAGTACATAGTGTAGAAGATGTGATAACTTGGAATCTGTCTAATTCCCCAAAGAATGTTGCCTGCTGAGTCACCATTAACATTTCCAGTTGCTACCAGGTGCTGTCTCTCTCATCTAATGAGCTCTAGTAAGATCACACCCTTAGGTGATATGCAATGCCAAGATCTCTAGGAGAAATATAAGCACTGTTACTTATCAAACATCATTAGGTTATTTCCTATAGCATTCCACACTCTTTGCAGATGTTTTTTGTTTCCAAAGAGTACAGCTGAATGTACACAAAAGTGCCTTGTGGCAAATTTCGGCTCATTGCAAGAAAGGGTCTGCTGACTAGCTCCAGCATGGCATTATGCTGAGATTGCATGCCAGGTGCAAAAGGAATAGCATGTTTTAGAAATGAGCACTGCAATATCAGGCATATTATAGGACAGATTATCTTCTTGTAATACAACGTGACCCAATTTGCTGAATAAAAATAGAATAACAACAGTGGCTTGTAGGAACACCTTGTCTACTTCTTCCTGTCTTTTTCATGGAACGTCACATTGGACATTTTCAACCCAAACTATAGTTTTGTTTGTTTATCCCATTCATAATAACATGCATACCACCCACTTTCCTAACTATTTAGACTCATGAGTAGGCATTTCTTATATATCTGTTCTAGCAGGTTAGTCTCCACTCCATTCTTAGATGTTGATTAGCTTCCAGCTATCCACCATTTTAATAAAGTATAACTTGTTCTTGGATTGATCTCATCCATAAACCAGAGTGCATTCCTAAAGAGCATTTCTGAGGCATTAGGAAATACTTAAAAGGATCCTTTTCCTACCATGGACAGAATGGATATTTGATACTAATTTGCCATTAAATTGGTATATTTTTCTTGGGAGACTTAGGGGGTCTTGAAATATCAGAACATGAATTAGATGAAGAGCTCCTAGCTATAGTGGAGCTTCCCAACTTATTTCCACTGGGCATCTATCTCTCAGTGCAGCAAAGCAAATCTTACAACATTTTAATTGAATCCTACTGAGTCCAGTATGTCTCTCTTTTTCAGTTCACTGAAAACAGCACTCCCCCCACTCCCATGAGCAATATTTTCTTTTCTGTAATCAAATAATTGCTAGGCTGATTTCGGTTTCTTTTGCTTGAACTTTTTGCCTTTTGTTCACTAGTCTTTCTCCCGTCCTGATAAGTGCAGGCTGTTGTTGCAGCTATGATGACTGCTCCATACCAGGCTCGAATGTCTGCAAATATATTTCTTGCTTCACACTGAGCTGGCAATCAGTTCCATCTGTTTCTTCTCTTCAGGACTTGCATACTGCCAATAGCCATTTTCCAAAGAAGGTCTGAAAATTTAGGGGCAGGTTTTCCATAACATATATTCTGTCTTAGCTTCTGCATGAAATTTCCACTTTTATTCATATAATATCAAATTGCCTAGCATAAAGTCAGGCATAGAGCAAATGCTTAAAAATGCTTGTTGACTTGAATTGACTTCATTCACAAGTATTTCCTTGAGAGTGCCCCTGCCCCTTTTAGATCATATAGACTTGGGATTAGGAATGTTACTATATATAGAAGTTCAATGACTATGAAGTGTCTTTGCATACGAGCCATATTGATATCTATAGACAAAACTGATCAACAAGTGTTCAAGGATATAAATTTTCCTCTCTGGACGACTTCTGTTTTGTTTCATAAATATTGCCAAGCTGTCTCACTTATCAGCCTTTTTGTTGTAATAGTGATTTAGCGACAATTTAGTCCTGTATCTTTTGTTCATATTTTCTTCATTTGTTGTAATTTTATTATCATTTGTAAGAATGTGTTTAAGATTTCTCCCTTTCTACATTTACTAAGAACTTTGTGAGCTAGCACAATTTATAAAAAATAATCCTATATTAGCCTGAAAAATAAGTATAGTCTCAAAGATGCCCATTAAATTTGTCTTCTTAGGTCTATAAAAACTAATTTCCAACATTGTCTTTAAGTCTATGCTTTCTTGCTTATCCTTTTGATATATTTGTCAAGTTATTAAAGGGAAATATAAAGTATCTTACAATCATTAGCTTACTACATAGTCCTTTTTGCATTTCACTTAGTCTTTAATTTAGTCTACTACAAAAAATTCTGTTTCTAAAGAGCTAACATCCATATATATGGCTTTATGCTCAAGTTATCTACTATAAAAACAACAAAAAAATCATATTTCAGTGTCCTGTCTTAGAGCAGCAGTTTTAGAAACAGTAGTTGTGACATTAGAAACTAACCTATTTATTATTTATTTATTTATACTTAATTCATTTGTTAATTTGCTTGTTTATTTGTGAGTATAACAGGATGCTAGAGATGAAAACCTAATGGAAGGTTTTGTTGTATTCCTTTCTTTTGTCCTCAGAGTTTGCCCTGAACCAGCCCTTGGTCTGGCTGCTATGCTCTCAGAAGCCACCTGCCCCCATGTACTACTTAGTTTTGGAGTGGCTAGCTTGTTAGTCAAATGTGACAGTCCAGGCTCAGGACAAACTCTCTCAATGTCAAAAAGGAGAATTATGGGGGATTTCCACTCAGGAGTGGGTATTCATTGTCAACATCTGTTTGATTTCTCTGTACCTGAAAGAAGATGAAACAACAGTCCTAAGGGACACATTTATGAAGTTATTATGGCCTCTTCTAAGCATTGAGGAACCATAATTTTTTGGCATTAGGTAAGATGTTTCTTGGTATTCTGAAAGACAAGGCATTTTAGCCTCATCTTCTGCCTCTCAGCCAATTAAAACAACCTACTACAGATATTACCATTTTCAAACAAATGTTCAAAATTTAATCTCCCGACTTCTCATATACTCTTGTACTTTTACATCTTGAAGGGACCTTAGAGATCTCTTAATAAAATAGATAATGCTTAATGATTCAAGGTCCTTCCACAAAGAAGGAATTTTACATTAAATAGGGGTTTAAGTCAATAATTAAATACATTCACTGAAAAAAAAAAGGATGGATACGGCCACCCGTTGGAAATAATCATTTTTTAGTTTAATTATTCAGTTTGTAAAACTATATTTACATTAAGCCTAGTTTTAATATCTGTACCACAGCTTGTGTTTTGGAAATCTTTTCATTAATAAAGCTTTCCTGAAAATTTCATCTCTAAAATTTGGGAATATCCTCATAATCCTTCTTCCCTTAGCCTTAATACTACATTGTAATCTCAATGAGATCAGAGGTAAGGTAATTATCCTTCATTTCCCTCCCAGTGTCTATCATAGGGCTTTATATTATTAAAAATATAGTAGGTGCTCAATAAATGATCATTAAGCTGTTATTGCTTAAGTTTATCTTGCATTTATTTTATATATATATATATATACATATATATATATATATATATTTATACATGTGTACTTATGTACATATTTTTCTCCCCACAATAGAGTGTAACTTTATGGAGGGAAGGGCCCATTTAATTTTTGTCTTTATATCTCCAGTGCCCATCACAATGGTGAACTATAATAGATGCTTAATAAATATTTGTTGATTGATCATTGGATATTGAAGAAGGACAATATCTACTTCACACAATTGAAATTTTATACTTTTTCATTCTAAGAACCTAAGAAAAAGATTTCGTTTTAACACATTAAATTTGAATTGTGACTCCTTAGGGCAATATGAAGAATGGTATAAGAATGCAAGTATTGATATATGGGGAATGGATTTTGTATCTTGATATCAGGTGGAAGGGTAGAAGAGGAATAGATTTCAGAATTACTTGGATGAGGAATAAGCAAATCAAAGAGGAATGAGTCAAGGCAGAGTATTTGTGGCTAGAGAGAGATCCATTGAAGGAAGCAGGTGAATTAGACTATTTAAAAAGTCATCATGTCTATCCCAGAAGCTGGCTCTACAATATCTCTCATGTGGGTAATTGCAGTAGCAAAATAAATGTGCACTTGCAGTTGTAGTTTATGTATATATATATATATGGGTGTGCATATGTATATACACACATATATGTCTGTGTCTATGTACATATATCTATATATGTCTGTATATATCTATATCTATATCTATATCTATATCTATATCTATATCTATATCTATATCTATATCTATATCTATATCTATATCTATATCTATATCTATATCTATATCTATATCTATATCTATATCTATATCTATCTATATCTATATCTATATTTATCTGTCTATCTATCTATCTATCTATCTATCTATCTATCTATCTATTTATCTATCTATCTATCTATTCCTTCTGGCTCGGGGTGAAAAGGAAAAGAAGGAAAAGCAAAGATTATGTAGCCTAAACCAATAGGCAACTAATTGTTGGCATTTGGCTATATGTAGGATGAGCGAGTCCCTTGACTTTGTTTGCTCTAGTTTCCTCATCTGTAAAATGAGCTGGAGAAGGAAATGGCAAACCAGTCTAGAATCTCTGCCAAGAAAACTCCAAATGGAGTCATGAATATTTGCACATGACTGAAAAACAACTGAATAACAAGAACAAAATGTTAAAAATAGATTTATTTATTTATTTGTTTGTTTTTAGGCAATTGGGGTTAAGTGACTTGCCCAGGGTCACACAGCTAGTAAGTATCAAGTGTTTGGTCTGAGGCTGTATTTGAACTCAGGTCTTCCTGACTTCAGAGCTGGTACTCTATCCACTGCACCACCTAGCTGCCCCAAAATAGATTTTTCTTTTTTCCTTAAAAACTATGATTGAATGTGTACAGGATATATTCTGTTGTGGAAACTCCCTCTATAAATTCAGACCAACAATTTAAGTATAACTTATTGTCTTAGAAAGTTGCCCAGGGCTCAGAGATGCTAAATAATTTGTCCGTGGTCACATAGTTATAGTATGTGTCAGAGACAAGGCTTCGAACACTTATATGGCTTACACTATATCATGTCATGTAAATATGCCTTGTCTCTTCAGCTAAAACTGAATTATTTGAATTTATCATATAATACTTTTGTATCCCTCATCTTTCTCAGCATAAAATGTCTTCAATAAGCATTATAAACAATCTATTTTTTTGGATATCATATTGTAATGATTCACATCACGTAGAATAAGAACACATTCTGTGGTTTCCTTTAACTACCAGGTGGTGGTGCTAGCAAGTAACTCGATAGGATTCAATTGGAAGCATCTTCAAAATGGTGAATTAAGCAGGTTATTTCATAAATCCCATCCCACCTTACCACACTCTTACTTACTTCTCATTCCACATTCCTTTTAAACTCTGGCCTCAATCCTGTTCCCCCTTCATGAGCTTCTAAGTGATTCTCTATAGTCTATAGTTGTTTCATTATTCTTTATGGAAATCTAGTTATATATTATTACAGTGTCATCCCTATTTTCTGTTCTCATGTCATTGTCTTATCTTACTCCATAATATTTATTCATTTTATTGAGGACTTGTTAAGCTATATTGAATTTTCCAGTTTCTCTGATGTTTTATCTATCAAGTTGTCTTTGTGATGATGAATTCTTTCCTTTCCCATCTTTGTTGTTTGATTTTGTTCTTTTACTTTTGTGGTAGGGGATAATTCTTCCTGTTTGAGGTGATGAAGTAGAATTGGGCAGAAAGAGGAGCTCTACTCAGGTATGTGGACAGAAGTCTTTGCTGTGAATTATACCTCTGCTTTTGTATTTAGAATTGAAGCGCAGTAAATTTAAGGAGTTCCTGAGGCTGAATTCCAACAGCAATAGGATTAAAGAATCTTCATAAAGGGCTGTCTTGACAGAATGAGAACTCTTTTATGTGGTATAAAATATAGTAAGGTATTGTCTTAAACTCCATGTCAGGGCTTGATTATAATCATATTTAAAATTATAAATAGAAGATGAGTAAGACTAACCTAAAAACTTCATCTCTCAAAACATGTTTTCTTTATTAATTTGGAGACAGCAAAACCCAACCTATTTCACCTACTGACAACGACAAAATGATGTTTGTAATATTCCAGATTTTATATTTATTCATTCTTCTTTTCTTGATCTACGACTGCTTGGGGAAAGAAAATACCAGGAGGGTTTTATCTTTCTGTGCAATTAATATTAAGTGCTGGGAAATATTGTTGCAACAAAGTCCAGTTGAGTCTCAGCATTGATAGGTCAAGTGGAATGAAGTAACAAAATGAAACAGATAATCCCACATTTTTTTTTGTTTGTGTGTTGTTTTAGATGCCACGATTTCTCTTAATTGTTGCAAAAGCTGATGATTTCATCAGAAAATTTCCATGTATCTTTCCCTCCATATTCTGGAAGGAATTTTCAAGGTTTTTTCCATCTCTATTTCCTATGCCCTTATGGTTTACTTCTGGGCTCAATGGAAGGAAGGAAGCTATTTGGAAGGAAGAGAAGAAAGCAATTCTAGTTGAGAAGGAAGAAGAAGAAGAAAAGATAAAAAAAACTGTGAAGGTAAGACAATGTCAGTAAGAAAAGTGAGTAAAAGAATATGAGGGCAATAAAAGAAATGAAAAGAATTAGATGTAATAATCAGTGTTAATAAGCAGTCAATGTAGTGAGGAGAATAAAAACAAAAATTCTCCTGGGGAATAATATGTCTAGCAAGAAATATAAGCACTAAGGATCTCACTATGCAATGTTTGCATTTTTACCATACCCAAGTGATTTCTTTCTATGCTTAGAGGAGATAGAGGTTTTCCTCTTAGAAGAGAAGGTAGAGTCTGTATGTCTCAACTTTCTGCATATCATAAAGTACATTTGCCTTTTCTTTTTTGCTTTTAAAGCAGAAGAAAAATAATCCAATAATGAGATAAAGAAGAAAAAATTCTGGACCTGTGGTAGAAAGTTGCAAGGTGGAAGAAAGTCACACAGGCTAGGAAGAGAAAAAAGGACTTAACACTTGAACCTAGGAAACAAATGAGGATTCTCCTCAAGGCTAGGGTTGTTGCTGAGTGATGGGAAAATATTACAGGACTGGAGATGGGCAAATGATGTCTAATTTTCAAAAGAGGAAAGAAAATCGAATCTGGTAATTATAGGGCAATGAACTTTACTTTGATTCCTGGGGAAATTCCAGAGGAGATCATTAAATAAGTCATTATTGAACATATAGAAAAGGAAACAATGCCCCCCAAAAAGGGGGGAAGACTGCTAGGTGGTACAGTGGATAGAGAGCACTGGCCCTGGAGTCAGGAGGACTTGAATTCAAATCCATCCTCAGACACTTATTAGCTGTGTGAGCCTGAGCGAGTCACTTAACCCCACAAGCCTACACCCCCCCACACCCCCCCCACACCCACACCCACACACACATGGAAACCTTGCTTACAAAGAGCCAACATGGCTTTATAAAGTCAGGGGGAAACCTGGCTAATTTTATTTGACAGGGTTACCAAATTAATAGATGATGAATTATAGAGATAGTACATTATAGAGATAATTTGCTTAGATTAAAAAATGATAAACTATCTCACCCACTTCTTTTGGGAAAAAATGGAAAGATGTGGATAATGTGATTAGATTGATTTGGAATCATTTGAATGGACAGACTGAAGAAGTGGTCATTAGTGGTTCAATATTAACTTGGCAAGACGTTTCCAGTTGATTGCTTTCAGGGTCCATGTTTCGTCCTATGTTGCTTAACATTTTTAGCAATGGCTTGGATAAAAGCATAGATGACATATTCATGAAATGTGCAGATAATGCCAAATTGAGAGGAATAGCTACTACATGTAATATTGGAATTAGCATCCAGGAATAGTTTTCCAGGCTTGAGCTTTGGTTTGAATCTAATAAGATGAAAAGCAATAGGAATAAATGTAAAATCTTATACTTGGTTTAAAAAAACTCAACTTCCCAAGTTTTGAGTGGAGGAGGCATAGTCAGATGACAGTTTGCCTAAAAACAGAATCTGGTGTCTTTAGTTGAGCTAATCTCAATATGTCAGCAGTGTGACAATGCGCCTTAAAAGACTAATGTGATTTTGGGTTAAATGATCAAAGGATATAGAAATAGTCTCTCTGTACTCATCCCTAGTCAGACCACATCTGGAGTGTTGTGTTCAGTTGTGGGCGCCATGATCTTGGAAGCCAGGAAATCGACTCTCTCTTGGGCCCTTTTTTCTTTTTCTCTCTACATTATCCCTTGATTCCATCATCAGTTCCTATGGATTCTCTATGCAGATGACTTATAGATCTATATATTTAACCCTAGTTTCTCTCTTGAGCTGCCTGTCAGATATTTTAATCTGAATGACCTCTAGGCATCTCAGACTCAACATATCCAAAAAGAATTGTTTTTCTTTACAGATACCCTTCCTACTGAGAGTACCATTTTCTGTCTCACAACTCATAATAATGTTATTATCATCTTTGACTCCTCACTCTTATTCAGTCCCAAATATTCCGTCATTTGGCCAATCTTTTCATTTTTATCTCTACATTATGTCTTGCATGCATCCCCTTATCTTCACTCATACAACTAATTCAGACATACATCACATCACTCTTGGACTATTATTGCAATAGCCTTATATTTGGTCTTTTGGCTTCAAGCTTCTCCCCACACCAACCTATTCACCATATAGCTACCAGGCCATTTTACTAAAGTGTAGTTCTGATCATATCACCTCTCCTCTACTCAATAACTTCCAATGGCTTCCTATTACCTGTATGTTTAAAATAGCATCTTCAACCTAACCCAACCTAGGATTCTTCCTACTTTTCCAGTATTCTTACACATTATTTTCCACAAACACTCTGAGATCCAGCCACATTGACTTACTTGCTATTCCACAACATGACACGTCTTTCTCTGTAACTTTCCACTGGCTATTCCTCGTGTCTAGAATGTACTTTATCCTTGCCTGTGCGTGGAATGCCTACCTTCCTTCAAGACTCAGCTAAAAAATAAATCTTTCTACATAAAGACTTTCCCCCAGTAGCCCTAGTAGCTGTTATATTCCTTCTCATAACTATTTTGTATTCATTTTTCTTGGTACATATGTATATATGCATGAATGTGTGTGTGTGTGTGTGTATATATATATATATATATATATATATGTATATATATATGAATATATATGTGTGTGTATATGTATATAAATGTTTGTATGCATATATATATAGATGTGTGTATAAATACGCACACACACACACACACACACACTCACACATATCTCCTCAAAAGAATGTAAGTTCTTAGAGAGTTTTATTTTTTTTGTAGCCCCCATCCCTTAGTACAGTGGCTGGCACAGAGAAAGAGATTAAGAAATGCTTGTTGAATGATGGATTGATTGATAATCTGAAGGGCATCCAGAGGAGAGCATGAGTGAGGACTATGAGAACTGGTGAAAGTAACTGGGAATACTTACTCTAGAGAAGTAAAGAATCAGGGATTATATGATAGCTGTGTTCAAGTATTAGAAGGACTGTCATGCAGAAAAGGGATGAGATTACGTTTGGGTTGTCTCCAGAAACCATCATCAGGTTTCCTAGTGACTGCTGGGAAGTGAAAAAAAAACAAATTTAAATTTTATGTCCAGAAAAATTTCATACCAACTAAAGCTGTTCAAAAAAAGTAATGGACACCATTTCAAAGGGTAGGTTCCCCCTAAAGTAGATCTTCCAACAGAGTCTAGATGACCATCTGTCCAGTATGTTAGAATCTGTGGGCATTCCTTTCAGACATGTAGGGCTACATGGCCAGTAATTTACTAATATGTCTTTTAAATTTCAATTTTGTGATTTTTCAAATTTATAGACTAGGTTATAGACATACTATAATTTGTGCTGTGGGATCATTTCTGTTCCAGGAGTTTCTTGTGCTGACAAAATCACCTTTACATATTCATTAGTGATGTTGGTCATAGTTATCTTTCTCTGCTTTGTCTATTTGTTTTTTGGGTATCAGGAGACTGTTTGCCTCATAAAAGGAGTTTGGTAATAGCTTTTTCAGTAGTATTGAGAACAATTTTTGTAGCATAGATATCAATTGCTTTTGAAATCTTTTTTGAATTAATACATATATTCACATGGACCAGTTATTTTCTCCTTAAAGTTTGCCTATGGCCTTTTCAATTTGTCTTTGAGACTGGATCATACAAGATCTCTACTGCTTGTTTTGTATATTTGACATTTTTATAAATCACCATGTACTCCCTCTAAATTGTGATAATTTTATATAATAGTTTCTGATAATCTTTTATTTATTTTCTATTCATTATGAGTTCACTTTGTACATGTTTTCATTTCCCCAATTAATTTTCCTTTCTCATTAGTCTGCTTTTGTCATTAGTTAATGGCTTATTGATTTTTCTGATTGAAAAAAGTTAGCCATCTAATATCTTTTTATTTAAATATTTTTCACATTTATGCATTTCTCTGATTTGTAAAGATTTTGTTTTTGCTTCTTTGTTTACTTATTGATTATTTTTTGGGGGCAGGATCTTTAAAAGTGGTTCTCAGGTTCTTCTATTTTTCTATGTCATTGATGCATATTTTTCTAGAGATTCCTGGTGTAGAGAAGAGGTCTCAAACTCAAATAGATATAGGCCACTAAACCATATGTATGGATCCCTTGGGGCAGCATACTGACTTAAAAAACCATCTATTAACATTATCTTTGTTCTATCATATTTTAATTTATTTTGTTAAATATTTCCCTATTACATTTTAATCTTGGTCAGACCACAATGGGTATATTGTGGCCCTCAGGCAGTATATTTGACATCTCTAGTCTAATGTATAGAAACTCAGTCTCAAAGTCAGAAAGTCCTGCCTTCTGAACACAGTAGTTGTGCTACCATCAATACATCATTTTTAAAATTTTTTATCGCTCTAGGCGACTCTCTAATTCTATGTGAGTGAAAACAGTTTTCATACTGATAGTACCTAACACTGATGAAATTATAGGTGTAGGAACTCCACTCAATCTACCAAATAATGCATTCAGAGGTTTCATTTTGAGTAGTATTTCAGATACATCCCATAAATTTTTGTATGCTGTCATCTGATTTTGTAACAGCTACTTAAAAATAAAAATCGAGACCCTCCTTGTCCTTGGCTGTCTCCCAGTCTGTCCAGTGCCATGGATTGGAGGTGTTATGGGGATTCTTGAGTATTAGCCATTTTTTGGTCAAGAACTTCACCCTGTAGTGGTGATAGGATGGAAAAATCACAAGTTGAAAAGTACCAAGAAAGAAACAGAACAAGGGAATTATCAAGGCTAAGTCAGAAACTTTTACTGGTCTTCAGCCTAGACCAGGGGTTCTTAAATTTTTTGCGTCATGGACTCCTGTGTTTTGGACCCCTTGGGGATTCATGAACCCCAGGTTAAGAATTTGTGGTCTTGAGAGTGCTAGACAGGAAAAACAGATATAGTTTGCTAAGATAATTTCAAAAGGGGTATCAATTCATTGACGAGGTAAATTATGTTGTAAGTACTGTGGGATACAATAAAGTGGAAGAGAATTTTGTAGTCCAGGAGCAGTCCAGAAGATACCTGTTTGTTCAAGGATAACTGAAAGTCACCATCTTTTCAAAGCCACCTTGCTCATTCAGGGCTAATAAACACCAGCTGGCACCAACAGTGCTGTAAAATGAAACCATGGGACCTTTGTCCATTGTACTAACAGGGGGATTCCTGTTCTGAGGCTGAGTTGATATCCTAGATATTCATTAAGAACTCTGAGCTCTGAGATTCCAGGATTTAGAGTTTAGAGTTGGGATCTTATATTTGTACTACTGCTGACAGATGTCATCTACGATTTAGAAATTTAGAAAAGTTAGTAGAGTTTCTATCCTAAGGAAAGCTAACAGCAATGAGAAAAAAAATGAAGGCAGAAATAAAGTTCCAGAAATGATATCCAAACTGTGGCCCAAACAAAGATAGAGGCTCAGAAAAATCAAGATGGCTAGTGAGAATTTGGAGAGCTTGCCATTACTCAGAAGGAAAGGAAAGAAACAAGCATTTATCATATGCCAGGTATTGTGCTAAGTGCTTTATAAATACTATTTCGTTTGATCCTTCCCATGATCCTGGGAGGTAGTTGCTACTATTACCCTCATTTTAAAGCTGGGAAAACTGAGGCATAGATAAAATGACTTCTGTAAAGTCATATAGCTAGTAAATGTTTGGGGCAAGATTTGACCTCAGGTCTTTCTGACTCCTTGCCCATTTCTCTGTCTCCTGAGACATTTAGTTGCCTATCAGTGGTGTCTATTTGTAGTTTGGTGGGTTAGCTGTTTCACACCTCCCCTCCTTTCTCCCCCCAACCTTCACCTTATTTCTTAATGTTTTGTCACTATGCTACTATGAGCTTGCTCTGACAGAGAATGGATATTTCTTTGTTAGGATAGAGATAGGGATGTGTCCTTTGTTTTTATTGGCATGGCACATACCTTCTACAAAACAGATGACCACATTTGCTACAGCTTAGAGCTCTAGAGAGTTACCTGGAACACTAAGAAATCACGTGACTTACTGGGGGCTGCATAGTCACTGTAGTAATTATTTATTTTTATAAAATAATAATATTAACTCATAGCACTTTTCAGTTTACAAAATGCTTTCTTCACAACAACCCTCTGAGATACTATAGGTCACACAAGCATTTTGTTCCTATTTAACATGTGGACAAATGAAGGGAGTCTAAGAGATGTGACTTCATTAATGTGGCTCCTAAGTGGCACAGCCAGGATAGAAAGTAGGGTCTCCTGCTTCCTAATCCAAAGTTCTCTCCATGACACCATATTGCCTACCCTGTACATATTCTGTATTTTCATTCTTGGTCATTTCCATGCTACTTGATAAGGGCAGCTAGGTGGAACAGTGGATAGAGTGCTTGGTCTGAAACCAGGAAGACTCATTTTCCCAAATTCAAATCTTACTTACTTGCTATGTGACCTGGGGTAAGTCCCTTAACCTTGTTTGCTTCAGTTTCCTCATCTGTAAAATGAGCTGTAGAAGAAAATGGCAAACCACTTCAGTACCCTTGCCAAGAAAACCCCAAATGAGGTTATGAAGAGTTAGACACAAAAGAAAAATGACTAAAAAACAAAATGACATTGATATCCACTTCGATTTATCCAGTAAAAGGAAAGATAAAGGTGGTATTAAAGAAAAAAAAACTGTTGCAACTAATGTAGGCTATTTATGGAAAACCATAGGTAGGCTGTGTGAAGCTTACAACTGGCAGTCAGGCAAGACCTGGGTTGGAATCTCACCTTTAATATTTGCTAGCTGAATGACCATGGGCAATTTGCTTAACTTCTTTGCCATGCAGTTTCTTCATCTGTAAAGTGGGATTATCTGCAAAATAAGTTTCTGTGAATTCCTATAATGTTCATATGACATAATGTCAGTGTTAAAGTCATTGAGATCAATTCCATTTTATAATAATGAAACTTGGTAGAATTGAAGATAATTGAGGTTTAATGTGAAAGCAATAGAAATGCAACTGAGAATAAGACTCCATGGTTCTTATATGGATAATCTAGGTTTCCACATTTGTGGTCATGTATTTGTGGCCCATTTCTGCAACTTGAGGGGGTGGCCATCTACACAACCATTTCTTTCAGACTTTGTGGACTGTGCATGCTCTCACTATATGCTTTAACGCATCTGTTGTTTAAGCCCTCTCTGCACCTAACCAAGTCAGTCACTTTCTCCTTGCTAAACCTTCTACTTATTATTCTACTTAACCTTGTTACTCTATGTAGGTATGTGGCCCTCAGCTGGGTGGGTAGTGCTATCTATTTGAAACAGCACTGACATTGGAGTCAGAAGATCTGAGTTTGAATATTGGCCGTGGCCCTTCTTCTTTATTTGACCTTAACTTTTAAAAAAATGTAACTTCTCTTAGGCTCAGTTTTTGAGAATATTTAGCTAGATGCCTCTATATAACCTTTCATCTCCAAATATATGACCTCATGATTTGAAATGGTAACTAGGGCTCTAGTGTAAACAGTAGCCAGACTTACTCCTTCATCTTGGCAAAAATAGTTATATGTCTGTTAAGGTGGTGACAACGAGTAGAGAAGAGAATATTGGTTATTCAGCCACTGCTTTTCGTCTCTGTATCTTCCTCATTTGCTGCTGGGGCAGGAGCTGGAATAGTACAACTCCAACATGCTGACAGATGTCATCTGGCTCTGTTTGAACACATGCCTCCTTCTTGGCCAGCTCTGCCACAGTGACATGATGCCTTTGAGACTTTTGAGGTGATTTGCTGTAACTTGCCTCCAGAGAAGCCTTAAGTTGAAGATGACAAAGAACAGTAAGTCCACTTGAGAATGTAAGTTATTCAGAGCCCTGCATGCCTGGTCCCCAGAGTGAGCCCTGGCAGCTTCCTCACTTAAAAATGCAATTTCAAGTATAGAGCTTCATTTATAAGCATAACATGTCATAAAACACTTACAGGCATGAGTTTCAAAATTTAGAGGAAAGAGAGAATATTTCCTGAGAAGAGCTCTTATCTCTACAATTCTCTTTTTCTCTGTGATGGCCAAAGACTGAGCCAAGTGACCTCTAAGTCATAGTACAAATTGTGTGTGATCCTTTCATCTTCTGACTTGAATTTCACTGAACAGGCAAAAATTTGATAAGTTAAAGAAACCAATTTGTTTCTTGTGTTTGAATCGATATCCCCTCTAATATTTTTGTGTTTTGAATAAATGACCATGAAATATGAGCAACAGAAACTGAGTGCACGTGGGCAGATTTATCTAGGCCAATATTTTTTTTTTAAATTCTTATTTATTTTTTAACATTCATTTAAAAAAATTAGTTCCAAAATCTCTACCTGCCTCTCACCCCAACCTGACCCTTTGAGAAGCATTAGTCATGTTGCAAAAAGAAAAGCAAGAAAAATAAAGTGAAAAAATATGCTCCAATCTGCTTTCAGACTTCATCAGTTCTCTCTCGAGGTGGATAGAATTTTTCATCGTGAGTCCTTGTCAGTTGTCTTGGATCACTGTCTTGATCAGAGTAGTTAAATCCTTCACCATTGAGCATCATTATAATATTGTCATTACTGTGTACCATGTACTTTTGGTTCCACTCACTTCACTTTGTATCAATTCATATAAGCCTTTGAAGGTTTTCTGAAACTACCTTCTCATTATTCCTTATAACTTGATAGTATTCCATTACAATTGTGCAGTATAGCCTTTTCAGCCCTTTCTCCATTGGTGGGCATCTCCTCAATTTGCAATTCTTTGCCACCACAAAAAGAGCTATTATAAATATTTTCATACATGTGAGTCGTTTTCCCTTTCCTTTGATCTCTTTGGGGGTACAGACCTAGTAGCAGTATTGCCATTGTAGGCATCAGAATCATATTTGTGTCATTAAAGGAATTTGGCAGTACTCCTGCTTTGCCTACTTTTCCAAATACTTTATATAGTATTGAAATTAATTGTTCTTTAAATGTGTGATGGGATTCTCCTGTAAATCCATCTGATCCTGGGGATTTTTTTTTCTTAGGGAGCTCATTTATAGCTTGTTTAATTTCTTTTTCTAAGAAAGAGTTATTTAAGTATTCTATTTCATCTTCTGCTAATCTTGGCAATTTTTTTTTTTTGGTAAATATTCATCCCTTTCACTTAGATTGTCAGATTTATTGGTATATAATTGGGCAAAATAGCTTCAAATAACTGATTTAATTTCCTCTTCATTGGTGGTGTCTTCCCCTCTTTCATTTTGATGGTGTTAATTTGATTTTCATCTTTCCTTTAAAAATCAAATTAACCATTTGTTTATCTATTTTATAGGTTGCTTTATAAAGCCATCTCCTAGTTGTATTTATCAGCTCTTTTTTTTTAAACTTTCTAAATCTTTCTTTTATTTTTAAGATTTCTAATATGGTCTTTAATTGAGGATTTTTCAGTTGTTCTTTTTCTAGTTTTTTTTTTAAATTGTATGCCCAATTCATTGATCTGCTCTTTTTCTTTATTATTGATATAAGCATTTAGAGATATAAAATTTCTCCTAAGTACTACATTGACTGCATCCCCTCAATTTTGGTATGTTATCTCATTGTTGTAATTCTCTTTGAGGAAATTATTCTTTCTCTAATTTGTTTTTGACTGACTCATTCTTTAGGATTAGATAATTTAGTTTCCAATTAATTTTAACCTATGCTTCTAAGGCTCTGTATTGAATGTAATTTTTATTGTGAAATGGTCTGAAAAGGGTCAGTTTAGTATTTTTGCTTTTCTTCATTAGTTTATGGGGTTTTTATGTCCTAATAGAAGTTCAGATTTTTTTTTGAAGGTGCCATGTATAGCTACCTTTCTATTCCCATTCAATTTTTATCCAGAGGTCTAGCATATCCAACTTTTCTAAGATTCTATGATCTTAATTTCTTTCTTATTTTTTTTTATGGTTAGATTCATCTAGTTCTTAAAGGGGAAAGTTGAGGTACCCTATTAATATAGTTTTACTGTCTATTTCCTCCTGTAATTGATTTAACATTTATTTCAAGAATTTGGATGCTATGACACTGGGTGCACATAATTTTTGTACTGATATTACTTTATTGTCTATGATACATTTTAGCATAATGTAGTTTCCTTGATTATCTCTTTTAATTAGGTATATTTTTGTCTTTGTCTTGTCTGAGATCATTATTGTTACCACTGTTTTTTTTTTAACCTCAGCGAAAGCATAATAGACTTTGCCACAGCACCTTATATTAACTCTGTGTTTCTGTTTCAAGGATGTTTCTTGTGAAGAATATATTGTTCAATTCTGGTTTCTCATCCATTCTTCTAACTACTTCCATTTTATGTGTGAGTTTAACCCATTTACATTCACAGTAATGAATGATTACTAACTGTGTATTTCCCTCCATCTTATTATTTTTTTTTCTATTTATCCTTCTTTCTTTTTACCCTGCCTCCTGAAAAGTCTATTTTCCTTCTGACCACTGCCTCCCTTAATCTACTCTCCCTTTTATGATCTCTCTCCTCCTTCTCATCTCCCCTTCCACATCTATTTCTCTGTTGGGCAAGACAGATTTCTATATCCATGTGAATGTATATATGAATATTCTTCCCTCTTTGAATCAATTCTGATGAGAGTAGGGTTCAAGCGTTGCCTGCCATCTCCCTCTTATTTTCCCCTCCACTTTAAAAGCTTTTATTTTCACAACTCTTTTATGTAAGGTAATTATCCTCATTCTTTGTCTCCCTTCTCCCTTCTCTCGGTGCATACCTCTTTCCTACTCCATCAATTTTTTAGATCATCTCAAAATAATTGAATCATACCTGTGTCCTCCTCTAACTGCCCTAATCATGATAAAGTTTTTTGGAGTTAAATGTATCATCTTCCCATATAGGAATGTAAACAATGTAATTTCATTAAGTTGCTTATGATTTCCTTTCATGTTTACCTTTCCATGACTTTTTTGAGTTGTATATTTGAATGTCAAATTTTCTTTTCAGCTCTGGTCTTTTTATCAGGAATATTTGAAAGTCCTCTACTTCATTAAATAGTCATTTTTTCCTCCAAAGAATTATCCTCAGTTTTGCTGGGTAGATTATTCTTGGTTGTAATCTTAGTTCCTTTGCTTTTCAGAATATCATATTCCAAGCCCTCTGCTCCTTTGAATTGGAAGCTGCTAAATCTTGCATGATCCTGACTGTTGCACTACTGTATCTTTATGATTCCTTTTTGGCTGCTTGCAGTATTTTCTTCTTGACCTGGAATACTCATTTTAGAATCTCTTTCAGGATTGACTGGTGGATTCTTTCAAATTCTATTTTACTGGGGCATCTAGGTGGCACAGTGGATAGAGCACAGGCCCTGAAGTCAGGAGGACCTGAGTTCAAATTTGGCCTCAGACCAAACACTTGATACTTACTTGCTGTGTGACCCTGGGCAAGTCGCTTAACCCCAGTTGCCTAAAAACAAACAAACAAACAAACAAATTCTATTTTACCTACTGGTTAGGCTATGCTTTATTTTCCTTACGGCTTTCAGGTAGTCTAACAATTCTTAAATGATCTGTTCTTGATATATTTCCTAAGGCAGTTGTTTTTTATTCCCATGGGATGGTTCACATTTATTTCTATTTTTTAAATTCTTTTGATGTTATTTCATTGTTTCTTGATGTCTCATGATGGCATTATCTTCCACTTGACAAATTTTAATTTTTAAAGAAGTATTTTCTTCAGTGAGCTTTTGTGTCTCTTTATTTTTTCCATTTGGCCTAGTCAGCTTTTTAAGGAGTTCTTTTCTTCAGTGAATTTTTGTGCCTTTTTTGCTATTTGGCCAATGCTGTTTTTTAAAGTGTTATTTTCTTCAGTGTGTTTGTGTCCCTCTTTTACCAGGATCTTAATTCTCTTTTCACAATTTTCTTGCATCACTCTCATTTCTTTTTCCAATTTTCCTCTACCACTCTAATCTCTTTCATTACCTTTTCTAGGAATTCTTATTGGACTTGTGTCCAATTTGCATTTTTTTTTCCTTTGAGGCTTTGCTTGTAGTTGGTTTTATATTATAATCTTCTTTTAAGTTTGTTTCTTAATCTTTCCTGTCACCATAGTAAATTTCTATGATCAGGCCCTTTTTTTTTTTTGCTGAATGCTCATTTTCCCAATCTATTTCTTGACTTTTAACTTGATGGCAAAGGTTGGCTCCATTCCTGGAGTAGAGCATTTTCTTTTCAGTTGCTGTTTTCAGAATTAGTTATGGGAGTCTAATTTTTTTTTTTCACTGTTTCCAAATTAGTACAATCCAAGCAGAAGTGTAGTCACTTCTCTCCTGGTGTGTACTCTGGATTTTACCCTGGAAGGGCCCCTGGTCCTCTACAGCTGTAAATGCTAGCATTCTTCTCAACCCTGAAACTGTGACCAGACCCCATGATCCCCTGCAGTTCCAAGCTCTAGTGCTCCTCTCTGCTCTGGAACTGTGACCTGAGACTGCAAATATTCAGTGCAAGTGGTTCTTGCACCCAGTATCATCTCAGAATCCTTTGTAATCTCTTTCTGATCTCTTGCCCAATCCCTTTACTGTCTCTGGGCTGAGAGCTTCAGAAGTTGCTACTACTTCTGTTGCAGTCACCTCCAAGGCCTATCCCTGATGCTACCTCTGTGTGTGCCCCAGGTGATTTCCCACCCCACTGTCACAGACCTCTCCTGCCATCCTCCTAACTTGTCTTGTGATGGAAAACAATGTTTCAACCTGATCTTTTGTTGTATTTGTTGCTCCAGAATTCTATTAGACACATTATCTTAAAGTTGTTTGGAGGGGAATATTGAGATGGACTATATAAGTTTAAAAGTGAAAAGTTATTCATTCATTTTTTACTCAACCTGTAGAAAGTGAAATTTGAAGGGAGGCTAGAGACTGGGAGCAGTCAAGCTTACAAGGATATTGTGACCTGGATACCAGAGGTCAGTGCACTCCAGCCTCCTCTACTTTTACTGGTCATGTAGAACAGTTTGAGGTACCAAGAATAGGGTGTCTGAACTACCAGTTGCTAGTTGCTGCTGATATTCTATTCAGGGTAATAGGTACCAGAAATGGAAATATATGGGTCCCCTTTCTGACCCCCACTGTCCAGGAGAACATTTGTTAAACCTTTTCTCTATATGTTCTATATGTCTATATGTATGTGTGTGTGTGTATATGTATATTTTATATATATATATATGTGTGTGTGTGTGTGTGTGTGTGTGTGTGTGTGTGTGTATAGTCTATATGTTCTCCTCTTCTCTAAAGGTACGTTTCTGAATTTTGTTTTGTTTACTTATTTGACTTCTCTGGTTTGTGTACTTCATTTATTTGTAAATAAAATGCCATGGAAGAGAGACAGTGACAGCAATGTGTACAAATGAAAATAAAAAGAGGTGGAAAGCATGGACTCTTTATGTGAATTATTGAGATTTTATTTCAGTAAGGGACTCCTGAGCTGTATAAGAGAGAATCTTATTGACCTGTTGATATGTATAAACATATATATATATATATATATATATACAAACATATGTATATATATATATGTATAAACATATATATATATATACATATGTATACATATATATATATACAAACATATGTATATATATACACATATAATATATAAAATATATACATATATAATATAAATATATAATATCTTTATGTATAATAAACTCTGATATATCTATATTTTGTATACTATATATAATATATTATATAATAACATAATATACACAAAACACATACATATTATATAATGTACATATATGCATATGTAACATATAATATATATATATACATATATATACATATATAATTTGTTCTATCTATCTATCTATCTATCTATCTATCTATCTATCTATCAAATTTCCCAAAGTAGGATAAAAGCTGAATCTTGGGTTTCCCTTTAGGTAACAGTTATCTAATCATATACTTCTTGAAGTTTCCAGTGTTTTGAAGCCAAATTTATAAAAGCAGCAGAGACTGCCAGAAAGGGAACTGTGGGAGAAGCCTTGCCAGGACCTAAGAATCTTTCTCTGTTCCCAGCTCAAGCAGGTGCCAGGAGGAGTGGAAGGTGACTAATGATTCTTTTATCCTGAAGACTTCAGGGTTACACTTCTTCTTGGTCAGGGGAAATTCTAGTCATGGAACCAGGGGCCGAGATCTAGGTTGAACGCATTGATATTGTTCTAGTCATTATCTCTCCACATGTCCAAAATAACTCTCTGCCACTTACAGGAGAAAAATAAGGTCTTGTATCTCTGCTCCGTAGTATCTCATGAAGAACTGAGCATTGGAAGAAAAATCCAAACCTCAAAAAAGGAGACTTTGAGACCCCAGTACAAGGCATCTCATGTTTGTTTTTTCTCCTTGAGGGATTAAAAGAGCCAGAGTTATTTTCTGTCATTAGAGGAGTCCAAGCATATCTTGAAGAAACTAATATATCTGAAGAACACCTTGGTCATCTCAGAGCACATAGTCACCATTAGGATCTAACTCACCAATTCCAGTTTATTTCAATTCAGAATCTTCAGAACCTTTAAGAAAGTTGGTCAGGGTCCCAGGCCATAGACATGCTGGATCAGGCCTGGCCATCAGGGGAGGTGATGTCACTATTATCATAAACATCACCCTCATGGACCTGGCTGATAAACTTGCAACACAATATATTAAATAGCTTTTCCTCCTTGGCATTCTTCTGAAAAGGTTTGGTTTTGTGATTAAATAATACTCAATTTAGTATGTTATAATCATATATGTATTTTGAATATATACATACTCATAAACACATATTAAATTATATATATCCCAGGGCTTTATCTACGGTCTCCCCCCACCCTCTTTTTTAATAGTCTCTGTTGGTCATTTCGTTACCTCTCATGTATTCTTCCCCTTGGAGACTAAGATTGTATATCGTGTCTCCATAAGAGTATTTCCAGATCTACACAACCAGTTCTCAAATGTCTTCTGAACTCTAGTTCAACATCTCATATTCAATGTTGTCAAAACAAAGCTCATAAACTTTCTGCCTAAAGTGATCCTACTTCCTAACTTCCTTCCCTGCCTCCTCTCCCCTCTAGTGAAGAGCCCCATAGCATGACTCTTAATCCTGGTTCACAATGAAGGAAATGTTTTAAATTCTTCCCTCTTCTCCTTCCTCAATATATCATCAGTTGCAAATCTTGTCAGTGCTGCCTCCTCAATGTCTCTCTCATCTGCCCCCTTCCCTCCACTTACATTCTATACATAATTTTATATAAAATTATACAAAATTTAACTTATTCAAGTCATTAAATCCTATTAAAATGTAATACTCTACAAGGAAGGATGAATGAATATAGCATACATGTATGTATGTGCATACATGCACACATACATACATTTGTTCTTGTTCAGTCATGCAGTCATGCTCGACTCTTCTTGGCCCCATTTGGGGTTTTCTTGACAAAGGTACTGGATTAGTTTATTTCCTTCTCCAGATCATTTTGAAAACAAGATTAAGTGACTTGCTCAGGGCCACACAGCTAATAGGTGTATGAGCCAGATTTGAGCTCAGGTCTTCCTGACTCCAAGCCCAGCACTCAATCCACTGTACCACCTAGCTGACCATTAAGAGAAAATATGAATGAATATAATGTACATATATGTTTATATGCATCTATACATGCGTACATGCATGTGTGTGTGTGTGTGTGTGTGTGTGTGAGAGAGAGAGAGAGAGAGAGATTCTCCCAGAAATAAGTCCCTGTGCAGTGTGCTGGACATCTGCTAAAGCTTTCTAACACTGTTTTGGGGCATCCTGGAATGAACATTTGACAAGAAGTTAGATGAGCTGAGTTCAAATTCTGATTCCATCATTCACTAGCTTTCTTACCATGGAGAAATAAATCACTAAACTTACATCTTTGTTTCTTCATCTGAAAAAACTGGGACAATGGTATTCAAATATATCTACTTGGCTTTCTCCATTGGCAGAGAGCATTTCCTCAGTATACCAGTTCCATCACAGGCAATGACCAAGCTATGTGTATATTCATGCTACTTCCCAATCTTATTGTGAGGAATAAATGAGATTATGAACATAAAGGAAATGTAAAATACAGAAACTTCAAATGTTGTTTTTAAGGGAATTGTAATTTTTTAATTGAATTTGTAAAATTGGTATAGGGAACTCCTAGTTGAGGAAAGTCCTTCTACATAGTGCAGTGAATAGGCCTGGAGTGAGGAAGACCTGAGCTCAAATTCAGCCTCAGATACTTACTAGCTGAAAGATGCTGGTAAGTCACTTAACCTCTATTTGCCTCAACTTACTCAACTCTAAAATGGGGATAATAACAGCATCTACCTTGCAGGATGGTTGTGGGGATCAGATGAGATGATAATTGTAAAGTACTTAGCACAATGCTTTGCACAGAGCAAACACAGCTTCCCCCCTCACCATCTCTCAAGCTTGTTGTGAAGACCAGGGTCATACATGTGAAGTTCATAGCATCAAACATAAATCATTGTTTTTAAGGGTAAATAGAGGGTGTTTCATTGAATTAGTATAGGGAACTCTTGAAGGAAGAAAGTCCCTTTAATGATGCAGGTCAACACCATTTCTATTCCTTACCGTTTTAGAGAATTATCGAGAGCAGTGCAAAGTTCTAAAGGACTTGGCTAGGATCACAAAGCCCATATTTGTCAAAGGTAGAATTTGAACCCAGATCTTCCAGGCGTAGAGGCCAGTTTTCTATCCACTATGATACTCTGTCTCTCTTGTGGTTGTTGTTTGCTTCTTGAATCTGTGAGTGAGTAGAGTTTTTAAAAATCTAGAGAAAAATATCGCCTTTGTATACCTGATTCTTTGATAGAGGATGGGCCCTAAAGAATCATCTGGGAAATGGCCAAAGAAATCATTTGCCCCTGGAATAATCTGGAAAACTTGTATTTGACCAGACTTATGACATGTTTAGGGGCAGCTAGGTGGTGGAGAGGATGCAGTGCTGAGTCTGGAGTCAGTAAGACTCTTCTTCTTGAGTTCAAATCTGACCTCAGATACTTACTGGCTGGGTGACCCTGAGAAAGTCACTTAGCCCTGTTTGCTTCAGTTTCCTTACTTATCAAATGAGCTAGAGAAGGAAATGACAAACCACTCCAGTTTCTTTGTCAAGAGAACCCCAAACAGGGTCACAGAGTCAAACTTGACTGAAAAACAAGTGAATACCAACAACATAAACATGTCTGAGCTATCAGATCAACATTCTTTTTTCTTAGTTCTAGGTTTGCTAAGCATAATAATTAGGGCATTATTTGGAAGTACTAAAGAAAGAATAAATCCACTAATACCCAATTTTAGCTTGTATTCTCTCTTTTAGCTCCAATTCATTTGTGCAAAAGAGGAGAAAATTTCCTCAATGCCCCTAAAACTTTAAGCTATGAATGGAGTTTTGATTTAACATATCAGCATCTTGATTGAAACTAAAGTGCCCATCACAAATATGAATATGTCTTTTGTTCCCAACAATTTACAACACTTTATGGCCCATTTCATTGCATCATAAATGTCATAATGACCAAATGTTCCATGAAATGTCATAAAATGACATGAATTACAGCTATCATCTCTGCCCATGGCTGGAAGACTGCATAGCTGGCTTATGCTCAGGTAACACCGAGTTTGTATGTTCCAAAATCTCTTTGCTGTATAGCACTCAATGACTGTAGTCAGCTCTCATTTGTCCAAAGGTACTCTGGTTCTCAGAAAATAATTATTCTGTGAGTCTTGAAAGTAGGTACCTGAAAAAAAGCTCCCACAGCCTTCCTCCTAATATTTCTTTAAATACTGGATAGTTAAAAATTTAAAAAACCCATTTTAACTACAAAAGATTTTGGCAGAACAATGCTTTACAACTAATGTTTCATTTAAAATATTATAACATAGGTTACTTTGGGAGCTATTAAGCTGCATGCAATTTTATCATAATGTGTTCAAATCCAGTAATGAATGCCATGTCCTGTGGCCACCTGATTCCCCCATTATCCTTTGGAAGTCAGAAAGCAATTTGACATTTTCCTAAATAGGAATAAGAAAGGAGGGCACATTATAATGATGGTACTCACGCTATTATATTGCCTCTGCTTGCATTATTAAATCTGTTTTTACAAGTGGCTTTTGCTCCTTAGTTTTGATCTAATTCAAAATTTAGATGGCAAATGCTAAACCTGTGTGCAATTTTCAATGTGTCTATTTCTAAATGTATAAGCCCTAACTCAGTTCCACCCCTAGTACCACTTAAGTCTCTTCCCAATGCCTCTCATTCCCTACCCATTTTGCTTTACTGGAATCTAGTAAACTACTCAAGATAAATAAGTCTGTGCTGGACCACAAGTATACAACATATTTGGGAGAAGGGGTAGAGGTGGGGAGCCATATGATGAACAAAATGGAAGAGTAGTGGTCCACATATTCCTCAAATGTAATAACTTTAAAAAATCTCTGAATAAATCAAAGATCGTAGAATATTATTATAGTTAAAATGAACCTTCAAGGTCATTTAGTATAAACTCCTCCCATTACGTTTAAGGAATCAGGAGGTTGCCCAAGATCATACTGGTATTAAGTGGGATATATAAACCAGGGTTCTCTGACTTCAAATCCAACATGGCTACCAATTCCAATTTGCCACATAGCCATATCCATAGGGTAAGGAAACAGAAACATCACATAAGGTAAAAGTCACATAAAATGCCATAGGATAATGAAATACTTAGAAATGCAAATAAGCATCTATATGATTGCTTTAAAATCATGAGATGTCAGGGGAAAAATATATGTATACACCCATATCTATATGTATATATGTATGTATATATGTGTATATATGTATATATACACATGTACATACATATACGTGTATGTATGCATCTATCTATCTATCTATCTATCTATCTATCTATCTATCTATCTATCCATCTAGTTTGAAGAGTGACAAAGCTGAAGAGACAAACACCCCAAAACCTTAAATCATAAAGTCATAGAACTTTAGCATTGGAAGAGTCTCACCCCTGTTCCTTCTTTTATCCTTCCTTATCCATATAGGGGGGAGAAATTATTCTTTTTTGGTTCTTGTCTTCTCTCATAATAACAATTCTGGTGCTATTTTAATCTGTTCTTATGTTTATCCATTATTATCTTTCTTCTATTTCATCTTTTGTACAGTTCTTTTAAATAATCTAAGTTGGCTAGTAAGGTCCACGTGAATCCAGATTTGTCTCTTCAGATGAATCCTACATTTTCCTCTTCATTGAAATTGTTTTCTTTTGAATTTTCAGAATTTCATTTTAAACATCGTTTATTCCTCATGGGTTGATTTTCACTGTAGACTTTTTATTCGTGGAATCTCACCCCTTTGATCTGTTTTCACAAAATCTATGTTCCCATCTAAACATGCCCACATTTCTTCTTCATCTCTTTCAAATATTAGGAAGTCACTTCCTCTGAGGTTTCCTATAATTTCTATGTCAGTAATTTAGTTCCTCTTATTAGTGAGAATTAGCTCCAGAATAGAATTTCCCCTTATTATTTTCTCCATCTTTTGAAGGATGAAATTGCCATTATGCTAAAAGTTTTTAGTGGCTTTTTTTTTTTGCATAGTGATTTTCATCAACACATGCCTTCTTAATGGAAATTCCCCATCTCTTTTGTAGCATGCCTTTGAGCTAGGTTTGTTTTCCAAATTCCTATTTCCTTCCTTCTCTCAGGGCTTCTTAAACTTTTTTCCACTCCCAAACCCCTTTTCACATTTCAGCAGTGTTCATTGGCTTTGTGTGGCCTGAGGGCATGTGCAATGCAAAGTGAGCATGCTTTGTGTTCAGAACCAAGGTTGCAGTGAAGTTACAGGATGCAACACAGGTGAGCACTGCCAGAAACACCTTGGATTCATTACACATTTTAAAATTAATTTTTGGTTGTTGCCTGTTCAGAAATCATTTACTGTTGCCAACTTTTTGCGACCCTATATGAGGTCGCAACCCACAGTTTAAGAAGTGCTGGTCTAGGTGATTGGTAGTAGATTCCAATGACAAAATGAGTTTTATAGTTTCCTTCATTGACCTTGACCTAAATACTTTTCATGATGATTCCCTTCTCTGGTTCATAGATTTTCAATATAGTATACCTTCTTAAAATAAAATGCCTCCCCAAAGAATTGGAAATTGAGGGGATGCCCATGAACTGGGGAATGGCTAAACAAGTTGTGGTATATGAATGTAATGGCATACTATTGTGCTATAAGAAATGATGAGCAGACAGACTTTAGAAAAACCTGGGAAGACTTGTATGAACTGATGCTGAGTGAAGTGAGCAGAATCAAGAGAACATTGTAGACAGTAACAGCTATGTTGGGAGATGACTAACTTTGATAAACTTAGACCTCAGAAATGCAAGGATCTAAGACATTTCCAAAAGTGTCAAGATGGAAAATGCTATCCACATCCAAATAAAGAACAATTGAGTTTGAATGCAGATCGAAGCATATTATTTGCTCTCCTTTCCTGTTTTGGTTTGTTTTCTCTTTCTGATGTTTCCTTCTATTGGTTCTAATTCTTCCTTACAACATGACTAATGTGAAAATATGTTTAATAGGAATGTGTACGTATAGCCTATATCAGATTGCGTGCTGTCTTGGGGTGGGGGAGAAAAATTTAAAACTCAAAAGCTTATGGAAGTGATTGCTGATAAATCAAAATAAATTAATAAAAAAAAATGCCTCCCACCCCTTGCCTATCCTATTTGTTTTGAATAAGTTAAACCTATCCAAAACCCTATTCCAGACAAAGATTTCAAACCAACAAATTTCAGTAAGAACGATGAGAGCAAATAAGACCTTCTTGTGTGAAAATTTTCGTCTCTAGTTCCTCATTTGTTGCCTAAACTTTGGCATGTGTGTGTTTGCATTTTTGCATCTTTGCTTCTTTTTCCTTCCTTCCTTCCTTCCTTCCTTCCTTCCTTCCTTCCTTCCTTCCTTCCTTCCTTCCTTCCTTCCTTCCTTCCTTCCTTCCTTCCTTCCTTCCTTCCTTCCTTCCTTCCTTCCTTCCTTCTTTCCTTCTTTCCCTCCTTCCTAATTCTACCCAATCCAAATATGCAATGTAAAATTTTAAGTCAAAACTGTCCCTTTACCAGACCAAAAAAATTCAATTCCATTATTTAACACAAAATAGAAAAAAATCAAAAAAATATAATAGCCTGAAAATTATGCAATTATGGTCTGCTTTGTAAGAGTTTTAGAAGGAGAAAATGGTTTCAACTATCAATGACATATTTCGTACAATATAAAGAAGAAGAAATTTTTCAATGGTTAAATATTCTCAGTTTGACTATTACTCAGAACAGTCTTGCTGAAGAGAAAAAAAAATAGAGGACTCATTTTTTTTCAGATATGTCATCTCAAAGCCATGGAGGAATTATCCATTATTAGCAGAGGATGATATTTGTTGTGGCCACTTTTACATGCATTTTTCAGTAGAGGTACACAAATATTCAAAATTACTAATTGGTATATAATTATAGTGGTTATTTTTAATAAATTTATATTTTATTATACAAAGCAAAATTATGTATTTTATTTCCTAGAATCAGCTCTCTATACCTGGAGAAAAGCTAATTGACTGTTGCATGCATCCATGGGTAGGCATCACTGTTTACCTTGTAGCAGTTACTACAAATGCAGGCATAGTATCAATGGGAGGTCATTATAATTAGCAGCTGTAGGAAAAGTAGATGGTTTCAGAACTTGCCAGTTTAAAAAGTGATCCTTAATGTTGCAATGTCAATTCTGCTGGATGATTCCAGTGCAGTGCCCCAGGGAACAATGCTTGGCCCTTTGCATTTGAATATTTATTTTTTAAATTTTTTCCCCTTTTAAAATATTTATTTATTTTTAGTTTTCAACATTCACTTCCATAAGATCTTGAGTTCCAAATTTTCTCCCCATCTTTCTTCTTCCCCCACCCTAAGATGGAGTGCATTCTGAATACCCCTTCCCTTAATCTGCCCTGCCTTCTATCCCCTCCCTGCCTTCTCTTATCCCCTCCCCCTTCTATTTTCTGTAGGGAAGGATCAATTTCTATACCCCATTGCCTGTATATCTTATTTCCCAGTTGCATGTAAAAACAATTTTTAACATTTGTTTTTAAAACTTTGGATTAAAAATTTTCTCCCTTACTCCTGCCCACACACCCTCATTGAGAAAGCAAGCAACTTGATACAGGTTATACATGTGTAGTCATGCAAAATACTTCCATAATAGTCATGTTGTGAAAAACTAATTATATTTCCCTTCATCCTATCCCACCCCCCCATTTATTCTATTCTCTCCTTTGACCCTGTCCCTTCTCAAAAGTGTTTACTCCTGATTACTCCTTCCCCCAATCTGCCCTCCCTTCTATCATCCCCTTCCCTCCTATTTTCCTGTAGGGAAATTGAGTGTGTATGTTATTCCCTCCTTCAGCCAAATCCAATGAGAGTAAGATTCATTCATTCCCTCTCACCTTCCCCCGCCACCCCCGCCATGAAAAGCTCCTTCTTGCTTCTTTTATGTGAGATAATTTACCCTATTCTACCTTTCCCTTTCTCTGTACAATCCTCCCTCACCCCTTAATTTTGTTTTTAGATATCATCCCTTTATATCCAACTCACCCTGTGCCCTCTGTATACACACACACACACACACACACACACACACACACACATACATATGTATGTATGTATGTATGTATGTATTCCCTCGTACTACCCTCATACTGAGAAAGGTCTCATGAGTTACAAATATCATCTTTCCACATAGGAACGTAAAGAGTTCAACTTTAGTAAGTCCCTTATGATTTCTCTTTCCTGTTTACCTTTTCATACTTCTCTTGAGTTTTATATTTGAAAATCAAAATTTCTATTCAGCTCTGGTCTTTTCATTAAGAATGCTTGAAAGTCTTCTATTTCAATGAATGTCCATTTTCCCCACAGAAGAATTACACTCAGTTTTGCTAGGTAGGTGATTCTTATTTGTAATCTTAGTTCCTTTGACTTCGGGAATGTCATATTCCAAGCCCTCCAATCCCTTAATGTAGAAGCTGCTAAATCTTGTGTTATCCTGATTGTGGTTCCACAATACTTGAATTGTTTCTTTCTGGCTGCTTGCAATATTTTCTCCTGGGAACTCTGGAATTTGGCTATAATATTCCTAGGAGTTTTCCTTTTGGGATCTCTTTCAGGAGGTGATCAGTGGATTCTTTCCATTTCTATTTTACCCTCTGGTTCTAACATAGGGCAGTTTTCCTTGATAATTTTTTGAAAGATGACGTCTAGGCTCTTTTTTTGATCATGGCTTTCGGGTAGTCCAGTAATTTTAAGTTATGTCTCCTGGATTTATTTTCCAGGTCAGTTGTTTTTCCAATGAAATATTTCACATTCTCTTCTATTTTTTCATTCTTTTGGTTTTGTTTTATAATGTCCTGATTCCTCATAAAGTCATTAGCTTCCATTTACTCTATTCTAATTTTTAAGGACTTTTTTTTTTTTGGATAAGGACTTATTTTCTTCAGTGAGCTTGTGGACTACCTTTTCCATTTGGCCAATTCTACTTCTTAAGGCTTTATTCTCCTCATTGGCTTTTTGGACCTCTTTTGCCATTTGGGTTAGTCTATTTTTCATGTGTTATTTTCTTCAGTACCTGTTTGGGTCTCCTTTAGCAAGCTGTTGACTTGTTTTTCATGATTTTCTTGCATCACTCTCATTTCTCTTCCCAGTTTTTCCTCTACTTCTCTTACTTGCTTCTCAAAATCCTTTTTGAGCTCTTCTATGGCCTGGGGCCAATTCATATTTTTCTTAGAGGCTTTGGATGTAGGAGCTTTGACTTTGTTGTCTTCTGGTTGTATGTTTTGATCTTCTTTGTCACCAAAGAAAGATTCTATGGTCTGAGGTATTTTTTTGTGCAGCTTGCTCATGTTCCCAGCCAATTACTTGAGTTTTAAAGTCTTTGTTAAGGTAGGGGTCTGCTTCCAGTGTGGAGAATGTACTGTCCCAAGCTTTGGGGGTTTTGTACAGTTGTTTTCAGAGATACTTCTAGGGACCTATAAATTTTCAGTTCTTCCAAGGTAGTATGATCAAAGGCGAGGTGTTACTCCTTTCCTGGCCTATGCTCTGGCCTATGGGTGATCACAAGCACTCTTTTCTCCCTTGGAACTGTGAGGAGGATTCTCTTTCCACAGACCCTACAAGCTCCACTAAACCAGTGCTCTTCCTCACCCCAGGACTGCCACCTAGCACTGTGACCCAGATCCAAGCACAGGCAAAGCAAGAGAATCTTGTCTCAGCACCATCAAATAGATCCCTGCAATTCCCCTCTAATCAGCTGCTCGATCTCCCCTCTGTCTGTGGGCTGAGAGCTTCAGAAGTAGTCACTGGCCTGGGGCTGTGCCAGGACTGGGGCCAGACCAAGCTCCTCTCTAACCATGGTCTGATAGACCTTTCCTATTGACTTTCTAAGATATCTTTGGCATTTGTGGGTTGAGAAGTCTGGAAACCACTGCAGTTCTCCTGGATTCATTCCCAGAGGCCAGTTCCAGGTTCACTGAGGCCTAGTCTTTGTTTGTGTAGCCTATGCTAAACTCCTCTCCTCTCCCAGCTTGGTGCAACAGACCTTTCCAATCAACTATCTAGGTTGTCTTGGCCTGGAAATTTATTTCACTCTGTCTTTTTTGTGGGTTCTGCTGCTCTAGAACTTGTTTAGAGCCATTTTTTACATATATTTGGAGGGGTTTCATGGAGAGTTCAAGCAAGTTACCGCTTTCACTCTGCCATCTTGGCTCTGCCACTCTTTCACTCTTGAATATTTGTAGCCATGGCTTGGCTACAGACATAGACGGAATTTTTGTCAGATGTACAGGAGACAGAAAGCTGGAAGAGGTAGCTAAGTAATATGACAAAGCTGAAATAAAAGTGTCTTGGATAGGCTTGAATGCTGAACTGGATCTATTAAAATGACACAGAATAAGGATAAATAAATTATCTTACACTTGATTTCAGTAACTAATTTCAAAAAGACAATATGCATGTATCCATGGATACTCAGCAATCATTTGTCTGAAAAAGAGTTGGGACTATTAGGAAACTTAAAAATCAGTATGAATTTTTGGTGTGAAAGGGTAGTCAGAAAATACTAAGGAGATCTTTTACTTCATTAAAAAAGATGCAGCTTGAGGGCAGCTAGGTGGTGCAATGGACAGAGCATCAGCCCTGAATTCAAGAGGACCTGAGTTCAAATCTGGCCTCAGACACATAACACTTAACCAGTTGTGTGAAGCTGGGCAGGTCACTTAACCCCATCCCTAACCAAAAGAGAAAAAAAAGAAAAAAAAGATGTAGCTTTCAGGAATAAAGAGGTGATAATTGATCTGTCCTGTTCATGCCTCATTTTAGTGTTGTGGTTAGATCTGGATATTCTAATTTAGGAAAGACATTGATAAGCTAAAGGACATCTGGGGAAGAAGCCATGGATGGCCATGATAGTAATTGGCATTTAAATAGTACTTCAAGATTTGTGGAGGGGCTTTATAGACAGAGAACTCACTAAAGCTTTCTATTTGACCCTTGCAATAAATCTGAGGTAGGTACTATTATCACCTCCATTTTACATATGAAGAAACTGAGGCTGCTAGAGGGCTTGTGCAGGAAGATATGGAGATTGTGTTAGTGGTAGGATTTGAATGCTGGTCTTCCTACTCTACATATAGCACTCAACTCACTATTCCACTTGCCAAATGAAGATAAATTAAGACCAATTCCAGGAACAAGAAATGCTTAGAATAGACAAAAGGTTGTGGGAGAGGGGAAAGGAGGGAAGATATATATCTTCAAGTATTTGTAAATCCATCATTTAGTTAGTTTGTTCTGAGAGGCAATGGGGTTAAGTGAGTTTTCCAGGGTCACATAGCTAGTAAGTGTCTGAGGCTGGATGTGAACTCAGGTCCTCCCGATGGTGCTGGTACTCTATCCACTGCACCACCTTGCTAGAACAATCATTTAGAAGAGGGTTTAGACTTGTTCTGTTTGGCCTCAGAGTCTGAAAGTTGCAAATAGGCAAATTGAGTTTTTCCTAAGAAGTAGAGTTGACAATGCCTGAAAATGTGAGTCTCATTCTACATATTTAGTCTATCTCTGAGAGAGTGGTGACAACATTCTTCATCATTGGTTTGTAGTATACGATGTAGCACTGGACTTGGAGTTAGGAAGACTTCAGTTCAAATCCAGCTTTAGACACTTATTAATTGTCTGACTGGGCAAGTTATTTCACCTCTGTCTGCCTCAGTTTCCTTATGTACAAAATGGGGATAATAAAAGCACCTACCACTCAGACTTGTTGTGAGGGACAAAGGAGCTAATATTTTTAAAGTGTTTGGCATAGTACCTTGCGCATAATAGCCACTTAATAAATGCTTGTTCCTTCTCCCCAATCCCACCTCCCATCATGTTTGGTCATTTCATTAATTAGAGTTCTTAAGTTGTTTGATTTACCAGTCTTTTTGTTATAGTATAAATTGCTATGGTGCTCACTTCTGCATCAGTTCATACAGTTCTTCCCAGGTTACTTTGTTTTGCTTCACTAATCATGTCTGCTAAAAGGGAGAGAAAATAAAGGCTTATTAACTAAAAAAAAAAAGGTAAAAATTGACTTGTAGTGTGGGAGAATTGTTGGAACTTCCCAAAAGTGGAAGCAGTGCCTTGGAATAATATTCTAGGGTGACAGGATTTTCACTCAAATCCTACCTATGACCTTTGTGACCTTTGGCAGTCACTTAACCTCCTTGGACCCCAGTTTCCTTAAATGAAAAGTGATATAATTGTTATAGATTGATAATCAGTTCTCTCCAAACTTCTAGTCCATAGATATATGTTCACATCACAAGTTGCAGTTACCTCATAGGACTATAGTCGTAATTCATAGAATCAGAAGCTGAGAGTTGGAAGAAATACTTAGTGGCCCAACCTCTAATGAATAAAAAATCCTTTCTCTATCATACTTGGCAAGTGGTATTTCTCAATAACATTTTATCATTGAGTTAGTGCTTTAAGGTTTGAAAAGCACTTATATTCTATCTCTTGATTCTTAAAATCAAACTGTGAGGCAGATGCTATTATCAACCCCGTCTTACAGATATGGAAACTGAGGCTGGGAGAAGTTAAGCAACTAGCTCAGAGTCCGACACCCAAGAAGTAGGAACTTTGAGCTGAGGCCTTCTTGATTCCAGGTTGAACACTCTAGCCATCCCACCAACAATGCTGATGATTTATGTGGGTTTATTTTATATCCTGCAGAAGATGGCAGAGTAAAAGCAGGAATTCAATTAAGCTCTCCCCCAAACCCCTCCAAACATCTGTAAAATGATTCTAAACAAATTCTTGAGCAGAAGAACCCACAAAAAGATAAAGTAAAACAAATGTCCATCTGAGAAAATCTGGATGGTCAACGGGAAAGGCTGGTTGTGTGGGCTGGGAGAGGAGCACATTCTCACACAGGTGGCTCCTGCACAGACGGGCCCTACCAAACCCAGAGCAGGCCTGAGGGGACTGAATAAGTGGTAGCTGTGGTGGTTTTTGGACTTATCAACCCTAACACTAAAGAAACCTTAGGTCAGTGGGAAAGATTGTTGGACCTGGGTGAGAGAGGAGTACGGTTCAGCCTGGCCCCAGCATAACCCTGGGGAGGAGTCAGTGGTGACTGTCTCCAGAGTTCTCAGCCGTAGATGGTAAGGAGATTAGAGGGATCTCTTTGCTAGCACTGAGGTAGGATTCTGTTGCTTTGCCCACACTTGGATCTGGGTCGTAGTCCTGGGGCAAGGAGGAGCACTGGCATAGCAGAGGTTGTGGCAGCAGTTCCAGGGCAGAAAAGAGTGTTTGTGGTCACTCACAGACTAAAGCACAGGCCAAGAGAATAGCAAACACCTCTCCTCCAATCATAGCACCTTGGAAGAACTGAAAACTTATAGATCCCTAGAAGTATCTCTGAAAACAGCTGCACAAAGCCCTGAAGCTTGGGATAGTATGTCCTCTACACTGGAAGCAGAGCTCACCTGAACAAAAAGTTAAAATGTCAAGTAATTGGCTGCAAAAATGAGCAAATAGTGGGGGACAAAAAAACTCAAACTATATTTTATACCCTGCAACTTTGCTAAAGTTGTTCATTGTTTCAAGTTTTTTAGTTGATTCTCTAGGATTCTCTAAGTATACCATCATATCATCTGTAAAGAGTAATAGATTTATTTCTTTGTTTTCTAGTCTAGTTCCTTCAATTTCTTTTTCTTCTCTTCTTGATAAGGCTAACATTTCAAGTACAATAATGAATAATACGTTTAAATAGGAATCTTTGTTTCACCCCTGTTCTTATTGGGAAAGCTTCTAGCTTATCTCCATTACATAAAATGCTTGCTGATGGTTTTAGATAGATACGACATATAATTTTAAGGAAAACTCCACTTATTCCTATGCTTTCTAGTGTTTTTAATGGGAATGGGTGCTGTATTTTGTCAAAAGCCTTTTTCTGCATCTACTGAAATAAACATATGATTTCTGTTAGTTTTGTTATTAATATGTTCATTTATGCTGAAAGTTTTCCTAATATTGAAGCAGCCCTGCATTTCGGATATAAATCCCACCAGGTCATAGTATATTGTCCTATTGATAAATTGCTGTAATCTCTTTGCTAATATTTTATTTAAAATTTCTGCATCAATATTTATTATGGAAATTGTTCTCTAATTTTCTTTTCTGTTTTGGCTCTTCCTAGTGTAGGTATCAGTGCCATATTTGTGTCATAAAAGGAATTTGGTAGGATTTCTTCACCTATTTTTCCAAATAGCATTTATAGTATTTGAATTAATTATTCTTTAAATGTTTGGTAGAATTCACTTATAAATCCATCTAGTCCTGGATATTTTTTTCTTAGGGTGTTCATTGATGCCTTATTTAATTTCCTTTTCTGAAATGGGGTTATTAAATATTTTATTTCCTCTTCTGTTAATTTGGGCAATTTATATTTTCATAAATATTCATCCATTTCACTTAGATTGTCAGATTTATTGGCATGTATTTGTGCAAAATAGCACCTAATGATTGCTTTAATTTCCTCTTTACTGGTGGTGAGTTCTCCCTTTTCATTTTTGATGCTGGTAATTTGGTTTTCTTCTTTTTTAAAAAATTAAATTAACCAAATATTTATCTATTTAATTGTTTGGTTTTTTTCCCTCATGAAACTACCTCTTAGTTTTATTTGTTAGTTCAATAGTTTTCTTACTTTCAGCTTTATTAATCTCTTGTTTGATTTTCAGAATTTCTAATTTGGTATTTAATTGGGTATTTGATTTGTTCATTTTTTAGATTTTTTTTACTTACATGTCCAATGCATTGACCTGCACTTTCTCTATTTTATTCATATAAGCATTTAAAAATATAAAATTTCCCTAAGAACTGTTTTGGCTGAATCATATAAATTTTGGTATGTTGTCTCATCATTGTCATTTTCTTTTATGAAATTATTGATTGTTTCTGTGATTTGTTGTTTGACTCATTCATTCTTTAGGATTAGAGTATTTAGTTTCTAATTAATTATTAGTCCCTCCTTATATGACCCTTTATTACACAAAATTTTTATTTCTTCATGATATGAAAAGGATGCATTTAGTATTTCTGTCTTTCTGCATTTGATTATGTTTTTATGCCTTCATACCTGGTCAATCTTCGTGTAGGTGGTATGTACCACAGGAAAAAAGATGTATTCCTTTCTATCCTCATTCAGTTTTCTCCAAAGGTCTATCATATCTAACTTTTCTAAAATTCTATTCACCTCCTTAACATCTTTCTCATTTATTTTGTGGTTAGACTTATCTAGTTCTGAGAGGGAGAGTTTGAGGTCCCCCAGTAGTATAGTTTTACTGTCTATTTCTTCCTATAATTTACTTAATTTTTCCTCTAAGAATTTGGATGCTGTGCCACTTGGTGCATATATGTTTAGTAATGATATTACCTCGTTGTCTATGGTACCTTTTTAGCAAAATGTAGTTTCCTTCATTGTCTCTCTTAATTAGAACTGTGTTTGCTTTTGCTTTGTCTGAGATCAGGATTGCTGTCCCTGTTTTTTTTTTTTACTTCAACTGAAGCATAATATATTCTGCTCCAGCTTTTTACCTTCACTCTGTGTATATCTCTCTGCTTCAAATGTCCAGGATTTTTTTTTTTTGTCATGGATTTTAGGTAGTCCAATAATTCTTAAATTATCTCTCCTGGATTCATTTTCCAGTCAGTTGTTTTTCCAATGAGTTATTTTACATTTTCTTCTACTTTTTTATTCTTTTGGTTTTGTTGGACTGATTCTTGATATCTCATAGAGTCATTAGCTTTCACTTGCCCAATTCTAATTTTGAAGCAATTATTTTCTTCAGTTGGCTTTTATACTTTCTTTTCCATTTGGCCAATTCTACTTTTAAAGGAGTTGTCTTCTTCAGTACATTTTTTTTTTCATTTAGCCAATTGTATTGTTTTTTTCTTTTAGGGAATTGGGGTTAAGTAACTTGCCCAAGGTCACACAGCTAGTAAGTGTCAAGTGTTGGGTCAGAGGCTGGATTTGAACTCAGGTCCTGCGGACTTCAGGGCCGGTGCTCTATCCACTGCGCCACCTAGCTGCCCCCCGCCAATTGTATTTTTTAAAGAATTATTTTCTTCAGTCAATTTTTGTACTTTTTCAAAACTGTTGTATAAGTCTTGTTTCTTTTCCCAATTTTTCTTCTGTCTCTCTTATTTGATTTTTAAAATCCTTTTTGAGCTCTTCCAAGAAAGCTTTTTGGACTTGAGATGAATTCATATTCCTTTTTGAGGTTTTGCATGTAGACATTATAACATTGCTGTCCTCTTCTGAGTTTGCATTTTGATCTTCCCTGTCACCATTGTAGCTTTGTACGGTCAAGGCTCTTTTCTGTTTTGTTTTGTTTTTTAAACTATTTTTTCCCCTATTTAATGATTTTTAACATCGAGCTCTTCTCCTTGGGTGCAGAGGGCACCATCTCAAGTTTCTTGCACTGGGGGCCAAGGGGGTCACAGGTAGCCTGCTGTGCCAATGGGCTGCTGAGCCAGGACTAAGGGGCTTTGGTTGTTGATCTGTGCTGTAGTTAAAAGCCTCCTGCTGGTTTGCCTGGGTGCTGTCTGCACTGGGCTGCACTCTCCTAAACCTAAGTGAGACAGACCTTTCCTCAAGTCCTTCCAAGTTATCTTAAGCTGGAAAATTGTTTCACTCAGAGTTTTTGTAGGTTCTGTCACTCCAGAATCCCTTTAGAGGCCTGATTTAACTTTGTTTCTGAGGGAAACTGGTGGGGTTCAGACAACTTACTGGCTTCTCTCTGCCTTCTAGATAAATACATTTTAGTGAGAAAGTCTCTATCAATGCAGATCTTAGACATACTTCACAATTAAGATCAGATCATTGCCTGGGGTTTTTAGAGGTTAAATGTCTTGACACAATTAGTCCCTGGCACCAGACTTGGACCCAAATCTTCCCAACTCTGTGGCCAGTTCCTTCTGTTTCTTCTGCAGCCAGGGCCATGCTGCTGCTGACATGGATTTATTATATTATAAAGAATGAATTACAGTTGTTCAGACCAACTGCTTTTCTGGATCATGGGCCAACTTCACCTTTGACAAGCCAGTCTCCACCCACATATGATAGTTTATTCTTTCTCCCCTGAAGCAATTATTTGCCCAGGTTGGGACAGACTGAAGTTACCATTTTGTGTTTTTCTTATTTAAAGTCAGTGGAATAAAATGATGCATAAAAATACTGGGATTTGGCACACTGGATTCTTACATGCTTGGACAGTGGATATCGAGACATACCAGTGCCTACCTTATTAGAATATCCCAAGAGAAAATACTGAAGCAAAGCTCAGCAACAATAATTAGAACTTACATAAGCCAATTTATTCAGCCCAGAGGGAAAATTTCTACAGTGCTTGGGGCATTTCATAATGGAAACAAAATTCAGTGAGAAACTATATCAATTTCAGATTTCCATAGAACTTGGTGAACACACACATATGAATGCCTCCTTTGGCTTCAATTGCTATAAAATTCATCTTAATCACCAAAGAGAAACGTTTGGAGACCAATGACTTTAAGGGATTTTGTGGAATCTTAATTTGCTAGAAATATACTCATGGCTTATTTGTCTGATACTTGTCTGCCATTTTTGTATTATTTATAACATAGTTGTTATTTGCAAAAGTTCACATTTAGAAAAAATATGGAAACCAAACTTCTGAACTTTCTGAGGATTTAAATTATTCATTCTAATGGTGGGAGCCTCTGAGCCAGAAACATATTTCCATTGGAATGTTTAAGCAGTTGGAGGAAAGGTGTTAGAAAATGATAAATGGATCGTTTGTTCTTATATGACCAAACTAATAAGGAAAATTTGTGTTGCAGTAGTTAAAGCAGCACATTAGCTAAAGTTTGACGGTCAGTCATGATGAGGTTAGACTTTTCTGTATAGATTGTAGAGACACAAGGACATTTTAGCCTTCACACAAATTCTAGTCTTAAGATCACTTCCATTGTTTTATTTACCTATATTGTAGAACTTATGTAAAAGGTGGCAATTGAAAAGTATATGTAGACTTTTACCAAGAGAGTGAACAAAAATTGCATACCCACATGACTTGCGAATATTTAAGGGAGAGAAAAAAGTTACCTAGTGCAACCTCTTCATTTTAAAGATGGACCCAATAGATTAAGTAATTTGCCTAAAGTTGCACATCTAATCAATGGGAGATATAGGACATTATCTGTAGTTTCGTCTTCTCTTAGCCAACTGTGACATGTTGCCTCTACTTCAACATACTCCCACACTTCTTTTTGCTTTGCTAAGTATATCTCATCTTTCTTATAAAAAAATTATTTTATTATTTGTTTTTATATCACCTTAATTTCCAAATATGTTCCTTCCCTTGTATGCCATCCTTCATACCACTATAAAAGAGAGATTTTAAGGCATTTCAACAAAACTAACCAATATATTGACCCAAAACAAAAAAAAAATGCAGTGTTTCATCCCCGGAATGGTAGATTCTTATATCTCTTCTTCAGGACTAAGCTTGATCACTGTAATTATTTTGTGTTCAGTTTTTGTTGATTTTTAAAATTTTTGTTCTTTACATTGACACTGTTTGTAATAAATGGATATAGTTTTCCTGGTTTATACATGATCTTTTGCTGGACAGTAGAGAAACTTAAAGGTGCATTTATATAGCACTTTAAGGTTTCAAAAGCTCACTACAAATATTATGTCTTTTAATATTCACAACAATCTTGGGAAAAAGGTACTATTATTATCCTCATTTTATAGTTGAGGAAACTGAGGCAGACAAAGGTCAAGTGACTTTTTGGGAGCCACACAGCTAATAAGTGTCTTAGGCATGATTTGAACTCAAGTCTTCTTGTCTCCATGTCTTGTACTCTGAGACTTAAGAGTAACTAATTATATAAACACGTATAAAGGTTCTTATCGTATGTAGTAAAGACTATTTCATTTTTATATTTATATTCCCAGTGACTAGCACAATGCCTGGCACATAGTAGGTGCTTAATATATCATTGTTGATTTGTTGATGTAGAACAGAGCACAGGTGGTCTTTTCCATCCATTTTAGAGCATTTCACTCTTTCTTTGCAGGCAATGGATTTCATTCTCGTCTCTAGCTTAACGTTTCCCTCAGAAGAGTAATGTTTTTTAAAACACAGAATTAACATTTTAATGTTTAATGTATGGCAGTGCTGTGCTATATGCAAGACTTGTGAAAATTACATGAAAGTCAAATGGAAGAAATTTCCAGGAGACTGCAGAATGTGAACTTTTAACTGTAACACTGCTGTTAATGCCATGCATTATGACATATTTTTGTTAAATCTGTAGCATGAAATAGCTATTATGTTCCCTTACCATTCCTCATTATTTTTCAGCAGGTTAGTGATTCACGCTCTTATGCTGCCTTGGTGTAATGATTAGGGGAGAATCACCCAGGGGAACTGAGGAGATGGTGCAGTGTCTTTAGGCTGCACCTTGGATTGAGAAGTACCAGGTCCTTTGATTATATTACCAAATAGGAATGATTGGAACCTGATGATAACAGAAATAATCAATTATAGGGGGGAGAGCAAACATTTACAAGTGAGAGGAGTAGCATCCCATTGAAAACACTGTGGAAAGCAATCAATCCTTTTGGATTTATTTTAATCTGAAAGAACAGGGATGGTTTATTGCATGGGAAAACACATAGGGTTATTGGAGTAGGATTATGGGTTTTGTGAGTCTGTGGTTCTGAATATATAGTTGATTTTGAAAGTTACAATTTTTCTCTGTAATTCCTCATAAAGTTCATTTGAAAAAATGTTTCACAATATGCTTGAAAACCTAGTTCACTCTTCAAGTGACTTTTTGTCATTGTTCTTTCCCAGCTCTTGTTTCTGCTAGAAGATTAGAAAGATGCATTTAAGAAAAGCATCATGGCATTGTGGAAGAAGTGTTGTACCCAGAGGTAGGAAAGACAAGGTGAATAAGAGATACCTTTGAGATGCCTTCCCATCTAATGGGAAATGTCCACTAGGCAGTTAGAGATACCCAACTGAGCTCAGGAGAGAGCCAGGGTAAGAATTGTACTGCAGATTTAGAGGTATTATGCATAGAGATGATAATTAAAGTTATGGGAGCTGGTGAGATAATCAAAAGAGAAAATAAATAGAAGGCCTAGGAGAGCTTTGGGGGATCCCACAGTCAAAGGTTCATTTGAAGGATCATTAGATCCTTCAAAGAAGAACGAGGAAAAGTGCACAAAATGGTAGTCTCACGAGAGAGCAGTGTCACAAAAACTCAAAGAAGACAAAACAGAACTTCCAGAAAGATGTCAGATATTGTTGAATAGATTGTAAGCTTCTCAAGGGGAGGAGCAATTTCAGTTTTTGCATCTAGGGTCTTCAGTGTCTAGCAGAGTATTTAATATGTAGTAGATATTTAACAAAATATTTATCAAATGGAATTGAAAGTAAAAAAAACAACAAAAACAAAAAACAAACAAAACTTTTCCTTTCAGTTTTTGAGTTTCACTAAATTGGAGTGTTCGTACGGTATAGTAGGAGATGGGGATTCAGACTGTCTGGGTTCAAATCCCTGCTGTAACTTACTATCTCTATGTTCTTGGGCAAATCACTTTATTTGTTCCATTTTAGGGTCAGGCTGGTACAGTGGAAAACATGCTGGATTTGTGGTCAGAGATTCGTTTTTGAATCCTGGTTCTGACCATCTATCAGAACAGGTAGTCACTTAAACATTCTGAACCTCTCCGTAAAATAAAGGGGTTGGATTGGACATCCTTTTCAACTCTAAATCTACTATATGGAGCTGAGTCCTACAACTCTAGGAATGGGTTATATAATGATTTGTGTCATTGAAGGTTTTGAATGGTACCCAGCACAAACTGTGGAATTTGATGAAGTTTTTTTAAGTATAACTATGAAATCTTTAATTCATAGAGAAGAGGTGATATTATAATGTTTATAGGCCCAATATGATATTTCACTTAATGTTCAGTTCCCTACCATCATGGCTTTTATCGGGTAGGCTGCTGACACAAAACTGTTGGGCAATGGAAGATGTATGTCCAATATTATTGAACTATGCCACAGCTGGCCTGCTATTTAAATGGTTTGAAGTATGTGTTTCTCTTTAAGTTAGTGGGTGGTGCAGCATTCTCAGTCCAAGTATGTGCTAGGAAATCATGATGGGTTAAAAGAGCTTGGTTGAGAAATATTCAGAAAGGAGCAAACCAGTAGCATTTGCAAACATACCAAGTCAAAAGTTCAGGAATGAATGAATCAATAGATGTATAGATGAGTGAACTGACAAATGAAAAAGGCACTTTTATTAAGTTCTTATTATGTGCAAGTCACTGCACTAAGAGCTGAGGGTGTAAATAGAAATGTACAACAATCACTTCTCTCAAGGGGCTCCCATTCTGATGGGCGAGACAACACATGTAGGAGGTTTCATCTCCAAGTTAGATGAAAGTTCTCATGGTGCAGCTCCAAAGCAGATAATAATACCTTTTTTAAATGTCATTTCCACGATGAAGGCATACCAATTTCTGATACTAAACCATGTGACAGTGCCAAGGATTTTAGTGACAAGGACTTTCTTTCCAGAGTCTTTAGCAGCTGTGGCTCTTATATCTGTAGGAGCATTTACCAGTCTGCATCCACAAAGGGTTGCTTCCCCAGATGATGGCTAAGCCTGCTGGCATGGAAGCATTGCTCTTCCCTTCAGAAAGGGAAAGGAAGGGAAGGGAAAAGAAAGAGAAGAGAAAGGGAAGGGAACAGAAAATGGAGAGGAGGGATAGATGCGCCATTGCAGAGGCTGATTAATGTTAACTATATTTGGGCCATTTTAGTTTCCCCACCTTACACAAAACACTGGTATGGAATGCCAACATTGTTGTGGCTGTGTTAGTTGCCTGATTCCTGGAAATGGGCCTGGAAGGAGAATTCAAGCACTGAACGCCCTAGTGATGGAACTTTAGCTATGATGTTACCTCCTTATCTTTGGTCAAAGCCTCCATCCTATTCAATACTACAGAGAATGAGTGGTAGAGAGAAAGGAAAAAAATCCTCTGAATTACTCCCATTCCCTTAGAGAAATGTACATTTCATGATGGATCTCTTGGGAATTCCAATTGGTCCTCATTCCCACAATGTTCTGGCTGTTCCTTTAAGTCCACCTCCCTTCCCTAGAATCATCTTTCCCTACCACTAGCCAAATAATACTCTTCATCTTTCTGATGGTAACCTCAGTGCCTGAGTTTCTAAGCTCTCCCTGCCTCCAGTTACTGTACTGTATTAATTTCTTATTATTTACTCCCTCATACCACTCTATGCATTCCCACTTGGTTTCTTTACTCTACAAAAGCCAGCAAAGCTATCAAGCTGCAAAAAGACACTGAAATGTTATTATTTTCATACATAGTGAGTCACCCAAAGAACTTCCTTAGAAATGAGGAAGAATGGAAAATGACAGATTGCTACCTTGCTCACTTACATATATATGCAAATACACAATGAGAATAGGAAAGGTTTAGCCACATTTTCCATAAACTATAAACTATGATTCTACTTATATAAGGGTGTGGAGCAAAGTCCTTTTCAGATGTAGATATGCCATATGCACATATATCACGATTGTGGTTCATCAGGTAGGCGACACCTTAGTATTTGGTTATGGCATATATCTATACATTTATTTCTACTCATCTCCATTGGCTAACATAAAAGACTTATGATTTAAAAATCAGGAAACCTGAAACCTCTTAAGCTGTTTAGCAATTGTTAGGCAAATATTCATTCCCTCGTTTACGGCTTTCAGATATTAATATTTAGGAAATTGATCGAAGATTCATGATGAATTAGGTTGAAGTCTCTGATATAAGGAACTTAGCATTGAGGAAGCAAAGTGAAAACAACCTAAGAGTACGGGCACTGCCTCGCTGGCATAGCACTGCTCTTTGTTCTAAAAAGCTTCATGCCTAGCTCTGAGAATGTCTTATTAGGAAGAGAAGAGGTACCAGCACAGAGATTCTGATTCAATAAAACACAGGGAGCTTTCTGCTAGTCCTAGGGCAAAAGACTTGTATAAAAGAGGTGGCTGAAAAAAAACAGTATGGTAGCCCCTTAACTAAGGATTTCAACTAAGTCAAAAGCTGGAAGTGTTGGAATGCCAAGAAATACCCAGAGATAATCTATGTCAGACAGAGCACTGGCTGACAGTGGTCCAGCAGAGCAGCATCTAGGAGCATCTAGCAGAGCAGCATCTGAACACCAGAAGTGCTGAATATGGCAAAGACTATGAGACTAGTGTCAACAGGAGCAGAGGGATGACATCACTAAAAGACACCAGTGGACCTGAAGCTTTGGCAGCCTGAGTTGCCCATCCACATGTGTTTCCCACATATACCCTCCTCTCACATATGTGCCCTGGTCACACGTGTCCCTATATGTGTAGCCTGACTAAACATAATACCTATGTGTGTCACTCTACACTTCTGTTTTCTACTGTGTGTTCATTCTTCCCATTGATACTGTTTTTATTTGTGGAAGAATGATGATAGATTATATGGAAAACATTTTTTTTGTTGCTTATCTTACAGTGCTATTTTGTTAAATGCCTTTGTTTTGAACTAATTGTGTACTCTGGTGAACTATTTAAAACTTAACCTATGAGTGGGGGCTTGTGTAGGGGCCCTATACTCATCAACAACCCCTAAGTCTTATAACACTATTTAAAAACATTTTATTTTGTTTTGATAAGGTTCTGGAAGATGACTTCCCTTTCTTTCCCATGCCTCACATGGTTCTTTACACATCCTACTCAGCCATCCACCAGCACACCAACAGTAAGCATCTTGCCATATGTCTTTCTTTCTCCCTACCAGAAACAGTGACCTTCCATACCAGGACCTCCAGAGACCACACCTATCTTTAACTTCTCCTCACTAAGTGGTCCTCTCAGATTGGTGCTCTGTCCTGGTACTGAGGTATCCTGATCTGTTATTGAATGAGTGAGTAAAAACTTACATAATTGTGCATACACGCACAAATCTATATCTCTATCTCTATCTCTATCTCTATCTCTATCTCTATCTCTATCTCTATCTCTATACCTATCTCTATCTCTATACCTATACCTATACCTATACCTATACCTATACCTATACCTATACCTATACCTATATCTATATCTATATCTATATCTATATCTATATCTATATCTATATCTATATCTATATCTATATCTATATCTATATCTATATCTATATCTATCTACATCTACATCTACATCTATCTGTCTGTCCATCCGTCCATCTATCTATCTATCTATCTATCTATCTATCTATCTATCTATCTATCTATCTATCTGTCTATCTAACTATATGTATCTTTTTCCATATCCTCAAACCATTTCTAGCATTATTGCTGAACGGGGTGTAAGCTGATTGTCTTATGACTTCACTCACAATGTTTTACAATGTCATTCCTCTCCCCGTTTGTACTGTGTCCGCTTAAGGTCCTTAAGAGTAGATATTGTCTTGCTTTTGCATTTGTATTTTCACAGCCTAGCAGAGTATTAGACACATAGTAGGCATTAACAAATGTTCATTTATTCATTCCTTCATTGCTGAGTCAAATTTTACAACCTCCTGGACTTCTGGAAATGATGGTGGTCAGGGCAGAAAAGCTGATGCTCTGAGCCACTTCTCAGCAATCTACCCCTTAGCTGGGGTAACAAAATCCCCTCTAGTCATTGAAGAAGTTGGATAGTTCCTTCTCTCTACCATTCAGAGGAACCGTGATGCATCTTTGAGACAATGGATTACAAATTTCAGAGATTAATGCAATCAGTACTTGGAGACTTGATCTGTAGGCAGAACTACCTCTACAAAGTTGCTCATTCAGTCATTCATTCCATGTGAGACATGAATGTGAGCATATATTGAGGTATTCTTTGACTCTGATTTTCTGATTGTATATGATGTCCTAGGAGAAGTTTCCATATATGATACAATGGGCCATTTGAAGCCTGAGGGCTCAGAGAAACAATTACTTAAAAACATTTCCAGTGACTCTCTGGTAAAAGCAGCCCAAGTGAGGGAATAAGGATTTATTAAGCACCTACTATTTGTTAGGCACTTTACAAATATCTCATTTTATCCTGACAACAACCTGTGAGGTAGGTGCTATTATTATCCCCATTTTATAGATGAACAAACTGAGGCAGAGGTTAGGTGACTTGTCCAGGGTCACACAGCTAGTATCTGAGGCTGGATTAGAATCCAAGTTTTCCTAGCGCCAGGCCCAGCACTCATCCACTGAGTCACCTAGCAGGGCATGGTTTCCCCCCTTGGTGTAAGGGGAGTGCACTCAGAAGTTTCCATTCAACACACAGAGTAATTCTTATATACTCTTGGCCAAAGGCCCCACAACTGGGGTTTCAGGCCAATCTACTTGGGGGGCAAAATTAACTCAAACTTTCACATTCGGTTTCACAGTGTCTTAGCTCCCAATATCCCTGATTGTTGGTGTGGGAGTTAAGGGGTAATTGCAGTTGCCTCTGGCCCAGAGCATGGGGGCAGCTGTTATGGCTCCAGTACGTGCTTACCTCTGGTGCCTCGCTAGTTCCAGTGTGTCCACTTTAAACAAGTTACCTCTGGCTACTGCAAAGCTTAATTGGTCTTAGCTATGCACCAATAGTCTGTACAAGATCTCATGTAGAGAAAAGGTGTTCCTCTTTCAGCCTCTGAGACCCCTTTGAGGGGTCTACTAAAAGAGGGGATATTAAAAAATATATTTACTTTTATGGAACTGAGACTGTTTTGAGCTTGTGAAGGTTAAATCAGTTTATATTCCTTAAGCCTTTGGCATTTCCTCTCTTGAGAAGAAAACCAAACCCAGATGCAGCCCACTTTGATAATTACCAGCAAGTACCTACAAAATATTAGTGAAATTGGAGCTTGCAGGAGGTATTCTATCCTAAGGCTGGGTCTAAATTAATCACAATTATGAAGGTTTTGTAAGATAACTCATTTGTCATTCCATTGAAAGTGTGCCTTCTTTTGATATATTTGCACTACTGAAATGCTACTGTTAATAACCAAACGAACTTTTTACTTTCTCCAGAATCTAACAATTGATCTTGGCACAGAAGACCTGTTGTTGGTACAAAGCCAACATGTATCAGGGCTTATTTGACCATTTCCCTACTGAACTTCTGTCTAGATGTGTTTTTGATGTGACTTCAAAACTAACTCAGGATGATTGCCACAGCACATCTTTATAATCAGTGTAAGGTCATTTACCAACCACCCCTTGTCCTAGATATAAAAAATGTTACATGGAAAACAAAAACAAACAAACAAACCCCCCTAGTTCTTTCCTTTCTGGAGAGTACCAACCACCACAGCCTGGAGAGTTATCCTATATGCATCCTGACTTGCCCTCACTTCCTTGGCCACGGAAAGCCAATGCATAAACCTGCCACCCTTTCTCCTCCAAGTCTGTATAGGGCCACAAAGAAAGATCATTGGATTATAGTGTAATCTATATGCAGAGCTCTAATACAGACCAAATTGTATTTGGACATCTGGGATGGAGGGGAAATAATTCTTTTCTGGTGTGACCACTGTCGCTTTATCTCACTTTGGAGCCCCTTTGTCGTGGCATCTACCACTGTGAGGAAGCTACCACACCCAGGGGGCCATCACCATGACATCCCTTTTCTAGGCCTATTTTTCTCTGCAATCCATAGACCAACTGTCTAAGCATGATTGCGTTTGTAATTATACTGTTCTCTCTGCTGCCACTGTCACACAAAAAGCATACAGTTCCACCCAACAATTTTTTTTACTGACGTTAAAAATCTTTTAGACATAGCATTTCATTTATTCCTCACCTCTGCCTCCTAGAATACTTAGTTTCCCTTAATGTTCACTCATGCACTGCCTTCTGCATGAAGCCTTCCCCAGTCTCCTCAGAAGCTAGCGCCTTTCTATAAATGAATGCTAAGTTACTGAGGGCAGGGATTGCTTCCTTTTTTAACTTTGTATGTCTACCTAGAACAGTGGTACTTGGTAGATCCTTCATAAATGTTTTTTGTTTGATTCATGAAGACAACTTAATGATAAACATTAAATATGTATACTGCAAGGTAATAGTGAATATTTGTACTTTACATAATGGAGGGGCAAATAACTTTCCTTGGAATAAATCATAGAAGAATTGCTGAAATTTGAAGTTTAGTATCAGCAGGGGTTGGTGAAACTTCAGTAAGAATGAAGTAATGTCAAATGGAGACGTAGTACTTGGACAGTGTCTCGTAAAAGAAAAAAATCTGATCACAAATTGAACCTTGGTTATGTTCAAACTGTGAAGCTGGGACATGACCTGGGAGTATTACTAGATTTATCACTTTTGATGGATTTCAGATTGCCTGGATGGCCAGAATGGCTTATTAAATTCTTCATCCAATCGGATGCCAGCCTCTTTTCCTACCGAGCAAAGACTGTGCTCCAGTGATCTAGCCATTTATCATGTTCACATGTATCTTTTTCAATGTGTTTTTCTGGAACTAGAGCAGAAAGCCATGCAGAGGGTACAGCTGGTGAAGAATACAGTAGCTTACCTGAGAGTATGGCAGTCTCTAAGAGTTCATAACCCAGACTCACAGGAAATGAAACAAAACAAATGAAAAACATCTCATCTCTCAAGTAGGTTTAAAGTAGCACATTTTATGAAGGATCTAGTAATGCATTTTCCAATGTGATACATAACTCTCAACAAACTAATAATATTCTTTCAGAATCAGAAGGAACTTTAGGAGCCAAGTATTCCACCTACACCTGAAAACACGTCCACTTCTACAACATAACTGATACAAACCCAACACCCTAAAGATGACTGCCCCTGAATCAGTCCATTCTGCCTGTATTGTTAATATGTATTATGTTATCAACTTAATTAAATTAATGCGACAGCTCTGACTGCAGGAAATTTTGCCTGACATCACATATAAGTTTGTCACTTTACATCATGCACCAAGAATTCCTAATGCTTTTCTTTTGGGCCAAGAGGAATAAATTCACTGCTATGAAAGCCTTTCAAGTCCCTGAATACAGCTGTAATATCCTCCCAGAGGAGGACAGTCTCTTCTCCAGGCTAAAGGTTCCCTGTTCCTGTAACAAATATTTATAGAAGCCTTAAGGAGGTATAGGACCTTACTTGAAACCTTCTTGTCCTCAAAGAAATTCAATTGCATCAATTCATTGATTCATTCACTTTTATTTAAGTTATTCTCTCATTAATAACACCCTTAGGCATAGACATTGGTTAATTTCTTCCCAAAATGTGTTTTTGATTATATGTGTATAACCTTTTATAATAGAATAAAAACTCAATCTTGATTTAATATCTTGAAAAAGCATCTTGCTGAGTTTTATTTCAGTCCAATTCCACAGAAATTTATTAAGGACTTAAATGTGTAGGGCAACATGGAAGCATGGCATAGAGGATAGGTATTTGGCTTTGGAACCCAGAAGACCTAGGTCTAAGGCCCATCTTTGGCACATTGGCTGTATAACACAAGGTAAGTCACCTTACCTGTTAGTGCTCTAAGTAACTCTCTATAACTGGAAGTTGCAGTGAAAGTGATGGATGGTCCACCCTTTCAGTCTTATATGATCTTCCTTGCACTTTATCACCCAGCCACACTGGCTTCCTGGCTGTTCCTCCACATGTCATCTCCTTCACCCGTCTCTGGGCCTTTCTTTGCATATGCTATCGATATCCTATGCTTGGAATGCTTTCCCTCCTAAACTTTTACTCAGAATATTTGGCTTCCTTTAAGATGAAACTCAAATGCCAGCTTCTCCAGGAGGCCATTCCTGTTTCCCCAAACTGTTAATATCATCCGCTCTAAAGTTATCACTCCTCTATTTGTACTTATCTTCCTTATTCTGATTTACGTATGTTGTCTTCCCTGTTAGAATGTAAGTTCCTCAAGGAAAGGGACGATTTTGCATCTCTTCTTTGTATCCCCAATTCTCAATTTAGTTCTTGGCACATAGCTACTGTTAACCGATTGATTAATCATAGAGTAGTTGTGAAGTAAGGAAAAGGAGAAATGGTGACGTTTAGAGGAGGAAAATAAAACGAGTTCTACTTTGGACGTGTTAAATTTGAGGTGTCTACAAAACATCCAACAAGATATTCTCAGCAGTAAGTTAATAGAATTCAAATGGAATGTAGGTGAGAGAATTGGGCTGGATCTGTAGACTTGGGAGTCATCTATGGAAAAATTAAAATTAAGCCAATTTGGGCTGATGACGCCACCAAGGGAGAGAGTATTGAGTGAGGTGTCATGCTTTTCTTACATAAAAGATGTAACAATTAAGGATAGATGACATTACAAATATAAGAATTCAACAATAGTCCTAGATCTAGACTCAAAGTGTTATTTCTATGTCACCATGGAATTTAGTTTCTGTTGGAGTAGGCCATGGGATCTGTTTAATCTTCTTCTTTTTAATATTTTTATATCAGTTACTTGGGTAAAGGCACAAATAGCACAATCATCAAGTTTGCAGATGCCCAAAGCACTGAGGAACGCCTAACACACTGGAGAATAGAATCAGAAACAATAAGACTTTGAAAGGCTACAACATTGGCCTGACTCTAAGAAGATGAATCAATGGGACAATTGGTGAATCAATTAATAAACATCTATTAAGTGCCTACTATTTGCCAGACACTGTGCTAAGTACTGGAGATGCAAAAAGAGGCAAGAAACTGACAATCTAATGGGGGAGACAACATGTGAACAAACATATACAAAACAAGTTGTATATAGAATAAATAGGAAATTTAATAGAGGGAAGGCACTAGAATAAAGAGGAGTGAAGGAAGGCTGCCTGTAAAAGGTGGCTTTTGAGTTAGGACTTAAAAGAAGCTAGGGAGGTCAGAAAAGAGGAGGTTCAACATTCCAGGCACAGGGGACAGCCAGAGAGAATACCCAGAGCTGAGAGAGGGAGTGTCTTATTTGTAGAACAGCTAGAAGGCCAATATCACTGGATCAAATAGTATGTGTCAGGGAGTAAGGGATAAGAAGAATGGAAAAGTAGAATGGGGGTAGGCTATGGAGGGTTTGAGGGTCAACCAACATTTTGTATTTGCTTCTAGAGGCAATAGGAAGCCACTAGAGTTTGCTGAGTAGGGGGATTATATGATTGGACCTGCATTCTAGGAAAATCACTTTAGTGACAGAATGGAAGATGGTTTGGAGTGGGAAGAGACTGGAGACAGGCAGGCCCACCAGCAGATTGTTGCAATAATCAAGGCATGAGGTCATGAGGGCCTGCACTAGATTGGTGGCGGCATCAGAGGAGAGAAGAGGGAGTATTTGAGAGATGTTACAAAAGTGAAATCAAAAGGCCTTGGCAACAGCTTGGGTACTGGAGGGGTGAAAATTAGTAAGGACTCCTCGATGACTCTTAGGTTGTGAGCTTGAGGGACTGGGAGGATAGTATTGCCTTCTTCAGTAATAAAGAAGTTAGAGGGAGAGCTTAAGAAGAAAAATAAGTTCAGTTTTGGTCATATTGAGTTTTAGATGTCTAGTGGACATTTGAAAGGCTGTTGGAGATGCTGGATTAGAGATCAGCAGAGAGACTGGGGAAGGAAAGAGATTTGAGAATCATCATGGAAGAGATGATAATTAAATCCATAGTGGCTAATTAGATTACTAAGTGAAGTAGTATATAGGGAGAAAAAAAAGAGGGCCCAGGACAGAACCCTGAGGGACACCCATAGTTAGAGGGTATGAAGTAGAGGAGGATCCAGAAAAAGGAGATAGAAAACGATAGGTGAAATAGGTAGGAGAAAAACCAGAGAGAGTGGTGTCCCAAAAACCTAGAGATAAGAGAGAATCGAGGAGAATGATCAACAGTGTCAAAGGCTACAGAGAGGTCAAAGAAAATGAGGACTGAAAAAAGACCATTGGATTTGGCAACTAAGAGATTCCTAATGGAGTTAGAGATTCCATTAGGGAAATAAGGTTGGATGTAGATTGTAAGGGTTTAAGAAAACAATAAGAGGAGAAAAAGTAGAGATATTTATCTTCATGGGCAGAAGAGATATAGAATGATAGTTGAGACAAAAAGGTCAAGTGAGGGTCTTTTATGGATAGGGGAGACACTGGCATGTTTGTAAGCAATAGGAAATGAAGTGAAAAAATGGGGGTGACGGAGCAATATTTTGGAGGAGATGGGATAGAATGGGATAACTTGAACAAGTAGAGGTTTAGTTTTGGTAAGGCTAAGGCTTCATAAAGACATCACTATCACTTCATCAAAAGTGAAAAAGGAGAGAGTGACAGAGAGTAATAAGAGACAAGTAAGAAGGGAGAAAAGTGAGTACATGATGAATAGCCTCAATCTTTTCTGTAAAATATGAAGCAAGACTCTCAGCATAGAAGAGAGAAATAGGAGGAGCCATGAGGAGTTTGAGGAGAGATGAAATGGTTTAGAAGGACCATTGTGAAGAGTGGAGAGTTGATAAGGAGGTAAAGTAGGATTGTCTAGCAGAAGTGAGGGCCCAGTTGAAGTTATGTAACATGTAAATGTAGTGGGTACAGTCAGAACAGTTGCGTGATTTTCTTCACTTTCATTTAGCAGAATGTAAGAGTAAAGGCAATGGATAGTGAGAGTGATCCAAGGCTGAGTCTTGGCTAGAAATGATTGGCAATATGATAAGGGAGCTAGGGATTCAAGAGAGGAAGATAATATTGAGTTGACTTGGTTCACTAAGGAATTAAAATGAGGAGAAGAGGAGAGAGTGACTAGTGCAGGGGACATGATCTAGGAAAGAATTGATGGGTCAGAGGATTGGAAATCATGGTGTGAATGAAGAGCAGGGTTTGTAAGAGAAGATGGAGAGAGAAATGAAAAGTCAATAGATTATGATTGTGTAAGGGGATTTCAGAATTCTTGAACATGGAGGTAGTACATTTGTGGGTGGTGACAAAATCAAGGGTGTTCCTATTTTTATATGTTACTGAGGTGGGGCAAAGGAGTAGCTCATGGAAGGTGAGTAGGTTGAAGAACTGAAGGGTTTGGGTATTAGAGGGAGAATCAAATGTATGTTGAAGTCTCCTGAAGGCAAGAGTTGGGGAAGAGAAACAAATTATAAGCCAAGTATCAAACTCATTGAAGAAGGAAGAAGAATGACCTGGGGGTTTGTAGATAATAGCTACCAAGATTTTGATTGGATGGTAGATATGAATAACATGAACCTCAAAGGAAGAGAAGTTACTAAGTGATGGAGGAAGGAGAAAACCCAGAACTTGCAATCTGGAACAAGAAGTATTCCAAATCGCCTGCCTCAGCTAGTGAGCTGAGGAGACTGAGTAAAGAAAGGTGCAGCCAGTAATGAAAAGAGTGTCCAGAGAGGTTGTGTCATCACAGCAAAGCCAGTTTTCAATAAAAGCCGATAGATGGAAGGAGTGGAAGGGGAATAGATTTAAGATGAAGGGGAGGTTGTTGCTCATGGAATCAACATTCCAGGAGGCACAGTTGAAGGGTTGGATAGAGTTACAATGGAACTTTGCGGTCAGAGGATTGAGAGGGATGGGAATGAGGAATCAGGTGTTAGGGATGAGAGATGGGGTTAGAGTGAAGATCTACAGGAGTTCACTGGGATGTGACAAGTGTGACCAAGAGTGAGAATGTTCATTATTGAGTGGATAGCATCACTCCTCAAAGGACAAGTGCCGTAGGAGATGAGAGGCCTGAAGTTGAAGGGACTATTGCTCTTCTTTGCACTAGAGGTTCTCCATATCCCATTTGGGAAATTGGGTGAAAGCAGGAGGTGGCAGATGCCTTGTGCTGGTACATATAAAAGTGGCTGCTTTGGGGCAGATCAAGAATGTCCAGCCTGGCCACAAGGAGACTTTCCTCTGAGAAGACGCTGCACCCAGTAGGAGATGGAAGGCTCAGGACATAAGCTCAATCACAGACATGCTCTGAAGTCTTCTCGGCTGAGGAGGCAGCAGCAGTAAGTAATAATCTCCCTACAGAGGTGGAAGATGCCCAGCTTGGCCCCTAGCAGTCATGCTGGAAGGGACAAATGTAAAGTCTTATGCTGAGTTCAAGAAATTAACTTACCAATTATAAAAGGGAGTGGAGGCATAGTTAGAGAGTAGTTGTTCTGAAAAAACAAAACAAAATAAAACAATATAAATATTGTATGTATATACATGTATATATGTATGTATATAAATATGTATATATGTCATGCACTATATGCACTTGTATATATACGTATATGGATAAATGTGTGTATGTGTGTATGTATATATAGTATGTATTATCCTCAAAGTCTTTGCATAGTTTTAAATTGTAATAGCTTAAGTTTTAATAGTTTAAAACTACACTAAGACTTTTGGGATATCCTCTTTTGCTCTCTCTCATCCATCTATCCATCCAGCCACCTATCATCTATGTTATCTCTCTCTCTCTCTCTCTCTCTCTCTCTCTCTCTCTCTCTCTCTCTCTCTCTCTCTCACTATATCTGTATCTATATCTACATATATATGTATGTATATAGAGTAAGATATACATATATATAGATGTATATGTATTTCCATGTATACGTGTATAAACTGTGCAAACTAATAATGTTCAAAGCATACACTCATGTATACATACATGCACATGAATATATCCGTAAGTATATATGTACTATTTGATAGCCCCCTAAGATAAAATTCGGTGTTAGTCAATCTTAAGAGAGGCATAGCTTCCAGTAATTAAGAATGATTTTTATCTCTCACTCTCCCCCTATTAGATTCCCTCTGGAGCACCATTGCAGGTGCTATGTAAAGAAAGGACACTGTTAAGCTAGAGATCATCTACAGGAGAGCAACCACAATGGTGAATCACCTGAAGTCCATGTCATAAATTGAAGGAATGTAGGATATTGAGTTTGGAGAAGAGAAGGTTCAGACAGTACATTTTGTCTCTCTTTAAATGCCTGAAAGGCCATGATATGGAAGAAGGATTAAATTTCTTTTGTTTGGTTCCAGAGAGTAGAGTTACAAGTTGCAAAGAGACAAATTCAGGCATACAACAACAACAGAAGCAAATATAAACCAATAAAAATAAAATAAACTAATACAATAAAAATGAAACTAAGTAAAAACAGCCAAAGGGAAAAAGACAATTTCCCCACAACTTATAGCTATCACAAAGTGGATTGGGTGGCCTTAGGGAGCAGTAGTTCTTGTTTCATTGGGGGTCCTTAGGCAGAGGCTAACTCAAAATTCATCAAATATGACCATGTAGGGATTAATTTTCAGGTATAAGTTGTACTAGATCAATGGAAACTTCCTTTCCAAATGTGAAATCATATGAATCTCTGATAGCACTAATGTGGAGAGCCAAAGCTTTCATAGCAAGAGCCTTGGGCTGAGAATCAGGACATCAGGACATTATTTTCCCCTTTTCATCACGTAACTGGCTCCGTGATACAAATTTTAGCAAAGTGGTATCCAGGACACATGTTGGGTCTATAACCCAGAGGTCAATGAATTAAGTCCATCCTTGCTAAGTAGGCTTTTTTTCTGTCTGAGAGAGATAACCACCATAAATCATAAGAGCTCCATGTCTGGCATTAGAGATTTAAATTTAGATTTAAATGCTGGCTCTGTTATTTATTATCTACATGACCTTGAGGAAATCACAACCTCTCTAGGTCTCAGTTTCTTCATTTGTAAAATGGAGTTTAATTATATTATCTTAGTCCTCATTTCAAATAATTGATGTTTGAGAGAATAATGACCAGTGATGCAGCTTGGAGGATGTGTACATAGTGGGTGAGAGAAGGTTGGTGATGTAATGGTAGAGAATAAGCAGTAACAGTTAGACAATTAGGAGGAGGACAAAAAAAAAAAGCTTTTTGTTGTCACAAAAGATATTGTGGTAGGGGAACCCTATGGGCCACTTGTGATTCTGGCATTGATCTTCCAAGATGATCATCCTGATCATCCTGAGGAAGGGCAACACTCTAAAAGAAAGGGATCAGCCTTCTCCTTCTGTGTCTCTGGTTCATTGTCCTATCCTGGAATAACTCCAAGAATGTCTCTAAAACAAAGTTTAAGTGTAGTTAATATCTAGACTATTTCTCACAAGTGAGTAATAGAGTCTCTCTTAAGAAAGGTACTGGGTGCATAACAAGAGTATCAATTTGCTCCATCTTTGAAAATACACAAAACATAAAAGACTAATAATACAGACTTTAATGGATATAGAAAAAAATGAGACAACCCGTCATACACAATTTACTCTCTCAGAAGGTGAAAGAAAAATGTAGGAGTGCTGAAATAAATCTTTCACTTTCATTTTAGACCCTTACTATCTTAGCAGCTCACAAGATACAGAGCTCCTAACCAGGCAGGGTATGGTATGAATTTTCTTACTCCTGGATATAATGTTCCCCCCTTGGAAGAAATGTTTCTCTTGCAAGAAGCAATACTATCACAGCAGTTGCCTCCTGGTAGGCAGCCAGTATCTGACTCAAAAATGATCCCATGCAAGAGAGAGAGAAAACCCCCTCTCTCCTTAAGAGAGGATGAAGCATTACAACAGGCCTTAGAGTGAAGGCACCTCAAAAAAGGACTAAAACTGTTTTTTCTCCTCTTCTTATGGCAACTCCTCTTGACCCAGTCACCAGCCATCTCTTGTGTAATCCTGTGACTGGAGTTGAGATGAATCTTTGGGGTGGGAGGATTGAGGGGGATGGGAATAAGGAATCAGGTTGTAGGGGGTGAGCAATAGTCACTAATTTAGAGTGAATGTGACATCTCGATAAGATGTGTATCCTTCAGCAAGGGGTCAGAATATGTCTAACAGAAAGAGACCAAAGTTCATGCCCAGCTTAAGGGGATGTGCCCCAATCCAGCAATTCATAGAGTTTTTCTGATCATGTCTGTTAAGTAGGTATGGCGAAATCAGTAGGTTGAAACCTTTTCAGTGTGATGTCTAGGGCTACTTTGATTCAGTCAATGGAGTGAAAGATTGACCAAGAAAGCAGAGGAAAGGCAAACAAAACAAAACAAAACAAAGAAACATCCATAACATAAAAGAGTTTAAGGGATGGTTTCTTTCTTTCTTTTTTAAAACACTATTAGTTTGTTTATTTATAGTTTTCAACATTCACTTTTATAAGATTTTGTGTTCTAGATTTTCCCCCACTTCCCCTCCCCACTCCCTAAAATGGCATGCAATCAGATATAAGCCATACATGTACAATCAAATTAAACATATTTTCACGTTAGTTGTGTCGAGAAAGAAGAATCAGAACACAAGGGAAAAACCACAAGAAAGAAAAAAGATAGAGAAAATGCTTCAATCTGCATTCAGACTCCATAGTTCTTTCTCTGTATGTGGATAGCATTTTTTTTTTGTCATAAGTCTGTTGGAATTCTCTTACATCATTGCATTACTGAGAAGAGCTAAGTGTACCAAAGTTGGTCATCGTACAATGTGGCTGTTACTGTGTACAATGTTCTCCTGGTTCTGCTCACTTCACTCAGCATCAGTTCATGTAAGTCTTTCTAGGTTTTTCTGAAATCTTTCTGTTCATCATTTCTTTTTTTTTTTTGTAATTTTTATTTTTTGTATTTTTTTTCATCATTTCTTATGGAACAATATCATTCTGTTACATTCGTATACCAATTGATGGACATCGCCTTAATTTCCAATTCTTTGCCACCACAAAAAGAGCTGCTATAAACACTTTTTTTATATGTGAGTCCTTTTCCCAGTGGTAGTTTTGTGAACATTAGACATATCACAACCTCCGACTAAATCAAATTGGAATAAAAAGTGAGTTAGGAATAGAAGGAAACAGTGATTTATAAAATGTAAGGTTAGTGTCCTATCTCAGATGGCGTGGTGGAGGCGGGAGATGAGAGGGAAAGTAATTTCTGCACAGAGATGGAGAAGTGTCACTTAAATATACATGAAAATACTGAAAATATAACTGTACGCCTTGTTAATGTTGATAAATCTAACATTTTTGCCCTTTCTAATTGTATTCCTTCTAATGATATAAAGGCTTCTCATATGAAATGATTAGAGTATATCATTGAAATCTGGTAGTACCTATTATTATAAATGGTGCACTGTATATATCTTAAATGTTCTATATTAAAGAGAAACAGATTGACAGATTGGCAAGAAAACTAGCCTCTTTATGAAAGACCTAGGTTCAGATCTCACCGCTGACATATAATAGTTGTGAGACTCTGGGTAATTCACCACCCCTCAATGCCCCTAGGCAATATTTAAGGTTATAAGTAGCAGAGTAGATCCTATACTGCTCATATGATTGGTCACACCTTTTATTCCACAGCCAGGCCTATTAGCTGCCAAACTTGGCAATTTCCCTTATCAGTGATTATTTTGTAGAAAACTGGTGACAAGATTTCTAAACCCATTATTCTCCCTCTTTTCCCCACAGGCTAATAATAATAAATGCCTTTAATAAAGGGATCAATGTGCTTGGTAATTTTATGACTTCAGCCTGAGAATTTGCCCATGTCATATTCTACTTTGTATTATGGTATCTTAATGTAATTGCCTATTTTTAAATGAAAATGCTGTCAAATATATGAATGCAGAAAACACTTATTCTGGTGCAGTTTTGCATATTACCGTGCAAAGGTCCTGCTTTATGTCATGGGCCCTCTGGCAGTCTGGAAATGCAGAAATAAAAATCTATGCAATTACAAAGAAAAAAATGATACTGACATAAAGTTATCAAAATTTTTAAAAAAAACAGCAATAACAACAAAGCCATGGACTCTAGTTTAAGAATCCCTTAGTGTGCTATCCTTTGTGAAGCTGGAAATGAATAGATTTCTGTAATGACACAGCACGTAATCAGTACTAACCAAGCTCTGGAATACTTCTGTGTCTATCTCTTTCCTATTTTTCTCTCTCCCTCCTCAGGCCCCCCTCTTTCTCTCTCTGTTTTCCTGTTCTCCACTTCTCCCTTGAGAAACAGAATTTTAAAAATGAATGCAAAATGTAGACTTCTCTAGATACGAAATAATGGTGGGAGCCCATCAATGTTTTTCCAAGGTTTGTCCAGGTAGGGAAAACAACTCATTGTGAATCACTTACCACTAGCACTTTTAGTCTTGAAATATTTAGCCCACAATATAAAGGGTGCAATGTTTGTATAGTAGAAAAAGCGCTTCTTATACCTTCTTTTATGGTGTGACTCTCTTGGTATAGACAGAGACAGGGACACAGGGAAGGAAGGAAAGAAACATTTACTGAGCACTCAGTACATAACAGATACTATGCTGAGGGTTTTATATTTATTATTTCATTTGATCCTCACAACAACCCGGGGGGAGCAGGTGCTATTAATGTACCCATTTTACAGTTGAGGAAACTGAGGCAGTCAGCGATTACGTGACTTACCCAGGGTCATTCAGCAAGAAAGTGTCTGAGGCTGGATTGGAACTCAGATCTTCCTGACTAAAGGCCCTGGGGTCTATCCACTGTGCAACCAAGCTGCCTATGATGAAGAAATATGGGTTATTTTAAAACAAAGATATTGATAAAAATTTAACTTAATGAAATAGAGAATGTTGTTATTACTCTATTTGATTTAAACTAGAAAAATGAAGGGATAGTCTACTTTTCACAAAAATAGAAAAAAAATAAAATGCAGTCATACAAAGTAATACCCATAGATGAGAAATACAAGAAAAGATATTTTATGAGATCTGGTCTGGTGAAAGTTCATTCATTACCAATTGGGAAGACTCAGGTAAGGGTTCCTAGAAGTGGTGGTATTTGAGTTGGTTTTAAAAGATGCGTGTACCCACATGAGCAACAAAAACAAAAAAATTATGGCACCTTTTTGTGGTAAAAAAGAAATAGAAACTAATAGAGCTCCTATTTATTGGAGAATGAGTGAACAAATTATGGTATGTGGTATTAATATAACAATGTAGAACACCATCTCCTAACTCTCTTCTTTTTTCTCTGGCTGTCCCCTAAGTACAGAATGTTCTCCTCCTCATCTATGTCTCCTGGCTTCCCTGACTTCCTCAGCTAAAGCCACATAATCTACAAAAATCCTTTTCGGATTCCCATTAATGCCTTCCATCTAAGATTACCTCTAAGTTATTCTGTCTAAAACTTGTTCAAACAGAGTAGCTTGCATATTCTTTCCTCCATTAGACTCAAAAATCAAGCACTATTTTTTTTGCCTTCCTTTGTATTCTTATCTTATAATATAGTAATCACTTGTCAAATGCTTTGTGACTTGACTGTTGTGCCATTAAAAAAATGGCAAAAGGGGTGGTTTCAGAGAAACCCAGGGAGATTTGTATGAACTGATGCAAAGTAAAGTGAGTAGAACCAGGACAGCAATTTATGAAATAACAGCTACATTGTAAACACATTGGAATGATTCAAGAACTATGTTCAATGCAATGACCAACCGTGACTCCAGAGTTCTGGTTCTACCTATCTCCTAACAGAGAAGTGACAGACTTAACATGTAGAATGAAGCACACATTTCTGGACATGTACAATGATTTTGCTGATTTGTTATAAAGATTTAGATTGTGTTTTTCAAATGGAGAGGAGGGGAAAAGAAATGCTTGTTAATTGAAAAAATAAAAAATAAAAAAAATGTTAGGTAGAAGTTCAACAGTTGTTTGAAATGAATGCATCAGGATATAGTGAATGACTTACAAAGACTTACACGAACTGATGCTGAGTGAAGTGGGCAAAACATTGTGCCTAGTAGCAACAACATTGTGTAATGGTCAACTTTGATAAACTTAGCTCTTCTGAGCAATGCAGTGATCCAAGACAATTCCAAAAGTCTCATAAAAAATGCAATCCACATGCAGAGAAAGAGCTATGGAGTCTCAATACAAATTGAAGCATGCTATTTTCATGTTTTTTTTCTTTCTCATGGTTTTTCCCTTTTGTTCTAATTTTTCTTTCACAGAATGACCAATGTGAAATATGTTTAATATGATTATACATGTATAGCCTACATCATACTGAATGCCATCTTGGGAGGGGAGAAATTTAGAACTCAAAATTTTATAAAAGCGAATGTTGAAAAACAAAAATAAATAAATTTTAAAAAAGACATAGGGAATGGAATGAGCAAAGGCATTGAGAAAGAAAAGCTCAAGAAGTCCAGGAGATGGAGAGTAGTCCAGAATGGTTATAACATAAAATATATGCATGGAAATGATGTAAGATAAAGCTGAAAAAGTACAATGAATTCAGATTGCACAGGATCTGACATTCCAGGCAAATAAAATTGAAATTTATTGAGTAGACAGTAGGGAACCACAGAAAATATTTGAGTAGAGAAGCCTGATAATGAGATCCAAACATAAGGAACACTTAATATGGCAGCAGGTTATATTGGAGAAGGGAGTGAGCAATTATGAAAAGACCAGTAAAGAAATTATTGTAATGAGACCTTGTATTAGGTATTACAGTAGGTATGGGATAAAATTGTAGTCGAGGACTTGGGTTCAAATCCTACTTTTGCTACTCACTGTTTATGTTTATCTTAGGCAAATAAGAACTTTTGGTCAGTTTAAATAGAATATATATTACTACATTCTAATAATATAATAACATTAATATAATAATATATCTAACACACATCTGTCTGTCTATCTATCTATCTATCTATCTATCTATCTATCTATCTATCTATCTATCTATGTAATCACTTTAAAATTAGGGGGTTAGATTAAATACCCTCCCAGATCCCTAGGAGACAGCTAAGTGCTGCACAGTGAGGTTGGAGTCAGGAAGACCTGAGTTCAAATCTAGCCTCAGATACTTCTTTGTTGCGTGACCCTAGGCAAGTCATTTAATCTCTGTCTGCATCAGTTTCCACAGCTATAAAATGAGGAGAATAATAGCATCTATCTCCCAGGATTGTTCTGAGGATCCAATGAGATAATATTTGTAAAGCACTTACTGCAGTCCTTGACACATAGTAGGTGTGTAGTAAATCCTTCCTTCTTTCCTTCCTCCTTTCCTCCTTCCCTCCCTTTCTTCCTTCTTCCCTTCTTTACTCCCTCTCTCCCTTTCTTCCTTTCTCTCTCCTGCCTTTCCTCCCTTCCTTCCTTCTTTCTTTCCTTCCTTCCTTTTCTTCCTTCCTTTCTTCTTTCCCTTTATTCATTTTCTGTCATTCTACATACTGTCCTTTCTTCTTAGAAGTTTTGGTATTACAAAGTTAAAAGATATCAATAAAAAAAGACTAAACTGGGCTAGGCAGAGATCAACTTGAATTGGATACTTCAAAATATTTCTAGAACCAAAAGAGAGACTGCTGGGTCCAATTTAGCCTATAGGATGACAGGCCATGGACTATCAGTAGTTAAAAATGGATCAACAGAGAGCTTAAAGGAGGCTTTTCCAGCACAAGGTGGCAATCTTGCAGAATACTCTTAAAAAAAAATACCCTACCAGCAACAGAAAACCCTAGAGGAACTCTCATTATACTCATGGAAAGAGTTAGGACTGCCCTTAAGGCATTGTGTTGGGCCAGAAAAAGCCAACTTTTTGACTGGTGATGTAGTGTGTTGGCAGTGATATCCCTTGGAGAGGGCAAAGCGACTGGGTTGACAAGTGACCCAAGATTTGATGAAAATTCTTGCTCTTTCAAGCTCTGTCTTGTCTCCTCTTGGGATTTAGATACACTTTTTTTCCCCCAGAATTACTTTTGAGCTTTCATATTGGCAAATTAATTTTCTAATATCTAGTACAGAGGGGGAAATTATTTCTTTTTATAGCTGGTTCCCTTTTACATTCCTTTCTTTGCCCTACCCATTCTCAATTAACACGAAGACTTCTTTTATTTTATATGATTGTAAAAAACCAGCGGGCTTCTCTCTTAATCAGTGTTGTCTAGGTTCATTGCCTGAGGGCCTAGGTCATTAGTAATAAAGGTCATTAGTTGATGTTTCCAACATACAAAGACTGTCAAATGATACCCTCATTTAATCTGCCCATGATTAGAAACAGGCTTAGGCTTGTACCATTTAGTGCTTCTATTTTCCTGTTGTTGGAAAGGAAAATGCTTAGTTCTCAGAAACAGAAGCCTGGCCAAATTAGTAGGCACTTCACAATAGACTTGAAGGAATGACAAAATACACAAAGCCACTGAAACCTCAGATGTGGCAGAGAAATGCAAGTATTCAGTATCCAAGGCACCCCAGCTCTCTTCAAGGATCTGAATCAAACACTGAAAGAAAATCCCAAGGAGCCCTAGGCTGCCAGTATATCACAACTGCCCTCATTACCTTACATCCCAGTACCATCTGAGATCCAGCATCCTAATTGAAAAGGCACTTTGTAGTAAAAAGCTGTTTTTGAATCACTTGGAAACCTAACATCTTCTGGTTTGCTTTCTGGCAAGTGTTTCTGGGAGATCACTGAGCTTATTAAAGAGTTCAGGGGTCAGAGGTTTCTGACTCAGAGAGCAAGCATGATTCTAAATGGAAAAATAGCAGGATCTTTTAGAGAACGAGTTTATGCAGGTCTGGTTTCCTTAATGTCCATTCTGGGGCTCCGTTTTCAAACTCAATACGAAACATATAGAGTGGGCTAAATAAATGTTTGTTGTGGTTGGTGATTAATATGTATCCTTTCTTCTGTGATTAAATGAAATCTATGTTTCCCACACCCCAAAGAAGGAAAACACAGCTCTTTCTTTAATAAAGGTTCAGAAATTTAGAGAAGCATAAATATGTAGTTATGTTTGAAGTAGCTACAAATGTCCTTTAGGGGATAAAGTGTTTATGATAACTTTGCTTGTATTCCTCTTCTTTGCAGCTCAGTAAGAATACTTGAAATATGATTAATGAAAGCAATTATAGTTCTGTTCCTCCATTCTGCCACTTCTCTCTTCAGAATTAGGTTATGTAATGCATATTATCGTACGATAGTTATTCAAGATTCTTTGGGAGATACCACAGTGGTCATTTTGTTCAAGGATCCAGCAGAGAATCTTTATTGAAGAAAGATTTTTTTTTTTTTGGTGAATGGTGATGTCTTTTAGATGTTTCTCTGTATAGGTGACATCATGCTAGTGGTATCAAGCCCTAAAACACTGCAGCACCTCCAGGAATGACTCAAATAATGACACAACATTTGCCTAAACTTCCACACAGGAAAAATGAAATGGATGCACAATGTCTATTGCCCAGATAATTACATACAGTAAGATGGATAGCTTCTGAAGTTTGTCCATCAGTATAGATTTTTGTGACAAAAACTGTGAATAGACACCCACTTGAATTCAGAATTCAACAGGAGAGGGAGAGTACGACTAAGCTGTCTTCAGGAAATTACAGAAGTCTTTTAATGACCCTCAAGTTCTACAGGGACAAAAGCCCATGTATTTAATGTTACTATTCTACCAGTACCCTTACATGCCTGTAAAATATGAACTACAACCACCCAAAGACAGAAGAATCATGCCTCTGACAATGATAAGGTTTTATATCTTTTCCCTGCTACCCAAGTACCCTACTTACAGAGAGAGATTCTCTGCTTGGATCACTACTTATCTTCTACCCCTAAAGTCCCCTGATACAAAACCTCCAGCTTTCTATGAGATCTCCCTGAAGCTGTTACTCTTTTTTTTCTTCATGTTTATTTTATTTTTAATTTATGGAATAAAACAAGCATTTCCATAACATAATATAATAAAAAAGGTGATTGCACAAGAAACTGCAAATATATTATGTGCAACTCGATATTCCTTTTAAATATATAATCAAGTTATCTTATAAATTCCTCTTAGTTCTGTTCTTCTTAGTGTCATCCATCATATGTTTCCTGCTGCCGGTCACTTATCACACTCCATCCACTTCTGAGCACTTTCTCCTGTTCACTTTCCCAGTTGTCCGCCCCAGCTTGGTGAATTTGTCTGTTCCTCCTGCCACCTAAGCCCCTGGTCCTGACACAAAACCAAAAATAGTTAAACATATGCTCATCTAGTCCAATCCCTTCATTTTGAAGATGGGAATACTAAGGTCCAAACAGTTTAAGGGACTTGTCTTATCTGTTACTAGCTGTTATTTACCAGGTAACATGTAGCAGAATTAGGGTTTAAGACCAGATCCTCACATTGCAAATACAGTGAATTCTTTATGGTTGTAGCCAAACCAAAGTGTCCTCCTCTATATATTTTCATGAGTAAGGTCTTTTGGAAGGGAAATAGAATCCCTCAATAAAAATTTATAACAACCAGATTGCAAAACTTTTCATTAATTAAGCATTGATCTTTATTGTTATTAGTTAATTACGTTTTATCCATAAAGCCATTCGGAGCTTAAAGTGATCAATTTTTGTGGCCCATTCTAGTGTGAGGTAACTGGTTAAAACTTAGATAAGTCTGGAATGGAGTGAAGCAAATGACAGATTTTGCAATATGTGGATGAATATTCACTGGGAAGCACAAAATGATTTATAAGTCAATTTAACCCGTGTGATACATACCTTAAAATGAGAATTAAAGAAAGGTGAGAAAATCATTTAGAGTATTCTGTTGGATCATCTGCTTATCATTGAATATACATATTAAAACTGTGTTTTATTCCATTTCGGAGCAAACTCTTTCTTCCTGAGTGTCAGATCTGGCCCCTGAGTATGAGCACAAGATACTCTCTCTCTCTCTTCCCCTCTCAGTTCTCTTTTCAAGATATATATATATATATATATTATATATATTATATATATATATATATATATATATATATATAATATATATTCATGGGCAACCAGACAGTTCTAATTCAATCTACTCACCTTACTTTATATGTACAGATCTGTTCCCTCTCCAACTGGACTTGTTAATGGCTCACAATAATTGCATGGTCAAACTTCTGATTTATAGTAGAAATAAACTGGACCCTTCAGCTCAGCATCTTTTTGAGCTAATGAAAGGTCCACTTTTGGCCAAAATGAATCTATGTTAATGGGCGAGGCCAGTTAGCTGAAAGTCAAATTCTTGGTTTCAGGGCTACAGGACTTGCTAAAATGAGTGAGAGCTAGGTTGAAGAGGGAAATCCTACTTGACAGAAGGGGTTGATCAGTGGCAAGACATACGTGTTAGTAAAACTGGTCTTAGACTTAGAAGACTTGAGTGCAGATCCTGCATCTGACTTTGAGGAAAATCACTGATGGATAGTTTCTTCTGTGAAATATCAATAAATATATTTGCACTACTTGTAAGATTATTGTGAGGAAAGTCCTTTGGCCAAATTAGGGTACTATAAAGGGTGATTTATTGTTGTTGAAGTTGGAGAAGCTTCAAGTGAGGTATATAGTGCCTGATAAGAGGCAATTATAAAGACTCAGCACAGTCCAAGTGTGTGCCATGTACAGAGTCCATTTTGGGTTAGGAATGGTGAGTTAATGGATAATATGAAATAATAACTTAAAATATTTTGCAAACCTTAAAATTTTCTGTCCCTGTTATTATCATTATCATCATTATTATATGCTATCCTAAGGAAAGCATGAAGATATCAATACTTAGCCATTTATGGGGTAAAAATACAGGATAATTTAAAACTGTCTCATTGAAAATGTATAACAACTTTAAATTAGTGGATTTCATTAAAATTATGAAGATGGTTGGTGTTTGTAGCAAATCAGTAGATGTAGACTAGTATAGAAAAGTAACTTTTGGGGGAATAGAACTGCATTTTCATCAAAGATGAGAACACCTTAAGCAGAAAAATCCCCTACAAAGTCAGGGTGACAACTTCTTTTTAAATTCTAGTCTTATAGTACCTGAGTTGCCCAGCATCATGAAGCAGCCCCTCTATTCAATATTTCATACCACCCCCTTAGAAAGAAAGAATTCTAGTTCCCAGAGAGGCTTTGAATACAGTTATAGTGGGTAGATAGCTGTCCTCTGGGCCCAGACTATCTGGGCTTAACTTAACCTCCTAGTGTTCTAGGTAACTGTAAGAGTACAGGTGGCAGACAAGGTGCTGACTTGTATGGATGGAAGGAGTTTCCTTATTCAATAGGTTCCCTAATCCAGTGAAATCAGGAGTTCAGTCTCTATCCCTATCATCTGAGGCCACACTCCTAAAATGAGATCTCCTTGAAAGAAAAAAAAAAGACATGATGAAAAGCTTCAACAGAACATTTTCTTATATTTACTGTGAAAATTATTTATATTTGGTATTATAGGATATTATAGTTATCTAGTCCAACCTCCTGATTTTACAGATAAGGAAACTGAGATTTGAAGAGGTCAAGGGAGTTGTCCAAAGTCACAAAGATGGTAGAGTTGAACATCAGACTGAGGTCCTATGATGCCAGTTCTTTTTGCCACGTTACACTGGCCCCTTGCTGCTTCCAGTTTAAATACATGTCTCTTCATCACTGCTCTTTTATTTTTTTCATTACTCTTTTGCTCTGAGCCTATTTTTTTTGTGCTATGTATGCTCAAGTCTCCCAGATCTAGAAGGGGTAGAGGAGGGGAAAGGATGTGCCCGCTAATCAGATAACATAAACTGTGTGGAAATTCTGTGGCTTGGTGCTAGAATCTATACTTTTAGCATCTTAGATGGAAATTGAGTTGACTCTAAACAAACAAACTAAAAAATTGCAGTGACCAATCAGGAAAGGCCTGTAACTGGAGAGGCCCTATGAAAATTGGCTCCTGGCCTGAATGACCAAATAGTTTGAGTCTGTGTCTAGAGTGTGATGATAGGAACTGCCCTGATATGAAGATTCCTTTGTAAATATATCTATAGATTATTTGACTTCCACAACTAGTTCACATGAAGTCAAGTTTAAATAATGCATTATTGTGAAAAACCACTACTTTAGTGAGTTTATTGATGCCGGTAAACCTGGCCCAATACACAGGCAATATAGACACACTGGGACAAATGTGATGTTGTTGAGTCATTTCGGTTGTGTCTGACTCTTCATGAGCCCTCTTTTTAGGTTTTCTTGGCGAAGATACTGGAGTGGTTTGACATTTCCTTCTCTAGATCATTTTACAGATGAGGAAACTGAGGCAAAGAGAGTTAAGTGACTTGCCCAGAGTCACACAGCTAGGAAGTATCTGAGGCCAGATTTCAACTCCAGTCTTCTTGACTCTAGGGCTAGTGATACAGCACTAGCACTAGCATAGCACAACCTAACTACCCCAAGGACAGGCATGGGGATGGTGTAAAATTTGGAAGAATTTCAACTTAAGAGTATACTCCTAAATTTTTCTGAAAGTATGCTATGTTAAATCTACAGAAAAGTGTTTTCTCAAAGTAAAGCACTGGGTATTTGTAATTTCACAAAAACGACAGCTTAAATCATATAATCCACTTAAATAAGATTAGTCTTTTATGTCATGTCTACAATATGTGATAAGGTTGAATTGATTACATTAGAATGCTATTACAATACTGCTTTTTATGATAGAAAAAGGAGAGAGATTTTTAATGCAGTTAAATGACATAGCTAGAGAAAATGGGATGAAATTAAGAAAATGCAATCTAAGTTTTGTGTATAAAAAAGAAAAAGAAATTATTTATAATGTCCATTAGACCAATAATGGGTTCAATAATCTTTAGGACAAGTGGTAGAAGTCACATCTCTGGAGACATTTAAAACTGGAATAGATAAAATGCTACAAATATCCTTTAGGGAGCGATAGTCTTGTTTTCTTAGAGAAGAACCAAATGACTTTATAGATTCCTTCCATCATCTTTGTCAATGAACCTCTTCAGTGGCCGTGAACAGTAATTAACTAGCAAGTGACAGTCAAGTTGGATGGAAAGGACCTTCCCTAAAAAAAGATGGCCAATTAAAGGGAAACAGGAAATGTCCGTTGGGGATATAAAATGGACCACGCCAGCAGAGCCATTAACTATTACATTAGTGCCTCTAAATCATGCGTCCGACTTACTTCCACTGATTTAGGTCAAGCTATATCTTTCCAATAAGATGAGCAAGATGAGTTTAATATATTCAGCTGATTTGCACAAGTGGCAAATATTAAACTGCATTTGAGAGAGATGTGGAATGAGAGACATAAACTGTCCATCATGTGCCATTAAAATAGCACACTGAGCTTATTTTTGAAAGTAATTTGAACTGTCATTGTTAGAACTTTTATGTTCTTCAACTCATTGGGTTTTTTGTTTTATTTTGTTTTTCATTCTACCAAGTTGTTTTGAGTTTTGGAGAGAGTCAAGGGGAGCTAAATTGAAAAGAAACATAGTTGTCAGTAGGATCCTTTGAATGGAAATAAATATACACTCTGAAAATGCACTCAGCTAAACAATGATTCTGATACAGGAGTTGGCTACATTTAATGTTTTAAGTGTGTGTTATACAATAAATGTTTATAGAATTGATGCCAAATGTTCTGAAAATTCAAAGAAATGAAAGGAAGGATAATTACTTCTGTAATGGGAAGAGAGACAGAGGTTGCAATTCAGTAACAATCCCAAGGAAGGTTATTACCTGTACTGTACGTAGAATAGGGCTTTGTTTACCTGACATCAGAATACTCAAATAAGCAGTGAATAAAAACCAATCCATTATGCAGATTTTTTCTACTTGATACTAAATAGCCTATTTCAAATTACGTATTTCCAGCATACTGAAGTTTCAACCTAAATCTCCAAAAAGTAGGAAAAAAAGATGGAAAGAATTTCCCATATTTTATTTGGATGTTTTGATGCCTCAGTTTAGAGATGACCTAAGATTATTTCTGTAGCAGGGAACAATACCTGAAATAGGCAACTGTTACACAGACTCACCCACAGTCTGCTTTTTGGCTCATTCCCATATTTAATGGCAACATCCCAAGTCCTAAGATAATCCAGGGGCATATTTGCTCTTTAATTATTATCTCTCAATTTATCTCTCAATTAACTAAGCTTAAATATTATGTTTTTAATAAACCAGAAAAACCTTGGTTCTTATAATTACTCATTCCTCTGTATATACCAACCCCCCCAATCTCATAGAATTTTATAAACAATAAAGTTACTAAATATATAATTATTAACAATAAAATCAACAATGATGAAGAAAAGTAATTATTTCCTACTCCTTAACTTTTAGAAAGACCTCAGCCAAAGTCAACTCAAACCATCACTGTAATTGAATTCGTTTTTGAAAAGATAGTATCCCCCCAAAAAAAACATGGGGAAATGGGCCTTTGTGGCTCTCTGGTTAGACCCCTGGGCCTGGAGCTAGTAAGTTCAAATCTGGCCTCAGATACTCACTAGCTGTGCCACCCTGGTCAAATCACTTAAACTCTGTTTTCCTTAAGCCACTGGAGAAGGGAATGGCAAATCACTGCAGAACTGTTGCCAAGAAAACCACAGGGGCAATATTGGCATGTTATGATCTACAGGGTCATGAAGAGTTGGACATGACTAAATGATTGAACAATAACAATAACAAATTTTGCTAATAATAGCTAGATATTATATATTGCTTTAAGGTATAAAAAGACAACACAATCTTAAAGATAAAATTGTCTTTACAGTCAGTAAGTTAGGGGTATGTCTGCCCTAAGCATATAAAGATTTCCACCAATGGAATGGACAGATGAGAACAATTTGTTCCAAAGGCTATGATGGCAGTTGAAGCAGGCACTGTGGAGCCCTTAGAGCTTGGTCAGACATTGAAAATGACAAGGTCATTCACTGCCACCATGGGCCATCAGCAATCATCTTGACTTTGACTTCGATGGCTCTGGAAGAGTGAGTGAGGCTGATGGCTGTGCAATTCTGCCTCACTTAAATCCAATTCTTAAGCAAATTAAGGCAACATCTTTCACATCATGATGTCCCTGGTCCTCTCTGAAAATGAAGGATGAAGAACAACAAAGTTTGCACGATGCTTTACAAATATCTCATTTTATCCTTACAACCACACTGGAAGGAAGGCGTTGTTATTATACATTATGCAGATGAGGAAACTGAGGCAGACAGAGTCTGAATGACTTGTCCAGGGTTGTCTAACTTGTGTGTATCTGGAACAGAATAGAAGCTTAATAATTGTTTATTGATAGATCGAAAATGCATGTGGTTTTTCCTCTGTCGGTGATATTGTTGAAATCAGGGATTTCTTGAAGTATTAGTCTGCTAATTGGTTTGTTGCTGAATGTCTTTTAGCAAAACACTCTTTTTGAGTTGCTAGATTTAAACTAATCCATGTATACTTTGTTGCATCATTCCCACTGTGATAAGCAGCATGCTTTTGAATGATGGTTGGTTGAATTTTCAAGTGCAAGCACTGTCCACAGACTAGAAAAATGATTATGTTTTTGCACCTGCATTGAACCCATTAGCATGGATTTCCTAGTAGGGTGCACTAACTAATTTAAATAGATAAAAACCACTCATTAAAAACCTCTCCGTTTTGAAAGATATACTTTTGGATAAGCACTTCTATCACTGAATTGTATTAACATTTCAGAGATTATGGTAAGAAAAATAACTATGTAAATTGTTAAGACCATTGGGGTAGATTGACTGCCAGAACCAAAGTTTATATGGTTATAGTATATTGGCCATGGCCTAAATATGGAGTTCTTCAGTTATCTCAAATCTAGTTTATTTTATAGATTCAAATTCTTTAGCATCTATTACCAAAAATTTTAGTCATGTCTAAACACACAAACTCAGTGGAAAGCAAATCAATTACATTGAAATAATCATTAATATTACCAACAACCAGAAGCTTGGTTGATTAAACTTCTTGTTCTTATTCATGTTCTTCTACTAATTAGTTGGGTAATTGTGGTCAAATGACTGAGCCCCTCTATGCTACGGTGTTTTCATTTGTAAAATGAAAAGGTCAGAATAGAGTAGAAAATCTCTACAGTCTCTGCTAGATATACAGTTTCATTTTCAAACAGTCAGCTGATTTAATTTTTCATATCCCCAAATGCCTGATTAGTTAAATCAGTTTCTGCATCCAAAAGTCTTTGTGTATGTTTTGATGGCCTTAGGGTTCTTATGTATATGAGCAGACAATTGTTTGGTTGTAAGATCTGTTTAGGTTTGTTTCTTATTTTGGAAAGAGGATTGGTTCAAATCTCTAGCTACTTTTGGTTTTCAATAACTATGAGCGTATACTATTAGATAGCTCTCAAAATAATGTGATTATAGTGAAGAAATCTGTGGTTGAGGGAAAAGTTTGCAGGAATAATTATTTACTGTTTTTTTTTCCCCCTTGGCCTTAAGTTCACTAGATTTTTCTTCAATCTTTTGATTCAAACAAATCTAGATATGGGTACAGAGGAAAGAGCACTTGATAGCGATCAAAGGGCATGGAGAGAAATAAAGGGGTTCAGAAAAAAGAGGGGGAAGACCACAGAGATTACATTCCTACAAGCCAACTTAATTTAGGAATGGATGGGAAACTCTCACGAATGATATGCTGAAGGTAGAGAGAAAAGGAATTCCAATGAGGAAAAAGAGAAATGAACTTGGCTAAGGAAACAAATTTGCAAATATAGGGAACTCACTAACCAACTAAGATTTCAAAGATGGAAGATAGAAGTAAGGGAGCAAGTAAAAGCTAATAAATACAAAAGGAAACAATTAAATAATCTGCCATCTCAAGCATAGTTCCTCCATATTTGAATTCTTTCTTTTTGATTACTTCCAACATTTTATCATTTTCTTTCTGGAATCTTTGGATTTTGGCAATGACATTCCTGGAAGCATTCATCTAGGGGTTTCTTTCAAGAGATGAGAGGTAGATTATTTCTATTTCCACAAAGCCCTTTGATATATGATTTACTATGTCTGAGCAGCATACTTTTGTGATTTAAAAAAATATATTATATCTGGGTCCTGTTTAGGTCATTGATTTCAGGATATCTTATGATTCTTATTTTCTTAGATCTATGTTTTGGGTCAGTTTTTTTTTTTGATATGAGAGATCATATTTTCTTCTGTTTTCTCATCCTTTTAAATTTGTTTTAAGAATTCTTGTTCTTATATTAACAACTAATGTCATTAATTTCTATTTTTTCTGCTCTAATTTTTAGGGAGTTACTACAGTAACATTTTATACGTGCCATCTGTTAAGCTGTTAATCTTTTACCCAAGTTTCTCTTTCAGACATTTCTTTTGTGGTATTTTTATACTCTTGCACACTTTTTTTTGGGAAGAATTTCGATTGTTCTTGTGGGTAAGCTCCTCCCCCCCCCCGAAGATTTGCTTCTAGTTGTTTTTGAGTTATTGTAGTACAGGATTTGTATCTTGGTCATCCTTGGTGTAAAAAAAGGTCCCTTTTATGTTTTTGCTTTTTGTTTGTTTGTGTACTTATTCATTTTTTGTTGCTGAGGCCCCATGAGTTGAATTCCAGGTCTCTCCCTACTCTGGGGATCAAACCAACGGAAGGACCTTTCCTTTGCCCAGGAGGTCTTTCTTTAGGCCAGACTTTTCCATTCCTCATGTTAGGGGTTTAGATTTGTATCTTTCCCTTCCCCATGGACACCAAAGTTCTCTTCTCCAGTGATTGGCCTTAGTTGATACTCTTTCACTTGAACAGGGAGTAGAAGGGGAAAAAAAAATTAATCCTCAATTTAAGTCCTAGTGTGTATTCCTCTGGTGGTATAGACTTAGATGCCTTTTCCTTGAAAAAGAGGAGGAAGGAGGAGAGACTTTTATTTTTTATAATGTCAGTGTTGCTGAAGTTCAGAGTAAGATGAAGCTGGTAAGGAATGCTAAGGATAATTAAAATGTAGGTATTTCTTTTTGAAGCCCTATTGGGCCATAGAGTTTAGGTAAAGAAAAGCCACTTGGGGAGGAAAGGGTGATGGCAACTGATCACTTGAATAAGACAGCACTGCTGGATTTTACATTGCTTTTGTTCTATCTGCCAGAGAGAATGATGATGATGATGATGATAACAAAAGCAATAGCACGTATATAGTGCTTAAAATGTGCTAAGTACTTTACAAATATTATTTCATTTGATCCTCACAAGAACTCTGGGACATAGGTGCTATTATGATCCCCATTCTACAGATGAGGAAACTGTGGCAAATAGAGATTAAGTGACTTGGCCAGGATTACATTGCTAGGTTGGATTTGGACTTACTTATTCTTGACTCCAGGATAAATGTTGTTTCCTAGGTGTTCTCAATGATCTGCATACTGAATGATCTATAGATAGAACAAAATGGATAACAGGGAGTTGATAGACAAGAAAAGAAAGGATATGGTAACAGAGCAAGTAGCTGCCTATTATAGAGTTCAAGTCACCAGACGCAGATGGGGTACATTCTCAGGTTCTCTTTTTTTTTTTTTATTTTAATTTAGGAAATAAAACAAGCATTTCCACAGCATAGTATAATAAAAAAGATAAATACGTATGGAACTGCAAATTTATTATGTACAACTTGCTATTTCTTTTAAATATATAATAAAGTTGTCAGGTAAATTTTTTTCCCTTATTTTTTCTTCCCCGGCTATAGTGATGGCTACCATTCCACCATTAATCACACACACACACACACACACACGCACACACACATACACATGCAGTTCTTTCTATGGATACAGTGTCTTCCTTCATAGCTCCTTTGTAGTTAATTTGAGTATTCATAATAGTCAAAATGACTTAGTCACATAAAGACATTATTGCTGTTACCGTATACAATGTTCTCTTGGTTCTGCTTATTTGGCTCTTCATTATTTCTTGCAATTCTATCCATGTTTTTCTAACGTCATCTAGCTCGTCATTTCTTATAGCACAATAGTATGCCATCACAATCATATACCACAACTTGTTCAGCCATTCCCCAATTGATGAGTATCCCTGCAATTTCCTATTCTTTGCCACTACAAAGTAGTGTATTTTAGTACATATAGGTCCTTTTCCTTTTTCTCTAATCATCTTTGGAAAGAATGGTATTTCTGGGTCAAATGGATAGCAGAATGGATTAAAAATTAGAATCCAACATTCACAGATTCTAAAAACACACATACACAAATAAAACAATAATAACAATAGCAATAACAAAAGATATTTGTTATTGGTGAGTGATTTTTGAAAGACTATGGAGAGTAGGAGAGATGCCAAATGATTGGGAAAAGGTAAATGTTCTCATGAATTTTTTCCCACAAAGGTGAAAAATGATGAAAGTATAAGCCAGTGAGCTTAGCTCATTCTTGTCAAAATTCTAGAAACTATTATTAAATGGATGGTTAGTGAGCAACTAAAAAAATGGTGTTCAGAATGAGATAACATAGCTTCATCAAGAATTACAGTAGTCATTCTAAATTAACCTTATTTCCATTTTGGGTAAGGTTTTAAATAATATATAGCACAGCATTTGATAAAGACTGCAAGCTGTTCTTGTACAACAGATGGCGAGATGTCCAGCCCACATCTTACCATCTGTTAGTGTAAGTGGAATGAGAGCTGGCTGAACAGCTGGACTCAAAGAGGTGTCAGTAATGGATGAATGCCAGGAGGGGCTGGCCTCAGATTCAGGATAACCTGGCTTAATGTCCCATCTCTGACATATACTGACTGTGTGATTCTGGGCAAGTCACTTAACCTCTCTGTACCCCAGGTAACTATAAATGCAGTCAATGCTGATAGGTACTAATAAAGCAATTTCTTTCAAGGATGGTCCCTACACTGATAAAATCACAGGTCTTATATTTAAAAAAAAAAAGATAAGTTTTGATGTCAGCTTCAAAGGAGGTCTCTACCGGAGTGCCCCAGAGATTTGTACTATTTAATATTTTTATTAATGACCTTGATATAAGACTAGATGCCATACTTATCAAATGTGATAATGACATAAAGTTGGGAAAGAGAGCAAACACATTGGCTAAGAAGAAGAACTTCGGATGATCTTGCCAGTCTAAAATGCTGTGCTGAAGGAAAGGAGGAAAATGGATTTCATATCTTATGTGAATGGGAAAACAAGTTCCTGTATAAATATTGACAGGCTGTATAAAGACAGTCAGTACTGATTTGAAAATCTCAAGAACAACAGAGTCATACCCTGGAATATCAATAATTAAGACAAGAGTAATAAGTAATTAGGAAGCAGTGGAGTACACATGCACACATGCATTTTTAATTATATATATAACTGGTTTACTTATTGAAGATCTATTATACCTATGTCTAGCAGATAGCACACAAATATTTGAAAGGGAAATCTAACAATGTGAAAATGGTATTGGCAAAAGAAAAGATTTAGGTGACAAAGATAGTTGAAATATTTCTCAAATACTTCTTTTCTCCCATTTAAAAAAAATTTAAAAAAAGATTTTTTCCATAGATAACATAGAGAAATACATGTTAGCCACAAAACCCTGGTACTGAAGGTTCTTTTTATGTGCCCAATTTGGTGGCTAGCCCAACAATAGCTCTATGCCATTTGATGTTAAATGATTTACAAATAGAATGACTACATATATGTACATATGTATTTATATATACATGTTACATGCTATATTTATATAGCATGTATGAGAGAGATGTATACTTGTAGATACAAATGTTAATGTGTTTTTTCTTAATATCAGTTACTTGCACTTAATATCAGTTACTTCAACTCACCAGTCTGAACTCAGCACTTTAATTGAGTAATAACAGCTTATGCAGTGATTGCATCTGACAATGTGCACAAATATTGAAGCCTTGTAGTCTCTCTCTGTAATGAGGATGGGAAATATGTTCCATTATCCATCCTTTAGTCTCATCAGGCTTTTTTCCCCCTTAATTACTCAGACTTTAACTTCCTTTAGTGATCATACTGAAAAGTTGCCCAGAAATATTATTGCCCAGCAGGTGACAAAGTACCAGTGTATCCACAGGACATCAAAGAAAAGTTTGATTCATTAACATTCATCTTAGTTAAATTTTCAAATGACATCACAGGGCAAATTTTACAAGTAGCAAAAACAAACAAAACCTCCAGAAATTTCAAACAGAAGTAACCTAACATGTTGTTATATGCTGGATATAAGAAATCAAAGTAAAGATTGGAATGTGACATGTGAAAGGGCAAGAAATGTTAAGTGTCTTTGATTTTATTGATGTGGGCGCTTCCTACTTTCACCCCCCCAGTGATGGAAATCACTACCTTTCTTTGCCTTACTTGACATTTCTAGGAGTTACTCTGGCCAAAAATTTGTTACCTGGTTTCCTGCCCTCTTTTGTTGAATTTCTTATCTAGGTTAATTCTTGAATGACAGATATATAGTGCTTTCCGGGTTTGTATTTAAACACTTTTTGGTCTCGTACTTCCTGAAAGAGCTGGTGCTTCTCCAATCCAGCCTAAATCAATGCAATCTAATCCAATCCTATAAATACTTATTATCTCTTATGTGCAAGGCCCTAGGTTAGGGATTGGGATAAAACAACCAAAGGGAAAGTATATCCTAATCTTCAAAACTTATTGAATGGCAGGGGGAAAGGATGATAAAATGTAAAAATATGAGTATATAGCATGATAACTACAGGAGGAGAGAGAACATGAGTAACTATGGGAATCAGGAAAAGCTTCCCATAGGGGATGTTGTGTGCTGTTCCTTGAGGGAAGCTAGAGATGCTAAGACACAGATGTGAGAAGGAGAGGTTACAGCCATGGGAGAGAAACTTTATCAAGATGTGGAGGTAATAGATGGGACTATAATTCCAGGGTTCAGTTTGACTTGAAGATAGAGTGAAAAGAAGGAAGTAATGTACAAAAAAATCTGCAAAGACAGCCTGCATCCAGGTTGTGAAGGTGTTCAAATGCCAGGGTGAAGAGTATGTATTTTAATCAAGAAGCAAAAGAGAGCTATTGAACATCCTTGATCAGGTGAGAATGACATGATTTAAACCGAGAGTATCATGTCACAATGAAGCATGAGGGTAGAACTTTATTAGAAGTCTCTTCTTTGTATTCTTGTGCATCTTACTTGAAAGGCATTTTCAGCATATCTGGAGGCAAGGCAGAACACTATGTTTGCAACAAAACAATGTTCTACAGTGAAGCATTTCAAATACGTGAAGAGCAAATCCCAATGAAACTTGAGTTGTGATTTGTATTTGGTCTGAAAGAGAAATACCTGGGATAGTCATTTTTCCACATGAGAATGCTTTTTGTCAAATTAACACTGTCTCTGAGTCATATTTAAGACTAAATCTGTGTTAAAATTTGGATACTGAGGCAATGTCAGGTAACAAAAAAAATAATTTAGGGCCAAATCTAGAGCATCTTAGTAGGTATGTTTGGGTTGCCTCAAAGGCACTTTCCTTCATTCTGTCATTTGAAGACAACTAGGAACTTTTCTCCCACCATCCATTAAAAAAGATGAATTTCTATAAGTTTATAAACTCCAGTTAAAAAAATTAAATTCTCAAAGGCATAGCACAACATTCTCCTATTTCTTAACACCTTATTATGCCTTTGTTTAATCAAATACTTTTCACCTAACATCTAAGAGCAAAGTAGAAATCACTCAAGATGAACTTTACCTTTATCACAGTCATGCTGAGGGCAGATTCTTTAGTCTAGATCGACATTTATATTTAAATATTCCCCAGACCTATTGGTATGGAGAAATTCTTAGCCCTTAAGCTGTATTGATTTAGTAAGTAGGTATAATAATAACTTATGTTTATATATCACTTCAATGTATGAAAAATGGTATTATCTTTATTTTACATTTGAGTAAAAATGGAACTCTGAGATGTTAAATGACTTATCAGGATCACAGAGACAATAAGTATCTAAGGTAGGATTTAAACTTAGGGGGTCTTCTAACTTTAGTCATAGCATGCTTCTTGCTCCGTTCATTAGAAGAAAAGAATGACTCATAATTCTGCTAAGTTGATCAGTGTAGAGAGCTGATCCAAATAATACAATAGCAACAACCACAACAGTAACAAACTACCCTGTCTGCGTGGATAAGGCATTTGTGATGACATCTTGGAGGCAACTGATGGCCTCGATGGTATTATTGACTCCAAAATGAATTTGAATTTTAGAGAGTATGAGAGTTGATTTACCCTCTATGTTTCTTTTAAATTGGGGATGGTGGAGATGGGGTCTAGTATCAACCAACCAACATTTGTTAAATACCTGCTATCTTCTAGGTGCTATGCTTGCTAAGTGCAGGAGATAAAAGGGGGCAGGGGGAAGTCTCTGCCCTCAAAAATAAATGCAGCATTTTACTTGGTTAAAAACACTCAACTGCACAAATATGAGATGTTGAAGCTTTAATAACATTTCATATCAAAGACAGAAGTGGGAAGTTTTTAAATGTCTTTTAAGGAGATAACAGCTTTTCAAGGTTAGGGTGAAGTGTCACTATGGCCTGTGTCTAGATGGTGACAAATGAATGCAGATTTTTAAAAAAAAATCAAAAAATATAGTCAACCAGTTACCCAACTGCTTATCCTGATGAACAGTGTCCAATGACAGGATGAACCCTAAGGGACAGAGGGATGAAAAAAAAATTCCATTAGTATTGCTTCCCAGTTTTTAATGTGGCAACAGATAAGTCAGTAGAAAATGGTTCCACATGGTTTATCAATCAGTCACAAATGCATGGCTCTTGGCTATGATTTAACATTTACGGTAGAAACCTTCAACCTTGCAACTTTGGATTTCATTCATGAAAAGAATTTGCCATTTAATAGCTGTCATTTTCTATCAAGAAGTCAACATGTTAGTATCTTGTAAAAAGCATTTAATTTATTGTAGCAAACAACATTAACTTTTCTTTCATGAGATATCATTGAATGATTGACCATAATCCAATGTCAACTTGGTAATGGCAACCACTGAACCAGACCTAATTATTTTCTTCATGACTCATGAAAAGCTCTTCAGAGCTCAAAAATTATGTCATTAATCTCCCTGGAACCTGACACATTTGAATTATTCTCTAACACTAAATGGCTCAGGGGCAAATTTGCTTTCTGACCAAATCAACGTGGATGAAGTAGACTTTCAAAGTCCAGCTCCATTGCTACAAGTTATTTTTAAAAGCCTATTAATTTATTAGCTTATTTTGTCAAACAATTTTGTTAAAATTGATTATATTCGAGTTTTATAATTGAGAAAACATAGTTTGTGATAGATTTTCCCCCTCTTCTCAAGCCAGCTTTGACTATCCTATGCAACATGTTACAGTGGACAAGTACACAGTATTCCATCACCTACTTAATACTAGACCAACTGGTTATGAAGTGAGAAATGTAGGCAGAATGGTTGTTTCATGTCAGATTCCCCAGAAAACCTTTATATTTTAGTGAATTCAGTCCATTCTATTCATACATGTAGGTACAGATTCAGAATAGGTTTTGGTTAAGAAAACCACAGAAAAACAATGGGAGAGCTAGAAGGAACCTCATATTTTCCAATTCATATGTAAAATAATCAACACTTTTCCATATACCACAAATGGTTATTCAGCCTCTGTTTGAAGACTTCAAAAGAGGGGGAGTTTGGCACATCTCTAAGCAAACCATCAAAAGTAGAAACCATTGTACTTTGGAGTAGCTCTAATTGTTAGGTAGTTTGCCCTAAATTTACCTTTTTTTGCATTTCCACCTGTTGTTTTCGGTTCTGATCCCTGGGGCCCAATAGAAAAAGTCCTTTCCTCTTTAAGAGCTCTCCAAATACTTGAAGAGAAATGTTAGCCATCTTTAACTTCTCTCTTCTTGAGGCTGAACATGCACGATGTCTTCAACTGATCCATAGATGATGGTATGTACTCAAGACCCTTTAGCATCTTCTGGAAACTCTCTTATCGATGTTCTCCATTATATGGTTTGACAAGGGCAGAGGATGGGGGAGCAGTGGGACTCTAACCTTCATGTTCCTTCCTTTATTAAACCCAAGATCACATTGTGTTTTTTTTTTTGGTGTTCATCACAATTTTAACTTGTACTGAGGTAACAATCCACTAAACCCTAGGATCTTTTTCAGTGCTATTGCTGTTTAACCTTGTCTCCGCCATCTTGTAATTATAAACCAGAATTTTTGTATAGGGTGAAAGGTTTTCTGCAAATGTAGTGTTGGATAGAGAGGGTAAATGACTTGCCCAGGGTTATATTGCCAGTAAGTATAAAGGCAGGATTGTAGAGAAAGAAGATAGAAAAATCCATTCAGCTTACTTTGGTAAGTGAGACTTAGTAGCAGTGGAGTCTGAGTAATCCTAAGGGAAGTTTCCATTGGCGTGGGGTGGGGGGAAGAAGTATTTGAAGGGGTGGGGTTAGCTTTAGATGTGCTTTGTTCTTCTATCCAGGGTAATCATAGGCATTTCAATTAAGCAACACAGTGTGTGCTAGGTGCTATGGGGGATATAAAAGTAATGCAAGGCAAGGTACCACCAGCCCTGAAGGAACATGGTTGAGAAGGCTTGCCTCATGCAAGAGGCAAACAATCAGAGCATGGTTACATCCTAAAGTATGTGATACTGATTTTGACGGTAATAATTCAGGGAAGGCAAAAGTCTTCATAGGCTGGAGATTTTAGAGGAGGCTTTCTGGAAGAAGTCAGGTATGAGAAGGGAAGTGAAGCATAGACAGAAGAGAGAGGGAGAGAGACAGAGACAGAGAGACAATCAATGACAGAGATAGTGACAGAGACAGACAGGTAGAATGAGAGAGAGTGAGAGGAGAGATGGAGAGGGGGAGGGAGGGAAAAAGACGGACAGAGACAGAAAGCTAGAATAAGAGAGAGAGAGAGGTTTAATCAATAAAGTCTAGTAACTAAATTACAAGTTTGGCATGTGAGATTTGTTTGGCAAGCACTCATATATATAGTGGTCAGAAAAAGCAATACAAGGACACTCTCAAGGTCTCTCTTAAGAACTCTGGAATTCATCGTGTTACATGGCATAGGACCATCCCGCATGGTGTGCCCTCATCAGAGGAGGTTTTGTGCTCTATGAGGAAAGCAGAATTGAAGTAGCTCAAAAGAAATGCAAAATGCACAGATTTAGAGAATCCACCCCAACTGTTCATATGGACTATCTGTGCCGAACCTGTGATAGAACATCCCAAGCTCATAGTGGTCTGATCAGCCACAGGGAGACACACTGAAACTTGACTCTATCATAGTGACATCATTTTCGTCCTCTTCAAGACCGAAGGACAACACCCAACCAAGAAATCACTCACCAATCAGGGCAATTCAGCTCCAGGATGGAATGGTTCCAAAGCTGTTAATTCCCCCAGAGCAAGATCCATTGCAAAACAGTGGGGAAAGCACTGGACTGGGAGCAGAGCAACAGCTGGTGATTCTGACGCCTGGGACAAGCATACACGTGCCTTAACATCACAATGTTAAAGACAAACTCATCTGAGCAAGAGTGGTGAAGGATTTTGAGAAAAATATTTCAGATGTTGGGAGATAAGGTTCCATTTAGGAAAGGCTCTCAAATACTTCACTCTTGTATGTCTGCTTGTGTGTGTGTTTGTGTGTGTGTGTGTGCTTGCGTGTCTATAGTGGGATAGAAACCATAGATTCAATATGAAATCAGGAGAATGCTGCTTGGGAAAGGAAGAGGGCAGGGCTAGCCCCATTTCCCTACACTACTTATCTTTCTGACTAGAAGCTATTTTATTTTTGACCACATACATGGCAATGTACCTAAATATGTGTGCATGTATAATGTACACACACATGAATTTCCAGACTGGTGATTTCATCAGTATAAGGAGTTACTAACGGTGAACTTGTCCTTACTAAAGCAGATCAACAACAATTCTCCAACTTATACTCTGTTTCTCTGAATCAGTTTCTCTCTCCTTATCTGTCTCTTTCTCTCTCTCTCTCTCTTTGTCTCTGTCTGTTTCCCTATCTCTCTTTCCCTTCCTCCTTCCTCTTCGCAGGTTTGGACTGAGAGGCTAATGACTTGCCCAGGGTCACATAGTCAGTTTATGTGAAAGGCAAGACTTAAAACCATCTATGCCTTAAGAGAGCTTAAAACAATCAGAGATTCATACATCCAATGTATGTGACCTTAATTTTAAGGGTGACCATGAGGAAATCACTTGTCCTCTTGAAGGCTTAATTTACTCATCTACAAAATGGTGGTAAGAATATCTGTCCATAGGTTTACTTTGAGGCTCAAATGAAATCAGGTTGTAAAATGCCTTGTAAATCTTAAACTTCTATAAAATGTCAACAACCATTTTAAATTTCTTTGCATTAACTTTCTAGTATCAAGTTTTCTACGTAGATATATTTTAGGAAGTGTCAAATAGTTTTCAAGTATTCAAGGAAAAATGAAATTCAGTTCATGGGTCATAACATGTGGAAGGATATTATTGTTATCTAAGATATCAGATTCCCAATGTTATCTAAACAGCTATCTTAATGCAGGTTTCATCTTGTATATGTCTTATTATTGAGATTGGATAGGCTTTTTTATTTGATTGAAAACATGATTGTGTTTTTGATGAGCTTGACATTTTAAATTAGTTTCCAAGTTCTCATATGCTCATCAAAACCATACAGACAGTAATGGCAATTCAGTTTCTGAGATTACCACTAACATATATGGACAGAAACAATCTATAACACATGAATTGAAATCTGATACCTTCACTTTTCTATTGCAAGCAGCTTCTTGGCATAGCATCCAGAGACAGAAAAAAAGTGACAATGGCAAGGTGATATATAATAATATTTTACATTTTAATACAATTAAAAATGGAAACAACTTTCCCTGATTTTCACCCCTAACTTTTCCTCCCCCATCCCACTCCCAAAATACTGGGGTTATTTCCCCAGGGCAGTAAAGGAAGGAAATACATATCGGTGTTAATAAAACTTAGATACTGTAGGAAATTCCTATTTCTCACTGTTCCCCTTTCAAGAGTATTTTAAGGACCTACCGTTACCGAGGTTGATTTAAGTATTTGGAGCAAAAATGAAAATAATATTTAAAAACTAAGATTTCTTGTAAAAAAAATCACAATATTTTAGAAACTTCTTATTATTTGGTATTTTTCCCTCTTTTAATGGAAGAAAACATGAGGCTGATTTCTTAGTTCTTTCTCTCTAGCTTAGAAAAGTTTGCATTGTCACAACATGAAAGTCATAAACCACAGTGGCAAATATGACCCTGAAATGAAAGGTTATTCTGTCGAATAGTTTCTTCTTCTCTTTTCTTCTCCCTTCCACTTTGCTCCCTCCCTCCGCTTCCCTCCTCTTGTCCCTCCTTTGTTTCCTCTTCCTCCTCTCCTTTTCCCTCCTCCTTAGACAAATTCAGAATGAAATAAACAGGTAACTTCATCTGGCACCTTTGTGACTCATGTTAGGTACAATTTTATTTATTACTTTTCTGCTTTTCGTCCTCCATTCTCCCTGAATCTCAATCATGAAACTTACTTGAACTTTTCTACTTTCAAGTACACTCCACAGAACAAATCTATTATGCTAAGATTCCTTGAGTTGTGAATCTTATCCGATTACATTCAAAGGGCAAAGTTCTAAAAAGAAAGCCACATAACGGGTTACCTTCTCAGGCAGCAACAGATAAAACGAATATTCTAGTTATGTTTCTCTTGTTCCTTGGCTCTATTCTGTCTCTCCTTAAAGAGTTAATCACCCAGCCAGTTTGATGCTAGTCCAGCTTTGTTACCAAGGTGTAGGCTTATGTTGCTAAACTCTGGAGACTGGCAAGCCTAGTTCGATAGTCTCGCTACATGGCCTCTCTGATTCACCATTATAATGTACTCTTCACAAAGCGCTCTGGCTAATCAGTGAAAACAAGAAGCAGAATTGACAGGGAAATCCATGACAAGTCTAATGTCTGAACCTGAGCACGGAGGAAGAGTTGTTTAGGGAGTAGGCGTCAGGCAATGCATGGTATATCAAAGTCAATTAAGCTTTTGCTTGCTTCTGAAGCATGGGAACAAAGAAACCCATAAAAAGAATGGAGCTAGACGTCTCACAAAGTAGTCCTAGATCATCACCTGAAGGGTGAGGAATATTGTTGAACGCTTCCTTATTTGGTGAAAAAAGTCAGACTAGATTCTCTCTGGATGACCTTCCAATCTCTCAGTCTGCGATTCAATAATCAATCAATAAATATTTGTGATGTGCTTACTACAGGCTAGGCACTGCATGAGGTTGTGGTTATTGTGGCTGTGATTTACCCGTTGTCCTCAAAGAGGACCATGACATGAGGAAGATGATGACATGACTTACGATTGAACTGGATTTGAGGGAGAGAGAGCTGTGCAGAATCACCAGCCTCACTTTCTCCTCCAGAGCCATCTGGGTCCAGTGGCCAGACATAGATCAGGGCAGAGAGTACAAAGACAAAAACAAAACAGCCCCTGCCCTCAAAGAGCTTATGTTCTATCGGGATAATGATGTGTACACATGTAAGTATACACAAAAAATAACATAAGGTAATTTCAGGGATTGGAGGTTCTGGCAGATAAGGAGAGAGGGAAAAGTCTTATGTGGGAGGGGGTTCTTGAGCTGAGCTTTGAAGAAAGCTAGAAATTCTAAGAGGCAGAGAAGAGGAGGGAGTACATTTTAGGTGGGGATGGCTGAGTAGGGTAGCATATTCTATGCACAGCCTAATGATGGAAAATGGAAGATGGTGTATGAAGAGCAAGGTCATCAGATTATATATAGAGAGAGACCTGGAAAAAGACTCATTGAAAGCCAGTTTGACCAGATTACAGAGTGTGTGAAGGGGAATAATGACAGAGCAGGAAAGTTGTAAATGGAAATCCATGGAAAGGTGAACAGAAGATCCTATGGCACTAGAAATAGGTTAGGTAAGGAACACACCGCTTGTATTGTTGTCTTCCCATTTCTCTGTACCTCTCAGCACCCTGAACAAACAATTGTACCTTCAAAATTTCCATTCAACCAGGCCAATTTAACCTGATCAATAATTTTCAGATAATTTTCAAAAAATAATTCGATAATAAAATTGCACCATAAAAAACCCCACCATAAATCATTAGATCCATTGACCATATTTTCAACTGATTTGACATTTAGCCTTCTTGGGGGGGTGCATAAGTGACATGGCTCTGTAATAGAGAGAGCCATGGATGGTACTTGGGTTTGTAGCATAAGGGAAGAGTAGAGAAGATGTCTCCTCAGTTCCCTTGGCTTTACCTGATGATTTACAAGGTATGTAAATTAGGAGACAACCACAGAAGGTACATTTAATGACATCTTAATGCATCACAGAATTTATGACAAGGCCTCGATTGCTTGTGCACTCAACCAGTGGAAGCAGATGCTGCAATAATTCTACTTAATACTTAGAAGCAAAGTAAAGCATATTGTTTTTGGTACAAATGTTTATGAAACATTAATAAGAATAATATGTCCCATTCAATGCTGAACATATAACCTGAAATCCTCTCCTATAAATATTTATAGAGCAGACATTTGGTTCACAATATAAATTGATCCCAAGCTCAGATTCCAAGATGCTGCTCCATTTACTTTCTATTGTAACGTGTATTTTTTAAATGGGGGTGGGGAGACTTACTGGCAAATGGGGAGACAGGGTCTTCTGCTATTGCAGCTTTGAAAGAGTTTGAAAGGCTGCTCTGAATAGCAAGTGGACTACTCCAAGTGAGTGTGTGGTTAGTGGCCTGAAATGGTTCACCATTTAGTGTTGAGCTAGGAAGAATGAAATTGATTTCAGTCAAGTACGTGGCTCCTATAAATGGTGTCGTTGCATCTGGATATTTAGAAGATATTTATAACACAAAAAGTGGAAACTACATCTTTCCACCAATATCTCAAATGTTGACTTAGTTTCCCCCTCCCTCCACCCCAGGTCAAAACCCATCAGAAGAGTTAAAAGAACCAGTGTAGCTTTGAGACAAAACCTGCATTCCAATTTTACTCTAAATCTGATTTACTACATTAAACATCATCATCCCACTCAGGAAAAAAGGGCAGTAAAGCTTTCAGTCACACTATTTTCATTATGTAGGTATATTTTCTATTTGCAAGTTGTATCATGTTTCTTATAATGTTTCTTACTGACCAATAAATAATTCCCTCCTCTCCCCCTCCCCCTTCCAACCAAGGAACCTTTTTACAGAGAAATAGTATGCTCTAACAGTGATTTTCTTCCACTTTAAAATTGTCCTAATGGCTAATTGCTTTTGAACATTGCAATTCTATTACTAATCTTCAAAGTTTTATAGAAACTGGAGATGCTGAAGTGAATATATATATATATATATATATATGTGTATGTATGTATGTATGTATATATATATACAGACATGCATGCACACATATGTATATGTACACACATACATATATGAATAAACCTATGTAAATGTGCATGTATGTAGAGATGTTCACCTGCATTCATAATATATATACACATATGTGTATATAGGCATGTGAATATGTGTATATACACATATAGATGTGTGTATATATATATATATACACATTTGTACATGGGTGTATGTGTGTATATGCATATACACATTCGTACACACACATATCGCTTTATTTTGTATCAGTCTTTAACTTTTGGATAGTTCAACTTTGCCAATTATACCTTCTTAAGTGGCAAGGCATATTCAAGGACAAGAAAGGAAGACTAGTAGAAATTCCCTCTTGTCTGATGAATGTATGAGAAATGTACTTTCTACCTCTGGAGAAAGAAATGATAAATAGAAGTATGTATAATATGGTTTTACACACACACACACACACATACACACACAATTTAGGCTTCTTTAGGGTGAGGTGGGGAAGAAGGGAGAAAAAAAAAAGCACCCGGCAGAGAACAAAAGAAAATTTAGAAGGAAACACAGAAAAGCAGAGTGGCTTTGAAAACAATGTGTAGTATTTAATACATAGTTTAAAAGAAACAAACAATGTTTAATGGAAATTCATGCTTTTATATTGAATCCTCTGTGTTGTGCTGTATTCATAGAAATGTTCCTTTTTTTCTTTTGGTCTTTTTGTATTAAAACTTAAAATGAATATTTTTTAAAAGACAAAAAAAGAGAGAGAAATATTTTCTATAGGAGTTCAAGGATAATTTGGGAGGTGAGTTGGCAACATGTGATAAGAACACTTTTAGGAATAACATATTATATGTTGGTTAGTTTCCAGAACCAATACCATTTTACCTGCTATTCACATTGGTAACATGATGTGATTAAATTCAGGGCCCCAAATATTTCTTAATATTTGTGTGTAAAACATAGTATTTACCTGGTAACTGTAAAGTTAGATTTTAATGTCTTTTTGCCAAATACATAATATAATAATAATAATTATCAGTATTACTAGCATTTAAATAGTACTTTAGGATTTGCAAACATGTTACAAATATCTTGTTATCCCACAGCAAGTCTGGGAGGTAGGTGATGATAACAGCACCCCTTATGGTGGATGAGAAAACTGAGGAAAACAGAAGTGACTTGCCCTGGGTCACATTTCTAGCAAGTCTCTAAGGCAAGACTCAAGCTCACATCCTTTCCCAACTCCAGGCCCATTACCTTTCTCCATCGTGCCACTTAGCTGCATTCCATTGATACAGGGCGCTTCCAGAGAGGAAACTCCTTCCACCAACTCAGATGAGCAACTTCTCTACAATTGATAGGCTTATAGAGTTGTTTGGGACACGAAGAAGTTAAGTGACTTGCCCAGGGTCACATAGCCTGTATGATCTTGACCCTAGATCTCCCTGAGTCCTGTCCTCTATCCATTCGACCATGCCCCCTCTCTTATGGTGAGATCTACAAGCCTAAATCCACTGTCTCATCACGATGAAATTTTGGCCTGCATAGCATTGAGATTTGGGACTTTATCCTAAAGCACGAGAATCCTAATCATAGCCATGGTATGATGTGTCTCCCTGACAAAACTTCCCATGTTGTCCAGGATTTTGTAGTGGAAAGGACACTGGGTTTGAAGTTAGATAACCCAGGTTTGAAATCCATGCTGTGTGACTTGAACCTTCGCAATTCACTTAACTGATCTGGACCTCAGTTTCAAGTGTAAATAACTAGGAAACCTCTAACATTCCTTCTTGCTCTAAAGTTATGATCCATTAAACTTTAAGGATTTGTACTTCATAAGTGTGCATTCATCTTCTTTTTCATTAAACAGTCTGTGTCTGAGTTCTTTAGCAGGCTTCTACCAGACTGACATTTTTAATGACCATGATTATTATTTAGTCCTTTTTTTCGGTTGTGTCTGACTGTTTGTAACTCCATTTGGGGTTTTCTTGGCAAAGATACTACAGCGGTTGGCCATTCCTTTTCCAGGTCATTTTACAGATGAGGAAACTGAGGTAAACAGGGTTAAGTGAGTTGCTCAGGGTCACAGAGCTAGTAAGTGTCTGAGGCTGGATTTGAACCAAGGTCTTGCTGACTGCAGGCCTTGCACTTTACCCACAACACCACCACGTTGCCCCATAATAACCATACCACTAGCTACCATTTGCAGTAATGCTCATCTCTAGCAAGCAGTCAAAACAAACAAACCTCCATGCCGAAATGATTGCCCTTCAGTCCCCACTACCATCACTATCATTCATGATCCTGAAATCCATTTTTATAGGATCATAAATATAGAGCTGGAAGAGACCTCAGACTCCTACGGTCTAATCACTTCATTTTACAGATGAGGAACTAGAAACCCAGAGACATTGAGACTTGCCTAGGGTCACACAAGTACAATTGAGATTTGAACCCTTTGCACTGCTCCACCCTGACTCCAACCTTTCCCAGAACTGTCATGTTCCCTATTCATGGTAGTAGAGGAGATCTTCATATTTACGGTACTCTCAATGGTATCAGATCCTATCTTGTTCTCTGAGAAGCCGTGTTGCATAGTGGAAGGAGAATTGGCTTCAAATCCAAGAAGACATGGCTTCAGGTCTTCTTTCCATCACCCACTTGCTGTGTGACCTTGGGAAAATCACTTTACCCCTCAGTGTTTGAGACAGTTCTCTAAGATTATACATTACTGAGAAGGTGCCAGCTTGCATTGTAAAGTGGAGTTTTCCTCATTCAGTGAAATCACAGATCCAGTCCCTAGCCCTTGACTTCCACTACCTGGCATTTTGCCCAAAGCCATACCCTCTGCATTAAAAACCAGAGTGAGTCATAGGTAATCTGGACATTATACCATTTAAAATCTTAATGGATTATAGACTAAGCTGGACATCTTTAATTAGTCTGTAATGGAATGGAATATATAATTCATTTGCAAAAATAATTTGTTGATTTTTCCAAACTGCAAATCCATGCAGGAGTTTTACACACACACACACACACACACACACACACACACACACACACATACACCATGCACACACACGCGCCCACACACACACACACTTTCTCTCTCTATATATATATATATAATATATATGTATATATAATATATAATGTGTTTGCATATATATGTATGTATATAGCTATATTGTATATATATACATACACACACACACACACACATATATATATATATATATATTTGTATATATGTATGTAAGTAAGGTTAATTTTAGTGTGTGTAAGGTGGATTTTTGTTATTCTTTCTTAAGGTTTCTCCTAGGATCCATAGCTATAACAATCTCTAGTCCCAAAGTATTAGATATGAGTTCTTATGATCATGGTTCCCAACATCTCTACCATACTTGTGCAGTGTTATATAATGATAAATAATATAAACATCTGTGCTTAAATTGTACATATCCACTGTGACTGCAGTGAGATGTAACATGAGGTAATGTAAAATAGTGAGGCTATTATTGGCAAGCTGCCTCTTTGTCTGTTGCCCTATAAAGGAGGTGGGCACTGGTCAGTGAGTAGGGACCCCTCTAGGGGTGAGTGCACCAGCTGGAATGCTGTGTGTGCCTTGATCAGCTCCCATCAAGGCTTGAGAGCGGGAATCTGTGTGTTAGCCTCAATTGGCCCCCATTGGGGTTGAGGGGATATAGGAGAGTGCACAAGTTGTACTTGTCTTGATTGACCCCATCGAGGAGGGGTTATTGCCCCCTTCCCCTCCTCCCGCTTAATGCCGGCCCCTGTGGGAAGGGTTGTTAGGGAGTGATGTAGGAGTTGTTGCTCCCATTATCATCACCTCCTTTGAGAAGACTAGACTAAAATATGGCAAGCTTATTATGATTTCATTCCTGTCTTCCTGTCTGACCAGATTAAAAGTGAACCTGCTAGTGAGAGAGGTGCTAGAAGCCCTCCTGTGCTCTTCTGCCCAACAAATGGTGTAGTCAGTGTGTTTACCTGTCCAACAACATATGTACACATATGCATACAAACACACACACATATATATACACATACATCACACAGACACACAGACACACATACACATACATGCATACATACATATGTATGTGTGTGCATACTATAGCAGTTTTCTGTTATAATCAACTTCCCTGAGAACTTCTTTGCCTGAGAGTTTAAATGAGAAAGGAAGCTAGAGAATAACAAAATTTCTGATTTTTCAGTTTATAGATGATTTTGGGTAGAAGGATACAAACATTTTCAGATCTTTCAGATACTGACTTTTTTTCTGGTTTTATAAATAAGAATCAGAGAATATGATAGCTGGAAGGGCCATTCTAGTACTTGGGGCTGTCCAAGTGACACTGTCCAAAAAAATAGACAGTGAGTCCAATTCTTATATGAAATGAATCCTTACCATACATCACATTTGACACTTAGCTGTTCAGTCTATGTTTGAAGATCTAGTAGGAGGGGGATCTGACTTCCTCTTGAGAAATGCAGAAATATGTATTTTGTAACACAGAAAACTAATATCTCTAATGTTGTTATAAAACATACCCATTGCTTTTGAAATAAAGTCTAGATTATAAGTTGACCCCAACCAACCTATCTAGACTTATCTCCCACAACATATACTAGTGGCAAACTGGATTACTATGGGTCTCCTGGTGAGCCCCGTATTTGTGCCTATGGAATCAGGACCCAGGTGTGTTTTTGTGTGTGTATGGGTTTCTAGAGAGATCAGCATCACTGTAAAGCCTTGTGGGTAGATGAGACACTGCTAACAAAAAGAAACTATGTGAAATATGTCCATATGGAAAAGGCTGCCTCACAGTGTTAAACATCTGCTTAATGTGTGATACATGTTCAATCACAACTTGTTCATTGTGTCCCTTTAACCACACTTTGAATAATCTAATCTAATTTATAGATAACACAAAGCTGATAGGGAGAGATAATTAACATTAGACACCAAGGTGATTTCAAAATCAGCCAAAAGTATTTCAATGTGTTAGAAATTTGGGAGAAATCTAACAAAATTAAAGGAAAGAGGGATAAATGTAAAGTACTGACCTAGGGTACATAAATAAAGGATAAGGAGACATGGCTAGATAAAATATATATATTTTTTGGCTAGGTAATGGAGTTAAGTGACTTGCCCAGGGTCACACAGGTAGTAAGTGTCAAGTGTTTGAGCCCAGATTTGAACTCAGGTCCTCTTGACTCTAGGGCTAGTGCTCTATCCAGCTGCCCCTAAAACTGTTTAAGAAGGATATTAGAGAACTGAGTGGCAGGTTACCCAAGAAAGTAAACGCAATCTTAACCTGCTTTGGGAGACACATAAGGTTTAGAAGGAGGGACGTGATTAGTCTACTATACGTATCCTGTTCAGACTAAGCTGGATTATTGCATTCAGTTTCAGTTACCTGTTTATATCTTCTGTTTATTGCTGTCTTTTGTTTTTATCATCTTAATTTGTGAATGTTTTAGCCTTTTACTTTCCATTGAGACATTCCTTGTCAAAACAGTAGAAAAGAAAGAGTGAAAAAGGTAATTTATTAGAACCAACTAACGTATCATCTGTGTCTGACTGGATATGGAATATTCAATACCCATAGTCGACTCTTCATTTTTTCAATTAAGGGAGCGAGATGTGTATTTTTTTCAACTCATTTTGAGGGTCAAGATTGGTCATTATAACTGTAGAGTTCAGTTTATTTTGCTTTTTTTTTTCATGTGGTGAGTAAAATGCAATAAAGGTAAACTGAAGTACATTCTGCAACCAAAATCAGTTTATTAACAGTGATGCATATACCTGACATCAAAGCAGGTCAAACTGTCCACCTCAGTAAGGCCAGTCACCCCCATTAATATGGGAAAAACCTTTTTATTGCCACACAGAAGGAGAGCATCTGGGTAATTTGGGAACCTTATAATTGGCTCCAACTGAGGAAAGTGGGTTGTCATTCAGGTGTGGCTGATCATATCCCTTTCTGACAATTAAAGAATGTTAATTACTTTATGGGAGTTATTTGACTCTGGTAATATTGGCTAGGAGACCAGGACCTACTAGTTTGATTTCCACCAAGGAAAAAGTGCACATTCCCCAACTGCATAAGAAGAGACAAGGACAGAAGAATTATCTTTTGGGGTAAGGGGTGTGGTTGGCATAAGGGTAAACTAGTTGGAATTTTCAAATACAACAAAGAGATATGCAAGGTTAAGCTGGTTGAGGCTTACAGCAGCATTCAGCTATCCCAGGGTCTAGTTGCATGAGTGATAACAACATTCCCTTTCTACCACTCCTTTAAACCAATTGGAACCAGGAAAGACTGAATTTTGACCAAGGTGAGTTCAGGCAGATGCTAACAATTGTTTTAAAAAAAGCAAACAAAAATAATTATATTGTAAAAAATCAATACAATAGAAATAAGAAATAATATTAACTTTTATCCTTCTACAGTCAGTAACTTTCAGTTATTGTTGCTGTAATCATTATTTTCTTGCTTCTACTTACTTCACTTGGCATCAGTTCATATGTCCTTCCTTGCATTCCTTTTCTTGGTATTCTTATTTCTTATGGCATAGTAATACTCCACTGTATCATTGTGTTACAGTTTGTTTAGCCACTAGACATCATGTCTTAAAAAGGATTTGGACAAACCAGAGGGTACCTAGAGGAAAATGATTAGCATAGTGAAGGGATTAGAGGTTATGCCAAGTGAAGACTGGTTGAAGGCACTGGGGACTGCTTAAGTTTAGGAAAAGGAAAGATTTAGGACAAGATAATGGCTTTCAAGGATTTGAAGATCTTTCGTATGGGAGAGGGCTAGACTTGTCCGATTGAGCTGAGTAGGAGCAACTGCTGGAAATCATGGGGTTACATCTTCATTTTGAATGAAGGGAAAACTTCCTAATATTAAGAGCTATCTCAAAATGAAAGGATTGGTTTGGAAGGTTGTTCCTCTTCATTACAGGTATCCTAGTTGGCAGATGTCTTGTTGGAAATGTTGTAGATCACATACCTATTCAACGATGGGCTGGACTAAGGACTCTTCTAACTTTGGGATTCCATCATTTTCTGACCATAAATCCGTGATCTTAATTCCTAGTTCTTAGACTGACATGAGATAAAATTTCTATTGGGACCACTACTAAAATAAAAAAACAAAACAATTCAGAACACACGATGTCTTAAGGCTCGTAGGCCAGTCATTCATAAATGAAGGGTCTCTGCACAATACCTCTATCTCTAAATACTCCTGGAAGCAAAATGTTATTAAACAACCTGCTTAAAACACTTTTAATGAGGACTAATAGAGTATATCAATTTCATATTTTATAATTAAATTGGAGGAGCATAATAAAGCACCCAAATGGAATAGAATAATTTCCATTTATTATTTTCACTATTGTAATATATGAACCACTAAATTGAATCTCACAATATTTGGGAAGTTTTATTCCTCCTCAGGCTAGATGTCAATTATGACTAACTCCATCTCGAAATGAAATGGGTGACATATAATAACACCAGGTCCTGAATTCCTAATTGGGAATATCTGTAACTTTTCATATTTAAATCAATTTCTTTAAAGTAAGTTGTTTGAGACACTGAAATTTAAAAAACAAAACAAAACAAAACCAAAATTACTTTTTTTTATAAAAGGACCTGTTATCAACAAATGTGTGTTGTGCATAATCCACATGGTTGACAAAGATGTATTGTTTTTCATACAAACTGATACATTGTCAATATATGGAATACAGTAAAAATAGAAAAGAAAGTCCCAACATTCGTGTAGCTTTTGACCTATTTTCTGCACTAACCTATTAATTAATCAGTACTTTAAAAAGGAAGCTATTGTGGTATTTGAACCTCCTATATAAATGCGGTGGCAGTAATTTTCACAGAGAAGGCAGTACCTCAAGCTCATTGTCTTCGAGGCCAAGGGCTAAATGTCTTGTCACATTGCAAGGTGCTGCCTATAAATACAGCCCTGGCTATGTCAGAATTCCCAAGCACTAATGTCATATAAGTCTTGTGCTTCCTCAGCCTGGACAACTGGGAGTCTTTACAGCAGGAATCACTGTCAGGCTCTTCTCGGTTCTAGAATTGAATTCAATTCTACAAATATTTACTTATCACCTACTGTGTTAGGAGCACAATTTCCTAGGGTCCTGGCATACGGGCGGGGTTAGACTTTCCTGGGGCCTTACCCTACTCAGGCTGAATTAGGTTTTGTTGTTGCCATTTCCTTCTTAAAATATTGAAATTGTCCTGGAGATTTAATTGGTCTAGAGCAGGGGTTAGGAAACCTGTGGCCTTGAGGCCATTCGTGGCCCTCTAGGTCCTCAAGTGCAGCCCTTTGACTGAATCCAAACTTCACAGAACAAATCCTCTTAATAAAAGGATTTGTTCTGTAAATGTTGGACTCAGTCAAAAGGCTGCACCCAAGGACCTAGAAGGCCACATGTGGCCTCAAGGCTTCAGGTTCCCCACCCCTGATCTAGGGAGTAAGGCTTGATGTGTTTAGGAGGCCTTCTAGGTACCTTTGGGCTTAAAAGAAATTGGCCCAGAAACCCTTGGGCTTGGTGAATGTTCCACTGATGTGGGAATCTTTACATCAGTTACCCATACCTTACTGACCAAATGTGTTTCTAAATAGAGACAAAGTGGACCTTGGCTACCCAAATTATTCCTGTATCCTTGCTTAATATCCTTACACTGCTGTGGCTAAGTTAACATTTTGTTAGCTGTTAGAAAAAATCTTTGTGTCTGATTTTTTTCGAGTATCCAACCTGAACTATGAGACCCATCTGAGTCAGACCTGGTCTACTACATCTACTTATGTGCTAGGTAAAGGAAAAGAAAAGAAAAGACAAAACAACAACAATAACATCTACAATAAAACACCATAATAATCCTTGCCCTCAGGAAGCTCGAATTCTACTAGGAGAACCCTGGGTGAACAGGTAATGAAATACAATATAATTTGAAAAAGGAAATGGTGCTAACAACTACAGGGATTGAAAAGGGGTCCTAAATAAATCACCTGAGATTAGCTAAAAAAAAAAACGGTAAGGATTCTAAGAGGTAAGTGAGAAGGGAATGTAGGGGAAGATTGTGCAAAGCAGGAAATGGAATGACTATTTCAGAGAATAGGCTGTTTGGCTAGAATGAAGATTATCTGAAGGGGAGTATTAGAGCTAGGATGGAAAGGACTTTAAATGCCAAGATTGAAAGTATGCATCTTTCCCCTTAGAAGTAATACTTTAATGTAGATTGCTATACTAAATTCTTGTCTGAATCAGATGTAGATGAGATTTCTGTACTGTTCAACTTGTTAGTTCACTCTGTCCTTTGACCTAGCTACATCCCTACATTTCAACTCACAGAATCTCAGCATTGAAAGAGAACCAGAGGTCATGTATTCCAACCACACCTGAGTAGCAATCCCCCCCTATAAAATACCATTAACAAGTTATCACTTCTTCCCTCACAGATCACCTCCAAAGATAAGAAAATCATACCACTCTCTACAATGAAGTCTATTCAATTTTTTTGTGCAGTTCTAATTGTTAGGGTTCTTTTCCTTCCAACTGATGCAAATCAATAAGCAATTAAATGCCAATTATAAGGAAAATTGTCTACACATTAAGAATGCAAAAAATGAAAACAAAATGAAAGCCAAAAGCCACAAACAGCTCTTGTCCTCAAGGAGCTTACATTCCTCTGAAGCCCAAATCATCTCCCATGTAACTTCCATAAATGGTTCCTAGTTCTACTCTTTAGGGACAAGTTAAAAAAGAAAAGCAAACCATTCTCTAGTGTGAAAACCCCATATGTATCTGAGGATACCTAATGCATTCATTCCCCTTTATCCTTTATTTCTACGTGTAGTTAGGTGGTACGTTGATAGTCTTGGAGTCCAGAAGTTCTGAGTTCAAATTTGGCCTTGGAGACTCACTAGCTATGTGACCCTCAGAAGGTCAATGTCAATTCCTTTATCTGTAAATTGGCAATAATAATCAGTCTCAGTTTCTGTAAACTGAGGTAATAATAGCACCAACTCCCAGAGTTGTTCGGGGGGCAAAATAAGATATCTGTAAAGTTCTTCGTGAACCTAAAAATGCTATATAATTGCTATTATCATTATTATTAAAATGGCTAAATAAAATACAATCTGTTTGCAAATATCCTGAGGCTAAAATATTAGCCTCTCAACTGATTTGTACTAGTAGTGAAAAGTTATTGTAATCTAATCATTCTAAAAATCTTTGTTTTTTGACATGACTTTTTCTGTCTGAGAATGAGCCAGCCTTTGACATAATTCATTTATGTTATATGTTGGGTGCTTCCTTTAATTCCCTTTCGAGAGTGGAGTTGAGGTGGTGAAAGATCCTTTAGACTTTGAATCTGTAATCCATTTCTATGAATATTAACTCTACAAATAGAAAATTTCCCTGGAGTAGCCAAGATTGGGGCCTGATCTGAGAATATGGGGAGACCAGTCTTCAGAGAAGATGTCAAGCTTCCTGAGATAAACCTGGACAAACCAAGACAGCAGGAAAAGACAGTGATGGCTATAGATTACCAGACCTTGTAAGCTCAGTCAAACAATGCCTGGTAAGCCATTAAGCTGGATATAAAATGAGTTATGGCCCTCACGGTCCCTAATGGCTCTACATGAAAGATGACCTCCAGGGCCTGAACTAGCTGTAAATCTGTGACCCTAGGACAAAGACTTTCACTGTAAACATCTCTTTTGATTATTGACCATACCTCATGTAATCAGTGCCCAATCTCCCAGACATCAGGGTCAGAGTATTATTATAGTAAATGAAAGCAAGTTAGGGAGCCCCACCCAGCCATATCCTCTCCCTTTGAATATTTGACCTAATGTTTGTCTTCCTAGGATTTTGTATGTCCTATAACTGAAACTATGTTTCTTCCAGTTGGACCCCAGATAATGTGTCTGAGGCCCCTATCACTCTATGAAAGGATAGTTCAAAGCTCAACAGTGTTTACATGTTTTGTAAACATTTTGTACTGGATTACTAGAATCCCTGAAACTTGCCACTAACCATTTGGCTAGCATTATTAAAACAAAATATTACTTTGCCTATTTCTATATTCAGTATTGAGATAGGATCTCATTCATCTCTAGGTCAAAGGATTGTTTAAGCCTTTGACTAGATTGGAATAGGGTTTTCGTATCAGTTACAGGGAAAGGAGGAAGATGATATGGTTGGTATGCAATTGCTATAATGTGGTAGAAACTCAATTAAATTTAATTAAGCAGGTTTAATGACCAAAGTGGTAATACAGTTCCATTTTATTATTAAGACCAAGCTTTAGCATGTGTTTTGTCTGATGAATTCATGCTTTTTGCGAACACCCATTTAGTTTGACTCTAGTCTGTCACTGTGGCAAACTGAGCGAGTCCAAGAAGAGAATTAACAGCTATCCTGCTTGCCCATCATGTTATTTATGGCATAGTTGGGCTATAATAAAATAGAACAGTTAGGCCAAATAATTCACAATTCTGGATAATCAAAAAGAGAGGAGCTAAAAATGAAAGCAAAAGGAAGGGATAAAACTTGTAGTCAGATAATTATGTTTTCTCATTAACTCTTATTGCACTCTGTAAATGGAACTAAATATGCCGGCGTGTTTAGATGACTGAATATATTCCATTACCAGGATTTACCTGCTAATAAAATAAAAATCTTCCTTTTTTGAAATTGAAATGGCAGATAATTCTAGCTTTCTTGTTACACTCTAATAGACATACACAATATTTATTATTGTTTTCAAAGTCATTTTGCAGACAAGAAGTAAAAAAAAAAACATGGGAGTCATTTTTGCTGAAGTATCAGCAATTCCCCTGCTATAGCTGTTTTGTTAGCAGCCTTGCAATTGGGGAAATGGGTTGACTGGTCAGGGCAACAGAGGGGATGGGGGTATTAGTATGAAGAATTTGATAGCTGGAAGTGCCCGGAAGGTAATTCTACCCAAGATGGATGAATTTTTTTAAGCAGGGTGTACAACAGAGCTCTTGGCAGCAGAAGACGGTGTGGGATGCCAACCAGCCCTCTGCCATTCAGCTGTAGCTGAGTATAGATTTTAACGAATTGAGTATAATCAAGACAGAGAAGAGAGATCCCTTCTGATACTTGGAAGTAGCCTAGGTTTTGGGGAAAGTTCAAGTTTCCCCCAATCTTTATATGTGTTTCTGTACCTCTCTATTGGGGATTTGGCTATTATGAGGTAGAGGATTAGATGTGAGATATGTTGTATCACTCAGTGTTTCCTCAAGAGAAAGAGACAGGAGCTTCCACTGTCCATCTGAGTCTGGTAGTCATATCACCATGGAAACCCACTTATGACGTCAACATATCCATGAATTCAGATGCCAGGCACCTGAATCCCTGACATTTGTGGAATTGGGCTGGGCTGGTAAATAGCAATGTTACATTTGTGACTATCAAGGTATGCTTGCAAAATCAATGTATAAAAAAAAAAAAACTGTGCAATGACTCCAATTGTATAATATTTAAATATAAACTCCTCTTCCCCTCCCCCAGCGAGATAATATTTGTAAAGTGTCTGCACATAATAGATGCTATCTAATGATTATTCCATTTCTTTCCTTCCCTTCCCTTCTTTATTTTTTTAACCAACATATTATACATTACTTCTACATTCTACAATTTAGCCAGGCTAACCTAGCTCTTCCTTAATCTCTTATTTTCTCCCCATTACGTTGGCTGTCCTTCATATCTGAAATGCTCTTCCATCTTACCTCTGTCTCTGAGAATTCACTGAAACTCTACTCATGTGATAACTTCTGCACTAAACCTTTCATATTGCCCTTTCCCAAAAAATATTTTTTCTTATTTCCATATAATTATTTATATATTCATTCCTCCCTGCAATAGAATGCAAGCTGTTTGATCTCTTCAGTTGTTTGATCTCTTCAGTTGTATCCCCAGAATCTAGCACAATGCATGTATATAATAAAAATTTCATAAACACTTGTTGGTTGACTGGTAATATTAAAAAAAAAAATCATTTTCTCTTCTTTCCAGAGGCAAATATCAAAAAATACTAGTCTCATTAAAATTAATAATTTAGACTGCTAATACATATTTCTAAAACTTTCTGAAAGTTATTGAAAGGAATGATTAAAATTCACATTTGCCACAATAAGCATAGTTTTATATCATTAAAATTTGGGTTCCCAAGTAACCCTTCCTACCAATTTGCCTGTCTCTTCTTCAGTATCACTAATCACATCATTGTTTTCATTTTGCTTCGCTTCCTTTCTTCTTTCCTTCCTTCCTTATTTTTTCTTGGTTGATTCGTGGTTTTAATTGACTTTTATTAGTATATGCTTTTGATTGATTTCTATCTATATTCTGTTGACCAAAAATATATTTGGTCACAAGTCATTTGAATGTAGAGTTGGCTAATGTATTACAATAAAACTAATTGATTCAGGTGATGAAAGATCTAACTAAAAGTCAACTCTTACAGATTAGAAAAGATTGCATTGACTTTTAAAATCAGTTTTTTGACTGATTAAGTTCTAATCTAAACTCTTATTGCATGGTATAAAATGAAGGTATAACCAACAGGCTATAATGAAAGAAATAATGCTTTCATTTCCTGCCAATCTACTTCTTTCTCAGCAATCAATCACACTTTTGAGGTTATTTTTAAAAATGGAAGTAATGATTCTAAGAAGTGGCCAGCCAAAGTCCCAGGACTTCAGCTTTTTTCAGTCAATGATATTAGTTTAAAATTATTACATTTTTGTGAAAACATATTCCATTACATGTTCCTTTTTACAAATAGCTCCAGAAACTTTTCTTTAGGTCTGAGATGCATCCAAGGTAGGTAGAACTGGAAATAGTAGAACAAGAATAAGAATGAATGGATAGAAAAGTTTAAATAAGAGAAAAAGATCCTTCAGTTTGTAGCAAAAGAGACTTCGGCCTTGTAGGGAACTAGCGTTTTTGAGAGGGTGCGGTGAGAAGGGAGAGCTTCGCAATCATGGAGCAAAGCCTGTGAATATTCCAATAACATAAAGACAAAGATTTGCTGGTAAACGTTTAACAATTATTACAGAAAAAAAATATATATGTACTATGCATGTATATATGTATATATGTGTATGTATGTGTATATACAGCATAACTTTTAAGCACACAATCTGCATTGTTGACACTCTATTAAATCTAGACAATAAAGAACAACAGATCATGCCAAGATTTGTAGTGTTTGCCCATTTCTGAGATGTAAGTGCTCATGCTGAAAATTTAACGATGGCTCTCTTTCTCAGCGTGAGCTGGCCCCAGTACACCCTTGGATTAAGAATGTCTTACTATAAGAACATTTAGCAGTTATGGAATTCTACCATTGGCAAATAATCACTTTATAAATTTGGTCTGTGGGTTCAGGAATGCTATATCTTCTAGCAATAACCCTTATAAAGGAATACACTTTCCTGTAGCCAAGACATAAAAAGCAGGAAGTCAATCTTTTGGGCTGACATTTCTAAGTTGGTCTTCATATTGTGTCTACAAGAATAATATGTTGGATGGTGGGGAAGTAAGATACCAAATGAGAGGCACAGCTTTAGGGATCTGACTTTTTATTTGCCTGTGTTACCTCCCTCTTTACTAGAACCTCTTGAAATCCCTAACTTCCCTCAAGGTTCAGTCCAAGTCTTAATTCCTTTAACAACTCTTATTTCTACTCTTGTTAGATTCTCCTCAACACCCAATTACTGGATATATTTTGCATATGTCAAATTTTTCCTTATCTATGCACGTATTTCATCCCCTTAGTAAAACATTAGATCCTTGAGGGCAAGAAATGTTTCACTTTAGTATTTGCCTCCTCACCTCTGGGTACAATGCTGGTATATAAGCTGGTGCTTAATGCATGCTTGTTTATTAACTGAAGTGACTTTGCTAAAAGCTATTTGAGAAATTGAAATTCAGAGGATTTAAAATCAGAGGATTTAGTTAGTTCAGGGCAAGAATCATGAAAGGATATGTCAGGAAGGTTGATCAGCAGAATTTTGACATCAGTCTAAAGAGGTGATCCTATATAAGGAATGAACAGCAATACCCTAGTCTCTCTCTTCAAATGGTCACACATTCCCCCCCCCCAAAGATGTAGCTTTGAAACTAAATTAACTACATCCTATAAGTTTCATTATTTTTGTAATAACTTGAAAAACTGTATATAGTGCCTCATTCAGATTTCTCAGTACAAGTGACTGGGAAGCAAATAATGTATCCAAGTTGTATAAGACCATATTTTAATGGTTGTTTATTTTAATCTTTCTAGTTATCAGTTATATTCTATCTGAGTGAAATGATTATTTATCTCTTGTGTTTAATAACTAGTTATTTAATTAGGACCAAGGTTTTTCCCCTTTTCTACTTATGCATTCAGAAATAAGGCTATGCAGGTTACTCACATCTGTTAAAAAAAAAAAAAGTTAGGTACATTGATGGATTCTGGCCCATTGTGTTTTACTCAGGCCTGGATAAATGTAGATTCTCCCTTTTGTCTGAGAGTCAGTATGGGTACAGATAATGCTATTTGACCAAAACTGAGTGATCCCAGTCATGTCCCCCAGCCCCTCATTAGAATAAGTCCACCTCTAATTATGATACTCATTCTTCACATTTCTTGTTAACCAATCAAAGTTGATTTTCACCCTCGGGAACACCCGCTCTCCCAAAGGCATGTAAGCGTTGAACAGCTTCCATGAGGGGTCTTAGGTCTAAGAGAGATAGCGAAATGACCATCCTTTTATTAATATGCTAGCATTATTAATAAAATGACTAGTTACTCAGAAACTATGTCTCAGACTTTTTATATGTCATCTATTTATCTGTCTATCTGTCTGTCTATCTGTCTATCTCTGGTGACTGGGTCTCTATCTTGCTCAGGCAGGACATTTAGCCACCATCTGTGGGTCTAGTCCCACTGTTCTCCAGCAATTTAACTTTGACCTGCTCTTTTCTTCAGTTGGTAACTTGCCTATCCTTAGGCCGCTTGGGGGCCCCTTCTTCCAGGGGCTTGCCATATTGGTGCTAGACTTAATGTAAACACTTAATCATCTATAGCCCTTCGGCAACTCTGAATACTCCATCAGTCTCCTCAATAGTAAAGATTACATATATGTACTGTGGGATTACCATACCCAGAGACACCATAATTTTAAGTGATTATAGACCCCCATTGTATTTTTATATTAGTAGAGCTCCATCACTAGAGTTTAGTAGAATTCTCATACACCGATAACAGTTTTTCTAGTGAATTTTGTGTATTTAGTGTATTTTGCATTGTATTTGTAAGTATCTGGTCTTCAGTATGCTTTGGTAGATTGGCTTCTAGATAACAATAGGAATAGGCTTAGGGATTACAATTAGATTTATAATTTTTCATTGGTATAAGTTATTCTTGAATGAGGAAACTATCTGCTAATATAAATTGGCACCTTCACTTCAATTTATAGATTTAGAGAATTGTCTAGAGCACTAAGAAGTTAAGTGACCTACCTAGGCTCACATAATGAATATACATTGGAGATCAATCTTGAACTTGGCTCTTTCATGCTTGGAGGCTGGCTCTCTATCTGCTATGCTATGCTGCCTCACTACTTCTGGATTTTTTTTTTTGTATTTTGTAATTATTTTGAATGAAACATCCTTTTCTATTAATTCCTCCTAGGTTTTGTTATTGCTGTATTATAGTTGATTTTGGAAAGTTTACTGTATATCATGCTGCTTTACTGACGCTGTTTCACATGTCATTTTAATTTAAAAATCTGTCAATTATGTGGAAAAAATTCTCATTATCAATAGGTTGGCAAAGAAACACATCTCAATTAACATTAATTTCATCAACATAGCATACATATACAACTAAATGATCATGTTTAACTACAGCTGTTACTTCATCTATTTATAATGCAAAACACGAAAATTTTTGTTTCTCAATTATTTGATGGCACAGATCCACAAACATATGGTCACTTAGCTTTTCCAACATATTATCTGCAAGTAAAACGATTTAGGCTGCTTTGCACATAATTCACTAAGCATCATTTTTACTGCATCAGTGGTCAGATGTAGTACCTTTTTTTCCCTTATGGAATAAAGATTCCCATAGCTGATAAATACACAATCGACCTCATGTGATGTAAACAAATAATTTCATGCTACAGATATAGATTTTGTAAAGATTTATTTTTTGTTTATTAAAATAATTTATTTTTCTCTTTTTAAATTTTATTTTAATTTATGGAAAAAATAAGCATTTTCACAACATAGTATCATAAAAAGATGATTTCATATGAAACTACAAATCTACCATGCACAACTTGCTATTCCTTTCAAATATACAACAAAATTATCACATAAATTTCTTTTTTTTCCTCCCCCCCACCATAGAGATAGCTACCGTTAGACACAAATAGGTATACATATGTAAAATTATTCTATACATATATCCGTTTATTAGATGCAGATAGTGTCTTTCTTCATATGTCCTTTATAATTAATTTGGGCATTTATAAGAGTCAAAATAACTCATTCGCTCAAAGTCATTCTTAAAACAATACTGCTGTTATTGTATACAATATTGTCTTGGTTCTGCTTGTTTTGCTTAAAATTTTTTTTATCATGCCAACATATTGTGATTTTAAGATATTTTAATCTATGAGGTATTCTGTTATCTGGAGCTAAAGCCTTCATACAAAGCAAACATTGTGGTCTTTTCTCTCCATCCCAAAAGAACTTTTGATCTCAATGACAAATAAAGTAGATCAACTTTTCTAGACTTAAGCCTTTTGTTTTATATTATATAGTTCCTCCCAAGTAAATTGTTTCTATTATATTTGTAGTATTTTCAACTGATTTTTAACATTTTTTCTCTTCAAATCAATTATTATAGGATATTATTTCATTAAAATGAAACAAATTAAGAGAGTTAAATTTACATTTAATTATTGACAATTCTAAGTGACTATCTATGATTCTTAAGTTATTTCAACTTTTTATTGTCTATTGGGGAGAAACCAATTTATTATCTATTTCTCAATAGAACATAATATGGTACTTTTAACTTGTTCACAGAGATTGTTTAGCTTTGAATTTACATGATTTGTGTTCAAATACAGCAAGCAGAAAGATGACACAACCTATTTGACTCAGTTTATGCTGACTGAAAGTGAGAGTGGTGAGTTATGGTGACATTTAGCTTAAATTTTGCCCAGTTTGGGCACACCATATAGGATAATTGCTGTGCTGCACTCGCTGTCAACTTGAGTGAATTCACTATCTTTTTCTCACTTATTGACTTTGATTTAAAATTTCTCTTCTTTTTTTTGAGATTAGTTCTTTCCTACTGTTTTTTTTATTTTTAATTTATTTTTAGTTTTCAATATTCACTTTCATAAAATTTTGAGTTCCAAATTTTCTCCCCATTCTTCCCTTCCCCCCACCCCAAGAGGGTATGTAATTTAATATAGACTCTACATATGCATAAATTTATTTTCATTGACAAAATTAGCTGTTTTGCAGAGGTTGTATAAAATCTATACAATCAGCCAGTCATTGCAACATGCCAAATGATAGGGTCTCACTCTCCCCCTCCATGCACAGTCCTGCCCACAACTAGGAAAATTTTGTCTAGAGGATGGATTTCATTAATGGAGGCTGTGCCAAAGATGAATTGCTTGTGTGACTCTTTAGAGGCTGGAATCTTATAAAAGAAACCTCTTTCTGATGACCTATAAAAGAGAGGACAGATCGCTTTCTGACCCACTCTTTCCATGTCTCCTCAGCTAGTACCACATCGTCAGCTCTAAATCCTCGCCACTAGTACCCTGTACTCTGCTTCTGAGTCCTTCAGATGTGAAAGGCAAGCTTTGGTTTTTTGCTTTATCTTTCTGGGGCTCATACCACAACAGGCTCATTCACTTCCACTGAACGTATCCCCTTCCACAATTTTTCTCTTCCCCCCATTAGAATGTACGCTCCTCAAGGGCTCGTTTGCTTATATTTGGGTCTCAGGCACTTGGCACAGTGGCTGGAACACAGTAATTGCTTAATAAAGGTTTCATCTATCTAAATGGTGATATGTTTCCACATTTCCTTGGGCATGATACTGAGCCTGTGTCTCTTACTGACAGTGGGGGTAATGCAGGGAATTTAATATGAAAAACCACAGCTCTTTTCTGAGTTAATACTCAGCAGACCAAATACTGATTTATTCAACCAATGCTCTGCTGCATTTGAAAGTGAACTTGGTGAGTCAGATGATATGTAGAAACTGTGTTATGTCTAAGCACACTCTCCCCAGGGACTGAGGTGGTATGAGGAAGAGTGTGACCCCAGGATTTTTGGGGGTGAAATGTTTGTACTTCTGTACAAACTGTATTTCTGTATTGCTTTCCCCCTCAAAATCCTTTTGAGTTCAGGCTAGAACAAAACAATGGTTTGATACAAAGATGGCGCAGAAATGTGGTGAATAAATGTATGTATGATTGTTGGAGAACCTCAGGGGATCTGTGTATTATATGTACTTACATTAAAAATGCAGTTCTCTGTGACCACAGTATTTGAATGCCTGAGAGTATTAGATAGTTTGTCATAAAGAAATTACTGATGATGACTATATACTGTTCTTAACCCCTGCTAGCAAGACTCTCTGTTAAGATCAGAAAAAAAAAAATTGTTACAGAGATTATGATCAAGGGTGCAGTGTCTACAGTACACATGATCCATGGCAGATCAGCTCAAATTCTCCAGGAGAATATATGAGTTGTCTTACTGTTGATGCAGCTTTGACTGTATAAGAGAAAGGGACAACACCTATTGCTTTCTCCTTACTCTGAAGTGGTGCAATCAATCTGGCAAAAAGAGAAGGGAAAATACGCTTCAGAACCAAAAACAATTTCTCAGGGTCCTCAGTGAGATATCTTCCCAGATGTGGACCACTGAGACCAAGTGAAATATTTTCCAATATTACTCAGACTCCATTTCAAATTTTCCCGGGGATTGCGCAAGGGGCAGAGTCACTACTCCTGAAAGGATATAAGGACATGGGACCAATTAATTAAACATTCCCTATGTGGTAAGTGTTGGTTGTACAAAGAAAGGCAAAACCAGTCTCAGACCTCAAGGGGCTCACACTCTAATGGGGCAGACAATATGAAAACAATTATGTATATACAAGGTATATCCAGGGAAAATTGAAGTAATCTCAGTGGGAAGGCATTAGCACCAAGGGAAATTGAGCAAACACTTTGAGAATTTAAGAAGCGGCTTAAAAGAATCCAGGGAAACCAGGAAAGGAGATGAGGAGAGAAAACATTTCAGAAGAAGGTATAGTCAGTGAAAATGCCTTAGAGAGATCTATGAAGAAAGTCAAGGATACCAGTGTCACTTAAACTGTAAAGAGAGAAAGGGGTCAGTGGTACAACCAGAGGGAGGAAGGGAGGAACCCCGGGGCAGAGGTGAGAGTTTCAGAATTGATTTCATCTTGCAGAATGATGAGTTTCTAGAGATATTGGAGTCCAGGAAAGCAGCCATATGGGAAACAATTAAACCTACAGTAGCTGAAAAGCTTGTATAGATTTGTTACCAAACAAAATAACAGAGGGAGAAGATGGTGCAGGATGGAGCCTTGGAGGATGCTCTGAGTTAACAGATATCATCTGGATGAAGATCCAGCAAAGGATACTGAACATTAGTGGTCAGGCAGGTAAGAGGAAGGCCAGAGGGAGTAGAGACATGGAAACTTAGAAGAGATTATCAAGCAGTAGAAGGTAATCAGTGGCGTCAAAAGATACAGAGAAATCAACAAGAATGAGGACTGAGAAAAGGCCATTGGATTTGGCAATCAAGAGATCATTAGCCACATTGGATAGGACAGATTCAGTTGAATGATGAGGTCCAAAGCCAGATTGCTGAGAGTTGAGAGTGAGAAGAAAGAAAATGAAGGTAGTAATTGTAGGCAGCTTTCTCAAGGAGGTTAACAATGAAAGGCAGGAAAGAGAAAAACACACGTTAGCTAGCAGGGATATTAGGATCAAGTGAGCCAGAAACAGAGGTCACTCTAGTTCTCCAAAGTAGATAGGCTTACCACATCATGAGTTGCTTATGAGTGCATCCCATCTGGACTTGTAGGACCCCAACAAGAAATGATGGTGAACTGTATTCTAGTCTTTCTGTGAAAATTATTTCTGTGAGTAAAATCGTGTTGCAGTTTATGAAACATTTAGTTCCCCATGGACTGAGAGAAAAGGAATCCCCATACTTAGACTACATCTGTGGAGTGAAATAAACACTATTCTGTACCTAATAAATGTATTTCTTAGCTTGAATACTTGTGCAGGAATTAGGGACTGACCCTGTTATGCACATCTATGGAAACTTACACAAGCTGTATTCAGAGATTTTCTAGAGGTTACTCTGTGTGAGGGTGTAATGAGTCAATGAGATTATGATCTTTTGGGATATCCCATAGAGATAAGGTCAGTTTATGTGAATCTACAAGTTGGGGGATCCTGGACCCCTGTTTACAGAGGGAAAAGGCTTTCCTTTTTCACTCAAATGAACTTCAGTTGCTTCATAATTTTATTTACTTCTGGCACTATTTGTGGCACTTTCTTCTTGATTTAGTGAAATTTGCTATAACAAGAAGCTCTTAACCTTTGTTCCACAAGCCCACAATGAGTCCTTTATGGATAGATTTCAGGGACTATGTGAATTTAGATTGCAAAAATACAACTTCACTTTCATCAATCACCAATTAAAATTTAGCATTTCCTCCAATTTTTTTTTTAATCTTAGGAGTTCAGAGGTTTAACCAGATGATAGTCAAGGGTCACAAGGGGTTCCATGACACACAAAAAGGTTAGGAACCTTATCTCTAGAATACAATTTCAACAACAAACATGCTTTCACTATGTGCGAGACATTGGAGATATAAAGAACCAAAAGGAACCACTCTCTGCTCTTGAGAAATTTAGCAATCTATTCTAACAAAACTTGAGAACAAAATAGATATGCTACAGGGTTGAATATGATCAGGCTGAAGGACAAATACAGACAAAAAAGCTCTAAGATAACATATGGATGTAAAACCATTTTCAATTAAAGACAGATTTCATGTAGGAGACGACACCTCATCTTGGGACTTAAGAACAGAAGGAGTTTAACATGGGCACAGGCGGGGAGTTAATAGTCAGGGATGTCCAAGAAGAACACAGCAATTTTTAAAAAATTGATTTGGCTATAAGACCAGCTTGTGTACTAGCTTTTGGACAGAGTTTTTGATTTTTTAAGTTTCATAGTTTAATACTCTGAGGTTTCATGTTTTCATTAGTATACTTATTTTTTTCTTTCAAATGAAACAGATCATAACCCTTCTATGACTTGTTAGATGGTCTTTAACAATTGATGGGGGATTCTACTTTCAGGAGTTAAGATAGTGGAGTAAGCAGTAAATAACAACCAGATAATAGCACCCCAAAACAAATTTGGAAACAGAAGAACCAGCAAAAAGATGAGGTGAAACAATCTTTTAGCGCACACACACACACACACACACACACACACACACACACACGCCTTAGCATAGCCAGGGGAACTGGCAGACTCCAGTTTTGAGAACCATCACATGCTTCAACATAGCCTTGGGCAAACAGGCATTCTCCAGCATAACAAGAAAGTAGGTCAGACCTCCACCACTTTCTTCAGCACAGCCCTAGTCAAAAAGGAATCCTCCAGTGGCCAGACCTCCATGTGCTTTAGTGTAGCCCTGAGGAAGTGCAGAAACACGTCACTGGACTTCAGTACATGCCAGACATGCTGGATCCCAGCTCAGCACCAGGTAAACTACCAGACCTCTACAGCCTCCAGCAGCACCAGCCATCCCACCCCACTCCCTCAGCACAGCACCAGGTAAACAAGCAGAGCCTGTAGCCGCTGGCACAAGAAGCCTGAGAAAGAGCCCCTTCCATCCCAGGGGCAGAGCTTAAATTTAAAATAGCTTGGAAAACTGCTTAAAAAGTAGAATTGGCCAAATGGAAAAGAAGAAATAAAAATTCACTGAAGAAAATAACTTCTAAAAACTACAATTAACCAAACGGAAAAGAAAGTATGAAGCTAACTGAGGAAAAAAACACCTTAAAAGCTAGAATGGGGCAAGTGGAAGCTAATGACTCTATGAAACATCAAGAATCAATCATATACATTCAAAAAATGGAAAAAATGGAAGAAAATGTAAAATATCTCACGAGAAAAACAACTGACCTGGAAAATAGATCCAGTAGAGACAACAGCACAATCATTGGACTACCAGAAAGCCATAATCAAAAAGAGGACCTGGACAGCATTTTCCAAGAAATTATCAAGGAAAACTGCCCTGATGTATGAGAAACTGAAGGCAAAAATAGACACTGAAAGAATCCACTGATCACCTACAAAAAGGGATCTCAAAATAAAAACTCCAAGGAACATTATAGCCAAATTTCAGAACTATCAGGTCAAAGAAAAAAAACAACACTAAAACTGGCCAGAAAGAAACAATTCTAATACTGGGGAGCCACAGTCAGAATTACACAGGATTTGGCAACCATGATATTAAAGAATCAGAGGTCATGGAATATGATATTCCAGAAGACAAAGAAGCTAGGACTACAACCAAGAATCGCTTACTCACCATAATTAAGCATAATACATCAAGAGAAAAAATGGTCATTCAATGAAATAGAAGGATTTCAAACTTTGGTAAGGAGAAGACCAGAACTAAACCAAAAAGTTGACCTCTAATATCAAGGCCCAAGACAAGCATAAACAGGTAAAAAGGGAAAAGAAAACATAAGAGATTCAATAAAGGTGATCTATTTACATCTCTACATGGGAAGATGGTACTTGGAATTCTTAAAAATTATATCACTAATAGTACAGCTAGGAGGAATATGCATAGACAGAGGGTATAAATATAATATACATTTAAAGGAATGACAAAAAAAATTAAGGGATGAGAAAAAAGAAGTATGATGGATGAAGAAGGAAAGGAGAGTAAGAGTGGGGTAAATGATTTCACATGAAGAGGTGCAGAAGACCCATTGCAGTGGAAGGGAAGATGGGAGGGTGGGCAATGAACATCACTTGAACTTTACTCTCATCGGTATTGTCTCAAAGAGGGACACAATCAGTTGAATATAAATATCTATCTTACCAAACAGGGAATTAGGAGGGGATGAGATCAGGTAAATGCAGGTTTTTTGACAGAAGGGAGGGCAGATCAGGGGAGGTGGTAGACAGAAGCAAAACACTGATGAGGAAGGAAAGAGTGAAAGAAGAGAGAGGATAGACAGGAGAAAGAATAGTATGGAGGGAAATACACAGCTAGTAATCATAACTGTGAATGTGAATGGGATAAACTCTCCCATAAAACAGAAGCAAATAGCAAAGTGGATCAAAAAACAGAATCCTACAAGAAGTACACTTGAAGCAGGCACACACAGAGTAAAGGTATGGGGCTGGAGTAGAATCTATTATACTTCAGCTGAAGTGAAAAAATGCAGGAGTAGTAATCCTGATCTCAGACAAAGTAAAAGCAAAAATAGACCTAATTAAAAGAGATAAGGAAGGAAACTACATCTTGCTAAAAGGTACCATAGACAGTGAAGCAATATCAATACTAAACATAATATTCACCAAATGGGATAGCATCCAAATTCTTAAAGGAGAAGTTAAGTGAGTTATAGGAAGAAATAGACAGCAAAACTATACTAGTAGAGGACCTCAACTTTCCCCTCTCGGAACTAGATACATCCAAACAAAATATAAACAAGAAAGAAACTAAGGAGGTAAATAGAATATTAGAAAAGTTAGATATGACAGACCTTTGGCATGATTTAGACATTAAGGGTGACATAATAAGCAAATTGGAAGAGCAAGGTATAGTCTACCTGTCAGATCTATGGGGAGGGGAAAAAATCATGACCAAACAAGAGATAGGAGCATTACAAAATATAAAATAGATAATTTGATTACATTAAATTAAAAAAAAAACTTTTGCACAAACAAAACCAATGTAACCAAGATAAGAAGGAAAACAGAAAGATGGGAAACAATATTTATAGTAAGTCTCTCGGATAAAGGCCTCATTTCTGAAACATATAGAGAACTGAGTCAAACTTACAAGAATACAAATGACACTGGTATTCTTAATCTTCTTCATAGATCTCTCTAGGGCATTTTCACTGACTATACCTCCTTCCAAGATGTTTTCACTCCCCAATTGACAAATGGTGAAAGGATATGAACAGACAGTTTTCAGATGAAGAAATCAAAACTATCTATAGTCATATGAAAAAATAGTCTAAATCACTTTTGATTAGAAAAATGCAAATTAAAACAGCTCTGAGATACTACCTCACAACTCTCAGATTGGCTAATATGACAGAAAAGGAAAATGATAAATGTGGGGATGTGGGGAAATTGGGACACTATGCACTGTCGGTGGAGTTGTGAACTGATGCAACCTTTCTGGAGAGCAATTTGGAACTATGCCCAAAGGGCAACCAAATTATGCATACCCTTTGATCCAGCAATACCACTACTATGTCTGTTTCCCAAAGTGATCATAAAAAAAATAACCCACATATTCAGAAATATTTATAGCAGCCCTTTTTGTGGTAGCAAAATGTTGGAAATAGAGGGGATATCCATCAGTTGAGGAATGGCTGAATAAGCTGTGGTATAAAAATGTAATGTGATACTATTGTATAATAAGAAATGATTGGGGCAGCTAGGTGGCGCAGTGGATAGATCACCGGCCCTGAAGTCAGGAGGACCTGAGTTCAAATCCGGCCCCAGACCAAACACTTGACACTTGCTAGCTGTGTGACCCTGGGCAAGTCACTTAACCCCAATTGCCTAAAAAGAAAAAAGAAAAAAAAAGAAATGATGAACAGGCAGATTTCAGAAAAAAACCCTGGAAACACTTGTATGAACTGATGCAAAGTAAAATGAGCAGAACCAGGAAAACATGTTACACAGTATCAGCAACATCGTGTTATGATCAACTATGAATGACTTAGCTTTTCCCAGCAACGTAATGATCCAAGATGAATACAAAGGACTCACAAATGAAAATGCTAGCCACATCCAGATGCAGAACTAATGGCCTCTGAATGAGGACTGAAGCATACTTTTTTTCACTTACCTTATTCTTCTTCATGTTTTTCCCTTTTGATATGTTTCTTCTTTCACAACTGTGACTGATACGGAAATATTTTTACATCATAGTACAGGTATAAACTATATCAAACTGCCTACCATTTTCAGAAAAGGGGAAGGGAGAGAGGTAGGGAGAAAAATTTGGAACTCAAAATCTTGTAAAAATGAATGCTAAAATTTTTCTTGACATGTTTAACTAAGGAAAAAATAAAATACTACTCAAAAAAAGAGTTGATGCTATAGGGGAGCTAGGTGGCACAGTGGATAGAGCACCAGTCCTGGAGACAGGAGGACCTGAGTTCAAATTTGGCCTCAGACACTTACTAGCTGTGTAACCCTAGGCAAGTCACTTACCCCTGATTTCCTTCAAAAAAAAAAAGAAAAGAAAAAGAAGTGATGATATGGCAAAAAACCAAACAAACAAGCAAAAACAAATAAATAAATGGACAAAAGACAGAATACCTGAATGAACAAACAAATGAGTTAAACACTTTGCAGTCAAGCTGGGGGTGAAATTCTCAGAACTTAGGCAGGATAGGTTTGGAAATACATAGTCCACCACTAGTCTATACCCATACTCAAAGACTTTTTTGGCTTGTAGGAGCTGCCAAAGTCTATACTCTAATACCAAATTTTAAAGAATTCAGGGTCACTGCATACTGAGACATTGGAGTAAAAGTGTGTGTGTGTGTGTGTGTGTGTGTGTGTGTGTGTGTGTGTGTGTGTGTAGATTTGGTTGTGTTGGTAAAATGAAACTGGTGTTTCATTTTTTAGAGTAAACAATATAGTTCAACTCAGAGAGATTTTTCTATCAGCTTGGAAAGATTTCTTCTCAGTTTTTTATTATAGGATTTAAGTAAAAGATAAAATGATTTCACCAAGTATTGAATGGATTTCCCCTGAAGTCTCTATAGAGACTTTTACATCTTTGTGGTAGTGAGTTTATATCTGGTTAATGCTTTTTGCAAGCCCCAGTTAGCTTGGGATAAATTTCTGCCAAGGCTCTATGTGTAAGTAAGCAAGATGAGGAGCCCTGTGTAGAAAGATACTTCCTCTTTGCTTTGAAGTGCCAGCATCCACCAATGAATGCCTACATATTCACTGGCAGTTATTCAAAGTCAAATCCAATGCTCAGAGAAGTCAGCAAAGCTAAATTCTTCCAAATTGTGCAAATGTGAATTATAGATAAACAGACTTAGTGGCAGGGGAGCTGTAGGAAACTGTTTGCAGCCAAAGCTGGTAGTAGTTTGCCTTTGGCTACAGATAGTATAGCTTTGTCTACTAGGCCCTGTGATGATGCCACATCTGCAAGTGTTAAGAAAGCTGATTTTCCAGCAGTTTGCAAAGCTTTCTTTCATGGTTCTGTTCCCATTATCTCTGAGAGAAGCTGCATCAACAAAGCAAAATATAAACAATTTGAGTATATCTAATCTTTATGAGGTGTGTTTTATTTCTAGGTGATAGTTGTATTTTCATATGGAATGCGTGATGAGGCCCATCAAAACAAAAAAGTATCATCCTAAGTAAATCCACAATTGATTAACTATAATAATTGGAGCATTAATTCCTCTTGGCTTCTAATATTCATATTTCTGAATCTGTATCTATCCTTAGGATTTTGAGCTACTGTATTTCAGTTTTTCTTGGGTATAAGTTATATTTGTAAGTACAGGGGTAAAGCATGATCTAAAAAGAATCAAAATGGTGATGATTATGATGGGAATGGTGTTGGTTGTCATTTCTAAACACATTAAAGTTTGCAATGCATTATGCATATGTTATCATATGTGATCCTCTCCAAAAACCTCTGAGCTAGGTGCTGTTATCATCTTCATTTTGCATATGAGAAAGCTTATGTTAAAAAGGGACTAAGTGACTTGACCAGGGTAACATAGTCAGGAAGTATCTAAAGCAGGATTTGAACTCCATTTTCCCGTCTCCAAGCCTATCCCTCCCTCTGCTGTGCCACAGAAAGCAATGGAGAGACAAGTGATGGGTGTGAATAGGCTGCAACATTCTAACAGCTATGGTTTTGTATGTGAGAAATCATTCACCCTCATACATTTGGTGACACCTATAATTGGTATCATAAGACAGCCCAAGTGTTTCACTAGAAATGCATTACGTGTTAAAAGAATGACCTTCAGTATGTTAGGTGGAGCATCCCTGGAGGATTTATTAGAAATACATGGGCAATAATCACACTGGATAAAAAAAGAAGTGTGAAAAAGTCAAGGGAAAAGAGGGAGGTCACCCACCAGTGAGATCAAGTATCCATCCCAGTAAGTGGGAAAGGTCTAAGGAAACTATGCACGTGCTTAGCCATGAGGGGGTGACAAACACCTTGGGGAGTATGATCATTTGCTATAGACTTTTGTTATCTGCTGCAGTCCTGTATGTAGTGTGAGGATTATTTAAGCTAACATGAGCAGCAGGACTTTTATCTTCTGAGTTCTGAAGTGAAACATTTGAATTGAATCCCCATGAAGTATTTCTGATAGCAGGCATGCCTAATAGTACTAAGACAAAGCTATTGAGGAAACCTTGCATGAAGCAATGAATGATTTGGGGGGATGTGAAGTACACATTAAATGTTACAGGGAGACAGACAGAGCCCTGTAGGTAGTCTGTAAATTACCTGCAATATTCTAGTGTCCCCAGAGAGATCAGATCACCAAAGAAGAAGAGATAAAAATAAAACTCAAGACTCTCCTATAAAAGGGAGGATTGTTTGAAGACACCACGTAATATATGTATGAGAAAAACAAAATAAAACAAAACAAATCTAAACTGAAAAACTGTGACATTTAAAAAAGTTTGAGAGACATAGTTTCTGTGTAATTTGTCATTTTATTAATAATGCTAGCATTTTTTCATTAATAAAAGAGGTCAGTGACACTCTCAAATGCTTAAGACCCCTCATGGCAGTAGGCTTACAGTTTATATTCCCTTGGAATAGTGGGAGTTCCTGAGGGTGGCAATCAACTCTGATTGGTTAACAATTAATGAAAGAATAAATATTGCAATAAAGGTGGACCTATTAACTTTGATTATGTCATTTACTTCTAAATTACTTCCAGCCTCTGGGATATCTAGACAAAGAATCTATATCCCTCACCCAAGCCTGAGCAGAAGACAGTGGCTTGGGAGATTCATCTTAGATTAAATTTCTTATAAGGTTGAATGGGGTCTGACCAAGATTGAGGAGAGTTAATTCAACCTTATTATCGGTAATGTCCTTCAGGAGACTGAACTTTGAAATGGGAACTATAGAAAAAAGGGGAACTCCAGATATCCCCAAATCATTGATTATTAATAATCATTTCTCTCAAAACCAAACCTGATACCTGGAGACAGATAAATGTGGGTATAAAGCAAAACATGGCATTCACTATAGCAAGTTACTACTCTTCTTAAAACAAACAAACAAACAAAAAAAACCTTCCACATCCAAGAGAAAAAGAAAAATTCAAGTCCCATATAGGACATGCCACCATTACAGGAGTGGCAGATGTCTGGAGCAGAGAAACAGGGCAGATTTGTGAAGTTTCAAGGGACTAGCTATTGATTCAGTGTGTGGTTTGAAACCTGAAGACCCTTAAACCACAGTATTTGCATCATGTAGAGGCAAAGGAAATAATTTGACACTATAGAGAACTTTCACTTAGCTTATAAAAAATTACTAATGTTTATATATCAGTTGAGAGTTTGCATATATTAATTCATTTGATCCTCATAGGAACACTGTGAGTAGATGCTATTATTATCTACATTTTGCAGATGAAGAAACTGAGTCTGAGAGAGATTCATTGGTTTCCTAAGGATCACATAGGTAATAAACGCCTGAGGGAAGATTTGAATGCAGATTTTCCTGGTTCCAATCCAGTATTCTATTCAATGTGTCAGCCAACAGCCTACCAACACCAAGGGTAAGGTCCCTCTGATTTCCCACTGAGGTTAAAGAAATGATTCAGGTTTCTAGTCAAGAGAGCAGTGACATTAAAAAACAAAAACAAAACCAAGAATTGTTATAGGAATCCAAGTAAGTGCTAGCCTAATAGCTAATGAGCACGTGCAACTACACAGGTACCTGCTTGGACCAGAAGAGGTAAAAGAAACTTGGATGCAGCAAACGATTCAATTACAGTATGATCATCAATATTGGTAAAGGGTTAGCTGAGGAGGTCCAGGTATTCTCTGATGTCTGAAAAGTGATAGTTCTTATTTTTGATGATTGCATTTTTAGACAGCTGGGTGGCACAGTTGATGGAGAACTCGAGGCAGGTCCTGAAATCAGTAAGACCTAGGTTCAAATACTAGTGACATGACTTTGGGCAAGTCACTTAACTTCAGTCTGCCTCAGTTTCTTGATCTCTAAAATGGGGATAATAAAGGTAACTATCTCCCAGGGTTGCTATGAGAATAAAATGAGGTAATATTCATATTGCAAACCTTTAATTAGTACATAAACGTTTATTATTATTATTATTTAGTTCAGTTAATTAAAATTAAATTTTAATTTTTTTAGTTTGATGAATAGGAACAATGTCCTTCATGACTGATTATTAAATAAACATTGACTATTGTATTTGAAACAAGAGAACTAAAGTAGATCAGTATCCAGTGACATAATTTCAAAATACCCTGAACTAGGTAGATGCTGGTTCTCTGTAATTGACCTGTGAAGTCAGACATGTAGTAGGATCAATATACTAAGAGTAGGCTGGTTTTTTTTTTCCTGTAAAGTTTTTCCTTTAAAGTTGTTGAAACCATTCTTGACTGAATTCATCAAGAGAGCCAAGGCTCAAACAATTTACAAAGCTTCCTGGGGGCCTAAATACAAAAGCCATTGCACTAGCAGCTACATCCTAAGCCTTCTGAGCAACAGTTCAACAATGAGTCAGAGAAGTGCCCAACTAAATTAATAAGTAAACCTCCTTTTGTTAACTATGAGATGGTGTACCAGTTTGTAACTTCATTCCAGTTCCATATCTGAAGCTTGAGACTCATCTCCCCAGTACGACATGTTAAACATCTGCCCCCAAGAAATCTTTTGGGTGACTGTGGTGCAGTACACAGAGTGCTGGCCCTGGAGTCAGGAAGACTCATCTTCCTGTGTTCAAATTTCACCTCAGACACTTACTAGCTGTATGATCCTGGGCAGGTCACTTAATTCTGTTTCTTCAGTGCCTCATCTGTAAAATGATCCGGAAGGAAATGGCAAACCATGCCAGTATGTTTGCCAAGAAAACCACAAATGGGGTCATAAAGAGTCAGACACAATTGAAACAACTAAATCTGTGAATCCTTTCATTGCCTTGGGGAAGAGGAGGAACATGGGAAACATCTATGAAAGTGTTACATAGAGTGGAAGAGGCTGGTCTGAAGCTGTCAGTTAAGTTCTGCAAAGCCTATGCCAAGTGTATGAGTTACAAAGTGTCTCAGGAGGAAATGTGTACCAATATTAAGAATATAGAAGTGTTTGCCATCTAGCTATACCCACAGTATTTTGGAAAGCTGAAGACTTTTCTGGAATTTGGAAACTCCCAGCAGAAATTTGTAAGGAACCATGACATCATTGTCAAGAACTATTAGGCCAATGACCAAGCTTACTTATATTAGGAGAAATGGGAGCAAGGCTTGCACAGAGAAGTCAAAGTGACAAGCATTTATTAAATACCTGCTATAAGCCTATGCTTAGTAATGTGCTAAGTGCTGGGGATACACAGAAAAAGGCTACACAAAACACTCCTTGCTGTCAAGGAGCTCACAGTTTAATGGGGGATGTAACGTGCACATACCAATGTACCAACCCATATATACACAGGATCAATTAGAGGTAATCTTGGTGCAAGGGGTGGGGGCACTAGCATGCAGGGGGACTGAAGGGGAAAAAAAAGCTTCTTATTGAAGATAGGGTTTTCACTGAGATTTGAAGGAAGCCAGGAAGCAAAAATGAGGAGGGAGAGAATTCCAGGCATGGGGCATAGTCAATGAAAATGCATGGAGTTGGAAGAAGGAAGTTGCCATTATTGGAGTTCAGGTAGTATGATAGATGAATGTGTAGGTTTGTATACAGACATACATCATATACAATATATATATATATATATATATATATATATATATATATATAGATAGATAGATAGATAGATAGATAGATATAGATATAGATAGATAGATAGATAGATAGATAATACACATATATATATATAGATAGATAGATAGATAGATAGATAGATAATACATGTGCACATTGATATAATATAATATAATATAGTAGAATATAGTACTATGATATATGATATGGTATAATATAAATGTGTAATATTTGCTATTATGTATTATATATCACTTATGTATTTTTAGGCTACTGCTTTTTCTCCCTGTTATATGCTTTTTTGTTATGTTTGCTAGTGTCCAATATTATGTATGTAATATCTGTGTGTATAGTATGTTTCTGAAATAGATATCTGTATTTGGTCACTGCATATACCATATTGTATAATGCCATATGTTTTTTTTATTATAGGATATTGGTGTATGACAACATTGTATACATTGATTTTGTACATTTGATTAGATGCCATGATTAAATAAAAAAGAGATTGACTCTGGGCATGCAATTTATTGATATTAGGAATACTCATGTAAAGAAACACCCTCTATCAATGAAGGTATGCACATTATTTGCCAATTATAGTGTTATAAGGTCATCTAAAGCACTGACAACAACTTGCCCAGGGTTAGGAAGAGGCATAGTGGTGCAGTGGATTTAGAGCTATACTATAAGTTAGGAAGGCATTGGTCCAAATCTTGCTTCAGACACTTACTATATGTGTGACCCTCCGTCTTTCTTAGTTTCCTAATCTGTAAAAATGGAGGTAACACCAAGACCTACCGAGCAGGGTCAATGTGAGGATTGAATGAGATATTTATAAAGTGCTTAGCATAGCACCTGGTGCCTAGGAAGCACTATAGAATTGCTAGCTATTTGTTGTTCTGAGGATCAAAAGAGATATCTGTAAAAAGCACTTAGCACAGTGCCTGTCACATAGCGTTCTATATAAATTCTTATTCCCTTGTCTTCTGCCCTCGTGTGAGTATGTGTTAGAAGCAGGATTTGAACCTAGATCTTGCTGGCTTTAAGCCTGTACTCTATACATGACGCTCGTCTATGCACTATTTGTTGCAACATTAATAATAGGTGCATATAATGTGTGGTTTTTTGTGTGTGCTATATTTTAGATATTAGAGAGTTAGCTCACTTTCCTTGAACTGTAATATGCTAAGTGATAATGCTTATGTTATGTGGCCAAAGGTGGCCACAGGTGCTAATGTTTTACTGAGGAGAGGATCTAGCAACAGTGGTATTTATGCAGTCATCTAATAAACAAACAAGGGTTTTATGCAGTAAGATTGTCGTTTGGGACAGGGCTTATTTCATTTTTGTCTTTACATACATAGTATCTAACCAGTGAGGGTGCAAAGGAGAATCGTTCAAAACTTGCTTATTGAATTTAATTGAAATATGAAGAAAAACTACAATTATTGATCTACTACCAGAAATGATTAGGATAAATCTAAAGGTTGAGGTAACCTTTGCAAGAGCAGTTGTTTCTTTCAGTTCAGATGGCGGTGTGGTAGGTGAGCCAGAAGTCCAATATCCCATTCCCATAGTCTCCTACTTTCATGAAGAAGGGAGAGATGGTCCTTTCCACAGCTCTTCTTAGAAGCCAAACTTGAGCATTATTTAACACCAACAGGTGTTATGGTCCCTGGATGCTAGTCCGTCCAATAGAAATGGTAGTCCCTATTACAATTTTAATCTCACAGCTTTCAGTTTTAATTATTTTTATTATTAATTATTTCCTTTATTGTTGTCATTATATACATTGTTTTCCTGGTTCTGCTTAATTCAGTTTGTATTAGGTCATGTGAATTTTCCCATGCTTTTGGGGATTTCCCACATGCATTGTTTCTTACAGCACGGTAATATTCCATTGTGTTAATGTAATACAACTTGCTTCTCCTTTCCTTAGTCAAATTGGCATCAACTTTGTTTCCATATGAATATTCTTTTTCACCTTTCTCATTGTTCTTGTCATTAGTTTCATTACTTTAGTACTGAAGTTGGTGCAGTTTTTGCATTTGGCACATTTTGAGGTGGCGGTTGTGAGAGCAAAGGCTTGATGCTACCTCTTACAGTGACCATGCCGGAAATCTTGACCTGGCCCCTTTTCCCCGATATGCACTAGCTTCTTCAGAGCTCTGCTGCTTCTCCAAATGATTGTGTGTGTACGCACACACACACATACACACACACACACACACACGTATACATAAACATGCATGTACATACATACACATACATAACACACAAAATATGCATATACAAGCATGTACATATATTTAGGTATCTATATGTATATATTGACATACACATATGTGTGTGTTTGTATACACATGAATATCATAGTCTTCAATGATAAGTATAAATATATATATAAGTATACATATGATAAGTATATATATAATAAGTATAATATCCCAGCAAACATAAAATTTTCACTTGGCAATTTTGTTCCATATATATATTATATATGTATATATATATATATATATAATATAAACATATATTCTATAGAAAATCTCATTGTGTAATGAAGTTTTAGACTATATTTCTTTCTAGCTGATGCTAATTAACTGCTAAATAATTTATTATAATTTTTACATTATTTTCTTCATAAATCTACCACATAAAATCAGAGACTATTACAAAGTCAATGTCTTCCTTTCTCTCCAAAATGACGGGGAATAATTTGCTTAATATTGATAAATTGATTTCCTTTCACTCCTTCTTGAGTAGGAAACTATCTCACTACAATGGAAAATGGGAGAAGAGATTACTGCTATTCAAATTATATACTATTTTATGTAAATTGAAGGCCTTAGGGTGGGGACCCCACAGAATGGATGAGTTGGCTACAATTGCATTATTAACTTTGAGATGCCTACTGAGAGGAATCATGCATTAAAACCTTTGGATTTAAGCTTCTGTGTGTATTTATAATACAATTTTCTTTCCTTTGCATAAATGGGATGAATTTGATTAGAAATACCTCATTGGCTCTGTTTCATTGAAAGAGATCCAGGAAATATATGGGGCTCAGAGTTAGGACTGTGCTTTTTATCTTGTTAATTTCCCTTACCCATTCTCATTAAACACCTGAAAATGCAGGTGCATAGCAACAGCACAAAGGCATTTTATGAGGAACAAGACTGCCATGTTTAAACTATATTCCTATGCTGTGCGTAGAATGTCTGCTTAAGGGTTGCAGAAATCTTTATGTTTGTGGAAACTCAATGTGGATTTGTATGCATCTTTCTCACACTTCCACCATACAGTTCCCAGATGACACACACTTATCCTGATGCCATATTACTATGTATTTTAGGGGTGGGAGGGATAGGAATCTCTTTGCAAATAATCTTGTCATTTAAAACTCACAGAGGGGGCATCACAAGGTGCACCTCCAGCTTTTACAGAGGCCTCAAGGGAACAACAGTCTTTCAATTAGATTTCAGCAACCAGCGTTTGAGAACAGCACAGAGAATGTACTGCCCTCAGTCTCATCTAATAGACCCTGCTACTTAGCAGATACTAACTAGTTCATCTGACTTTCATTGACAACATTCGCTAAAAGAAAGGGGGTTAAAAGTTTCCTGAAGCCAAACCCACCATGAATTTATTTCAAGGCAATTCTAACCAATTTATTTGTTCAGTTTCGTTATTCTAACTGATTCAAACCATGATGATTTCATGGCATTTCTAACCAATACAATCTAATGTATTCAGATTAAATTAGAAGTGATATATCAAAGACATTGCTGAATGTGTCTGTCCCCTGTCTTTATCAAGCCTACTATATGTGGGGCACTGGTATTGGGAAAACAGTAAGTGAAACAGACCCCACCATCAGAAATTTTATATTCTAATGGGGAGAGATATTATGTAATATGTGAATATACATACAGACACAAGTATACACGTGTGTGTGTTTGTGTGTGTGTGTGTGTGTGTGTGTGTGTGTGTGTGTGTGTACACAATTAATTCAAGCTAGCTTTGGGAGGGACAGACATTAGCAACTAAGGGGGAGGATTAGGAAAGACCGCCTCTAGATAGTTAAATAAATTCCACATCTTTTGGAAGCATTACCACTTGGTTCTCATCTATAATTACATTTTAAAGTCTGTGAACAGGAAGGTAGAAAAGTCACCACGTCCAGCATCTTTAAAATCATCCCCTGGAAGCCTCGTCCTTCTTATACAGTACACTGTGATGAACTGTGAGCAGTGTGTCTGTGACACAAAGGTCCTCGTGGTTTACTTTTAGAGTAGAACTGATAAAGTGCTTATCCCTGCCCCTGAAAGGTCCTTCTTTTATGTCCTGCTCTGAATGTAATATGATTCATTTTCATTAAAGGAAAGGAGGAAAAAAGTATCAGACCCATTGTTCCACTGACACTGGAGAAAATTCATGCAGTGTACAAAGTGCAGAATATATTGAGAGAACACAGTTAGTACAGATATACTTTCCTATAAACCAAATGATTAAGAACCCAGAAGGGTCACATCAATTTTGCCTAGAGAAAAATCAAAGATATGGATGTGGAAGTAAAGAGGCAACATAAAATCGCAGTCAGACAGCCTCCTCTCCTTGCCTCACAGGACTGCTGTGAGCAAAGCATTTTGTAAACCTTAACACTTTCATGCATACAAGCTGTTATTAGTGAACAATGTAACAAGGACTTTTGAGGGTTAGGAGGAAGGTAGTGCCCTCAACAGAAAGGCAGAGCTGGCAGGGACATTGTCTGATCTATCCCCCTCCCTAATTTTACCAATAAAGCAACTGGAACTGAAAGCGGTCCTATTCAGTGGAGGAAGAAGGTCTAGAACCCAGGAATTCTGCCTCTCTGGAGAATTCCTCATCCCCTAAAGCACATTTTCTTCCTTAAAGAGCTTATCTGCCCAATTACAGCTTTTCTGAAAGTAAAAACTGCTCCCTTGGAGTACTAATCTGATATTTCCCCCCTTCAGGTTATTCTTGCCTTAGACAATGATTGAGGAGCAAATTTGTCCTTCCTAAGACAGGGGTTCATAAAACTTTTTTGTGACACGGAGCCTTTGGCAAACCGGTCAATCCCTTCTCAAAATAATATTTTTAAATGCATGAAGTACAGAAGATTACAAAGGAAACTAATTCTATTGAAATAATTATGAAAAAGTCAAAAGAACCAGTTTATAGACATTTTGCAGGTTAAAACCTCTATGAGAGGTTAGTATCAGGTTAGCAAGACCCAAGGGTATGATCATCCTTGAATGCTAAATATAAATGGAAAAGCAGAAGTTAAATTTTGTTCTGGTCTAGAGCTATAAATTGCATGGAATCTTCTAAGTTACTCTTTTACACAATTAGAATGGGATCAATCTAACCTCTGTCAGTCTACAATACTTCAATTTCATGTATTTATTGATTTTCCCTTCCTTAAAAAAATAGTTTCAATTTGCAGATAAAAACAAGCATTTCCATAACACAGTGCAATAAAAAGATGACTGCATATGGAACTGCAGATTTTCCATGTACAACTTGCTATTGCCTCCAAATATGCAACAGTTCAACTCAAAAGCATGTGGAAGTAATTGTTGATAAATCAAAATTTAAAGAATATATGCAACATTTATCATGTACATTCCTTTCTATTCCCTTTTTTCTCTGCCCCCACTCTAGAGATGGCTACAATTACTATATATATATATATATATATATATATATATATATATATATATATATATATATATATACACACACACACACACACACACATATACACAAACACATAAACATAAATGTATATGTGTTATATGTATGTATGCATATATGTATGTATATACATATATCATGTAAAATTATTCTATAATATTAATATGTTAGTATAATATAATAGTCAGTCTGCAATACTTTGATTTTATTGATATCTGCTGAAAGTGAAGGTAAGCCCTGAAACTAAGTACTTTAATTTGGATATTTTTAAATGTACACATTAGTTATTTCAGGATTAAGAGGTTTCCATATAATATAATAAAAGATTATCTACTCAGACAGTAGAAAGAGTCCTAAACTTGTGACAATTGAATCTGAGTTCAAATTCCAGCTCTTCCAGTGAATACCTGTGCAATCATGGGCAAGTCATTAGTTTTTCTGGGCTTCAGTTTCCTTATATGCAAAATGAGGAAATTCAGCTAGAGGAACTCTAAGGTCGCTTTCAGCTCTAGACCTATAATGCAAAAATCCTATGAAACAAAATACTCTGCTTGCATAGAACAGATAGTCAACAAATACTTACTATGTTCCAGGCACGATGCTAAGTACTGAAAATCCAAAGAAGAAACAAAAACAGTTCCTACCCTCAAGCGGTTAACTTTCTAATGAGCTTTGATCACAGTGAAACCTTATCAAAAAGTTTGGTCTGATTTGTTGTGGTACTATTTATATGGCAGTAAGAGCAATGAGGCCCCAGAAATACTCAGGACACTTTGTCGACAACAACAACTAGCATTTACATAGTGCTTTAAGGTTTGCAAAGCCATTTACAATTATCTCATTTTATTTTCGTGAGCACCCTGCGACAGAGAGGCAATACTTCCCTGCTGTTGTTATTCTGTTTCCAACTCTTTGTGATACCATGGACCATAGCACACTAGGCACTTCTATCCTCTATTAACTACTGATGTCTGGCCAAGTTCGTGTTTGTTGTTTCCATGACACTATCCATCCATCTCATCCTCTGCCATCGTCTTCTCCTTTTGCTTTCAACCTTTCCCAACAGCCCCGTCTAATCATTATGTGGCCAAAGTATTTACGCTTCAGTACTTGGTTTTCCAGTTAATAGGCTGGATTAATTTCTTTCAGTATTGACTGATTTGATCTCCTTTCTGCCTAAGGGACTCTCACAAGTCTTCTCCAGGACCACAATTCAAAAGCTTCGGTTCTTTAGTGCTCTGCTTTCCTTATAATCCAACTCTCACAGCCTTCCATTGCTACTAGAAAAACCATAGCTTTGACTATATGGACCTTTGTTGTCAAGGTGATGTCTCTGTTTTTTAGTATGCTGTCCAGATCTGTGACAACTTTCCATTCAAGGAGCAAACTCTTTTAATTTCATGGCTGCAGTTGCCATCTGCAGTGAGCTTTGAGCCAAAGAATATAAAAACTGACACTGTCTCCATTTCTTCTCCTTCTATGAGCCAGGAAGTGATGGGACCAGTTGCCAAAATCTTATGTTTTTTTTTTTAATATTAAGCTTCTAACCATTCTCCTCTTTCACCCTCATCAAGAGGCTCATTAATTTTTCTCACTTTCTTCTATCACAGTGGTATCATTTGCATATCTGAGATTGGCAACCTGGCAACCTTCATTCTGGCTTTTGATTCATCTAGCCTGGCATTTCTCATGATGTGCTCTGAATATAAGTTAAATAAACAAGGTGACAATATATAGCTTTGTTGTACTTCTTTTCCTATCTTAGACCATCAGTAGTTCCATGTTTGGTTCTGTTTATTCTTGGCCCACATACAGGTTCCTCAGGAGACAAGTAACATGATCTGTTACTCACATCTCTTTGAGGACTTGCCAAATTTTGTTGTGATCCACACAATCAAAGGCTTTAGTGTAGTCAAGGAAGCAGACGTAGATTTTTTTTTCCTAGAAGTTTCTTGCTTTCTCCATAATCCAGTGACTATTGGTAATTTGGTCTCTAATTCCTCTGCCTCTTCAAAAACCAGCCTGTTCTTGTAATTCTCAGGTCGCTCATTACCGAAGCCTAAGGTTAGATTTGAACCAAAGTCTTCTTGACCCTAGGTCCAGCACTCTTTCCACTGGACCAAAATTCTCTTACCATTCTTGAAGTTGTATGGATGAACTATAAAAATGTTGTGTTTTGGTCATGCAGTCCTGTAGTTACATGCTCATGTATAATACTCATTGTTTTACTCCCCAAAACTAGGGTATGGAGGACATCTTTCTTACCATTCCAAAATGGAAAAAAAACCTATTATTTCATGTGTTTTCTATTTCTATTGGAGTTTAAATGGTAGTTATTGAAGGGTTAAGTATGGACTATTTAGATATGGGTATTTATCTCGGTGAGCCACATAGGGTCATAGAAGTAAAGCAAGAAAAGACCCCAGAGACCACCTCTCTAAAAGATGAAAAGTAGAACATAATCCTCCCCCAAAAAGGAGGTAATAAAGTATATCTTCCTCTGTCATTTGCATGGGTAGAGGTGAATGGGAATGGGTTACTTAATATCCCATCAGAAACAGAAGATGTGCTGATTGGCATTGCTAAACTACTTTTCTTTCCCTTTTTCTATTTATACTTATTCTATAACTGAATAGGGGATGTAGAAAGTATATCCTCAGAAATGAAGAACATTTAGAAACAAAGATAAAATATTTTAAAAGAAAATATGTACCACAAGAAGTTAGACTTCAAAGGAAAATGTAGATAGGAGGGTTACCTATTCCATTTGCAAAGGACACCAATAGACACTTTACTGAATGAACTACATATACAATTGTAGGAAAATCTGTATCATCTCTCACTTTACTAATTAGAAAGCCCAAGGAACTAGTATTTTTATTTTTTTCATTGAAAATCATCAGTTTTATAATGAGATGGCTTCTTCTCAATGTCTTTTGAAAGACATCTGACAAAATGTGATGTTTTATCTCTCTTCCTCCTCTAAATTCATTCTTCCATGCCTCCTCATGTTGTAATGTGATTCTGGGTGACTGGTGCCTCCTGATCAAACACAAACTCTGGTGGGTCTCATCATGTTAAAAAGACTTCAAGCATGGGCATGATTTTTTTTTAATGAAATTCTTAAAGATCACCTCCTTATTTATGGTAGGGAGGGAGTATGATCTGTTTTGTGGGAATGGGAGAGAGTACCCTTCTGGATGTATCATCTGTCTTTAAAGAAAGTGGTCTCTTATGATGCATAGAATGGAACTTACAGTAGGATGGTAGAAGAACAGTGGAGGGGAACTCAGGACAGCAGACTCCTCATATTGTCATTGAATTTCTATGTGATCTTCAACAAGATATTTAACCTCTCTGGCAATGGGCTTCCCCATAAGATATTGTGGTTGAAATTGATGACCTCTAAGATCTTTCTAGTCCTACAATATCCCTATTACTAGCATAGCAGCAGAGTAGCATAACTCTACTCTCCAATCGTTTTGTAATATTTTATTTATTTAGGAGAACTTCAAGTTAGTAAGAATTTTTTTTTATTCACCAGCCCTCTCCCTCAGTGTGTAGATAATTTACTAATAATGAAATCAATCACTTTCTTAGAATTAATAAATATATATAAAAGATTATAGTTTTGTTGTTCAGTCATTCTCAGTCATGTCCACCTCTTTGTGACCCAATTTGGGTTTTCTTGATAAAGCTACTAACGTGGTTTGCCATTTCCTTCTCCAACTCATTTTACAGATGAGGAAACTGAAGCCAACAGGGTTAAGTGACTTGTCCAGAGTCACACTGGCCATATTTGAACTCATAAAGATGAGCCTTTCTGACTCCAGGCCTAGAATTGTATCTACCGCACTACCTAGTTGCCCATAAGATTATAGTACAACGTTCAATATATAAATATGTTTCTCAATAGTAGTATACTCTTTGATGAAGCCACTACAATGTCACAACACTTTGAAATGTGCCTGATAAAAACATAAAGTTTCAGAGCCTTCTTCTCTGGAACCAATGTACAATGTACAAATTAAACTTTTTAATGAGTGTGTAATGGATACCTAGGGAAGTCTGGTAATGTTTATGGATCCATTCTGAGTTATTTTCTTAAACCCATAAAACAAAATAAAGCACATGATTTCAAAGGAAATCAATTATATTGAAATATAGTTATCAAGATATTAAAAAAAACCACAGACCCTACACTCCCAAAACCTATCCAGAGACAAAGAATCCCTGAGCTAAGGGGATTTAGCTCAACATTTCAAAATTAAAAAACACTGTATTAGATGGACCCTTTTTATATGTATTTATATAAAACTTATTCAAAGAATAAATAAATAATCTACATATTTTGTACAGTTGGCTCTTAACTTTGTCTCAGTTTGTTACATTGCATTCAGAAGATAACTAGATCAAACCAATATCTATATCTCATTAACTGTAGCTACAGGCAACCAGGTGTCCCAGTGGCTAGAGTGTAGGACCTAGAGTCAGGAAGATTCATTTTCTTGAGTTCAAATCTGGCCTTGGACGCTAACTAGCCACATGACCCTGGGCAAATCATTTAACTTTGTTAAGTGTTGGTGAAGGATATGGTAAACCATGCTAGTATCTTCTCCAAGAAAGGCCCAAATAAAATCATGAATAGTCTGACGTGACTGAACAACAACAAAAATAGCTATAGCTGTATCTATTTATGTCTCCTTGAAAACATACTAATGTGAGATAATTTTTAAACAGAAGTTAATGCTTTATATAGAACAACTAATAATGCATTTACCATGAAGAAGGAAAGGATTCACAGAAGATGTCCAAAAGGTATAGAGGGTGTTGAGATTAGCCCAAGGAACTTGTTTTTTCGAGAGAAGAAAAGACTTAAAAAATTGCCCCTCATTTCCCCCAAACACAAGAACTTATGATATTATCTACCCCAAAAAATATTTCTTATTATCTTCCTTCTGATTAATTTCTGAAATCTTTGTGATTTGTGACTTGTACACATTATTCAGGTTGGAAAAGGGTAGTTATTTTCTACTCTTTTTTATATTTTATTTTTGCTACTCTTTACTTTTTTACCTACTCTAAACTTTTGTTGTTTTTATGTGTATGAGCACCAACATGGGGTCTGTTTTCTGGATCTCTTGCTGACTTCCCCATTGCAGCTCACGTACTCAACTCTTCCTCTCTTCTTGTTCAATTCTAGAATGGAAGGAGGGGTTACCTTTGTTTATTCTTGGTTTAATTTGACATTGGTCTTTTTGGAGTTCCTTTTTAGATATTTGCTAGGATTTATGTGGGAGAGCTATAAAATCCCACTGAGTTAGTTATCCCATTAATAGGAATATTACCTCCATCAATCAAATTTGCAATCTACCTATGACTACTCATCTTACTGACTTTTATCATCCCCAAAGTTCAGTGCAGGAAGTCCATCCTATGTACCAAGACAACCCACTGTAATTTAATCTTTGTCCCTAAAAAAAAATCTGAGGCCATCCTTGATTCCTCTTGATATCTTGAAAAAACTAATGGAACATGAAGGCTTTGTGAGAATTATTTCTTACTTTCCTTTATATGGTCCCTCCATCTTTTTTTTTTTTTTGCTCATATGCTTTCTGTGTCATACATTCCACGTCTAAAGTTAAATGTGATTTGTAGGATTTGGCTCATGCCCACACTGAACCATACCATGGACTTTCAGAAATTCTCAACTTTAGTTCTTGAGAGGATGTAGTATTCCATGACTCATAGTCATGCAAAATCACTGGAAGAATATTGGTGTTTAAAACACTGGCTTTTGTTTTAGGGGCAAGTTTGAGGCCATTAAAAGAACTTTGTGATCTCCTAAAGGCAATCAAGTATACTCTAGGACAAATTTTGCTTGAAAAGAGATGATATTCTAGTCTCATTTAAGTCATGCATCGAGTATTTACATTATGCAGATTACATACCTTAAAAATTAGTGCCCGTTGCACACTCGATGTTGTAGTTTCTTTCTTTAGACTACAGAAAGACAGGACCATGTTTTAAGTTTTATTTTCTTTCCCTTTCCTGGAATAGGAGAAAAAAGTTGTTGATTTTGTTTTATTAGTTAGGGTTTGATTATGACTTAAAGGAAAAGAAATGCACCTGAAGGTCCTATTGTGTTTCTACTCTAAAAACTCTCAAATTTACACTCAGAAATACTTTCTTTAGGAGGATAGAACAGACCTTGGGAACAGAGAGAAATAAAACTCATTGATTCACTAAGTTTAGAGCATATTCTAATCATTTGAGCAGTATTATAAATCGTATTTGCCAACCAAAAAATGGTTTCTGTTTTATGAATTCTTGTGAGTAATAAAACAATAATATATGAAAATAATTCGAGCCCCAACGTTCCTTTCCCCCCACAACCCTATTTAAAGAGCACTACATTGAGGATTAGAAAAGCTGAGGCTTCATCCCAGCTCTATCACTAATTAGCTTTATGACCTTGGGTGAGCTACTTTATTCAATTCAACAAATATTTATTAAATTCTTGCTACACTCAAAGCATTATGCTAGGTTCTGGGGATTCAAAGATAAAATTAATCATCTCTTGCCCTTCTCACTTGAAAAATGAGTGGGTTGGACTATGTTTAATTTAATTCAACAAACATTTATTAAACACATATGGGACTGGATGCACAATACTGTTCTAGGTGGAGAGGTGACCACTAGTCCTTTCCCTTATTATTTGTAATATAAGGTGGTTGAATCATGTCTGAGATCACTTTCTGTTTTACAATTTTATGATTCTGTTTTGTAAGACGATATTCTAAACCAACAGGAATTATACAAAAAAGAGGAAGATTTCCAGTATGAAGAAGATTCCTTTGTAACATTTCTTCTAACCATCCCTTTTTTCCCATTTCCATTCCCATACCTCTTTAATTTGGTTTCTTAACTTTTTTTTTCTGTCCTAGACTCCTTTAGTAATCAAGTAAACCCTATGGACTCCTCAGAATAATGTTTTTAAAGCATACAATACACTGGATTGCAAAGGAAACCAATTAAAGGGAAATATAGTCATCAACATATTGAACAATAATCCCAGATTAAGGACTCTTAGTTTAGTTTTTATCACCTAACACCTAGGTTCTTGTGTGAGTCTCCTAAATGTTCTCCTTGTCTCCAGACTCCCTTTAATCTATCGTATGAAATCAAATTAATATTATTAATGATACTAGGTACCTGCTACACAATTTTGTCTTGTGAAATGACTGTTTAAGAACATTCTGTGATTTCTGACTGCTTATTTCTAAAAGTTCAAATTCCTGACCTGAAATTCAAGATCTGGCACGAGCTGCCATTAATCTAACTTTCCAGTCCAAGTCTCCTCCAAATGCAAATCCAACACTCTTTCCTCTCCCCTAAATGATTTGTAGTAGTTGTTGTTGTTAAGTAGTTTTTCAGTCATATTTTACTCTTTATGATCCTCTTGGGGTTTTCTTGGCAAAGATACTAGAGTGGTTTGCTATTTCCTTCTCCAGCTCATTTTACAGATAAGGAAACTGAGGCAAACAGGGTTAGGTGACTTGCCCAGGGTCACATGGCTAGTAAGTGTCTGAGGCTGGATTTTAATTCAGGGAGATAAGTCATCCTGACTCTAGGCCCCTTAGATGATACTGCTCCCTAACAACAGACACTTTTAAAAATATTTTAGGAGAGTACCTAGAATATATTTTGCTTAACATACATGGTATTCGAAGTTAGTTGTTTAAATTAGCAAATGAAAATGTGAGAAATGTGAGAACTAGGTAGAAGTCAAGGCCTAAATATATCCTTGAGAAGTGAACAAATATTTTACTTTGTGGAAAATTCTTTGTCCCTCTAAGGTTGTTAATAACATTTTGTAAATTACTTAATGAACTTTTAAAATAATGCTGTTACTCAAAATGAACAATTTACTTCTCATGGGAAAGACCAGAGCCAAAAGCATGGGAAGGTAATTGAATGTGGAGGATGAGGAGAAAAAGGAGGATGAGAACAATAAAAATACTAAGACTAGGTTAAGTTAACCAGATATCCCAGTTTTATTCAGGTATGGTGGACTTTTAAAACTTGTATCAACTGTGTATCATGAGAGATTACAATCTTATTTCATTCATTCAATAAATATTTTTGAGGACCTATGTAATAGGCACTGTTCTAAAAACAAGAATGTAATAGGTTTCTTTGCCATCAAATCGTAATTGTACCATGAATATAGTCACTTTGATACTAACACAATTTTGGTCAAGTTCTCATGATTATCTGGTGGACAAGATCGAGAGAAATGTATGGGAGAATAGTATAATTAGGTCAAGAATTAGTGGAATGAAAGATCTCAGAGAATTTTGATTAGTAGAAGAGATCAGCCTAAAGGGAGGTTTCTATTAGAGTGCTGAATAGTCCTATTCTAGGCTCTGCAGTGTACAACATCTGTATGAACAATTTGCATAAAGATCTATATGGAATAGTTAGCAAATTTGCAGATGTGTAACATTCCCTCTGGGCTCACTTTTCCTTTTTGCACTCATAATTACAATCTGAGTCCCTAAAGGATGGCTGACTACCTCTCCCCTCAAGGTTCCTGGGCTTTTTCTAGTGCTGTTGCTCCTGAGCTCTTACTGGTTATTCCTATTTTCAAGCAGAATCTGTTGACCGCCATTTGCTATTTTAATAAAAAAGATATAACAACAACAATAATAAAAGGATAGAAAGAACAGTAGTTGTAGAAATATTCTTGACAAACAGGGGGCACAATTCCCACCCACTGCCCCCATAGCCACATTGGTCTCACACTTAAAGTACATAGTGAGCACATGTGTGAAGGTGATACCTTTTGTCCCTGGCTTGGGAACTCTTTTCCTCCCCTATTGTGGTACCTAAGGTTCCCCTTGAGTAAAACTTTCGACTTGGATTCTTCAAAGTGTCAATGCCCTTCTGGGATCCTAGTTGACTCTTCCGGGTCATAACCCCTAAAGCTGCTGTGATCTTTGAGTGATTGACTTTCCACATTTGTCTGTAGGTGATTTCTTTATCATTGGTCACTCAAATTTGATATTTTTTGGGAAAAAAACCCTTCAGGCAGAAATGTTCTCCTACACCTAGGAATTTAAGGGCTGCACAAAATGTATAAAATTTATTATATAAAGCTTTTCTTTTGCAGATTAAAGGTTGTTCCTTTACTGAAAGATAACTCTCCAAAGTAACTGGAGGTATTTAAATGGGGAAATGACCTATTATGTTCTGTAACGATTAAATAAGTTAGTTTAAATTAGACCCATATTTATAATGAACTGAAGCCATACAGCTATTTCTTATATATTAAGATACTAGTTGAAGATTGCTAGCAATTTATTTTGAAAAATGATATTCATTTCTCTTCTTGCTGTTAGTATTTCTTTTAATTCAGGCAGTGTGACATAGTGAAAAGAACAAAGAAGTGGGGTATAGGAGACTTGGGTATGAGTTCTGGTTCTGCCCCCAATTAAATTTGTGACCCTGAGTCTATGACATTATCCAAGAGCAAAAAAAAATCCTCTCTGAACGTAATCTCTCTTGCCAACTCTCATGGGGATATACCGCCTTTTTTCCTAATTAGGAAAAAGCAATTTAATATATTAAATATTAATATTAAATAAATAATGCTAAATTAATGTTAAATAATAAATAATAATGTTAAATAAATAGAAACTTTTATGTCCCTTGCTTGTCTAGTGGAGACTTGCCCTAGACAAGCCTTCACACTTTCTTTTGTGACATCAGAGATAGCAAACTAATCCAATGGACCTGAATGACAATCCATTCGCTCCTATTAAACTTTGGCTTCATTTGTGTCTTTGGGCATCTCAGTAGTGTGTATTCTTGGATCCTGATTTGGAGGCTCAGATTGCTTCCCTCATTCCATCTTTCTCATGTTACCCCATTTATATGCTCCTGCCACTACATGTATGTCTAAGCCCTAATCTTTCCTTTATGGGAGGTAAGATACACTGTAATAATAAAGGCTTGATGTCTTAAGCATTTGCTATTCATTTTATTCCTTTCGTGAAACTTCTTTGGGCCTTAAAATGTTAGATGACTTCACTTTTCTTAATCTATAAAATGATTGGATTAGATATCATCAACTGTAAAATTCTTCCTAGCTCTAACATATTTGGCAAACTGCTTTCAAAATATTAGCACAGAGAACCAGTTGCAAAGTGGTACAATTAATCAGTTATGGTGTAATGGTCATCTGGTGGCTATGTAGCTCCCATTAGTTTACTAAGATGGTGTCTCTGAATGGAGACTCGAGGGAGATACTTCTAGGAAATCCATGATGATATGCGATGGAAGTGCCTTGGAGAGGCTGTAATATGTCTAGACATTCCTAACTGATTCCAATTGACCTGCTACAAAGTTGGGAGGAGTGATTTTCCATTGGCTGCAAAACCAGAATTATCAGTGCCTTCAAAAGGGCCTCAGGTAAGGTTGTCCTTTGTTTGTGTTTACCTCTGAGGGAAGAACATGACTCCTTTACTCATAGCTTCTGATGAGAGAAACATGCTATGAGGTGAAGGGCTGTGGGTCTTTCTCTCATGAGACCAAGAAATGAGATTAGGTCTTTGGCTTTTTCATTCATTCTTCTCCATCTTAGGATTGTGAGTAGAGTGTCTGATCTAGGTATTTCAAAGGCCAGGACAAGAAGCCACAGGAATCTGGGATTCAGATTCTGGGATTCAGTTTTTCATCCAGTACAGTCCTGATGTCCTGAGCCATAAGCAAGGAGTGTTCTTCAGGAATGACCTTTGGGACTACCATCCAGTAGAAGGACTCATTTAACAGTGATGTCACCTATGGATATAAAGATATGTAATAACTGAGTTAAATAATGAGCTAAATCCTTCCCTCCTCTCCCCCAGAGAAACAAAGTGATATAGGGAGGATTATGCTTCCAAAGTGTTGGGGGAAATGTACTTTTGTTCTGGCTGTATCTGAAGTAAATATTGTTGTTAAGAGTTTAAATGGAATTGAGATATGATCACTCATCCCTCTAAAATAGAGGGGAAGCACAAGTCAGTGGCATTTGGAGCCATTGACAAAAGCAGAGAGACACCCACAAACTCCTCCGTGTATTCTAAGATCAGGTGCTACCTGCATAGCCCTGAATTAGTGGAACCTGAGCATATACATCTGCATCTGCATCTGCATCTGCATCTGCATCTGCATCTACATCTGTATATACATCTACATCGACACACATATAGATACACAAACATATATGTACATATACACACATATGCATATGTATATACGCACACGTATTTGTCAGATATCTGCCAAGTATTCTCTAGAAATGGAAAGCATCGCTCGTATAGGAATATGACATGAATTACGGCATTCTGTTTTTGAACTAGGGTCTTTAAGAATTTAGATCTCTCTCTTCTTGACCAGGAATTTCTAGCTCAGATTTTTTTTCCTATCCTACTAAGAGTATCTGTAGAAGCAAATATCTACCTCCAAATGTTCCTGCATGAATTTAGACAGGCAGGCCATTCAGCTGCTTTCTGCTTTGCCCCTGCTTTAATAATCTATCTAATTCATGCTTTTTAGTAAGGGCTAAAAGTTCACTGAGCTGTTGAGTGGAAAGGTAAATAGAGTGGCCTCAGCATTACTTCCTTGACAGCAGAAATAGGCACGAGAACCAGTGAAGTATACCTGTAGGCAAAAACTGCAGTTTTTACTCTGTGGGCTTCACAGGAAGTGTTGTTTGGATAAATTACCTACTGCAAGTCACTTATAATTTGTGTCAAACCTAAAGACATTCCTGCAATTTGTCAAGGAAGGAGTAGCTGAGGTAACTATGATAATAACAGTTTATGCTTTTTTTGTTTTGAAAACATTATTTTATCCCATTTGATTTTCACAGTTACCCTAGGAGGCTATTCTGTTATTATCTCCATTTTACAGACATGGAGATGGAAGACCACAAAGGGTAAATGACTCAGAGGATCACAAGATTGGAGCTGAAAGGGACCTAAGAGGCCATTGAGTCCAATGCTTTCATTAGTCAGATGAGGAAATTGAGGCACAGAGAAGATGGAGAGATTTAACCAGGGTTATTCAGCTAGACAGTATCTGAAAAAAGGATTAGAAACCAACTCTTCCTGACTGCAAGTCCTTTAAGAATAATAGTCTACACTAGTAGTGAGGCCAGTAAGGCAGGATTCAAACCCTCAATTTTGCTGGTACTAATTTTGGCACTCTAAGCGTTCTGGGACCTTGCCTTTAAAGTACAAATAGTCCTTCTTTTCTCAACAATAACAGTGACAACAGGTGGGTCACAGTGGCGTAATGGAGCAAATACTGGATTTGGAATCAAATTCAGTTTCAGATACCTCCCCTGTAAGCTCTATGACCGCTGGCAAATCACCTAACCTTTTTGGGATGCAGTACAATAAAGGTGTTGGATTAGCTTTAATATTTTATGCTAGAACAAAACATAATCATTGCAGTGATTTATGGGCAGTGGAAAATACATACAGCAGATGTGTTCTGGGCAGCAGCGATGCACCTTCTGGGGCTGATAGTATGCTGGTAGTTTTTAAATTGGAGGTTGTACTGAGTATTGAAGGTGAAACAGAAGGGAATTCATGCTGCTCAAGCTCTAGGAGTCTCCTTGGTGTAGAGGCATTAGATTTATGATTGTCAGACTGTGCTGTGTGGGCGTTAGCAAAGATAGACAATGCAGTGGCATTTCAGATCCTGGGCAAGTGAAGAAGTGACTGGGACCTGGGTGGTGAAATCTAGGTCACATGGAGCCAAAACAAGGAGAAGTTACAATTGCCTGGAAACAAGGGTCCACCCTTGTCCTGCTTCTCCTCTTTTTTGGGGAAGATCAGCAAGTACTCTGAATTCATTAATGGGAAGCTGATCAAACACTACAGGCTTAGTAAGTGATAAGCAGAAATTGAACGCCACACCCCTACCCATAGAGAGGTGAGGGCAGACTACATTTTCAGTGTGAGGGCATGTGTGTCTGAAGTCAGAGGAGGTTCATGTGATATGTGTGCTAGATAGGCTAATATTATTTGCTTTTATTAGTTTCCTATAATGTGATTAAAGAGCAGTATACAAGTATGACTAGGAATATACATCTAGGGAAGCAGAGGGTGTTAAGTCAAAGGAGAAGAATTCCCCTAAATAAGATGAGGGCTGATGCATCATTAGGTTGGATAATACACACCAAACTGAAACCAATGAGAAGAAAATCCACAAAGGGAAAGAGACAAGGAATGAGTGGTCTCAGCTCTCTAAGAGCCAGAGAAATGTTGGTTCACAACCAGAATTCTCTCTAGTATTGGGTGATCAGTAAACCTGACACTAAATTGACAGACCACGCCCTGGACCTGACTACTGAATGATATCAGTCAGAGAAGATCACAGCATCCTCCCTTCATCTCCTTTCCCATTGCGAGGTGCCTAATCAAAGAAACAAAGGAAATGAAAATCTTGTGTAAAAGAGTGTGGATTCACACCAATGCAATATTTTTTTCAGCATGTGGGAACTTTGGTTGAAGATATTAATCTAATGGCTCAAATATGACACTGAAGTCTAAAATGTACCATCTTTCCTCCCTTCCCACTTTCCTTCTCTTCCTTCTCTCTCTTTTGATTCCTTCCTATCCCCTGTTATTTTCTCTCCCTTTTTCATTCCTCCCCTCCCCTCTGTCCCTCATTTATTGATTATCTACTATGTATCTATCTATCTATATATCTATCTATCTATCTTCTATCTATCTGTCTATTATCCTTCATTTATATAGAACTGCATTGTCCTAAGTGCTGGAGAATATAGAAAAATTAAAAAAAAATCACTGGCCACCAAAGTGATTATACTCTCTTGAGTGATCACACACACTAATAAATAAAAATAATACAATGATAAAATATTGCAAAGTACGAACACTTTGATATGAAGGCAAATAGAGGTAATGGATAGGAAATTTTATTTTTTTTTGCATCCTGAGGAAGTTTATTTTTTATTTATTTTTATTTTTTCCATATGCTTTTGAGTTGAAAATTTTTCTCCCTTTTCCTCCCCCCACCCTCCCTAAGACGGCGCACAATCTGATATAGGCTTTACATTTACATACCCATTAAACATATTTTCGCATTAGTGAAGTTGTAAGTACAAATTAAAACCAGTAGGAGGAACCATAAGAAAGAGGAAACAAAACTCAACAGAAGGTAAAAATAAGTGATAGCGATTTGACTTCCATAGTTCTTTCTTTGGATGTGGACAGCATTTTCCATCCCGAGGCCTCTGGAGATGTCTTAGATCCTCGTAATGCTGAGAAGGGTTCAGTTTAACAATCTTAGTCATTGTGTAACATGGCTGTTATTGTGTACAAAGTCCTCTTGGTTCTGCTCACTTCACTCAGCATCAGACCATATAAGTTTTTCCAGGTTTTTCTGAAGTCAGCCTGTTCATCATTTCTTATAGCACAATAGTATTCCATTACGTTCATATGCCACAACTTGCTCAGCCATTCCCCAATTGATGGGCATCCTCTCAATTTCCAATTCTTTGCCACCACAAAAAGAGCTGCTATGAATATTTTTGTACATGTGGGTCCTTTTCCCATTTGTTTGATCTCTTTGGGATATAGCCCTAGAAGTGCTATTGCTGGATCAAAGGGTATGCACATTTTTGTAGCCCTTTGGGCATAGTTCCAAATTGTTCTCCAAAATGGTTGGATCATTTCACAACTCCACCAACAATGTATTAGTGTTCCAATTTTCCCACATCTCTCCAACATTTATCATTTTCCTGTTTTGTCATGTTGGCCAATCTGATAGGTGTGATGTGGTACCTCAGAGTTGTTTTGATTTGCATTTCTCTAATCAATAATGATTTAGAGCATTTTTTCATATGACTATAGATGGCTTTAATTTCTTCATCTGAGAACTGTCTGTTCATATCCTTTGACCATTTATCAATTGGGGAATGGCTTGTGTTCTTATAAATTTGTCTTAATTCTCTATATATTTTAGAAATGAGGCCTTTATCAGAGAGACTGGTTGTAAAAATTCTTTCCCAATTTTCTACCTTCCTTCTAATCTTAGTTGCATTGGCTTTGTTTGTGCAAAAACTTTTCAATTTAATGTAATCAAAATATCCATTTTGCTTTTCATAATGTTCTCTATCTCCTGTTTGGTCATGAATTCTTCTGTTCTCCATAGATCTGATAGGTAAACTATTCCTTGTTCTCCCAGTTTACTTATGGTATCAGCCTTTATATCTAAGTCATGAACCATTTTGACTTTATTTTGGTATATGGTGTGAGATTTGGGTCTATGCCTAGTTTCTGCCATACTCTTTTCCAGTTTTCCCAGCAGTTTTTTTCAAAGAGTGGGTTCTTATCCCAGAAGCTGGGGTCTTTGGGTTTATCAAATAATAGATTACTATAGTCATTGACTACTGTGTCTTGCATATTTAACCTATTCCACTGATCCACCTCCCTATTTCTTAGCCAGTACCAAGCAGTTTTGATGATTGCTGCTTTATAATACAATTTAAGATCTGGAATTGCTAGGCCACCTTCCCCTGCATTTCTTTTCATTAGTTCCTTTGATATTCTGGACCTTTGTTTTTCCAAATGAATCTTGTTATTATTTTTTCTAACTCTATAAAATAATTTTGGTAGTTTGATTGGTATGGCACTGAATAAGTAAATTAGCTTAGGTAGGATTGTCATTTTTATTATATTAGCTCGGCTACCCATGAGCAACTGATGTTTTTCCATTATTTAGATCTGATTTTATTTGTGTGAAAAGTGTTTTGTAATTGTGTTCATAGAGTTCCTGGGTTTGTTTCAGGTAGACTCCTAAATATTTTATAATGTCTACAGTAAGTTTAAATGGGATTTCTCTTTCTATCTCTTGCTGTTGGGCTTTGTTGGTAATATATAGAAATGCTGATGATTTATGTGGGTTTATTTTATAGCCTGCAACTTTGCTAAAGTTGTTTATTTTTCAAGTAGTTTTTTACTTGATTCTCTAGGATTCTCTAAGTATATCATCATGTCATCTGCAAAGAGTGATAGCTTTGTTTCTTCTTTGCCTATTCTAATGCCTTCAATTTCTTTTTCTTCTCTTGTTGCTAAAGCTAAGGTTTCCAGTACATATTGAATAACAGTGGTGATAATGGACATCCTTGTTTCACCCCCGATCTTATTGGAAATGCTTCTAGCCTGTCCCCATTACATATAATGCTTGCTGAAGGTTTTAGATAGATGCTATTTATTATTTTAAGGAAGACTCCATTTATACCTATGCTTTCTAGTGTTTTTAATAGGAATGGTGTTGTATTTTATCAAAAGCTTTTTCTGCATCTATTGAGATGATCATGTTTCTGTTGGTTTTGTTGTTGATATGCTCAATGATGCTGATAGTTTTCCTAATGTTGAACCAACCCTGCATTCCTGGTATAAATCCTACCTGGTCATAGTGTATTGTTCTTGTGATAAGTTGCTGCAATCTACTTGTTAGTATTTTGTTTAAAATTTTTGCATCTATATTCATTAGAGAAATTGGTCTATAATTTTCTTTCTCTATTTTGACTCTTCCTGGTTTAGGTATCAACACCATATTTGTATCATAAAAAGAATTTGGTAAGACTCCTTCTTTACCTATTTTTCCAAATAGTCTATATAGTATTGGAATTAATTGTTCTTGAAATGTTTGATAGAGGAATTTTTAATTCTTAAGTTGCTGATTTCTTCCATCCCAATATAATGGTTATCAGTGTATTATTTATCATATATTTTGATATTTGATTAAAGAATATACCAAAGAGATCAATTAGACGATGTTACAATTTTTCTTTCCATCATTTTGTGACTCATTTTCCTTGGCATTGCTTTTTGATTTATGATACTAGAAAATGTACAAGGCCATTTGCTAATAGTATTTGCCATAGTCTATAGTAGTATTTGTTCTGGTGTGTCCACTCTGGTTAGTTGCCTTGAGGGGGAAAAGATGAACAGAATCATAATTGGTTAAACAGAGAATGCAGAAGAAAATCAGGAGTATCTTAAACCGAATGGTACCCATATTAAGAACACAAACAAACAAACAACTATAGTACTTTGTAAACCAGGTGTATAGATAATTTGGTGAGCAGTAATATGAGAACTGCAGGAAGGAGGAGAAATTAAATGCAATGTAGAAATTTGGATTAATTCTGAGCATATGATGGATGAATAAGGAAAGACAGCCAAGAGTTGGTTTGAGTGAGCCAGCTGAGAGATGTCTGAAGCATAAATTGTATTCTTGGCCCCACCATAGTTAAATTACCTTCAGTTGTCTAAAGGTTATACCAACAAAATGACAACATTTTACATAAGCATCAATAAGAGGGAAATGGTAAATTTGCATTTAAAAGAAAACCCATCTTATGTCCACCAGGCACAAGAGAGGAATGTAGACCTCGAATGACAAAATGTCAACGTTGAAATGAGGATTCATATAATTTAGAGCAAAACAGTAATTGAAGAAAAGAGGACATGGTGCAGTGGGAGTGGGGGTGGGGTTGGGGGAAGGAGTATTCTGAAGTCAGAAGATCACAGTTTAAATCTCACCTCTAATGTTTACATTTTTAATGACCTTGGGCAAATATTTATCATCCTGGGTGGGCCCGAGTTTCTCCATCTTTAAAAGGAGACAAAGAGACCATAGATCAGTGCTTCTTCACTGGACACAGAGCCTTCTTCTGCCCATGCAATGTCATTCTCCTTGCTGTCACCACCTAGACAGGAAGGAAGACCACAGCTTTGTGCCCATGGGTCTTGTTCTCCAGCCCCACCCATTGAAGACGGAGCCTTCTGATTCATCTGTCCACCCACTGTTTACCTTGAAGATGACAAACTCCCACCAATTGTTATTTTCCCTATCTTTATTTAATTAAATTTAGGGTACAGATCTATCACTTAAGCACTGGCTAGCTAGGAGCAAACAGAACTCAACCCCTACCTATCATTCTTCTATTCCCAGCAAAAGGTCATTTTAATTTTGTTTTTGTTATTGACAATAATAATGGTGCCTTTTCTTCGCACATCACATTCATTTCCAAACGTTTCCCTTCTCCTGCTTATGCAGTCATCCTTCCATTGTAATAATTGCTTTTAAATAAAAAAGGAAAATCAATCATTTTTGAAAAAAATCAACAGGTGTTGCTTTATATAATATATTAGCAAAAATATATGTATAAGTGTATATAAATATATAAATACATAAAAGATATATTAGCAAATGTATGTCTATATGTGTATATGTGTGTGTGTGTATATATAGGCAAATGGATTCATATTACCATCTCTGAGTTACCTTGCAACTTGTACATATAGACTGGATCCCCAGGGGGATAGCTAGCCCATCTTCAAAGTCCTTTGTGGGTCCACACTCCTAAAACTGTCTCTCACAAGCCCTTACCTGTGCATTTACCTCTTATAGTCAGCTAGAGTGAGTGAGCTCACTAGAGAGTCAGCTCAGTAGTGAGCTAGAGGACACAATTAGCTCAAAGTAAAAACCTTTACTGAGATGGTATCATAAGAACGTCAGCTACAAAACATTTCTCCCATAAACTTGGAGCACATTCTCCCACAAATACAAAGCATCATTGGAAAGAGTGCTCATGTATATACAGTGGAAGAGTAGAGATGTACATACTTAGGAGCACATGTGGCCAGGCAGACTCACTTGCATGACTGCAAGACCCCAGAATTCTTTCTTTGCTTGTGGAATCTTCATGCTGCTCCCTTCTTTTCTAGGCATATCACTACACTGAGCTTCCTGGGCTGGTTCCCTGGCTCCTGGTTACCTCCATGCCTTTTTCCTGTGCTCCAGGCTATATCTTCAACCGTAATATTAAAGCTCATGCCTAGTGTCCCTAGCCACGACTTTCCTACAGAGATTGTCTTCCACTATCAGGATACAAACTCTTTGGGAGCAGGGACTGTCTTTTCTTTTAATATATATATATCCACAGTGCCATCATAGTGCCTGACACATAATAAGCATTTCATAAATGCTTATTTCATTGATTGACTTACTTGTTCACATATGTGATAATATGACAGCATTTATGAACTGAATTTTACAAATACTATTTAATTTTATCCTCACAAAAAATTCTGAGAGGTAGGCACTATTATTATCCCCATTATATATTTGAGAGGGCAGCTAGGTGGTACAATGAATAGAGGGTTGGTTCTGAAATCAAGAAGACTCATCTTCCTGAGTTCAAATCTGGCTTCTGACACTTACTAGCTGTGTGAACCTGGGCAAGTCACTTAACCCTGATTGCCTCAGTTCCTCATCTGTAAAAAGAGGTAGAGAAGGAAATGACAAGCCACTCCAGTATCTTTGCCAAGAGAATCCCAATTGGACTCATGGCTGAAATGACACCATAATAAACAGTTTTGCAGAACTTTCTAGAGATTTGTTTGGGGATACTGAGAGGATGATGACTTTCCCAGGGTCACATAACCAGTTTGTATAAGAGTCAGGATTTAAAATCATTTAATCCTGGCACAGAATAAATGATTGCAAATTGATTGATTAAATGATCTTTGAGATCCTCCCAGTTTTGTATCTATGATCTTCTGAAGAATACACTCACTGGATTACTTACATCTTTGCTGTCTTTGCTTGAGTGGATACAAGTTGCTCTTTATAGGCCTGCACCATAGCATCTCTATATAGCTCAGGCTTTTTTTTAAAGAGCTCACATGTTAAAGTGATAGTCCTCACTCCTTCCTATCAGTGCACATTTAATTTCAGCATTTAATTGCCATTGGATTTAAACGTATATATATATATTGGATGTGAAGAAAACTGTTACATGTACAAAGGATCATTTGTCCATCAGAATCTCTGAATAAAGTGGTGTTTTATGTATAAGGCTACTGGTTTTGATAAACTAGATTGTCCTTGCAGCTTTCCAAATCCTGATATGGTTTTAGATGTTCTTAGAAAGTCCAAAAATCCAACAAAGCCCAAGATGACAGGAGCCTCCACAAACTTGTGTCTATATAAGCTGGTTTGATTACATTCATTAACTATACTGACAAAATACCTAAATAATTAAATTAACGTGGTTGAAAATATCATAGAACACGAAAAATCTGGGTTGACTATATGTTCATTTTTCAACTCACTGTTTTGACTTCAGATTAATATAATCAAATTTTGACCCTTGTAGGTATTCTTGAGAGGTCATTAGGGCAGAACCAATATATCAATATATTTGCATGGTATACAAATATTTTTCTGATTTTCCACAGTCCTGTGTTTTCTCAAAGAAGGAATCCCAAAATGCTATTGTATGCACAGTAGTGCAGAACACATACAATAGGTAACTACAAGGAAGATACTAGTTTTGTATTTTAAACACTAAAATGAACAATACTAGCTCCCATTTATATGTATAATTATAATATGAAATATTATGTCATACAATTCATGATATTTATTATGTGATTATATATTAGTTATACTATATAAAATTATAATAAATGAAATATATAATAAAACAATATATTATCTATGTATAATATACACATGCACATAGAGACATATGTTTGTATATGTATATATGTGTATGTATAAAACTATGCATATAAAACTATATATAACTCTCTCTATATACATATACATATATACATATATGTATATGTATATACACATACACATGCATAGTTTCAAAGTTTACAAAATGCTTTACAAATGTCATCTCATTTTATCTTTGCAACAGTCCTGGGAGGTAGATGATATTATTACCCCCATTATACAGATGAGGAAACAGCCAAAAGGTTGAGTTACTTATCCAAGGTCACGCAGCTAGTAAGTTTCTAAGGCTAGATCTGAACTCAGGTCTTCCTGACTGCAAGTCCAACAAAGTTTCTACTGCACTGAAAAGCCAAAGTCTAGAAAATGTCAGAACACCCCAGATTTGGGTTTAAATTTAAGAAAATAAATTTGGAATTAGAAATCTCTCTCTTTTAAGCTTGTTTATCAAATTAGACAATACAAATACTTTTGATAGAAACCAAGTTCCATCAGTACTTCTGGTTTTCCCAAGCACATACCTGTTTGAAGAATTGCTTTCAAAGCGCATATACAATCTGGCAGCTTGGATGATCTGGGTAACTGGAACATCTCAATATTTTTGTTGAGCGAGTCCATTAGAGGGCAAAGTTGTCGCTCCTATTAGAAAACATATGTATATACACATGTGTGTGTGTGTGTGTGTGTGTGTGTGTGTGTGTGTGTGTGTGTGTATGTGAATGTGGCACAACTTTCCCAATCACCTGTCAAAGAAATTAGAGCACTGCCTCCAACCTTGGTGCCCCTGAGCTGGAACTTAGGACTAACGACTAGAAAAGAGGATAGTTAGAAATGGCATTTCAATACCTAGCTCAAACATCTATGGAGTAGTATCACATATCTTCTCTGCCCTTTCATTATCCTATAGCCCCAAGAGACTTGCAAGAGAAAATAAATGATGAAGGATATTTGGTATTGAAGCCACTGCAATTGAACTGGAGTTTCTACAAAGACACTGTCCAGATGGCAGGGAGAGAACTTTCTGGTCAATGGAAGTCCATGCAGGGAACATGTCATTAGAACCCAAACAACAGAATGACTTTGAATACCCACTTGGGCTTGGATGGGAAGATCAAAAGTTCAAGGCTGTGGAATCATTGAAGCAAAAGACACCAAAGAGAAACTTGTGTTGAATGAAAATAGGAATATTAGTGGTACCAGATTAGTTTATTCTGTCATCCTTTGCTAAGTCTGCTGAGGCCAATGACTTTTTTCTGATAAAATATTGCTGAAAACAGGATCTTTTAATTTCTGCTGCTAAATAATTTTAATAAGCAATTATTAATTTCCTTGAAATAATCGAAATATTCATTTTTCATTTTTAAATATTTGGGAAGAAATGAAGATTAACTTTTGAAAGCCCTACTTCTGCTGTCAAAAAAGCCCCTTAATGTATACACATCTTTATTATTTAAAATGCATCTGTCTACTAGAATTAGATTTTATTTTTTTCCATCTGAGAATGGGTCAATGAAATAATGATTTTTAGAAATGAAAGATATGAAGTCTGAAGGTTATCTAGTCTCAGACGACGAACTAATGTCAAGAAATCCCTCAGGTGATCTGTGCTAATTATTGACATCAGGACACTAGAATATCTAGTTAGCCAACTGGTTGTTGTGTGGACATTAAGGTCCACATTAAACTGACTAGGGACCCTTTTGTTTCCTCTCCTCTGCCTCTCTTTGTTTCTAGCTTGACTTCAAAGCACAAAGTCTGTTTCCCAAATCAGGTTGTTTGACTATTCTTGTTCAAAGGTTCCCACTGCATTATATTTAGCCTATTCTCAAGTTCAGCCGAAGTAAATTCATCTAGAGAGAAGGAGGAGAAAAAGAGGGAGAAAGCATAACCCTAACTTCTCTTTTTTAAAATCAAAACTAGGTGACATTCTGATACAAGGAAAAAAAATTAATGAAAGGCTTTTACAAAATTGAAGCACTAGACCAAGAACTATTAGATTGGGACCTCTCATATGTAAAGAAGTAGAGTTCTTACCTTGTAACTGGCAATATCGTAAGAATAGGGACTTCAGGTTATATGAGTAAAATGAAATATGATACTCTGTGCATTTAGTACAGATGGGCCAAAAGGTAACCAGACACAAAATACAACCGGAGAGGACCATATGAACTGGAAAGGAGCCGAAAGGAAATGAAAATAATAATTGCCATGTGGTCTTATTTTTAAAACCTATTACTGGTCATGTTTGGTCTTCTAAACTTTTCTCTAGAAGGCAGTTGAGGGCATTACAGTTTCAAAAATTTCAAAACAAGTTTTTGGATAACAGAACCTATTATTGAAAGAATTAGAGACATTTTCATTTATTCAATCGATGTCTCTAATTAATGATAATTAAAATTATCCACATCTGAGAATCGTATAGGTGAAGGATCTATAATTTCAGATTAGAGGATTCCCCAGGCATAGAACTGGGAATCTAAAAGCAAAGCTAGATGATCCTTGCCCCCAAGGAACTTATATTCTAGCAGAGAAAAACACCACATACGGAGGAGTAAAGGCCTGGGACAATCTTTTGGCCCAAAGGTTACATGGATTCTGAGTGAAGTCATAGAACATTTGATTGACACATTTTTTCTTAGAATGCTAAGTCCTATTTGATTAGTATGTTCAGAATTAGAGATGGAAGGGAGAGAGAAAGAAGAGTAGCATTTGTTTTGAGGCATGACTTGAAGCTAGCAGGGAAGTAGTACCAAAGAGGGGATGGATCAGGCTAAAAATGGTGATTATTCCCCAATGAGAAGACAAATGGGCCCTAGGTCCAAGGTAAATGACAGAGAAAGAGCCCAACATGAAGAAGACCATGAGTGAGCTGATGAACCCTAGGGAGCTTCCTGAAGCACACAGAAGTTACGTGACTTTGCGAAAAGTCATTCAACCAGTCAGTGTCAAAATCATTACCACAAAAATGTTTTTCATAAATGTTAGTTCTCTCTAAAATTGAACTCACATTCTTCTAGTCACGGATTATGGAGAATATATGAATGGTGAATTACTTAGTGTTAACCATGGCTGACAGGTTCCAAATGAATTTGGTGCAGAATTAAATTGGGGCAAGTTCTGAGATTTGTTGTCCTTTTTTAATGACTATGGGATGAGTGTTAGGGGAAATATATATAATTAACATATAATTCAGCAAATATTTTCTTGATAACTTATTATGTACAAAGCATATTGCAATATACTGTGGGAGATGAGAAGGCTAAGATGAATGGGACATCATTACTAAATAAGTGTGTGTGATCTGAAGGCCTTTTTCTTACATTAAAATTAATGTATTCTCAAATAAGCAATACTCACATGAATGTCTGATCTCATCCATTTAGGAATTCCCTTCAGATATGCAAATGACATTCCACTCATGCCTGCTCAACACATTTTATGTCTTCCCACATTTTTGCCACAGTGATGCCACAATTAAAAATTTGTGATGGAAAGAATCTGAAATACAAACTTCTGATCATAATCTATTTATTGGCAAGGCTAGAAGTCACCAATAATAGACACCATTGTACCCTCAGTGACAAAAAATGGACTATAACAGACAGAGCAGTCTTTTATACAGTTGGTAAAGGTGCATATTGGGCTTACATTTGGCATAATCATGCTGACTGCTTTGCAAAAGGGAGTTTCCAAAGTCCATGGAAAGGGAAGAGTTGAACATGACTGAATGACTAAACAGCAACAGAATGGGGAAAACATAGAGTTGATCAATGCCTTCTTGAAAGCCTTATATTAGGCAATCCCCCACACCAGAATAGTCCAGTGCTAGGCTTATGACCATTGAACATCTTATCACTATGTCAACTCATCCTCCCTCCTCCCCTTGGGGGTAAGATAGAGTCCAGTGTATAGCCCAGAGAAACGCGGAAGTTAAACTCTTATAAAGAAGTCAAACTATTTTATAGACTTTCATGTTAAGAACTCTAGTAGTCTTTTTAAATCAAACTAATTTCTAAGTACTGTTTCCAGTGATTAGATGCAATTCTTAATCAATAATTAATATAGAATTAAGTGAGGTATCAGTTTTCAGTTCCACAGGGATAATATTCTCAGGGCTTTCCTCAGGTTCTTTTGACTTTGTGAAGATAATTTACTCTTTCCATGTGACTGGACTGTCTTATTTTTCACACAAATGCACACACACACACACACACACATACACACACTTCCTTTACTCCACTTGTTCACAATTCATTCCCTGTTTGTTGTGTGCCTTAGCATGATTACATCAAGCATTTGCCCCTCAATTCCAATTTGGGTGGTTCTCAATTTCAATTCTTCAGTGACTTATGTTCATGACTCAGAACTGTACAATTTGAGTGTAATATTGATGCAGTAGACAGAGTTTTGAACCTAGAGTCGGGAAAATGTAAATCAAATCCAGCCTCAGATACTTATTAGTTGTAGGACTCTGAGTAAGTTAATTAGCATCTCAATCTCAGTTTCCTCATCTATAAAATGGAGATAATAATAGCACTTACCTCTTAGGGTTATTATGAGGATACAATGAGAAAATATTTACAAAGCACTTGCAAACTTTAAAGTTTTATATGAATGATGTTAGTATATAAAACATATAATAACCATAGTAGTAGTAGTTAGTAGTAGTAGTAGTAGTAGTAGTAGTAGTAGTAGTGGTAGTAGTAGTAATAATAATAAAAAAGTATCTGCTCAGTAAGACATTTGGGGTCTTTAAAAGAACTGTAGTTTTCCAAGGCCAATGCTTTTGTGCAATTTTGAGCCAGACTCACTTTCCATTTGGAGTTTCCAGCCCAAATATCTATCTATCTATCTATCCATCTATCTATCTATCTATCTATCTATCTATCTATCTATCTATCTATCTATCGATCTATAGATCTATCTAAGAGAGAGAGTATGGTGTAGTAGGTAAAAAACCAGTCTCAAACCCAGGAAGAACTGGCTTCAAGAACCATAACACAAATTGACCCATTTAAACCTTGACAAGTTACTTAATCTTTTAGTGTTTCTGATAGTTCTTTAAGATCATAAGTTGCTTCTCGATAAAAGTTAGTTCTCATCTATTGATTTTTTTCCTGAATGGGTAATTAAATTAAATTCTTTTAAGCGATTAAGGATTCCATCCAGGACACTCTAAAATTCCAAGGCTTGATACAATCACCACAATGGCATTGCTGGAACATATAGAGGCAGTCATCATACATTAGAGTAACCTTCTGAACTACAATTGTGTTAGTGGTAAATAAATCTATTAAGCATAAATTACCTTGAATTATGTATCACCTGATTTTGATGATTGAAAAGAACAAGGTTATCTTTCTTAACATTCAAGGAATTCTGTACACTTTTTATTGTTAGCTTTTAAAAAAAATTATTGATTTATTTTGATTTATAAACAATCACTTCCACATGATTTGAGTTGAAAATTTTTCTCCCCCTTCCTCCTCTCTCTCCCCAAGATGGTGCACAATCTGATATAGGCTTTACATTTACATACCCATTAAACATATTTTCATATTAGTGAGGTTGTAAGTAAAAATTAAAACCAATAGGAGGAACCATCAGAAAGAGGAAACAAAATTCGACAGAAGGTAAAAATAAGTGATAGCGATTGGATTTCCATTGTTCTTTCTTTGGATGTGGACAGCATTTTCCATCCCGAGACCTCGGGAGATGTCTTAGATCCTCGTAATGCTGAGAAGGGTTCAGTTAAACAATATTAGTCATCACATAACGTGGCTGTTATTGTGTACAAAGTCCTCTTGGTTCTGCTAATTTCATTCAGCATCAGACCACATAAGTCTTTCCAGGTTTTTTTGAAGTCAGCCTGTTCATCATTTCTTATAGCACAACAGTATTCCATTACGCTCATATACCACAATTTGCTCAGCCATTCCCCAATGGATGGGCATCCTCTCAATTTCCAGTTCTTTGCCACCACAGAAAGAGCTGCTATAAATATTTTTGTACATGTGGGTCCTTTTCCCATTTGTATGACCTCTTTGGGATGTAGCCCTAGAAGTGCTATTGATGGATCAAAGGGGATGCACATTTTTGTAGCCCTTTGGGCATAGTTCCAAATTGTTCTCCAAAGTGGTTGGATCATTTCACAACTCCACCAACAATGTATTAGTGTTCCAATGTTCCCACATCTTCTCCAACATTTATCATTTTCCTGTTTTGTCATGTTGGCCAATCTGATAGGTGTGATGTGGTACCAATCAATAACGATTTAGAGCATTTTTTCAGATGACTATAGATGGCTTTAATTTCTTCATCTGAGAACTGTCTGTTCATATCCTTTGACCATTTATCAATTGGGGAATGGCTTGTGTTCTTATACATTTGTCTCAATTCTCTATATATTTTAGAAATGAGGCCTTTATCAGAGAGACTGGTTGTAAAAATTCTTTCCCAATTTTCTACCTTCCTTCTAATCTTAGTTGCATTGGCTTTGTTTGTGCAAAACCTTTTCAATTTAATGTAATCAAAATTATCCATTTTGCTTTTCATAATGCTCTCTATTTCCTGTTTGGTCATGAATTCTTCTGTTCTCCATAGATCTGATAGGTAAACTATTCCTCGTTCTCCCAGTTTACTTATGGTATCAGCCTTTATATCTAAGTCCTGAACCCATTTTGACTTTATTTTGGTATATGGTATGAGATCTGGGTGTATGCCTAGCTTATACCATGCTCTTTTCCAGTTTTCCCAGCAGTTTTTTTCAAAGAGTGGGTTCTTATCCCAGAAGCTGGGGTCTTTGGGTTTATCAAATCATAGATTACTATAGTCATTGACTACTGTGTCTTGCGTGTTTAACCTATTCCACTGATCCACCTCCCTATTTCTCAGACAGGACCAAGCAGTTTTGATGATTGCTGCTTTATAATACAATTTAAGATCTGAAATTGCTAGGCCACCTTCCCCTGCCTTTCTTCTCCTTAGTTCATTTGATATTCTGGACCTTTTGTTTTTCCAAATGCATCTTGTTATTATTTTTTCTAACTCTATAAAATAATTTCTTGGTAGTTTGATTGGTATGGCACTGAATAAGTAAATTAGCTTAGGTAGGATTGTCATTTTTATTATATTAGCTCGGCGTACCCATGAGCAACTGATGTTTTTCCACTTATTTAGATCTGATTTTATTTGTGTGAAAAGTGTTTTGTAATTGTGTTGATAGAGTTCCTGGGTTTGTTTTGGGAGTTAGACTCCCAAATATTTTATAATGTCTACAGTAAGTTTAAATGGGATTTCTCTTTCTATCTCTTACTGTTGGGCTTTGTTGGTAATATGTATAGAAATGCCGATGATTTACGTGGGTTTATTTTATAGCCTGCAACTTTGCTAAAGTTGTTTATTATTTCAAGTATTTTTTACTTGATTCTCTAGATTCTTAAGCTATATCATGTCATCTGCAAAGAGTGATAGCTTTGTTTCTTCTTTGCCTATTCCAATGCCTTCAATTTCTTTTTCTTCTCTTATTGCTAAAGCTAAGGTTTCCAGTACAATATTGCATAACTTTGATGATAATGGACATCCTTGTTTCACCCCCAATCTTATTGGAAATGTTTCTAGCCTGTCCCCATTACATATAATGCTTGCTGAAGGTTTTAGATAAATGCTATTTATTTTTAAGGAAGACTCCATTTCTCCCTATGCTTTTAGTGTTTTAATAGGAATGGGTTTATTGTATCAAAAGCTTTTCTGCATCTATTGAAGATTCATGTGGTTTCTGTTGGTTTGTTGTTGATATGCTCAATGATGCTGATAGTCTTCCTAATATGAACCGACCCTGCATTCCTGTATAAATCCTACCTAGTCATAGTGTATATTCTTGTGATAAGTTGCTGCAATATGCTAGTTATTTGTTATTTTTTTTTTATCTATATTCATTAGAAATTGGTCTAAATTTCTTTCTCTATTTGACTCTCCTGTTTAGGTATCAACACCATATTTGTATCATAAAAAGAAATTTGGTAAGACTCCTTCTTACCTATTTCCCAAATAGTCTATATAGTATTGGAATTAATTGTTCTTTAAATGTTTGATAGAATTTGCATGTACATCTATCTGGCCCTGGAGATTTTTTCCTGGGGAGTTCATCAATGGCTTGTTCAATTTCTTTTTCTGAAATGGGTTGTTTAAAGTTTTACTTCCACTTTGGTTAATCTGGGCAATTTATGTTTTTGTAAATATGTATCCATTTCACTAAGATTGTGAAATTTGTTGGCATACAGTTGGGCAAAATAATTCCTAATTATTGTTTTAATTTTCTCTTCCTTGGTGGTAGCTTCGCCCTTTTCATTCTTGATACTAGTTATTTGGTTTTCTTCTTTATTTTTAATTAAATTAACCAAGGCTTATCTATTTTATTGGTTTTTTCATAAAACCAGCTCTTAGTTTTATTTATTAGTTCAATAGTTTTCTTAATTTCAATTTTATTAATTTTTCCTTTGGTTTTCAATATTTCTAATTTGGTGTTTAATTGAGGATTTTTAATTTGTTCTTTTTCTAGTTTTTTTAGTTGTATGCCCAATTCATTAATCTCCTCTTTTTCTATTTTATTTATGTAAGCATTTAGAGATATAAAACTTCCCCTAAGAACTGCTTTTGCTGCATCCCATAGGTTTTGGTATGTTGTCTCATTATTGTCATTCTCTTGAATGAAATTATTGATTGTTTCTATGATTTGTTGTTTGACCCAATCATTTTTTAGGATTAGATTATTCAGTTTCCAATTATTTTTTAGTCTGTCTTTCCATGGCCCTTTATTACATATAATTTTTATTGTCATGATCTGAAAAGGATGCATTTAATATTTCTGCCTTTCTGCATTGGATTGTGAGGTTTTTATGCCCTAGTACATGGTCAATTTTTGTGTATGTGCCATGTACTGCGAGAAAAAAGTATATTCCTTTCTATCCCCATTCAGTTTTCTCCAGAGGTCTATCATACCTAACTTTTCTAATGTTCTATTCACCTCCTTAACTTCTTTCTTGTTTATTTTGTGGTTAGACTTATCTAGTGCTGAGAGGGGAGGTTCAGGTCCCCCACTAGTATAGTTTTGCTGTCTATTTCTTCCTGTAACTCCCTGAACTTCTCCTGTAAGAATTTGGATGCTATACCATTTGGTGCATATATGTTTAGTAATGATATTACTTCATTGTCTATGGTGCCTTTTAGCAGGATGTAGTTTCCTTCCTTATCTCTTTTGATTAGATCTATTTTTGCTTTTGCTTTGTCTGAGATCAGGATTGCTACCCCTGCTTTTTTTACTTCAGCTGAGCATAATATATTCTGCTCCAGCCTTTTACCTTTACCCTGTATGTGTCACTCTTTTTCAAATGGGTTTCCTGTAAACAACATATTATAGGATTATGGTTTTTAATCCATTCTGCAATCCATTTCCGTTTTATGGGAGAGTTCATCCCATTCACATTCACAGTTATGATTACTATCTGTGTCTTTTTCTCCATCCTTTCCCCCCATTTATGCTTTTCTTTCTCCTTTTTCCTTTCCCCCTTCACTAGTGTTTTGCTTTTGACCACTGCCTCCTTCAGTCCCTTCCCCCTTTTATTATCCCTTTCCCTTTTCTTCCCCTTTAGTCTTACTGCTTCTTCCCTCCCTTCTTTCCCCCCCCTTTTCTTTCCCCTCCCTTTTCTTTCCCTTTTCCCTCCTACTGCCTATAGGGCAAGTTAGATTTCTATACCTAACTGATTATATTATGCCCTTCTTGAGCCAAATCTGATGAGAGTAAGGTTCAAACAATGCTCCCCCCTTTTTCCCTCTGCTGTAATAGGATTTTGTGTCTTTTCCTGTAATGTAATTTACCCTTGTCTGCCTCCTCCTTTCTCAGTACATTTTCTAAGATCAGATTGATCCACTTATTTGGATCCATTTAACCCACTTGATTAGATTTTTTTTTATCATTACATCAAAGTCAACTAATATCCACCCTCTTTATGTATACTCCTTTAACAAGGTGTAATAACAATACAGTTCTCAAGGGTTGCAAGTCTCATATTCCCTTGTAGGGGTTTAAACAGCCCCCCCCATTAACAACATATTGTATCCTTCTGTCCCATTTACCTTTTTAAGTCCTTCTTGAGTCCTGTACTTGAAGATCAAATTTTTTGTTGAGCTCTGGTCTTTTTATCAGGAAAGTTTGGAAGTCTCCTATTTCATTGAATATCCACCTCCTCCCTTGAAAAATGATGCTCATTTTTGCTGGGTAATTGATCCTTGGCTGCATTCCAAGCTCCTTTGCCTTAGGAATATCATGTTCCATGCCCTGCGGTCTTTTAATGTAGAAGCTGCAAGGTCCTGTGTAATCCTGACTGTGGTTCCATGATATTTAAATTCTTTCTTTCTGGCTGCTTGCAGCACCTTCTCTTTCATCTGGTAATTTTGGAATTTTGCTATTATATTCTTGGCATTGTCAATTTGGGATCTCTTTCAGGTGGTGATCGGTGGATTCTTTCTATGGTTATTTTCCCTTCTGGTTCTAGGACTTCGGGCAGTTTTCCTTTATGATTTCCTGAAAGATACTGTCCAGGCTCTTTTTTTCATCATGATTTTCAGGTAGTCCAATAATTTTTAAATTGTCTCTCCTGAGTCGATTTTCCAGGTCGGTTGTTTTACTGATGAGGTATTTTACATTTTCATCTATTTTTTCATTTTTTTGTTTCTGTTTGACTGATTCTTGCTCTCTCATAGAGACATTAGTTTCCATTTGTCCAATTCTAGTTTTTAACAGATTGTTTTCTTCTGTTAGTTTTTGTACTTCCTTCTTCAACTGGCCAATTGTGTTTTTTAGGGACTTGTTTCTTCAGTATACTCTTCTGTTAGTTTTTGTCCTTCCTTCTTCAATTGGCCAATTGTGTTTTTAGGGACTTGTTTTCTTCAGTGTATTTTTTTTCCAATTGGCCAATTGTATTTTTGAAGGACTCTACCTCTCTCATTTGACTATTAAAATCCTTCTTGAGCTCTTCTAAGAAGGCTTTTTTGGGCTTCAGACCAGTTCATATTCCCTTTTGTTGTTGCAGATGTGGGTTTGTTGACAATATTGTCCTCTTCAGAATTTCTGTCTTGATCTTCACTCTTCTCATAATATGAATCTATGGTATGCTTCTTTTTTGCTAATGGTGCTTCTTTATTCCCTGGCCTTTAAAGAGATTGAGCTGTCCTGCAGGGGAACAGAGGGTACTGACCCAAGCGTCTTGTGTTGGGAGCCTAGGTGTTGGTCACTGGCTTTGCGTGCTGGGGCCTCTTATGGTGGCAATTGGAGGCTGTAGGTTTCTGGCAGCTTACCTCTTGTTGGGCTGGAATCAGCAAGGCTGGAACTTTCAGGCAATTCTAGGTTGCCTGCTTTTCCTTTCCTTTAGCTTTCTTCAGCTCCTTTTAGATGGGCTGCAGGGGTTTATCTGCCTGGGGCCCCTGCAGTGTTGTCTCCCTGTTTCTGCTAATGCACTGGAGATTCCTTTGCAGGTGGTGGTTTTCTGAGCTGGTTTCCACGCCCTGTCCCCCCCCTCACTGAGGCCGGTCCGGGTGTTGGAGTTTTGCTGAGCTTCAGGATTTCTTCACAATTGGAGACTGCAGGGCTCGCATAGCTCACCTGGTGTTCGGTTGGAATCAGCAAGGCCCAGGCTTTAGGAAGCCTTTAGGTTGTTTTCTTCACCTCCTTTCAGATGAATGTGGCAGGGTACTTATCCATCTGGGGCCCCCTGTAGTTCTGCCTCCCTTATTTTTGCTGAGGCACTGGGAAACCTGTTTGCTGGGCTGCTTCACTGCTGCTCCCCGTCTTTCTTCTGGTTCAGCTGTCCCAGGGATTTTTTCTGGGGTGATGTTTTCTAGGTTTTCAGAGGCTGATAGGGGAGAGTGAGAGCGACTACCTTTTCACTCTGCCATCTTGGCTCCCAGAAGCGGAAGTTACTGTATACTTTTAATATATGAATGGGAGACACTTTGCTGGAAAACCTTTATTTTAATAGTAAATGAGGATGAGCTAAGTGAGAAATTGTAGTCTTTGTATCTTTCATTTAACTACATTACGGCAAAGCTGAGATCTGTTGTGGAATCCTTCTCACTAAAGCCTGTCTATTGTCTTCTGATAGCTTTATTGAAAATGTACTTTATGTATGAGTGTATCTTATTATAAAAATTTTAAATAGATAAGAAAGTAAAGCAGTAGGTCTTTAGGAAACTTTTTTTTTTGTAACAAGATCTAAGTATTATCTCTTATACTTTTGGCATTCCTCCTTCTTTCCTATTCTTTGAGAATTGGTAATCTAAATGTTTTTATACCTCCAGTATGGATCTTCTCTGAATCCATTTGACCTGGTTCAGTTGCTTATCTTCTCTTATGGTACCTGCTACATATGAAACCCATTTGTGACTATGATGTAGTAGTGGTGGCTCTCCTTGTCTTTGAAAATAAAAAATAATTATAAGAATTACTAAATATCATTTTCATTATTTCGTCTGTTTGTTGCCCTCACTCCAGATTCATCTTTAAATGTCCTTGGAATGACTTTGCTTCATTGGGTCTCTTGCCAAGCTGAATTTGCCCTTAACTGTTCTCCTTTTTATGAGGTGATACTGATCAAAGTTTTCCAACATCTTTCGGTTTATGATTATATAAATGAATTTATATTCCAAACCAATGTTGCTCTTGGCTTCCATATCCCTCTGCTTGGCAGAATGTCAAATGTTTGCTGACTGAGTTGGTTTTGGGGCTTTTCCGGTCTCCTCATTATGGCCGTTGATTACCATTTGTTAAATATATGCATAGAATTAGTGTGGTTGTTATTGATGTTTCTTCATATATAGCCATATCCCATTTGGGGGCACTGGTATGGAGTGGAGTTGTTTCAAACACAGGCCGTGTAATTTTCTCAACTTTATCACTTCTTTTTTTGTGCGTTTTTATCTTTTATCCAGCAAAAAGTATGAGCTAACTACTGATTTGAGAATGACTCTTAGAACATGAATGAATCATTTTCTATCTGTTAACATGTGATCGATTTCATTTTCATTATATGCAGTATCTTTTGATTCTTTTAAAAAAAGTATATTCATGATGGATAAGCTTGAAGCTTTGATACAATCTAAGAACTTTTGGCTTTTCTCATTTCATATGCCAGACCCATATTTTCCATCATCTTTGCCTATTTCCTTGCTTCCATTGAAGTCATTGTTTATTAAAATATATCTTGTTTTAATTTGGTGGACCTTATAAGTTCTTCAGAGAATTTTTATATCTTTTTTGTATGCAAAAACTGTAATTATTTTCACTGTTGAGTAGGGGCGGGGAATGAAACATACGAGTACTACTGCAATATGAGATGATCAAAAAAAGAGTGTTGTATAGAAAGCTCTTTTCTTATTTCTACTTGTAATTTTTTAAAGTATTTGAGAGATAAATTACTCGCCATAAGCTATTCAATTTCATTTAAGATGCTAGCTTAAATTCATTAGACAACGAGGCTGTTTTGAGACCTACAAAGGAAGATATTGGAGCGTGCACCTACGCTCCTACCACGCGCAGTTTTATTAACACAATATTTATTGTTTGCTTGATGATAGGCAGAATCAACTGTGCTTGCTGGCAACCCTTCCCCACCCCAAGCCTTTCCTTCCTTCTGCTTCTTCTAAATCTTATCTCTAGCCTGCTCCAACTTAGTTGAGATCTTAGGATGTGGAAAGGGCTAGATTGAAATATGTCTCTTTATGTACATCACATTCCCAGCTCTTTTCTTGCCTGCTTTGGCTATTCGAAACATGGAGTCTTAGAGTCAGAAGAATCCTGTGGAGATCATCCAGGTCAGGTCCCCTGCTCAAACTTCCTTTTCCATCTTCAAGCCTCTCACTTCCACTCCTCCTTCTCTTAGCTACGGATCTCAGTCTTACTTTACGGAGAAAATTGAGACCACTCACCTTAAGCTCCTCTTCTTTATTTCTTTTCCTTTTTTAAAAAATGTTTAAAGTTTATATTGATATTTTAGGTTTTTTATTTCAGCATGAATGATATGTATGTATGTTTATGACATAATATATAAATTATATGTTTATATATGTTGACATGTGTGCATGTGCATATATTTCTATTACACATAATATATCTTGCACAAGAAACCCTTATCAGAGAAATTTGATACAAAGATTTTTTTTTCTCATTTGAACCACTTCTGTTATCCTGGATAAATTAATGCTATTTGTGAAAAAAAAATTTAGTTTCAAATAATTAAAGTTATCTATTTTATCTTTTGTAATTGCTTCTATCTCTTGTTTAGTTAAGAATACATCTCTTAACTATATCTGTGAGAGGCTTATGACCTGTTTCTTTTCTAATTTTTTTAACAGTAGATCCTTAATAGTAAAGTCATATATAGAGTTTAAATGTATTTGTGATATGTGATGTAAGATGTTAGTGTAACCCTCATTTCTGCCAAGCAGCTTTCCAGTTTTCCCAGCAGTTTTTTTTTTAAATCAAATAGGGAATTTTTTCGTATGTAACATTTCCCCACTTTATCAAATACTGGGTTATTGAGTTCTATTGTTTCTGAACCTTCCTTGCCCAGTCTGTTCCATCTCTATTGTTTAACCAGTATTACATGATTTTGATAACTGCAATTATATAATATCGTTTCAGGTCCGGAAGTGCTATTCCACTTTCACCTTTACTTCTTTTCATAATTTTCCTTACTAATCTAGATCTTTTGTTTTTCCAAATGAATTTTGTAACTATTTTATCAAGCTCTATAAAGTATTCCCTTGGTAATTTGATTGGTATAACATTAAAATTATGAATTAGTTTGCTGTATCATTGTCATGTTTATTGTATTGGCATGGTCCAGTCATGAGCACTGAATATTCCTCCAGCTATTTAGGGTTTTTTTTTTTTCATTTTTAAGGAGTGCAACTTTGCTTAAGCTGTTAATTGTCTCAATCTTTGCTAATTCCCTATGGTTTTCCATGTAAACCATCATATCATCAGCAAACAGGCATAGTTTTACCTTTTTTAAAACCTATTTTTTTCTCTTTTCTTATAGCTTTTGATAGCATATCTAGAACTATGTGAAATAGACATTATTGTTTCACGCTCATATTTATTAAAAGGAAGATTCTAGTGAACTCCCATTACATATGGCTCTTTCTTCTGGTTTTAGATAGATGCTTTTTATGATGTTAAGAAAAAGTTCCCTCTATGCCTATACTTTGTAGTGTTTTTAGCATGAAAGTGTTTTACTTTGTCAAAAGCTTTTTCTCTATCTGCTGAGATGAATATGTGGTTCAGGATATTTTGATTTTTTTTGGGGGGGGGGCTGGGGCTTAATTAAGTGACTTGCCCAGGGTCACACAGTGTTATGTGTTTGAGGCCGGATTTGAACTCATGTCCTCCTAGGTCCAGGGCCGGTGCTCTATCTACTGCTCCACCTAGCTGTCCCCGACGTTTTGATTTTTAATACTTTTAATTATGTTGATCATTTGCCTAACATTAAGCTATCCTTGCAGGGTGTTGCCAGACTCTATTCATAATACCCCCCACTCCACCTCTTAATTGTTGCCTCACCAGATTTCCAATTTCACATTGTTTCCTTGTTTACCTTTAGAAAGAAGTCTCTTACTAGTCTTTCTGTTTCACTCTGTTGCTGTCTGCATTTATTCACTCCTGAAATTCTATAGTTTGGGGTGTTCAAGAAATAAGTAATCTCTTCAGTTCTACTTTTCTTTTTAAAAATGTTTAAAACTCTTCCATATTAGTGAACATCCATCTTTTGTCATTTATGGTTAAGCTCAGATTTCCAGGATAGGCCATGTTGGGTTGTATCCTTAGCTGCACTCCAGTTTGGAACATATCACTCTGTTCTCTCCTTTTTCTATTGGGTGTGGAATAGATTTGCATTATTTGAGTTTTCTTTACTTTTTATGTGATGGTCTTTCTCTTGATGACTTGCAGAACTTGTTAAAGCATTGAATTATTGCATTTAAGTACTGAATGTCTTCAAGTACGTAGTCTTGGTTTTGTTTTGTTTAGTTTTGTTTTCCTGGAAGTAAGCTATGAATTCTTTCAATTGGGATTTCATTTTCTATGTTCACAACTTCTGGGCAATTCTCTTCTATTACTTTGTGCACTGTGGTGCTAAGGTGTTTTTGGTCCTGTAACGTTCTTCTGAGATATCGATGATCCTTAGCTTGTCTCTGTGCATCCTGTCTTAAGAACAGGATGTTTTGCTTACATAGTGAACATATTTTCTTTTAATTTTTTCCTTTTTCTTCCTATAGGTCATCCTTCACATCTATGTATTGGCACGCCCAATCTATTCCATCTTTGCTCCTTTGGTAAGCCTTGACTTTTCAGATTCAAGTTTTTGTATACCACTCATTAAATTCTGCTCTCACAATTGTCATTTCTATTTTAAGCCATGCAGAAACAGCGTGTTGTTGTTCTACGTTTTCAAATTCCACAGAGTGCTCTGTCTCATCAGGTATGTGATAATTTTCCTTTGTGGTGTAGTATTTATTTATAGATTCATGAACTTGTTTACTACATGTGGAGGCCATATTTCCCTATTCATTAATCTGTTGAAGGTTTTGGACTTTTCTTCTCCCTGAAAACTTTAGTGCTTTCAATTTTCTCTCCCCCCAATGCCTTCCTATTTCCCTTATCACTGACTTTCTGACTCTCTCTTCATTCATTGTAGGAATGGATGTCAAATTGTCTCAGCCTCCTTCTGGACAATTAATGCTTTACCATCTTAGGTCTCTGGTCCAATTGACTTTTGGGTGGTCAGAAGTGGCCCCAGCTGGAAGCTGTGCTCTTTGCCTTAGGCTGGATAGAATGGGGCATGTCCTGGTGTCCTGTCCTACTCCTTCTAATCCTTGTTTTTATGTTTGGGCACCAGGAGTTGAGAGCTTGCTTTCTCTGGTGCTGGTAGATGAGTTTTGCAGCACTGATACTTTCAGGTTGTGTCTCCTCTTAGGCTTGTGCTCCTGAAGGGCTGTAGCCAAGCTGGCTATTGAGGCCCAAACAAATTTCCACAGCCTGAAGCTAGGGTTTCTACAGCACTGGAAAGAAAGAATAGGGAAGAAGTTTTAGGGGTGGGTTTGATGCAAGTCTTTGTTGTATCCTTGGGGTCTGCTATGGAAACCTTGCTGCTATGTGAGAGGTTGGGTAGGAGTGCTCAGTGAGCTCAGGGTTAGTAAGCATCAGTTTCTGGGTATTTTTTTTTTACCTTATTTTGGATTATGAGTATCCTAGACCATGGAAACATTTGAAGTTACTTTGTCTTTGGTACATAATTTGTGTTTTGAAGATGTTTGAGAGGTCGTAGTGATCAGAGGAATGTCTAGTCCACCATCTTGATGCTCATGTTACTCATAATCACCATCTTTTAAATTGGAATATTGAATTTTAACTTTTTATTAAGTCTTTATTTGAAAAGTAAGAAAATATAATTAAAATATTTTTAAAATAAATCTGTTTGGGTTAGATCTTTTAAAATTTTAATAAAACATTATTTTTTAAAAAAATTAAATGGGCACTGTATCAAAATAAAGTTATACTCCACATTACCAAATTGAAACATTATTTGTAAAAATATGCTACATTTTAAAGAGAAATATTTCAGGAAAGTTGCCACTATGTATATTGAAATATGTTTTCCAGTCATTTTTCAGTCATATTTGACTCTTTATGACCTCATTTGGCGTTAGTTTTCTTGGCAAAGACATCGGAATGGTTTGTCATTTCTTTCAGCTCATTTTACAGATGAGGAAACTCTGTCTGAAGTCAGCTTTGAATTCAGGAAGATGAGTCTTTGTGACGCCAGGCACTGTACTCTATACATGCCACCTAGAAGTCCTCATTTAAACTTGGCTATACAATTATGGTGTCTAAATACAGAAGGGAACATAGAATTAGAAATACTCAGAGATTTTTGGTTCACTATGCAAATTCATAAGTCATTTAGAATTGTATGTGCACTGAAAGTGAAAATCCAAATAAATACATACATACACAAAGACACACATACATATCTTAACATGTAATTAATTGTACTTTGATTGAATACAGAATTTGGATATTATTCAAAATGATACAATGTTTCACATCATCATTTTCTTTGAAATACACTGATTTTTTCATTATATATCAAAACGCCCTTGGCATGTAATGATGTTACCGAGAAATACAAAAAACATGTGAAAATTAATTTGGCTCTGAGCACCAACTTGAAGTTCAGATCCCATTTTAGACTGCTAGGCGCCTAGAGATTGGTATTAGCTTCCTCTCTCCCTCCATTCAGCCTTTCCTGAAGCAATTGGTGGTTCAGTGAATAGAGTGCTGGGACGGGAGTCTGGTGGACCTGAATTCAAGAATCCTGCCTCAGACACTTTACTATCTTAGTGATCCTGAATAAGTCATATAACTTCTGTTTGCCTCAGTTTCCTCAACTGTAATCATAACACTTCTCTGGCACATAGTAGGAGCTATATAAATGTTTATTCTCATCCTTTTTATAGTTCTATAATTTCATATTTGTTTCTTTTATAGCCAAGTTTTGCTGAATTTTTGGTATGACTAGCTAATTCTTTCTAAATAACACACCATGCTTTGTCCAATTTTATGACATCATGCACATTTATTCAAATTCTTTTTAAAGGATGGAGATAGTACTTAGGATTCATCAGTTTAAAAATTCTTTCAACAAGCCTAAACATAGAGAATTAGAGAAATTGTAGAGAATTTACTGGGGTCACTGAGAGGTTCAATTATATATTTGATATATATCATCTGTTAAACATATATGATTTGTATATGGTAACAGCTGTACTATGTCAGAGGCAATACCTTACTGCAGGCCATCTTAACTTCTAGTGGTCACCTTCACAAGTCACATATGCAAAATGATGTTATTTGGGCTGAAACTTTGGGATCACTCAGCATTACTCCATTATTTTACAAGTGGTAGGGTGAGATCAAAGAGATTGTGCTATTGGCCCCATCACTCATAGCTAGACAGGAAAAGGACTGAAGTTTCCTGACAGCCATTCTAGGGCTCTTCCTCCTACCTTATAATCCTCCCAAAATTCCAGGGCTATGGCTGACATTCAATACTTAGAAAGTCATTTTGTACAATCCATTCAATGTTTTAAAGTGCAAAATAATTGAGGTAGTGTCTCAGTGGGTAGGATACTGGGCTTGGAATCAGGAAGACCTGGGTTTTAATCTTCCATCAGATACCTATTAGCATGTAGCCCTAGGCAAGTCACTTAACCTTCTTGTGCCTCAGTTTCCTTATTTGTACAATGAGAGTTTTGACCTCCAATGTCTCTTCTAGCTTTAGATCCCTGACACCATGAGAAACTCAAAGCTGGAAAGCAGTGTGTTTGTCTAATTCAACCTTTTGCCTCAAACATATAGATACAAAAACTAGAGAGATGTTTATTATTTCTCTTGTTAAAGACCTCTTTACAACCATCATTGGTATTATACTTCTGAATCAAACTGCTATCATAATCTACATGTTCTTTCTCAGGTTGAAGTATTTTTGTTCTTCCTTCAATCTTCCCATTCTCTGTGGAACTTGAACACTGTCGAGCATTCTCCATTAAAAAAAACAGGTCTTAGAAATAATGATTCCACTGAGAACACTCAGTCTTCTCTCTTGCAGGATAAGTTCCTTTAATCTCATATAGAGTCAATTTCCTTCCCTTTCAGTAATTTGCATTGCTCTAAGCTGCATCCTCTCTAATTTCTCTCCATCTCCTTTCAGATGTAGAAACTGAAATAAGACAATATTTAGGGCTCTCGCTTAAAGGAAAACTACAGTATAGTCCTTTATTATTCTTTTAAATGCATTTTTGAATCTCTCTATGTGAAAAGAGTAGCTGTTACCACTACTGATATCCAGCTTAGAAATAAATGTAGCACTCCATGGAAGAGAAATCCTTCTTAAGAAAAGTTTAATGGAAATGCATTGTAGGAGCCTCTATCTTAATTTAATGGCTAATTTTTTTTCGCCTCTTAACTTTAAGTATGGTCTATAGCTCACTAAGGGTTTCATTTGTAGCAAGGTAGTAATTATGCCCTGAAGAAGTGTTTAAAAATATTAGTCAACTCTATTGGCCTTGTTCCTTACGCCTATGGTATTCTTAACACTGCCCTACATTTTTGAAAACAGTTTTATTGATATTATCCATTTTTTGTTTTCTTTTAAGTTTCTGATTATGAGTTTGTGTCACGTCTTCATCAGGTCATGTTTATATTTCAAGTTGTGTTTTTTTAATAAATTGTTCCCAATTTGTAGGAAGGCAATCATAATGCATTTATCTAACTTGATTTCCTATCAAAAAGATAATTCTCCACATCCTCCACTAGCTATTTTCTTTCCCCGCATATAACCTTTATTACCACTAGCTTCCATTCCCCCATTGTTCTAATAAACTGACCCAAGAAGACCTCACCTACCTCCTTTTCCTGACTTGGATGTTTTTGCCTCATAATATCCCCCATAGTCCTGTGTGTATGCATCTGGGTGCAGTTCCTTGACGGATTTCTCTAGCTTCTTTCTACAAATAGGATAGGATTTCCCTCATCCCCCTTTTTTCTCTTACTTTCCCATTTCCTTTTTCAATTTATCCTTTATAATTTTGAATTCTGGGCAAAATATTGTGCTAATATATGTCGAACTCAAAAAAAACAATATGTGTTTTGCCTTACAGATTCAGTCATTTGTTTCCAAAACAGATTTTGCTCTTCCAGCCAGAACACAACATTGGCCCATAATTCAAGATGCACTCTTTGTCTAGTGTTTACAAGGCATTCATATTCTATTCAAGGTCATCACAGAGAGTTTGTATTGCAGTGTAGACACCTGACAAATTGGGGAAACTTGCTCTGTCCTTTAACTTTCTAAGAAACAGGATTTTTGCATTCTTACTTAAAGATGAAATGTGAGCTTGTAACAAAACATTTAAATTATACCATTGTAAAACAATGTCACAATGGGCAAATGGAATGCTTTCCTTTCCCCTCCATTTCCTCCTTGTAAATCCCCTGGCTTGTTTTCCACACGGACATCATTTCAGACCGGCTCCAGCTTGTTAGAGGGAAGGTGCTACATAAGTATAGGAATCTTCAGTCCCTAGTCTTTTGCCCTTTCATTAGCCTATAGCCTCTAAAGCCCTTTTTTCCTTTCTGCTTTTGGCTAAGAGAGCAGAAGGATAATTATAGTGTTCAGAAGAGGAATTAAAGAAAGAATTCAGGACCAACTGGGCCATTGAAGTCTACAGTGAGTGGCAGGCTGTGGGAAAATGGTCAAATGGGGGGTCTTCGATGGCCTTATTTGCCTCCTAGTGACAGTGCTTTCTAGATTAAAAGCTGTTTTCTTTTATCGAAATCGAAGCATGCCAAACATTGAACCCGCTTTGTAAGACATTCATCAAGAGAGAAAATGTTTCACCGCAATGACATGACCTGACATTTTCAAGCAGATAATAAATGACATCTTGTCAATGGCACCAATTTATTATTCCCTCTCTTGTATCATGGTGCCACAGCGGGATACACATTCCTTTTAATCATGAGACTGTGTTAAACAAATTTTTTTTCTACTAGCAGACACTGTAAAATGCCCCTAGTTGTTTTCCATTTCCCTGACCCTTCTGCCGTCTGTCCCCACTGTAACATATAAAGACAAAGACCATGTTAAATTTTTCATCATTTTATTCAATTTCTGATCCAATTATGGGAGGCATTCCATCACTTGTGTGGGTGTATGTACTATAATGTCAGCTGCTGCCCATTAATCAGGTTCTTTTTATCCAGCTGACACTGGTGCTAAATCACATTACTCCAAAAAATGGGACCAAAGTAGATGCAAATGAACGAGGAAAGGGTTCCCTCTTATAACATTGTAATGGGAAATGATTAGTGTGGGTGGTGTTCTGGTCAAGGCCAAGATCTCTAGTGCAGTTGTGTGTAATTCATGTCCTCCTCTGATCACCTCCTAAAAAGGATTCTCTTACTGCATTCACTTTAATATTCCTCTGCCAGTCATCACAAAATCGCCTTCTCTAAATACTGCCTGAAGCAATGGTTTTCTCTTTAAACTATGGTCACTAATGGGCCAATAAGCTTAGGGGAAAAAATAAAAAAGCCTAGTATGACATTTTAGTTTGGGGACTCTGTCTCTCTCTGTCTCTCTGTCTGTCTCTCTCTCTCTCTCTCTCTCTCTCTCTCTCTCTCTCTCTCTCTCTCTGTCTTTCTCTGTCTGTCTGTCTCTCTGTCTCTTTTTTTTTTTTTAACCACTGGAACCCAGGATCAGTATACAGAATGCTGATTACTTCTGAAATGGATTATGCATACTGGGAAAGTGGGGATCATTAATGATTTCTATCACAGAGAATTTTAAATGCAACCCATCATTAATGCTTTAATACTGTTTATTTAAGATTGAAGTGTTCTTTGGTACACCATCATGAATATCTTAGGCCTATAGGCTTATAGATTTAGAGCTAAAAGTGATTTTAGAGGTCATCTAATCCCCCTATTTCATTTAACAGATGAGGAACCTGAGACTTGTAAGTCAAGTGACTTGCAGTGATTCACCCAATATCATACAGGTAATAAGAGGCAGAATTGTCATTTGAACCTGGCTCTCCCGGCCAATCTATCTTCCTTCCACTACAACATGCTGCCTGCCAAATTGCTTATGATTTCATGCTCTGTTTATGAATACTATGTTAAAAATAAATTTCTTTTCATATGTGGATAGAAAAAAAGTTGACAGGGAAGAAGAGGTACGTGCTGCCTTCCATGGTTGGGGGATGGGTGTTATTTTGCTATGATTTTTGAAATGCTGCAAGAGGTTGCTCGTTCTACTTGGGCAGGAAATAATAAAGTCAGAAGTTCTTATAAGTAAATGTCATCCTCTGCTGTAGGAAAGAAAAAATGCCATCCACATGAACTGAACCATAAAATATCAGTTGCCAAAAAGTAATCCTATATACCTACTGTCATGATAAATTCCTCCACTAAGCCAGCTAAATATCTAGGCTACCAAGCCATGAGGAACTTTTTTGAAGGATGAGGGGATATTCCTGCATCCATCTCTACCAAGAAATATATGTGTAATATAAATGACCCCCAGGTCATCAGGCAAGTACGTCCAGTTGACCTCTGGAGCTGTAAGATGCTTTACTAAATTGGTTGGAATTCTGGTGTATTTTGTTCAGGGTATGTGGGATGGTCTGATATCATTCCCTTTTGCATTCCCAAAACAGGAATCTTTATCTGGTGAATTTTTTCCTTTATATGTTGCAACAATTAGCAAAATGGCTTAGTATTGTAGGATTGTGAACTTGAAATTCGAAATCAGCACAGTACTTTGAACAAAAGGAGGGCCAGGTTAGAACAATGTTGCCTTTTCTCTTCCCCGCCAACAAAGAGAGGAATCAATCAATCAATCAATCAGCAAGAATTTAGTAAGTGCCTACTATATGTCAGGCATGATGCTTTCTACCGCTTGTAGATTTTCATATGTAAAATCCTTCTGACTGCTATTAAATGATCTTTGAAATCGATTTTAAAAATCAAAGCACCTGTGGCTTCCATAAACTCCAATGTCTTTTTGTAACAGGGGCATTCCTGTTACCTCTGAAATACTACTACACGTATTCATAAGCCTAGTTTTGAAGAACTAGCTCTATTGAAGGTAGTGGATTCTAGCTAAGGATGCTGGGATTTGTAGTTTTGCTTATGCAGGGAGACTGGGTAACAATTAGAATGCTTAACTAATGGACAGTTAAGTGGAAAATTGTCAAATCTTTTTGAAAGAAATACAGAAGATGAAGAAATAGATGAAATGAAGCACAGAGAGATAAGCAGCAGGCAGGGGTGGGTAATGTGTCCCTGCAGAAGTTGTGTGATGCAGATATTGAGACTGTGGAATGAGCACAGCATGTTTGTCTCAGAGCCAGCCTAGATATTTTGAAATTAAGAATTCAAACTTTGCCTTTTGAATGTCTGATGCTTTAAGAAATAAAGCTTCTCAAAGCCCTCTACTCCAGCACTGAAATGAAATGCAAACTTAGAAAGAGGTGCAGTCCTATGATTCCAACCCATGGAAGGCTAGAGGCTCTTTAATGTTCAAACGCAGCATTTCATTGCTGAGATAGAAAAAACAAACAAACACAAAACAAAACAAAACAAAACAAAAAAACATGAAAAGAACCTGGAGTTTCAGGGACATGAAAATAGCTCTTATCAAAAATAAATAAAAATAATGGACTTAAGTGTAAAAAAAAAAGAAAGAAAAAAGAAAGAAAGCTTCTCAGAAAGGTCTTTCCCTCTTCTGCTGTTCTCCTGTGCTATGTGGTGACATGTGCATGCATTCTTTTCATCTTTTTAAACTGTTGCTTTATCCAGATCCGCCTCTTTATACAAAACATATGATGGAACATGAATATTGCATTGTCTATACAGGTATCCTACAAGTTTCATTTAATTTTAAGTTTTAATAGTTTAAAACTATACTAAAATTTTTGGGACACAATGTATATTTCTTGCATGCAGGGGAAGTTTGGGAAGTCAGCAGTTAACCAAAACACACATACCACATCTATACACATACACACCACATACACACACACATACACAATTGTATTCAAGATTGAAGGGATGGCAGATATCACTTTTGTATTGATAGCTGAGATCATAATATTGCTTGGAAGGGTTAAAAGATGATATAGTTGTAGTATCTCTCTTGGTATGATTATCACAACTAAGTTGGTATCCAAGGGAGTGTTCAAGTTTAAAGGCTAACCCTGTAGTTATGTACTTCTAACACTAGAGCTCACAAGCCCCCACCAGGATGCTTCCCTTTAACAATGAGCAAGTAGACTCAATTAGCTAGTAGCAAAGGCATTTTTAAAGATGGCTTAATAAGGGCAGTAGGGAAAATATTCCCACCCATAGACCTGGGATACGTTCCCCACGAATACACACATCCATTGGAAGAGTGTGATCAACATTTAAATATGATGATAATGGGGAACATATTTAACATTCACATATGGCAAAGGTAAATGGCATCCTTGTTCTGGAGAACCTGCAAGTCCTTCTCTTCATAAAGTTCTCACACTGCTTTCCTTGGATGTATGACATCTGCTGGGTTGATTGCCCAACTAGGTTCCCAGGATCCAGAGTTCTGCTTTCTTCTCTGTTTCTAGGGCTCATGCTCCTTTTAAGGAGCTTGCTTCCCTAGGTGAAGGGAGAAACTGTAACTATATGTCTGAAGCATGTCTTTGTTCTCTCCACTGAATTCAGTATCTTTTGTTGGTCGAGTAGCTCTGATGACAAAAAAAAAAGAAGAAATGTCAATGGCTCAGCAAACAGGATGTCCGTACCTCTGATAGGCTTTAAATATACAAGCCGTAAAGAAACAAATTTAAAGAGCTGGATGTAATTTTGGAAGATTTTAGTATGTCTATTCAAGAGGGTAACAAAAGGGGGAAGGGAATTTTCTCTCATTCCTCACTGTTTTCTAATGGTATAATTAGAGAAGAGTTCTCACCTGGTAGATATTTACAATTATTTTACAACTTCATTACCACTTTCTGATGACATTCCAGGTTTTCTGTAACTGCATCAACTTATATGTGAATTTTGTGTGGGTGTCTGTGTGTATGTAGCCATATCCTCTATGTATTACAAGTTTTCTTTTTTTTTTATTACTAACTTGACTAATTTTATAAACTTCATGAAAGGCAGAGTTTAAATTAGATTTAGGGGATGTAATATTTCTTAGACTAAATGAGTTATTCTTGTGCCAAGTGTAGGTGATGAGAACATCACTGGGATACTTTACACTTTAGCATGAGAAAGGAAAGGGGATGAGAGGGTGCCAATTTAGTTCAATGACCGAAAGAGAAAAGTTTGCCCAAAGCCAAGTCCCATGGGAAGAAATAGGCAAAGTCTGGGAGGCATAAGTTCTTCATCTTTTTTTTCCTTTTTTTTAAAATATAAATTTATTTATTTTTAGTTTTCAATATTTACTTCCACAAGATGAGTTCCAAAATTTCACCCCATCTCACCCCTCCCCCCACCCCAAGATGGCAAGCATTCTGAATACCCCTTCCCCTAGTCTACCCTCTCTTTTATCTCTTTTCCCCTCATCTTATCCCCTTCCCCTTCTATTTTCCTGTAGGGCAGGATAGACTTCTGTACCCCACTTCCTGTATTTCTTATTTCCCAGTTGCATGTGAAAACATTTTTTTTGAACATGTGTTTTTAAAACTTTGGGTTCCAAATTTTCTCCCTTCCTCCCTCCCCACCCACCCTCATTGAAAAGGCAAGCAACTCAATATAGGTTATACATGTGCAGTTATGCAAAACCTTTCCATAGTAGACATGTTGTGAAAAACTAACTCTATTTCCTTTAATCCTATCCTGCCCCCCATTTATTCTATTCTTTCTTTTGATCTTGTCCCTCCTCAGAAGTATTTGCTTCTGATTACCCCCTTTCCTAATCTTCCCTCCTCTCTATCATCCCCCTGCTCTCTTGTCTCCTCTCCTCCCTCCCCCCCATTTTCCTGTACGGTAAGACAGATTTCCTGTAGAGTACGACCCAATTGAATGTGTATGTTATTCCCTCCTTAAGCCAAATCCTATGAGAATAAGATTCTCATTCATAAGATTCACTCATTCCCTCTCACCTTCCCCCACTTCTCCTCCACTGTAAGAGCCTTTTTTTTTTTTTTGTGGGATAATTTACCCCATTCTACCTCTCCCTTTCTTCTTCTCCTAGTATAATTCTCTCTCATCCCTTAATTTTATTCTCCAGATATGACCCCTTAATCTTCAATTCACCCTATGCCCTCTATCAATCAATCAATCAATCAATCTATCTATCTATCTATCTATCTATCTATCTATCTATCTATCTATCTACCTATCTATATACATACATATAATTTTTCCCTCTCCAAATACCCCAATACTGACGAAGGTCTCATGAGTTATAAATGTCACCTTTCCATGCAGGAATGTAAACAGTTCAACCTTGATAAGTCTTTCCTGTTTACCTCTTCATGTTCCACTTGAGTCTTGTATTTGAAAGTCAAATTTTCTATTCAGCTCTGGTCTTTTCATCAAGAATGCTTGAAAGTCCTCTATTTCACTGAATGACCATTTTTTCCCCTGAGGGATTATACTCAGTTTTACTGGGTAGGTGATTCTTGGTTGTAATCCTAACTTCTTTGCCCTCTGGAATATTGTATTCCATGCCCTGCAGTCCTTTGATGTAGAAGCTGCTAAATCTTGTGTTATCCTAATTGTGTTTCCACAATACTTGAATTGATTCTTTCTGGCTGCTTGTAATATTTTCTCCTTGACCTGGGAACTCTGGAATTTGGCTACAATATTCCTAGGTGTTTTCCTTTGGGGATCTCTTTCAGGAGGAGATTGGTAGATTCTTTCAATTTCTATTTTGCCCTCTGGTTCTACTATATCAGGGCAGTTTTCCTTGATAATTTCTTGAAAGATGATGTCTAGGACCTTTTTTTGATCATGGCTTTCAGGTAGTCCAATAATTTTTAAATTCTCTCTCCTGGATCTATTTTCCAGGTCAGTGGTTTTTCCAATTAAATATTTCACATTCTCTTCTATTTTTTCATTCTTTTGGATTTGTTTTGCAATGTCTTGATTTCTCATAAAGTCACTAGCTTCCAATTGCTCTATTCTAATTTTTAAGGAAGTATTTTATTCAGTAATCTTTTGGAATTCCTTTCCATTTGGCCAGTTTTGCTGATTAGGGCATTCTTCTCCTCATTGTCTTTTTGGACCTCTATTGCCATTTGGGTTAGGCTATTTTTAAGGTGTTATTTTCTTCAGTATTTTTTTGGGTCTCCTTTAGCAAGCTGTTGACTTGTTTTTCATGATTTTCTTGCACAACTCTCATTTCTCTTCCCAGTTTTTCCTCTACTTCCCTTACTTGCTTCTCAAAATCCTTTTTGAGCTCTTCCAAGGCCTGGGACTGATTCATGTTTTTCTTGGAGGCTTTGGATATAGGAGCTTTGACTTTGTTGTCTTCTGGTTGTATGTTTTGATCTTCTTTGTCACCAAAGTAAGATAATATAATCTGACTCTTTTTGTACTGCTTGCTTATGATCCTGGCCAATTACTTGAGTTTTAAACTCTTTGTTAAGGCAAGAATCTGCTTCCAATGTGGAGAATGTGCTGTCCCAAGCTTCAGAGGTTTGTGCAGCTGTATTCAGAGATACTTGTAGGGACCTGTAAATTTTCAGTTCTTGAAAGGTGGTATGATAAGGGGCGAGGTGTTTACTCCTTTCCTAGCCTGTGCTCTGGCTATTAGTGACCACAAGCACTCTTTCTGTCCTGGAACTGTGGGGAGGGTTTCCTCTCACAGCCACTACAAGCTCCACCAGACTAGCATTCCTCCTCGCCTCACGACCCCTGCCCAGAACTGTGACCCAGATCCAAGCACGAGCAAAGCAAGAGATTCCTGCCTCAGCACTGACAAAGAGATCCCTGCAATCCCCCTCTGATCAGCCACTTGATTCCCCCTCAGTCTGTGGGCCGGAAGCTCAGAATGCAGCCACCACCCAGGGACCTGTGCTCTGCGCTCTGCGCTCTGGAACTGGCTCTGAGACCTAGCTCCTTTCTAACCACAGAAACAGACTTTTCCCACTGACCTTCTAAGTTGTCTTTGGCGTTCATGGGTTGAGAAGTCTGGAAACCACCACAGCTGCCAGTGATTCAGTCCTCCAGGCTCTATGCGGCCTGCACACCCACGCCAAACTGCACTCCTCTACTCACCTGGCACGATATATCTTTCTGATCAATCATCCAGGTTGTTTTGGGCTGGAAATTTCCTTCACTCTGTCTTTGTGTGGGTTCTGCTGCTTTAGAATTTGTTTAGAGCCATTTTTTATAGGTATTTGGAGGGATTTGGGGGAGAGCTCAAGCAAGTCATTACTTTCAATCCACCATCTTAGTTCTTCATCTTTCAAGAAAAGAAGGAAAGTCCTATAGACAAATTTTGTTCTCCACAGTGATAACTACAGGTTACTTATTGATCAAGGAAGTTCAGAATTTCTTTTTTTTGCAATATAGAATTATTTATTTGATTATATAGATTACCTAATTATTCATTTTTTGGACAGAGCAGAAACACACTGGCTATCCTTAATTCATCGCAAAAGATTGATGTATAAAATCGATATACTGATTGATACAATGATACATGAATGATACGTATTAAGTATGAAATTTCAAAGGAAAAAAATCAGTGTAGGCTTATCTTTAGTTTATAAACTGTTGTTTTAGGACAGGCTGAATTCTGTAGTAGAGCTAAGATTACCAAAATGAAACTATCAGAAGAAAATGAATTAAAAATGAGTGAAAACATGAACATGGGGCTTATAGTTGAGTTTCCACAGGAGTATATGATACTATTGTCTTATATTAACTCATGCCAAAAGGTGTCTAGGTGGCAGAGTAGATTGAGCACTGGGTGTGGAGTCAGGAAGACCTAAGTCCAAATCCAACCTCAAGACTCTTTCTAGCTATATGACCCTGGGCAAGCCACTTCACCCTGTTTGCCTCGGAGCTGGAGAAGGAAATGGCAAATGATTTCAGTATCTTGGCCAAGAAAATTCCAAATGATGTCATAAACAGTCAGACACAACTGAAACGATTAAACAACTAAAACTTGTAACAAAGACAAAAGTAAAACAAACAAAAGATCTTTCTCCCCAACTAGTTTGCAATAGAGTTGGTTTTCATATCAAATCAACATGCATTTATTAAATGCTTACTATGTGCCAGTCACTGTACTAAGTGTTGTAAATACATATGCAAGCAAAAAGAACTTATATTTTATTGGGAGAAAGCAAAACATAAAAGGGAAAAACTTGGAGGGGAGTCACATACATAGGAACATGGTAGAGAGAGAAGTCTGGAGAATGAAGAGGCCAAATAGAAATGCAGAAGTAAACATGGCTGACCTGGGAACTTTATTTAAAATGAATGTTTCAGCAGAAACTGACCAATAGGAGCAATGGACCACAGAGGTAGAAAGGAGAAAGCAGCCTAGAGGGTCAGACTAAAGACAGCAGACAATTACAAATTGACTTTCAATTTAATAGTCCTTTATAACTTTAAAAATTACTCAATCAAACCCCACCCTCAAAATTCCAGCAATAATCAATTATAAGCAGGGGTTCCCAAACTTATTTGGCCTACAATTGCTTTTTCAAAAATAAAAAATTACTTAGTGCCACTTCTTGGAAACCTAATTTCTTTAACCCTTTAATGTTTTTTTTTAATTTGCATAATTTCAAAAATATATATTTTTTAAATGATGCATCTTAAATTGAATAATTTATTGTAAATTTGTGGGTTTTTTCCTGCATTGAAATTTTGATGATGCAATATTGTGTCATGTAATCACATAATATTGGATTGTAAACAAGTCATTACACATACATATTCCTTCCTATGCATGTTGAACTTCCCTGTCTACAATTCACAACGTGCTTGCCTGCCAATACTTGCTTGTTAAGAACTGTCAGCAGACTTGACCACTGTTTGGTTATAACTTGCATTTTGTCTGTTTGTTTGGAAAATGTAATCACCATGACTTTAACTCTGTTACACAATAGATGAAACATGTATGGATGGATTTTCAAAATTTTCTTCTCTTCTCTTCTTTCCTTATGCTTCCATCACCCCCTTATTTTTATTTTTATTCAATATCCTCTCTAATTGTACTTGAAGCTACTATTACCTCCCAGGATCATTCCAGTGCCCCCTAGAGGGTGGTATTGCCCACTTTGGGAACCTGTATAGGAACTCAATAGGAACAAAATTCTAATAAGAACAAAAATAACATACAAGTAATTCCATGAGTGATCAAAAAAAAAAAAGTAATAAAAGGGCCTCTGTCACAATACTCCCTGTTCTAACATCCCTATAGCTGTTAAAGTCATCCCTATTCTTTAATCATTTTTGGATGATTATTAATTTTAGACCCTTCCTCAAATAAAATCATTCCAAAATCATACTGATTATTATTTCCTGCCTCTTCTGGTTTTCTCTTTCCTTGCCACTGGAATCATCCAAACTTATTTCCTCAAGCCTGGATTATGATAAAGCTTCTAATTTGGACTCCCTGACTGTGACCTTTAACTACCTCCATCCCATTTGAAATAGCATTATCATGTGAATTTCATTATCCTCAATATTTATTAGACCAGTGATCATCAATTTTTTTTGATTGCATACTTCTCTGAGTAAATATTTTAAGCATGTACTACAAGATATGTATGTTTACTTATTTATAACTAATATCAGTGTCCTACTATACTATTGATTTCTATACATTTTAAAGGTTACAGAAAATAGAAATAAGAAGGTTACTTAATATTTTGAACATATTTTATTTATCTTATGTTTATTCTAAATATTTTTAATAGTATCAATTTTACTGAGAACAATGCTATTCAATATGATTCTTTTTTTAAATCTTGTTTAACATTTTGTGGTATAGTGATTCAAATGTCTGCTCTTAAGGTAAGATTTTTTTTTCAATAGTTTATTTTAATGACTGTAATATTAAAAAAAAAGATGCCTTGTCACATACGTAGCGTTAAAGGTGAGATTTTAACCCATGTCCTCTGAGTTCAGAGCCAGTGGTTTTCTTACCATACCAAGTCTTGTAATGCAGATCATTATCCATCTAAACCTGTTCATCTTGTGCTACTTACTGCTTCCCACTGAAAATAAAATGAGAAAAGGGCTTAAATCTTACTGTTTACTGCACTGAAATGTGGAACTCACTTGACAAGGGTTATCTGCTATAGCTATGTAATTAATTGGGACAAGGGTGGAGGGGAAGAGGCTGTGGGAAATTAAAAAGAGGAATTGTGCTAAGAAACTATTGCAGGTACCTTAGTTATAGGTTACAAAAATCCTGCAAAGCCATGGGAAGCTGGGGGATGGAGAGAGGATGACAGTGTTCAAGAGTGTGGAGACAGTATAGGTAAAGTAGATGGTATATTGATGCTATTTTATTACAGACCAGCACATGATTAACTGTTGCAAAGAAGGTAGCATGCGATTTATCTTCCTCCCATTCAAATGGATGGAATGCATTCATGGCCCTACAAGTGGCCATCACACCCTTTGCAGACCTCTGTTCTAGACTATAAGTTCCTTAAAGGCAAGGACTTTGTCCCCCAAGTTTGTATCTTCCCCACTGCCTACCTTATTCTCTGTATATTCAAGAGTGGGAGTGGGGAACCTGCAGGCTTGGGGCCACATCTGGCCCTCTAGGTCCTCAAGTGTGGCTTATAGATTCAATCACTTGAATACTTGCACTTGAGGACCTAGAGGGCCACGTGTGGACTTGAGGCTCCTCACCCCTGCTCTAAACTCTTAGTATTTTGCTGTTGCTATGGCATGTAAGTCTTGGACTATTAATGCTGATCCATTTTGCATCTGCTATAAACAAGATGTCCCTCCCAGAATGAGCTCATCACTTCTAAACTCACTACCATGCTGCTAACTCAAGCCCTAATTCATATTACCTCCCTCTGCCTTCTCTCCCCTCTGATTAAAGGGCAGGAGGGCACAGTGCCCAATTCTTTCCAACGTGTTCCTTCATAGAGGGCAAAAACTGGGTATCAGCTCACGGCATCCACTTTTCCTCAGCTGTCCTGCCTGGCTTCAACCTTGCAGAACAAGACGCTCTTGTGCTTTCTTCCCACTGGTATCCCATCCCACCCTCCCTCCACTCCTTTGGTGTTGTCTTCTCCCATTAGATTGTAAGCTCCTTGAGGGCAGGAATTTTCTTTTTATCAATTATATCCCCAGCACTTAGCACCATGTTTGGCTTATAGTAAGTACTTAGTGAATGTTGATGGAATTGGATTGGATTAGAAGATGTGCTCTAAACTGGGGATACAAAGAGATATGACACATTTTTTCCTGTCCTCAAGGGTCTTACACTCTTGACAGCATCTGCTACCGCCTGTCCTTAGTATTTAAGTTGGCAAGTTGGGTTGGCTGAATGATACAGGACATGTGAGTGGAACAGAGAAAATTGTGGCTTGTAAAAGACAGGAACAATTTCATAGAAGAGGAAAGACAAGTTGAATGTGGAAGAATTTTGAGAGTAAACATTCTGGTCTGAGGAGATACTGGGAGTAAAAGTACAGAGAGAGAAATGATCTGATGTATGTGGTAAGTGGTGATTAGGCTGGAGGGTATAAAGGGTGACCTTTAGGAAAGTAAAAAATTAATGAGGAAAAAATGTTTGGTGACAGATTTGGAGGACCTTGAGGGCTAAACTAAGACATCTAGACTTTATTTAACGGACAGGAAAAAAGTATCTTTCTGGAAGGCAAATCTTAACTTGGATAGTCCATTTCATTTCCCTCTGTTAGTTGTCTCTAAAGTGAGGTCTGTGCGACCCAGAGAATACACAAGATGATCCATTGGCATATGGGAAAAATATTCGAATCTTTATTTAAGGTTTGATCTAAAGAATAAGAGATAAAGTAAGCTTTACTAACATTTAATATACGAATTGTCACTAGAGCCTTCACTAGGTTTGTATATTAGGCCAGACGTGTCCAACACACAACCTGTTGTCCAACACTCCCAAGTGTGCTCTGAACCAGATTAAAATGTAGTTGGAAATTTGTTTAAAAAAATAACATGCCATTTTAAAATTGTTGATATGCAGCCCTCAGGGATCCTTATTATGGATTAGTGGCGTACCTTGTTATTTGTGTTGGACCATCATCTGTCACATACTGTCCACATCCCACAGGCGGGATGGGTGGACCGTCGCTACCCTATTGGTTCGTTCACTTTCACTACATTGTGATGAATTAGAGTTCATGTGTGTCTGATAAAGTGGATTATGTTATCAAATTTTAACTTAATTATATCTCTCAAAAAAGACAAGAAGCTTAAAAAGGTTCTGACAAAGAAATCACAAATTGTAGATAACGCTAATAATGTGAGCACGAGTAGACTGGTAGAGCTGCCACTTTTACAACTACTCGAAGTTTTCCAGTCACGTTTTGAGGTAAAAACAATGATGACTGAATCAGATCTGACAAGAAGCTGCTCCTAAAATTTCAAAATTACTTAGGAGATAGTTTGAGATATGGATTTATGATCATTATCAGTAAATCTGAAATTTGTCCTACTCTTCAATAATTAGTTAATAATAATAAGGCCATGATGATTGTGAGCAAGATATTTAAAAATTAAGCATACAGAAATAGGAAGACAAACTTACACACTTTTTTTCTTGCATGATGAATGAATGAAAAGAAAATAATTAAGTACTTGCTATGTACCAAGTACTCTATTAAGTGTTGGGATACAGATAAGAAAGGAAAGAAATATATATTTAGAGATGGGGGGGGAAAGGGAAAAGAGAGAGATAGACAGAGGGGGGAGGGAAGAATAAGGGGGAGGGAAGGAGGAGGAGGAGAGAGAGAAAGACAGAGACAGGGAGACAGAAAGGGAGGGATGGTGAAGGGATGGAGAGAAACACACGGAAGGAGAGAAAGGGAGGGGGAGAAGGAAAGAAGAGGGAGAGAGAGAAACTTCTCTTAACACGCTTCCACTCAAATCAGAGTTAACTGGAGGTTGTACGTAAGGACCTAGGCCTGCTCAATGTTCAAAGCCCTACTATAGACAATCTAGTAATTACTTAATAATTTTCACTAAACTTATGATAACCTTTTAGAAACACCTTTGGAGATTTCTTAGTGAAGATATATAGGAAGTCACAAATGTTTGTGGAAACACTGGCTTCTCCAGCTGTAATAAAAAATGTGGTCTCAGACCAACACATTCCCTGCTCAGAAGATTCAAAGAAAATGTTGCTGAAGATTTGAAATAACAAGCATTAGGGCAGATTAAGCTTTCTGGAAGTTTCTGAAACAAATGAAAGTTTCTAACATTTCTCAGCTTTTGCTACTTGCTAATGTTTGTTTCCATAATGGAATGTAAAAATAATTCCTTTTGTACGAGACAATAAAGGGGGGGAAAGGTACCACAAGAAATATATTCTCAATAATAATGACTACTTTAAAATAAACCAATGTTTTGTGGAAGAAATGTTTCACTGAAGGAGTGACATCTTTGATTGGAATAAAATAAGGATTCCGATGTAAGTTTACAGAGGGAACACTCTATGATACATTAATTCACTGTATCATTTACAGGTAAACCATTTCTACAAAGGAATCTATTCTAGAAGTGCACAAAATGCCTCAATGTGAGTAATTTTATAACAAGACCCTTAAATAATAGAATCTTTGCTAGGCAATGAAATGAGGATCATGGAAATCTTTTGTATCACCTGGAAGTTCACAGCTTATCTCATGGCAAATATTTAAAAGAGTTGAACTTAGAATTGAGTTACACATTTTTCTTTTAACAAAAAGCTGTGTTCCAAATTTACTGACCTTTTCTTTGATGACAAGTGGCTGCTGGTAGTATGTTACCTAGCATATATTTTGAAATAAGACACACACTCTGTCCCTTAAAGGTAAAGGTGACATTTTAAAAGTGAATGTGAAAGTTACTGCTTTTTGAAAGAAATTTAGACTCTGGAGAGAGAGCATCTTGAAAATGGATAGTTGAAAATGTTTTCATTGTTACGTGATTGTTGCTGAAAATGATTTAAATGGATTATTACCTTTAAAAACCTTTCAAATATACATGCTTTCCTAACAAGTATAAAAATCTTCTAAATGAAAAGTTCCATTGATTTTGGACTTATAGTAGGTGTAGAGGAATGATAAATCATTTTTTTACCACACCCCTTTTGATCAAATTACTGAATATGAGGGGTAGATAACAAAAACAATGAGGTGGTGAGGTCCAAAAGGAAATATTAAGAAGTGTTTCCACTTTGTTACCCCTTTATAAGAAGTTATTCACTTAAATGTGATGAAATTATAACATGGCTAGCCATTGGTTGGCTGAGGCAAAGGAGGAAGAGGTTGAAAAGTAAGACCAACTTTTTAAGAATTTGGTCAAAGCAGGAGACATCTGGGCAATATGTGAGATTCAGTTATAGAAGAAAAAATTAGCTCTTGAGAGAGAATTACTCACTTACCTATGGAAAGTCTCTCTACTTCCCTTTTAGAAGGCTGCTAGATGACACAGTGGATAGAGTACTAGGTCTAAAGTCAGGATCAACTAGAATTCAAATCTAGCCAAGTCTTCCTGAGTTCAAATCTAACCTCAGACACTTACTAGCTGTGTGACTCTGGGCAAATCACTTAATTTTTCTTTGTCTAAGTTTTCTCAATTGTATGTTATTATTGTTCAATTGTTTTTGTCCTACGCAATTCTTTATGACCTCATTTTGGGTTTTCTTAGTAAAGATACTGGAGAGGTTTGCTATTTCCTTCTCCAGCTCATTTTACAGCTGCATAACTGAGGCAAACAGGGTTGAATGACTTGCCCAGGGTCACACAGCTAGTAAGTCTCCTAGGTTAGATTTGAACCCAGGAAGATGAATCTTCCTGACTCCAGGACCAATACTCTATTCACTGTGCCACCTAGCTGCCCTGTCAGTTGTATAATGGGGATAATAATAATGCTTACCTCCCAGAATTTTTGTGAGGATAAAATGAGATGTCATTTGTAAATTCATTTTGCAGTTCATAAATGCTTATTTCCTTCTTCCTATCAGTCATAATATCATGCAGGGGAGCAACTAAAACAATCAATGAAAAAAAATTTGTTGAATGCTTATTATATCAGGCACTATGATAAGCATTGCAGATATACATACCAAAAAACCCCAAAAGAAACAAAAACAAAAAAAAAAAACACAAGACAGTCCCTTTTCCTGAAGAGTTTGCATCCTAATAGGGGAAGATACTATCTCTAGGAGAGTGGTGGCTAGGGACCCTAGGCATGAACTTTAATATTGGAGTTGGAGGTATAGCCTGGAGCTCAGGGAGAAGGTATAAAGGTAACCAGGAACCAGGAAAGCAGCCCAACACGTTCAGGGTAGCGATATGCCTAGAAGAGAAGGGTGCAGCATGAAGATTCCACAAGCAAAGAAAGAACACTGGGGTCTTACAGTCATGGAAGTGAGTCTGCCTGGCCATGTGTGCTCCCTAAGTATGTGCATCTCTGCTAGTCCACTAGGTGTATACATGATCACTCCTTCCAATGATGCTTCGTATTTGTGGGAGAATGTGCTCCAAGTTTGTGCGAGAAATGTTTTGTAGCTGACGTTCTTATGATACCATCTCAGTAAAGGTTTTTACTTTGAGCTAATGGTGTCCTCTAGGTCACTACTGAGCCGACTCTGTAGTGAGCTCACTCACTGTAGCTGACTATTGGAGGTAAATGCACAGGTGAGGGCTTGTGAGAGACAGTTTTAGGAGTGTGGACCCACAAAGGACTTCAAAGATGGGTTAGCTAGCCCCCTAGAGATCTAGTCTATATGCACAAGTTGCAGGGTAACTCATACGTGGTGAATTAATCCATTTGCTTATATATACATATATAATATATGATATGTGCAGTATCTGTTGATTATTTTTTTGCAAAAATGTTTGATTTTTCTTTGTATTTGAAAGAAATATTATAATGAAAGGATTACTGCATTAGCAGGAGAAGTGAAATGTTTGAAAATGAATGTGATATGGGGCAGCTAGGTAGCACTGTGGATAGAGCACCGGCCCTGGATTCAGGAGGACTTGAGTTCAAATCCAGCCTCAGACACGTAACACTTACGAGCTATGTGACCCTGAACAACTCACTTAACCCCACTGCTTAGCCAGAAACAAAACAAACAAACAAACGAAAAGAGAAAATTAATGTGATGTGAAAATAAAGGGCACTAACAATAAAAACAAAATTAAAAAGACCCTTCCACCTTTGATTTTTAGGGTATTTTTAATGTATACCTCAAAATATATGCAATCTATTCCAATGCATCCATATTATCACCCAGAAAGTATGTGACAGTGAGAACATCACTATAACACTATGGAGATGTCTACATAGGCCACAGTGGCATATTTGAGAGCCTCACATCTCTCCGCAGTACATTATATTAGTATGTATATTAATATATTAGAGTTTTAGACATTTCTACCCTTTTTCTGGGATTGCCTTACTCATTCCACCTTGTTTTCACAGATCAGAGTTCCCCAGAACTAGAACACACCAACACACAGCTACAATGAAACTCTTAGAGTTTCTAGGGGTTTCCTCAGTATAGGGGAAATAGGCTTCTTCTACTCATCATTCCAGCTCTTGAGCCCCAATCAATGTTTTTTTTTTTAACTTATATAATCAGCACTCATAAAGTAATGTATCCACACAGCATGTGATATTTATACAACCAGCCATTAACAATAAATCAACTTTTGGATCTTCAACTTGACAATAAAGTAAAAGAAAAAATGTTATTGTTATAATACAGTAAAGCAAATACATAAATAATAAAATATATCACAATATACATATAAACCTGTATCATACTCTTCTATCAATGCGCTCCACAGAAATGGTGAAGAATGAACACACATTTATGGGAATCTGGGAGGAAAAACAAAAGAAAAGCAAAACCAAAAAAACACACGATGGAGAAAAACTCATTCTTAGGGAAATGCGACTCAGATTTCAGGCTTCAGTGTTATTGGTTCATTCAGGAATGCCTACATCACACAAAAGGGCTTCTCAACTCACTGCTGGATTATTGATCCTCACAACTCTTCAACAAAGGAAACATCTTCCTTTCCTTTTCTTTCCACTAGCATAGCCTTTACAAGATCTTTTAATTAATATCCCCCTTGAAAGGACATTTAAAAAGTGTCAGCAATTAATTTGAATAATAATTTAAGTAAGATACCTGCCAAGCTTATTCAGACTAACTATCTTGGGGGACACAGACCAGACTGGTCAATTATTCACTCAATCAGAAGCTCTGCTGTCCAATCAGAATCCCATAGCAATATAGTTTAGTTTCATTCTTCAGGGTACCATCACCACAAAACTCTCTCTGCTTTTACTTCTCAAACCAGAGGTGGCAGCAGAGAGCAACCAGCACTTAAGGACAAGCTTTACTTTTCCTCCAATTCTTGGTTTTGCTGAAGGGGTGTTACCCTCGTTTATAGGTGGGCGGCTAGGTGGCGCAGTGGAGAGAGTACTGGGTCTGGAGTCATATTTATGAGTTCAAATCTAGCCTCAGACATTTACCCTGGACAAGTCACTTAATCCTGTTTGCCTCAGTTTCCTCATTTGTAAAATGAGCTGGAGAAGGAAATGTCAAACCACTCCAGTATTTTTGCCAAGAAAAAGCCAAATTAGAATCATGAAGAATCAGACACAACTGAATTACAACAACATCACCTCTGGAGCTCTTAACCAATCAGGAATTAAACTCAGCTAGCCTTTTCTCAGCTGACTGCTTCTAAGTACATCTCCAATGAGCCACTTTTCAAGCCCAGGTGTATTCCTCTCCTACTGCTGTTTTGCAAGATGTTTCTCTCTCCACTGGCTTCTATGAGTGGTTTACTTTTCACCTAAAAAGTCACAACTCCCCAAATTACCCATATCAAATTGATAGTGCTTTTTAAATCATACGTCAGTCTCCAAATGTTTATATGATTTCTTGTTTTCTTAGTTTTACCATTTTTCAATCATAAAATTTGTATAGGCAAATGAGATGAGACATCCATCATGCTTTAGTTCTGAAATCTTCAACAAAGTGGAGGGTCTCTAGTGTACTTGAAACTGTGATTCTTTCCCATCACATTTTTATGGTTTTTAGTAAATAAAAGATGTTTCTCTGACTTTTTATGATGAACTGTTCCTACCTAAGTGGGACAACTCTACAATGTTAGCAGACATATCGAGGCCTCTAATCTACTACAGATCCTTTCCCCTCCCAACTATGCAAATCATTTCCGCCTCATTCTGTACCTCCTTCGTTTTCACCATGTAGTGAGAAGTTGGTTTCTCCCCTCTGAAGACTTATCAACCTATGGGAAGGCCTTAGCTTCAGTGATAGTTCTGTTCTGTTCCAGGTGAAGGAGATTGAAGCCTCTGACTTTGTGAACCCAAAAGGTCAGGAGGTCTCTCCCACATCCTACCATTCCAGAGTCAGTATCACATCAATGTTGTACTGGGAATAAAGTGTCACCTTTTGGACCCCAAGCCAGTGATAGCTGAGACAAGGATTCATACATCAGAGACGAAGTCTTTGGATGTGAACATCTTTAGGAAGTGAGCTAAATTATCAGACTACTCTCACCAGAAAATAAGATGGTATATGAGGTGGTATTTCACTGAGGTGATGATGGAAACATTTGTATATTTATTCTCAGTATATCTTTAAAATAAATATCCTGAAACAAACAAACCTCTACAAATCCCATCTGAAAGCTATGATTCTCCATCTACATAGTTTAGCAATGTACGTTAAAATAGTTTTTCTCCTAATATTAAGTATCAAAACGTTTATCTCATATGCTTTGATAGTTAGTATAAACCTCTTCCTCCATGCAAAACACTTTTTCTTTTCTTTTCGCCATTAACTGTTCCTTATGAAAAAGGTCTCAAAGGGACATCATACCTAACATTTAAATGGTTGTACATTTTGTCAGAGGCTTTTATTGCATCTATTTATATAATACAATAGCATATATTGTTTCTATGATGTATATGATTAATTATATTAGTAATTTTCCTAATACTGTATCACCCTTATATCCCTGATATAAATTCAACTTGGTTATAATTAAAACCATTTAAAATATGTGTATGTGATTTGCTGTGGTTTTGTTACTAATAATCAGAGCAATGCAAATTAAACAACCCCAAGCTATCCCTTCACATCCATCAAGTTAGCAAAGATGGGAAAATTCGTTGTTGGAGGGGATGAGAGAAAACAGGAACAGTAATTCATTTCTGGTGTAGCTCTGGGTTTGCTCAATTCTTACGGAAAACAATGTGCAATTATATAAGAAAAATTAATAAATTGTTCATGCCTTTTTAGTCAGAGATTTCACTAATGGAAGTATATCCCTAGGAGATGGTTGATAACATGAGACGACCCATATGTACCCAAATGTTCAAGCAATTATTATTTGTGATTAAAAAAATGCTGGAAACACAGTATGTGCTCATCAATTGGGGAATAGCTGAAAGAATTACAGTATTTAGATGCTATGGAAAATTATTTCACTATGAAGAATTCAGAGAATGTGAAATCTTATATAAAATGATACAGAATATGTATATATATATATATATGAGCACATATAAATATTTATTACATATTATATGTATTATAGTTATATATGGACATATATGTACATGTGTGTATACATAGGTATATATGTATATGAATGATGTGTATGTAGATCTCTGTGTATGTATACATACACAAATGCACACACATTTAGCCTTAATAGCTTAAAACTGCTGTAAGACTTTTGGAACATGCTATATAATGATTACAACATTTTGTAGTTCCTACAGCAATAAAATTACAGGTCTGAACTACATATGCAAAGATATACACTGTACACATATGTATACAGACATGTACACATACATACACACGAAAATGAAGATGTGCACATTGTATGTATGTATATATGTATACATGTGTGTATGTGATATAGGTAAAGAGAGATAGAGGTAGATATAGATAAGGCCATAACATGTTATTTCGAAAAACAAGCAGAACAGCCTTAAATGTTTTTTCTACAGCTTTGAGTGTTTTTTATTCTGTTATTGGTAACCATTGAATTAATGATCCCTTTAAATGGAGCATCCATTTCCTAGAGCATCACGAATCTTTTAATATCAACAGAGTCAAAGTTATCCCTATGGTGTGATGCACTGGGGAGTTCATTCTCAGTCTTGCACTTTGGGGGCCCATTCCGCTGTGGTAATAGAGAAGAGCAACATGGGATAGTCACGTCAATAGCCGGCGCTGAAAAAAAACAAAACCAGGGCAGCTAGGGGTCTCAGTGGCTAGACTTCCAGCCCTGGAGTCAGGAGGACCTGAGTTCAAATCCAGCCTCAGACACTTGACACTTACTAACTGTGTGATCTGGGGCAACTTACTTATCCCTGATTGCCTCCCCCCAAAAAGCTAAAAACAAAAACAAAAAACCCCCCACAAAACCCAAAGCCAAATGAACAATGGGGAGCAATCCTAAGGTGGTTGTGTGTGCAGGGTGAGTGCCCTTCACCCCTTGGGCTTGGGATGACAATTTGGCAGTAGAACTCTCTCTTCTTGACTTCTACAAATATGTGTTGCTCTGACTCTGTAATTTGGCCCAGGCCCTATATCCCATTAAGGAGTTCCAAGATGTGTTTTTAGGTAGTGGCAGTCTTTGGGATTGATACCCTTGTGTTTCAGGGGTTTATAATAACAACTGAAATGTACTGGCATCAGAATCTAAGCATATGAAATCTCATATGATTTGATTTCTCACAATATAATTTTAACAAATGAATTATTGGAATTTCATTTAAAATTTCTCTCTTTTTTGGAATTTCATTAAAAATTCTCTTTGTTCCTCCCTCCCCCGTTCCATTTTCAGATGAACTTTGACCTTTTGCCATGCACTGTAATCTTTAATTTGGTTATGCTTTTAATTTTATTTTTGTCAAGATGGCAGTGGAACTGAAGCTGTAAAATCACCTTAATTATAACAATAATTTCTCTCAGACTTTATGTTATTTTTATTAATAGTTAATGTTATAAATGTCATAATAACTGTTGTGATGATATCGGACTTTGTTTGGTGACAGGATTTTTAAAAGGCAATATGAGAGCACTTGTATTCTGAGTAAATACTATGCATTTAAAAAAAAACAGAATACATATTTCTACAAAATCTGTGTATTTTGGCTTTCCATTAGGAGGTTGCTTTTTAAATCATTTATTTAAGAAACTAAGGAAGACTTGCAATATTCGAAATATGCTGAGATAATGTCAAAATACCACCTGTGGCTGGTTCTTAATAGTAGTATGTGTGTTGGTGGTGTAATCAATATAAGGCATTTTCCAAGGCCTTTTGAAAATCTACTCTGTAGTATGCTTTTAAAATCATGTGTGTCTCAATTTATATTCAGCATAAAAGGAATAGGGTGGTTTTGAAGGTACTGAGATGCAATTCTAAAAGCACAGAGAAGTTTGTAATGGCTAGGAGAAAGCTTACTATGAATAAAAGCAGGGCCCAAAGCTTGCATGAATAAGATTCTGATTTCCAAATATCTTTGCCAGTTGTGAAGTTTAATAAAAATAAGTTTCAAATATGTGATATGTATCCATGTCAGAGACATGTACGTATATACATGTACATAAATACGTACATACGCACACACATATAGGTATATGTATAGGTGTGTATGTATGTGTGTGATGAGTTACCTAAATGTACAAACCTAGCTTCTGGATAACATGGAGAATTCCTTATCTCTGGATTCTGGCTCATCTCTGAAAAGAGCAGAGGAAAAGGACGTTATTACACATCTGGAACATTAGCTGGAGAAGGGGAGGGCAAATAGGCCCCAGGAAGCCCATGAGGCCACATACTCTTTTCTCCATCCTCCTAAATGTATATTGAATAGAAAATAACGTATGATAGGTTCAGAATAATTGTTACTACCCGTGTCACTCTTAAGAGGGAAGGCATGGCCCTTAGCTAATGTTTGTCAACTCATCTCGTTAACACCAAATGCTGGTTAAACAAAAGATCGTTACAGATATGGAACAAGAATGAATCCAATGGTCCAAATAAACAGCAAACAGAAATTGAATAAGATACACAGATTAGAATGTACAAGAGAGGATTAACTCTTTAGATAAGAGCAATATGTGATCTTGGCTGTAAAGAAGAAAGAGCCTCATTTCCCTTAAAGAAAAGCGATTTCTCCTAAGTCATTGGGGGCAAGCTGGAAATCAAAGCTATGTTGAGGAGTTGACTGCAGCTTTTCTGTCCAAGTCTTCCCAAAGTCTCTGGAACTACATGTTTCTTTCTAGAACTACATGTTTCCTTCTCTGTAGTGACTCTGGTACTAACTCTGCTCCTTATCTCATCCCAGCATATCAATGTGGAATCATGCCTCCTTCCATGTACCAGCTGCACAATCAATACCCCGGGCTTGTTTGGAAGCCTGGTTACACAAACTTACTAGATTTCTAATCAGAATTTGTTATATTTTTCCTGTTTCTCCCCAAGAGTCGACTCAGGAACCAGAGTTAATAGGCCCTACATAGACTCAGCCCCATCTTGCTGGAAACTCTGCCTATTTAAATCTAGACCACATACTTGTAAGAAAGGAAAATTTAAAATTTAAAGAGAAAATTTAACAACTCTAGATCTAGAAGAAATGAATCTCTTTGGTGTAGATGTTGTCTATCACTATTACCTAACAGTGATCCCATCATCATTAGAAGCTACAATTGTTTACATAGAAACCTTGTCCCTATAAAGGAATTGAGTTCTTCTCTAGGGTCTGGAAGAATAGAGTCTGCCTATATGTATTCCCCAAATCAGGCAACAATAATAGCAATGAAACTCCTTGGTTTCTGCATGAGTGTGTCTACATTGAAATTCCAAATTCGATCTTGGTAAGAGGGAGGGTGAATTCTGCAAGCCCCTCAAATCCCCGGGTATATAGGATATGTCACTCTGTTTTTCTTTACCCTGATTCTTCTTCTTTCACCTTTTTGTTTTCCTGTGTTCATTTTAGAAACTCTTGCCACTACATGCTTAGCCATTCAGAGCATGGAGTGATAGGAGTTTCTGGGATGAGCTCAACTCCTCCATGGTGACAAGGTCTCTTTGTAGATCAATAGCAGCTTCTGATGATAAGGAAGAACACTGCCCTGTAGACAAGTTCTGTAGCAAACTGATCTATTTCTTTGAGATTGAGAGTTGTTTTATTTTCTTTCGAATCTAAATGGTTTTTTTTCCCTTTCTTACAAATAAATATGTGTTCTAAGGAATATTAACAGCTGAATCTTAATAGGAGAAGTTTTCAGTGAAATGTGACTGAGCCAAAGTAGTAGATGTTGGTATCTCTGAAGTGCCTTTGGAAATATTCACAGCAGTTGATTAAGTAGATTAGCTAGAAGGCCACCAAGGAGTTCAAAGACATTTAGACCCCTATCAGTCTTGGTTTCCATTTTCTTAATTGGCAAACATTTTCTACCTAAAATGGCAAGTCTATCTAATGTTAAACACAAATTTGTTAGATATGGAGATTTTCCAACATTCTAATGGATCTGTGATCATTATGCTCACTGATGTGGTTATTTCTTACCAACTGTGCATATTGAAATACATTGATTCCTGTCCAACCTCATGTCTTCCCATAAGTCTGTTACTATAGATCAACATGAAAGGCTGAGAGCCTTCACCAAGTTCTCATGAAATGGTAAGGATAGCGATTTAGCATAGGTACTACCAAACATCATGGGACCTAGATAGCACAGTAGATAGAGTCCTGGACCTAGAGTCAGGAAGACCTGAATTCAAATTTGACCTCAGACACATACCAGCTGTGTGGCCCTGGGAAAGTCACTTAATCTCTTTCTGCCTTAGTTTCCTCAACTAAAATGGGGATCATAATAGTATCTACCCTTGGGGTGGTTGTGAGTATAGAAGGACACAGTATTTTTAAAGTGTTTTCCAAACCTTGTAATGCTATTAAATGCCACCATCACCATCAGCATAATTATTATTATCATAATAGTATTAGTCCACCTTTTAAAAATGCATACTTGTGTTTAATGACACCCTTTCTATCACTTCTTCATAATCCTCCGTTTTAAGCACCTTATCCAATTAGTCAGCATCTATCTTTCCATAACCCTTTGAGTGATTATCAGTTTCATTTCTTTAGAGAATGTAAAGTTTCACAACCTGCAACATAAAACCTCATTGGAAGGATTTTGGTATTAAAACATGAGTCTTTCTTTCAAGGAGAAGTGTGGGGTGGTAGTGGTGGGTTCATTAAAATAATCTTGCAATTTCCCAAAGGCAATCCAGCCCACTTTCCTTTTCCAGTTCAGTTCCGTGCCTAACTCACTGCTTGTTCACCATGCCTTTCCACAGTAAATATACTGATAACACAGAACACACATCTTCCTGTTTTATAATTCCTTTGACATTACTGCAAAGTGAACAAGGTTATCTCTGTTGCTCTCTCTCTCAGGCAGTTTTGTGTAATTGGGGCACATATATGAGTGACACCTTGTTGGATGAGACCCTTTAATTGATCATTTTCCACTCCTAAATCAAACGCTTTTAAAAATTAGAAAGTCAATAAATAATAAGCACAGAGAGATCTTGAATTCTCTACATCTTTCAGTCAATCGTGTGACAGTAAAGATCAGATCTAATGGGACATATCTTTTGTGGGAACCCACTTATTCCCTACCAATACCCTCTTCAAGGATATATAAATTATTCTTATAAAAGTTTATGTATAAATTTTAAGGTGAGGAACTCAGATTCTCATTCACCCTTAGAGAACAATAGATAGGCACCCATGCAGCTAACTCCCATGCTAGCAGAATCGCTATCCTAAATGCCTGCCAATGATTGGAAGTAAGGGAGGTAAGGTTAGGGGGGAAATTGTCATCCTTTCCTAGGATTTTCATAGAAATACATCATATTCAATGTTTTCTGTTCCCCAGAGAAATAAATGAGGTTTTTTTTTTGTTAATAAGTCCCATACTAGGCAAAACTGGGTAAGTTTTTTTTTCTTGGACATCTGCTACATGTCCACCACTCTATAAACCTAAAATTCAATTATACACACACACACACACACACACACACACACACACACACACACTGCCTCATTCCTCTTGATCTCTGCATCTTTGAAACTGCCAGTCTCCCTCTTTTCCTTGATATTCTCATCTCTCTAGATTTCTAGGATACGGTTTTCTCCTGGTTCTCCTCTTACATCTCTGACCATTTCTCAGTCTTTGTTGAATCTTCATCTGGGAAACACATGTCCGCTGTGGGTATCCTAAAGGTCTTTGTCCTTCATCCTCTTTTCTCCTCCTTCTGTACTATTTCATTTGTGATCTCATCAGCTCCAGTGGAGCCAATGAGCTGAAGATTATTAATCACTAATTATTAAATCTCTAATAATCTCTCTCATCAATAATCTCTTTGCTAACCTCCACTCTACCATCTTTTAGACATTTTCAACTCAATATGTCTGAAAAATCAAGATGTTATCTTTCCCCAAATTCCCTTTCTCCCCTCCGAACTTCTCTATTACAGTAGAGGGCACCATCATCCTCTCATGCTTGCAAAACTAGTTGTCACCCTTAACTGTTCAATTCTTGCATATGTACTCTTCTCTTCTCTTCTCTTCTCTTCTCTTCTCTTCTCTTCTCTTCTCTTCTCTTCTCTTCTCTTCTCTTCTCTTCTCTTCTCTTCTCTTCTCTTCTCTTCTCTTCTCTTCTCTTCTCTTCTCTTCTCTTCTCTTCTCTTCTCTTCTCTTCTCTCTGCCACTACAGTGGTGCAGGCTCTCAGCACCTCACACTTGGACTATTGCAGTGGCTCCACTGGTTGGTCTGCCTGCCACAAGTCTATTCTCACTCCAGTTCATTCAAAGTGCCCTTCCTAAAGTGAAGACATGACAACTTAACCCCTTACCCCCAATAAATGCCAGTGGCTTCCTATTACCTCTGGATAAAATATAAAAATCTCTTTATAGCATTCTAAGCCCTTTGTAACTATTGTTTCCAACTCTTCATCTTCTTCCACCCTCTACCCCACAGTATGCTCTTGGTTCCAGTTACACTAGCCTCCTTGCCTTTCTTCACACAAGACACTCCATCTCCCAACTCTGAACACTTTCCCTGCCCATCTCCCATATCCAAAATACTTTTCTTCCTCATCTTCACCACCTAATTTTCCCAGCTTTGTCTAAGTCTCAGCTAAAATCCCATCTTTTACAGGAAGACTTTCCTGATCCTCCTTAATTCTAGTGCCTGTTGATTATATCTTACTGATCCTGCATATAGCTTGTTTATACATAATTGTTTCCATTCAATTGTAAGCTCCTTGAGGGCAGAGACCATCTATTGACTTTCCTTATATCTCCAGAGATTAGCACAGTACATGGCACATAGTGTGTAATAAATGTTTACATATACACATACCCTCACCAGCACCCTGAATTTCTTTGTTGTTTACACCTCCTGGCTGTTACTATAACTCTCCTTCACCCAGGCCAGGCAGAGCCCCATGTTAGGATAGCATCATGTTCCATTTAAATTTTCCTGCCCAGTGTCCCATTTTTTCAGGGTCATACTTCTCATTTGGTGATACTGGATGATAAGGGGCTACAACTGTCCAAGTAATTTTGATTAATTAGCATAATTTGAATTCCAGCTCTGTCACTATTTATGTGACAATGAAAGGAATCCTAAGAAATGACTATACTTATGGGAATTGTAGACATTATAATTAGCTGTGGGGAAGATGTTTGTGGGCAGAAGGATTTCTTAATGCTGAAAAGGCTGCCCACAGGTTTTACTCTCTATGTTCTACTCATTGGGCTTGCTCTAAATGACAGAATCTGGTCATATGATGGGGCAGGTTGGACTAAAAGTTGAAGAATAAATCACAGTTGATACTTAGAGCTGGTAGAAAGAGGCCTTAGAGATCATCTGGTCCAACTTCCTCCTTCTACAAAGAAAGACAATGAAGATTGAAAATGTGAAGTGTTTTGGAAAAATCAACAGCTAATGTGAGAATAAACCCTTGAGCTTGGATCTTCTGGCTCCAAATTCAGTGTCCAAAGCCTCTTGGTCTGGCCAATCCTTTCGAATTTGGAGCACTTGTTACTGCGCTCATCAGGAAGAACAGGCTTATTAATTTAGTCACGGGGCATGTTGACTTTACATGAAACTGGGCTCATTTCTTTGAATTTGGGTGGACCTAAATCTGGGGCACGGCAAAATGAATGCTGCCTTGCGTCATCTCATTTCATCTTTTGCTTCCATGTGAACTGATGCAATTCATGTCTTTTTAAAGAAAAGAATGTTCTATATTTAAACACATAGAAGATTTTCACAATGCAATTTATCACCTGAACATCTTTCTGTCACGGTACAGTCTCCAATTATGTCCTTTGCATAATGCAAAAACCAAACCATCACAAAATACACAGCATTTTAAATTTACAGTTCACATGGATTTCAATCATTTTTGGCATTTAGTATTCCAGATATTTCAGATTTATTTGGCTCACTGTAAATGAAAGCACACAACAGACTCAACCTGATTTGTGTGCATTTCAAGATCACTTAAAGTTAAAATGTAGAAAATATATATATACATATATAAGCAAAAATGTATTATTAGGGTCCCAGGCTTTGAATCCACACTTTGACTGGGATCATTTACTAAAGAAACCCAAAGAGCAGTGATATTCTATACTGTTCAGTTTCTCTGAATTTGTATTTTCCTTTTAAGTTGGTTGTCACTTCCCCTTGGGCAGCTAGGTGGCACAGTAGAGAGAGCACAGGGCTTAGAATCAGGAGGACTCATCTTCATGTGTTCAAATCTGGCCTCAGACACTTACTAGCAGTGTGACCCTGGGCAAGTCACTTAAATCTGTTTGCTTCAGTTCCTCTTCTGTAAAATGAGCGACAAAAGTCAATGGCAAACCACTCCTGTGTCTTTTGCACAAAAACCCCAAATAGGGTCATAAAGAGTCAGATAAGACTGAACCACAGCAGCAATACCCCTTAGATAAGTCCGTTCCTGGTGATGCTATTATATCATCATTATGTCTGCCACAAACATATAAATATCTTCTGGATATATGGAACTCCACTGAGTTCTTGCGGATTTAAGTTCAAGGAACATGTGTCTACTTAGAATAATGCAAGGGAAAATGGTCTCCATTCACTTTGCCTCTTCCTGTACTGGATTGTTGTTAGATCATTCTAAATGTAATACCTATCCTTTTTGGTTTTCCATGACTCTCTGGGCTCCTGTCATATGTACCTTATGAGGAAAATTGATTAAAAACGTTAGAATTTTATTGTTTCCTGTTTGCAATTCCAAATTTTTTTTTAATAGTTCACATAGAGGATTTACGGTAAAATATGGAAAAGAATAAGCCGGGATGAGAAGGCTATGGGAGTAGGGAGCGGTAATCTCCAGTTTAGAAACTGATAAGGCATAAATTATTAAAATTGTTTTTCTCCCTCTTCAGCCTTCCCACTCAGAAGGGAGTGACCAGGCTTCAGCTGTCTGTTGGGTAGTGAGAGAACAAGTGTGCCTCAGGAGATGGATAAAAGGGTCAGGTGTCATGGGGATTTCCTGGTCAGAAAGGTGCAGGTGGGATTCTGAAGAGAGAACCAGCTTTCCAAGCCAAGGTCTGTCCTTGGGGCCATTCCCCTTTCTCCATGGGTGACGTGTCAGCCATATGAGAGCGAGAGGATTCTGCCAACTATAGGATACTAGTTGGAAAAGCACCAGCCTAAGGACTTGGCAAATAGGTCCCAATGGCCAGAACCAAAACTGTGCAAGAATTAGTGGTTAAATCTAGAGTGTCACTGGATCCATTGGGAAAGTTGGCCTTTATTGGAGAGGCTTGATTGACTCTTGTGTTAGGGGATAGTACTAGCGTGGGGGCACCCGAAGCTGGGCACCTCATATGCATATTAAAATTCCTCTCTGGACTAGCCAGTGGAGCCAAGGCAAATTTAATTGTGTCCTAAAACTCTTGAGTTTGGAGAGTAAAATCTATGGCTAAAAGAGCTGAACCCTCACACTTGCGGGAAAGAGGAAAAGTAGCACATACAATTCCAGCAGCTGGCTGGAACATAACAAACAGGAGGGATTCAGTAGAGAGACGAAAAACATTGAAAAGCTTTTTTTATGCACAAAATGAACACAACTTTGATAAGAAGGGAAAAGATTATCTAGGGTGAAATAATTTTTTTTAATTAAATATCTCTATTAAGGGTTTGATATCCATAATATACAGACATGTGTGTATGTGTGTGTACAAGCCCAAAACTCTTTGTAAAATTTTCAGACTTAATAGTTTGAAACTGGGGGCAGCTAAATGGTGTAGTGTACAGAGTGCTGGGCCTAGAGTGAGGAAGACTCCTCTTTGTGAATTCAAATCTGGCCTCAGACACTTACTAGCTGCCTGACCCTGGGCAAGTCACTTAACCCTGTTTGCCTCAGTTTCCTCATCTGTAAATTGAGATGAAGGAAATGCCAAATGACTCTAGTATCTTTGCCAAGAAAACCCCAAATGGTATCATGAAGGGTTGGACATTTGAGACATGCTGTGAGATATATACATATTGTGAGAGATATACATATGTATGTGTATATGAAGGTACCTTGTTATATACATGCACACATACATATGTATATGCACATGCATACGTACACAAACAATAGATATACACATGTATTCTATGTACACGTGTGTATGTATACACACATGCATATACACATACATGCAACTGTGTATTACATGCCTACACATGCATGTATACAGATACATGCATGCCCACATACACACATATGAAGATATCTTGTCCTGTTTCCTTGCAGAGGTAGGGGGCTTTGGTTGCAGAACATTGTATGTAATGTCAGGCTTTTTTGACATGTTGGCTTGTTTTCCTGAACTTTTGGTTCCCTGATTTTTGTTTTTTGTTAAAAGGGGTACTGTCTGGGAAGCAGGGGGAAATGGATAGATTGAGTAGTGTACTTGATGTAAAAACGTGGGATGTCAATAAAATTAATTATTTAAAAATGTGGTTCCCAGGCAGCTAAGTGGCGCAGTCGATAGAGCACCGGCCCTGGAATCAGGAGGAGCTGAGTTCAGATTCAACCTTGCTTACTCCCCCTCTTCCCCCAATGTGGTTCAGTGGAGATGTCCAGCAGAAGTCAGTAGCAGCAGCAGAGGCAACGCTAAAAGCAGAGAAATCAGATAAGTAGAGGACGTCTGGTCAGCAGAGAAAGCCTCTTGCTTTGGTGGACACACAGCAATAATGTAGGGATGTCACGCAGAGACACGTGTTCTCTGTATGATCTATATACTTGTGCCCCTCGTGTGTATTTCTTAGCCACAGATATTTCCAAGACACATGTCCTCTATGTGTGTCCCTTCATACACGTTTCACAGAAGCAGATGTTCCTTGGCCACGTGTGTCTCCTCTACTGGTATTATGATGGGGCAGATAGGTGGCATGGTGAATAGAATTCTGTGCCTGGAATTGGGAAGACTTGAGTTCAAATCCAGCCTCAGACTTTTGCGGGCTGTGTGGCCCTGGGCAAGTCACTTAACCTTTGTTTGCCTCCATTTTCTCATCACTAAAATGAAGATAATAATAACATCTACCTCTCAGGATGGTTGTAAGGATCAAATGAGATAATCATTGTAAAGCTCTTAGCACACAGTAAGTGCTATGTAAATATTATTATTGTTGTTGTAGCAACTGAGAAAATATGACCCTGTGTGAATGGGGGTGGTGGAAGCAGTATCCTAAATCCCTACATTACATCATTTAGAGCAGTTTTTCCTGAAATTGTCCTTAAGATTTAATTGGATCATCAAAATTTTATATAAAAATAAATGTTAAAAGTTGTCAAAAAAAAAAGAGAAAGAGAAAAAAAATTAAAGAAAAGATTTAATTGGTTCAGGAGCCAAAGGCTTAAACCACTGACATAGCTTCATGTTCATTTGAGTTCAAAAATGGTCAGGATGTGAGGAGTTGGAGCTTCTGCCTCAGGTTTCTAATCAAGCAAGAAAAACACTACTCAACTGAATTAAGGCTACATGTGAACCTCCTTTTGTTAACTGTTTTCTAATCTGAGGTAGCCCACGTAGCTGGTAGTCACACCTGGCCTACAATGGGCAGGGGTAGAGTAGAGTGGATCTTTCTGGTCATTTACTTTGCTAAATTGTTTAACTATATAATGATAAATATAAAACACAAGGTTTTACCTACAGTAAGTACTCAATAATTTTTTTAGTCATGCCCTTGCTCATAATTTTGTGCTATTTAATTGGCACATAAGTTAAACCTATGGAAACATCTCAGTAGGGATTTTGTGAGATATGATTTTAAGTAAATTCAGACCCATAATGTGCCTTGAAACTGGTATTGTGTTCAGGGGGCTCATTTGTGAGGTGGGGAAAGGCAGGTACTATTTTTTATAAGGTCTTGTCTAGGATATCTATTGCTCTGGATTTTCTAGAATTATAGGGTTCCACTGAAAATTTTCTTTTTATATTGCTCCCCTCACCCCAGGCAGCAAGATTTTCTGGTGTGATTTCTACAGGCCAGAGGAGTTGTTTTAAAATGACTATTGTACCATTGTGTATCAAGGTGATGTGGTAATTTTTTTTTATTGCTATTGTAATTGAATGTTGAGCTAAAAAAATTACCATGGCAATCCAGTTATTAGAAAATTATCATGTAATAGTGAGATTGGACCTTTGTCAAGAACCATTAGTTTTGGGGTGGCTTGCTGACTGATTATGTGCATCTTACACAGTGCTGTGAATAATCTGGGGGCCTTGTCAAACTCTAAGGCACATCAAGACAAAGCATAGTCTATATGGTGTTACCTGTCTAAAGTCAATGGTGGCATATTCTTGCACTCCTAAGGAGATAAAATTTGATGAACATATCTCACATCTGGTTGCTAACTTTCATTTTTCCCCCTCTGATGCCTTCACCTGCTTCCTCACCCACTCACATAGTGATAAAATTGTGAGAAAGCTTAAAACAGTTACAAACAGAAAAGGTCATCCTGAAATCAAAGCCAGACATGGAAGATAGCTAGAAGAACAGAATACGCCATTAGTAGCATCAGTTAGGGTTGGAAAACAGGCTATAAGCCTTCCATAGTAAGAGAAAGGGATTCAACAAGTGAAGCTAAATTATATATAATATATATTTCATCTGAGATTGGCTTCCATTTATACTATATGTATCTTGTGTGTACCCAATTATTTGCATTTTGTCTCTTTCCATAATTAGAATGTGATCTCTTTCCAATATAGTACTAGAAATGACAGCCATAGCGATAAGACAAGAAAAAGAAATTGAAGGAATATGTATAGGCAAAGAGGAAACAAAAATATCATTTTTTGCAAATGATACGGCAATTTACTTAGAGAACCCCAACATGTCAAATAAAAAAAAAACTAATGGAAACAATTAATAACTTTAACAAAGTTGGAAGATAAAAATAAACCCACACAAATTATCAACATTTACATAGTTTGTTCTATATCCACAGGTAGAGATAAGAGAAATTTCACTTAAAGTAACTTCAGATCGTATAAAATACTTGGGAATCTGTCTGCCAAGACATTCTCCGGAATGATATAAATACAATTATAAAGTGCTCTTTATGCAAATAAAAACACATTCAAATAATTGGAAAAATATTAATTGCTCATGAATAGGCTAAGACAATATAATAAAAATAATACTTCCTCAATTAATTTACTTATTCAGAGATATATCAATAAAAATACTAAGTATTACCTTACAGAGTTAGAAAAACAAAAACCATATTTATCTGGAGGAACAAAAAGTCAAGGATAACAAGGGAATAAATGGGGAAAAAAAAGTAGGAAAAGAGCAGACTTAAAAGGACAGATCTACTAATATAGATCCTAAAATGATACTACAAAGTCATAATTCTTAAAATGATTTGATATTGAGTAAGAAATAGAGGTTGATCAGTGGAACAGATTGAGTTTATAATATACAGAAGCAAAGAAATACAATAGTTTGATAAACCCAAAGATTCTGGCTATTGGGTCAAGAACTCCTTATGTGACAAAAACTTGTGAAAACTGGAAATCAGTCTGGCAGAAACTAGATAGAAACCGATATTATATATTTTGTCCCAAGACAAGCTCCAAAAGAATATATAATATAGACATAAAAGGTGACATCATAAATTAGAGGAGAATGAAAGAAATTACCTGCCAGATCTATGGCTAGGGGAAGAATTCATAACCAAAATGAGACAGAGAAGTTCACAGGAAGCGAAACAGACAATTTTAATTAAATGAAGTTAAAAAGTTTTTTGTAAAAATTTGTAAAAAATCAAACCTAAATCTAAATCTAAAAATTAAAATAGAAGCAGGAAATCAGCAAAAATCTTTGTGGTAAGTTTCTCTGATAAAAGTTTCTTGACATATAGGGAACTGAGGCACATTTATAAAAAATACATGCCATTCCCCAACTGATAAGTAGTCAAGGATATAAATAGACAGTTTTCAGAGGAAGAAATGGAGCAATCAATAGCCATGAAAGAATTAGAACAGCGAGTGGTAGTGGGAATTGAGAAAACCACACTGACTCCATCTTAGGACTCAGTTCTAGATCTAGCTGAGTTCCCTTTCTATTCATGTATGGGTAAAGTTCAGGGGTGGGGAACCTGCAGCCTCAAGGCCACATGTGGCCTTCTAGGTCCTTGGGTGCAGCCTTTTTGACTGAACAAACTTTTTGCAGAACAAATCCTTTTTTAAGGATTTTTTAAAGATTGTTCCGTGAAGTTTAGATTCAGTCAAAGGGCCACACTTGAGGGCCACATGAGGCCTCAAGGCTGCAGGTTTGCCACCCATGGTTAATCCAATTTCTGTCTTGTGAGAAAACTTTATTCAGTTGTGAGAATTGGGAGAAAACCTTATTTCACTGTTTGAACCTAGTCCTGTATGGCTGGGAAGTTGGCCTACCTGGTGCATAGATATCTTTAACTAAGGACCTAGGTTATGCAGACCAGTCTGATCTGAAAATTAAAGTTTTCTTACAATTACACATCTCAAGCGACCCACATGTCCTATGTGAAAACTGGCTTGTACCAGTCAATCAGTTATTGTCTCTATGTTTCTTTGATTGAATAAAGACACTTGGAGTGGGGGGAATGGGACATTTCTTTTCCTGGTTTCAGGGAATTGCACCTGCTCACTCTCCTCCTTCCAACTTTGAAAGCCCCTAATCCTTCCTCCAATTAGAAATCAGATTACTTAATTTTGTATCCTGATCATTTTCTTTTAGCTAACTGGTCTTATTTGATTAATTATTTTTAATGCATAAAAATCTGCCTCCTCCTGTACTTGGGTTCCATTGTCAAAGCTGAGAAAGGTGACTAGTCCCAATTTTTTATGAATTGGCAAACATTGCTTAATAAATCAATATACTCAAAAGCTCAAACCTTTGTTTCCTCGTCATTTCATCTTTCACCCATCACAGCCATGTGAAAAAAAATATGCTGTAAATCACTAATAATTAGATAAATGCAAATTGAAACAATTCTGACATACCACCTCATATCAATCAGATTGACAAACCTGATAAGAAAGGAAAATGACAAATGTGAAAAGGGCTGTGGGAAAACAAGTATATTAATGGACTGTTGGTGGAGCTGTGGGTCAAACCATTTTGGAAAAAAAAATGCCCCCAAAGCTATTAAACTGTGCACACCCTTTGACTCAGCAATGCTGCTATGAGGTTTATATCTTCGAGAGATAAAAGAAAGAAGAAAAGATCCCATGTGTATAAAAATGTTTATAACAACCCTTTTGTGGTAGCAAAGTATTTGAAACTGAAGGGATTTCTATTAGTTGGGGAATGACTGAACAAGTTATATGAATGTGTTGGAATATTATTGTACTGTTAGAAATAATGAAGGGGTCAGGGTTTGGAGAAAATCTTGGAAGAATTACATGAACTGATGAAAAGTGAAAGGAACAAAACCGAAAGAGCAAACTATACAATAACAAAAATACTATAAAAACAGACGTCTTTGAAAGCTTTAGTCTGCTCAGCAAAATTACTAACCAACTACAGTGCCAGAGGAGCTATGATGAAACATACGACTCACCTCCAGATGGAAAAACCATGGACTCAGAGTGAAAATTGAACCCTCCCTCTACTTGACATGGTTATGTGGGAATTTGTTTTGCTCAAACATACATATTTATAAATGGTTTTGCTCCTGTTGGTTTCTCAAGGAAGATAATTCAGAGCTAAATGTGTTTTTTAAAATCCAATTAAATTTTTTAAAAAGTTACTGTGAGTAGTCTTTGAGGCAAGGATTGGACTTTTGCTTTCTTTATATCCTCAGTGCTTAACATAGTGCCTGACACATAGTAAGTGTAAGTGTTGACTGACTACCTTTGGACTTGGTTTACACATGGAAGTAGTCCAAGTGTTAATGAACAAGGAGTAGATGGTGAATACCATATTGGTTCAAGTTGCTGGTAGATTAAAGAAGCCTCAGAAATAATGGTGTGAAGGGAATTATGATTTTTATGTTAGTCGATATGATATATGTAATTAATATACTAATAATTTAGATTTCTCAAGAGCTGCCTCTCTGGCTCAGGAGTCAGACTTACAATATAGCTATCCTTCACAGTGGATACCTGCCAATGCCTAAATAGAAAGAAGTTCATAAATAGAGATTTGAGAGTTGGAGAAGAGATGTGAGGCCAATAGAGTAGTCAGACTTATATGAACTGATGCTGAGTGAAGTGAGCAGAACCAGAAAAACATTGTACACAGTAACAGCAACATTGTGTGGTGATTAACTATGAATGACAGCTTTTCTCAGCAATACAATGATCAAGAAAATTACAAAGGGCTCATGATGGAAAATGCTGTCCACATCCAGATAAAGAATTGATGGACTTTGAATGCAGATTGAAGCATACTATTTTAACTTTATTTTCTTCATTTTTTTCCTTTTTGGTTTGTTCCTTCTTTCACAACTGTGACGAATATGGAAATATGTTTTATATGATTGCACCTATATAAACTATATCAAATTGCTTACCATTTTAGGAAGAGGGAAGGGGAGTAAGGGAGAAAAATTTGGAACTCAGAATCTTGTAAAATTGAATGCTAAAAATTGTCTTTATATATAATAGAGGAAAAAATGAAATACTATTAAAAATAAAATAAAAAAGAGAGTAGTAGGGTAAGTCAGAGAACAAGACCTCAGTTGGCTCTAGGATGTATCTTTATAGATAGGTGAATGAGGTCATATGAAGGGTCACAGCAGATTACTCAAATTCCACAGCAGAAGTACATGGCAATCCTCCAAGGAAATGGAGTGGTGGGCAGAACCACTCTTCCCGAGGGGTGGAGAGTGAGGGGAGGGAAATGAAGGAGCTTGGGAAGCAGAGGTCAAAGCTACTTATTTTGAGAAAAGTATCAGCAGAGATCAGCCAGAGAGGAAACATTGGATTTTGCTATGACTGCGGGCTGGATTGACACAATATGTTGAGACATCAGTGGAGGCTTGCTTTAGACGAAACTGATGTCCACTAGTCTGATGTCAAGAAAGAGAGATGGAGTCAGGGATCAGGACTTTCCCAGACCTAATCGACCAGCCTTTTGTAGGATGTTGTCTTTTATGTTTTTAATCAGCTTTTTGTAAGTGCCTTGTGACAGGAAATATTTCAGTACTTCAGGTACTACATTGAAGAGTCTTTATAATGGGTACATGGCCAAATTGCAGTATATTCCAAGTAGACATTTAAAAATAAGGACCATTTAGGAAACAAACAGAAGAAAATGAAATTAAAATGGTTCTTCTGCTTTGTTTATGCAACATATTGCTGAGGGATAAAATCTCTATTCCCCTTCCCCCAGATTGATCCCAGGACTCCAAAGGCACTAGTAGCTTATACTCTGTACAGAATTCCTAAAGCATAGGCTCCATCTTCAAGTCAAATCAACTCAAAAAACTCTTATTAAGCCACTACTAGGTCCCAGGTATTCTACTAAGTTCTGGGGACACAAAGAAAGGCACTCTCTCTCTTTCACTCTCTCTCTCTCTCTCTCTCTCTCTCTCTCTCTCTCTCTCTCTCTCTCTCTCTCTCACACACACACACACATACACACACACACACACACACACACACACACACACACACAGAGTTCTTAATCTCAAGGACGTCCCAAGTCTAATGAAAAGTTCACAATCTAATAAGCTCACTGACCCATTTCTGTAAAACAGTAACACAGCACATTGCTTAAGGTTGTAAACCTACCAAATACCAAGAAAGATATAAATACATGGCTAGAATTATACACCAGAAGCTTACTGTCCTTCAAAAACTAACGCATGACAAATCCTCATCTTGCAAATGCAGACTCCAAATTATCCTTATGAACTAAGTAAATAAACTCCCTTGGAAATGAAAAATATCACTGACACAATCTGTTGCCCATAACTGAATGTCTACCTATGGTTTAAATGAAATGAGGGAACTAGAAGATGACCCAAAAAGATTTTTTTTCCCTTCGTTCTGAGAAATTGGTGGAAGAAAAATGATCGTCTCTTACAAATGAATCACTTCGTAATAAATTCCTAATCTGAATGTCTTGATCTAGCCTTTGAGAGGCAGCACATGTAAGAGATAGGACTCTGGAAATAGAGTCAGGAAGACATGGGTTCAAGTCTACCCTGAGGCACTCACTAGCTGTACGAGGCTGGAAAAGTCACAGGACCTTATTATGAGGCTGTTTCCTCATTTGTAGAATGAGGCGGGTGGACTTGGTCTTTAAGCTCCCATTTTATTTCTGAATCTGTGATGGCATGAATCATATGATCTATGATGTCTTACAAGTGGTATAGGTAAGTTAGGTATGGTCACCAGTACGTTAACGCTTTCAGGTATTAATGCTTAACTAAATTTTTTTGGGGGGTGGTAGTAGCGGGGTTTCATAATACAACAGTTTATGAAGTAAGGAGAGTTGAACTCAATAGGATAATCTGAGCAAGATACTAAACTTACAACAGGCTGGGAAATGCCAAAAGAAATACTGTTTCCTGATCTACATACTCTCGGGGATGTTGTGAAGATTAATGTCTCTCTTTCAGGGCAACAAGGTACCATTTAGAGCACTAGAGAAGTCATTTGCTAAATGGTGCCCTAGGGAATTGAAAGAGTTAATGCACCTCCCTGAAGGTGAGCAATTTACCCTCTATTCTATGCTAGGATTGCAAGTAACGTTTGCAAGAAATGTTACAGTTGTTGACTGAAAGAGGCTCTAAGTGCATAGCAATATTATGTATCATTGTATAAATATACATATATCTCTCTATATAAAATTTGGCATTTACACAATTTTGAATAAAGTCTTCCTCATGAACCATATTCATCAATTTAAAATATATAGATGTATAAATGCATGTGTTTATATGAGTGGTGTATATATGTATTTATGCATAAATGTATATGGTATGCCTTGAGGAGTTGATTATATTGCAAAAGGAAGGAAAAAATTTTAGATGGAAAAATGACCACAAATGGGCTGGTAAACATTTGCACATAAAATAATTTTGCCAGTGTAAATGTCAACTCCGATAGGAAATTCACAGACACTTTCCCCCATCAGCTCACACATGCAATGTGTGTGTAATACTATAGGAATACCATTTGAACATTTGCAGATTGTGGCTTTTTGGCTGTCCTGGTTTCTGGCACAACCGAGAAAAATAAGCAATGTTTCTCCTCCCAAATCTCAAGCCATAATAACAAGCTCCCACATGGTCATTCAAAATTCTTTGGCCCTATTGCCCTCTTATTGACACAGAGTTGGAGAATTTCCCACTGTGAGATCATTGAGAAATTGTGAGGTTTGTCTCCCCACTGTGATGTTGCTTACCCCATTCTTTGGACATCATTAACATCCTCCCTCCCTGTGACTTTATTCATCTTTTCCCGTATCACTCCCCTGTGACATCACATGGAAATATTTCCTGTACCTACAGCTCAGTGACATTAGGTAATTTCTCTGTCCTCTTGGGGACTGTTCTACTTTATGTGTATAGAAAAATAAGTGAAAGCTAGCTCCTCTGGATTCTCCTGGTTTGTCTGCGTTGTTCTGTCACCTCTATTTCTTTTAAAAAAAATGTTTATGGAAGCTCCCACTAATTTTCACACATCTCTTGTTCTTTGGGTTTTGCAACGTTAGTGGTGGAAGTTTCCCTTGGATTTATAAAACACTCTGTCCTCTGGAATTTTACAAAGCTGGCATTGTTTCTAGAGGATTCTACAAAGTTAATATTGTTTCCGCAGAATATGCAAATCATCTTTTCACACTCTGGTGCAGCATACAGGAGGTGCTGCACGTAGAAAGTTGAAACTGATTATGTTTTGCGAGGTGGTTGATACCAGACAATTCTCTTAGGGGATTTCATTCTGTTAGTACTCATGTTTGTCTGAACCACTCTTCTGCATCTTCAAATGTGAGCAGGATCTTGATGGCTTGAAGAGGCTGTATTGCTTCATTGGACCTTGAGATTTTGGGCTCTGTAGGAGTTTTGCTTCAATCAGGTAACACATTTTGAAGAACATTTGGGAATGATGATCAAGGTCCTATTCCACATCGAGGGTGCTTCTGGGTGCAGATTACAACTGTGACAGGTGCCACACAGCTTTTGGACATCATCAATTGCCTATCTTTATTTAGCTGTCACTAGAAAACATGGTGAAAGAAAAATTGCCCATTAGATGGCCCCATTATAAGACTTTAATCATTCAGATCTGTCTGTTTGGTGTGTCACAAGACTGTAGCAGAGGCTTGGGAAATGTGCTGCCCTGATCAGAAATTCTTCAACACCTGTTGCAGATGTTTGTATTCTGGAGTTGGTGACTACGTGATTTTGTTGTGCAGTCATGTCTGCCTCTGGCTTTTCTTGGCAAAGTTACTGGAGTGGTTTGCCATTTCTTTCTCCAGTGGATTAAGACAAACAGCCATTCAGTGACTTGTCCAAGGTTGCACTGGTAAGACAGCAGATTTGAACTCAGGTCTTCTTGATTCCAGGCCCTGTGCTCAATCCACTGAGCTATCTAGCTGCCTTGATTACAAGACTAGACAGAGTAAAATCTGTTCTGCTTATGTCCAGAAGTATGATCAAAATATTTATAATCTGGGGCCAATTACAGAATCAGAAACCACTGAGAGATATAATATGTATGGCTTTGAATGTGTGAAATAAACAGGTGCTCACTCCCACATTTTATACATACTCTGCGTATTTACAGTGTTTATCTGACCAGGAGGAGGGATTTAGAAATACTTTTGTCATGGAATAGTGTGAAAATATGTATATGTGTCAAACCTAAAATTTTTAAGTGCATTGAGCGTAATTCAAAATCTTATTATGGGTACCAAATGTGTTGATAGATGCTGCTTGAAAAAATGGGATCAGAGGTCCATCCACAGGGTAGGAAACTGATATATACACACACACACATGTGTATGTATGTATATGTGTGTATACACACACACACACATATATGTGTGTATATATATGTATATATATATATATATACATATATATACACACATATATATATATAGGGGGAGAGAGAGAGAGAGAGAGAGAGAGAGAGAGAGAGAGAGAGAGAGAGAGAGAGAGAGAGAGAAATTAACACCTGGAACATTTCTTTCATTAATTCTTTAAACTTTCTACTGATGAAACTGTACAAGTCTCTTCAGGATGCTTGGGCTTCTGGGAATTGGTGCCATTTTCCCACACTTCTCCATAGTCTAGTATCAGAATTAGGCAGGGTCCTGTTGGGTCAATAGTACCATGACCCTGATCAGCTGACGCCCAGTGAGCAGGCTGAAGTTGTGTGGTAGTATGAGTAAAATGAAGTTAACATCTTCATTCTTCAATGAGTTATGGCATTTCCAGAAAGCAGGATGTTTAGATCCTAATGCAGACCTCTGAGCTGACACAGAAGTGTAGTTTTATCTCCTTGGAATATGACATTTGTTAAAAGATGCCCATTCAAATAATTACGACTTATATAATAACTTTGTTTACTGAGGATGAAGCTGTTGAGAAGTCCTGTGAATAAGATTAGAACAACTACCATAAATCAATATTCACTTTGATACTAGATAATTACAATGCAAATATGGGGGAAAATGATGAGGATGAGGAGGACTTTGGGGTAATATACGATTCAAGAAGAAAAAAATAAGAAAGGTAAAAGGCTTGGAAGCTTCCCAGAAGCCTCAGACCCCTATATCATGAATGCTTTCTTCAAGAAAAGAACTGGTAAATAATGGATATGAAAATCATCAAATAAAATTATAAAGAATGAAATAGTTTACATGCAAACAGACAGGAAAGGACTTGTTCTTGGTTTGGGAGTCATTTCTGCAATAGCTGTCTGCGTAATATCGTGTTGTCAACACTTTGTATATTAGATTTCAATTGTTAAAAATGGGCAGAATGAATAATAGTGAGAAAATGGATGGGGTACAGTTGAAACAGTTTATCCTGAGCTATTGAATCAAGAAATTGGAAGCCAAAGCTAGGAAATGAACAACAGAAATGACATTGACACTGAATATAATAATTTTATCACAAAGTTAGAGTAAATTAGTTGCTGCAACAGGACCAAAAAAGGCCAGAAAGTGTTTTAGTCAGCAGACTCTGTATTTCCTTGCCAAGTGGAGTGAGATCACTGCCAAAGACCATACTGGGTTAGAATATAAGCATTTCTGCAAAACCTTCTGAAGAAGGATGATGGATAATTATGGGCAGTAACATCTCATAAAGTAAAGGGAAACTGCAGGATAAAACCATTTTGCAGAAAGTTTGTGAAGATATCCACATAAGCAAAGTTATCCCAAGGCCATTTTCAAAGATAAAAATTAAAAGACTACAAATGGAAAAAAAAACAACAAAAAAGATATGCAAAAATCATACTCTATTAAGGATAATGGAATGCATCTGGACCCTAATTGCATGGTCCCAGGTGTGCTAATGAGGAGAAATGATACTAAAGAGAACAGCAATGGGAGAAGTTGTGTGATTAAATAAAATGTATATGGAAGAAATCTGTGTTAAAAGCAACACAAGTGTGGGGATGTTGATGCAATGATACACAAGGTATCTCAAGGGGTGGAAGGTAATCAAAGTCATTGAAAAAATCTTGGACCTTATTAATTCCTAAACAAGAGCACTGAGAGAAAAAAGAATAACCAGTGACGTATTTGCTGCTAAAAAATCCTTATGATTCACTTGTACATATCCAGGGCATCTAAAATAAGAGTACTAGTTGGAAATAAGCAAGTTTTTGTAAGTGAGATTCAACAATGGATCAATCATAATTAACTGAAATATATAGAGGAATGATCCCTCTGTTAAGTGTTTGTTGATCATAAAAAATAATAAGGTAAAAATTACTGCATTACTCCCTAGGAAGCCTTTTGGCTTTCCAATCGTAGGGGCTCTCTTTATTAATGAGACCTTAGCATGGACTAAGCTTGGGTCAACAGCATCATGACCCTGATCAGATGATGCCTGATGAATCCACTGAAGTTGTGTGACAGTATGAGTAAGTTAGCTTGCTGTTCGGTCATTTTCAGTCATGTTGGATGCTTTGTGACCTCATTTGGGGTTTTCTTGGAGTGGTTTGCCATTTCCTTATCCAGTTAATTTACAGATGAGGAAACTGAGGCAAGCAGGGTTAAGTGACTTGCCCAGCATCACACAGCTAGTAAGTTTTTGAGTCTAGATTTGAGCTCAAGGAGATGAATCTTCCTGACTCCAGGCCCAGCAGTCTCTCCATTGTGCCTGCTAGCTGTCCCAAATAGCTTAGCCCAGAACTCCAACTTAGTGAGTCATTAGCCTCAGCCTCACTGGTACTCAGATTGCAACAGTATGCCAACATGCCCAGCCAGACATGTTTTCAAAGGGTTGTGCAAGATTATAAAAAGCCTGGATGATTACTTAATTCTTAGAACCAAAAACTAGCTGGTAAAACAATTAGGACTCCTGGGATCTCTGCTGAATTTTGCCATTCTTTGGGTCCTGAATTTCTTGATCACTTACTTATAATAATCAAAGAAGCCATATCTGATACAAAGACATCAGTAGGAATAACTGAGGAACATGACGGCACTCAGTGATGAAAGCATGATCATCATTTTGACTCCCTAACTAAATGCTGATACAAAATACACACTACAATGGTCAGGCTTAAACCATTTTGAAAAAAGGTAAAGTGTTGGACATCAGGGCTTCGGAGACATCTTGCCTTTGTCCCAGGGACCAATGACACAACTCTTTACAGATGATTCTTGAGATGACAGTTTCTTCTAGGAAGTTTTGAATAGGGTCAACCTCTCTTCATTCAAGGCCTACCATGGCTCAAGTATCATGAAACCTTTCTCTATGAAACCTTTCCTGATCCCTCACCCCAACTACTGGTGTCTTTTTTTCTTTATTTTTCATTAATTCTGTATATACTTGTCATTTATATGACATGAGGAATAGAAAAATGGGAACCAGTCCTTGGAGGACCCACATGTAGGTATTCTGTACATGTACAGGTAGGAAATCTAGGGAACTGGTTTCACGCCAAGCAGAAATAAGGGGCTTGTACTATGTGAAGACAAAAAAAAAAATTCTGAGTGACTGTGGAGCTTGAAGCACTGATGATTCAGAGCTGATGTTGAGCTAGAAATGAGTTGGGTATATTCTTTTTACAGCTTTAAATGGGACAGAAATACTTTGATCTAGACCTGAAAGTTGGTAGGGGAAGGGTATCAAGTAGCCCTGTCTCCCACCCCAGTGAGTCTGTGAGCATCTGACTGGTCACTCTGTCTCTTCGTATTTATTCTTTATGGATCATAGGTGAATGAGTATTCCAAAATGTGAGTTTGAAAGCTCCAGAGATTTCATCAGAGATCTCATTGGAACTGAATGGCATTGGCCACTGAAGCAGAAGACAGCTTCAAGGAGCAGGGCTTCTTAAAAAAATATCTAGGTATGGACTCAACAGAGGTAAAGTCCTTCAAAGCCCAGGTGGGCTGCCTAACCATCAGGGATCTTTTAAAGGGAACTTGTTGAGACTTCATTAAAGACAAAAATGTATCCTAGTGCCAGGGAAGCATGCCCTCTGTTTGATTTAACTGATTGATCTTTTAATAAGGAGCACTCTGGTGGGAGTTCAGGACCATCAGTACAAAGAGGAGGAGGAGGAGGAGGAGGAGGAGAGGGAGACAGAAGAAAAGGAAGAGAAGCAGGAGGAGGAGGAGGAAGAGAAGGGGGAAGAGGAGGAGGAGAGGTTTGACATACTCCTGCAAAGGGCCACGTGTTTTCAGTATTGATGCTCTTGAACCCCCAACAATGTGCTCCCCATTAATAATCAATCAATTAGGGACAGCTAGATAACACAGTGGATTGAGCTCTGGCCTTGGAGACAGGAGGACCTGAGTTCAAGTATGACCTCAGACACTTGACACTTGCTAGCTGTGTGACCCTGGGCAAGTCACTTAACCCCAATTGCCTCACCAAAAAGCAAAATAATAATAATAAGGATAATCAATCAATTAATTCAAACAGAGGGTCCATACAAGATCCCAGATGCTTTATCTGTGTAAAATTCCCCAGCTGAAGACTGAATGGTCATTTATTGCCATTCATCAAAGGGAAGTCTTTTTACAGGTAGCAGTTGTGACTTTGGCTGAGGAGGTAACATCGTTCAGGATCATAATGGGTTAGGAGGAAATAGAAGTGACAGAGTTATTGAAGTGATTATATGATTTTCCTTTATAATTTTACTGTTTGTGTAGAGTTGGGTATTATTCAGTTTGAAGTAATTAAAGGGGAGAATAATATGATGGGTCAGTCAATGAAGGCATTTTGACATCAATGACATATAGAGTTTATTTTGGCATATAGTATAACCATTAGACTTTATGTGGTTAGTTAGACATATGCTGTGGGAAAATCATTTTAGTACCTCTATGGAGGATGGATTAGAGACAGGGGATATGAAGTAGGGAGGAAATATAGACAAAGAAGAAAAAGTTCAGCACAAAACCTTGGGGCACACCCACAATTAAATAATTAGCACTGTGCTTGACACATAGTAGATGCTTAATAAATTCTAGCTGATGGATTGGTTGAACTTGTTAATGTTCTATCATGTCAGTGTAAAGTATGGATAATTAGCCCCTCCTTACTCACCACCACCCATGTGGAGTCTCACTGGCTGGTACATCAAAATTTGACCACAGAGTCTTCTCTCACAGTGAGTTGGGAGATTCTTATGAAAGGTTTGACATCCTTTTGAAAGAATTCATAACTCAGCTTTGCTTCCATTCATGTGCTTATTGTCTGAGCTTACAGAATTGTTCTGAGTTTGTTCCAGGCTGTGATAATTTGATATCATTTTTCACTGTATAGTGTTGAGGTTTAGGGGATAAGGGGTGCTAGGACCCCAAAATCATAACACATGGGTCCTGCCTAAAATAATTTGACCCAAGTCTTCTTTCAGCCAAAGACAAGGTTTATTAGAACATCTCTCATATTGGGCAGAAGTCTATGGGGTAATGGAACTCCAGGGACCTGGACCATGTTTCTAAGGGAGAAGGGATCCTAGATAGGATTAAGAGTTGGTAGTGACCAGGGGCCATAGGGAGCTAAGACAATGGAGGGCTAGGCTAGGTTAAGGGTAACAGAATTGGGAGATTGAGTGTAGCCACAATGAAAGGCCACTTAATGGGATTATAGCCAGAGATTTGGCCATGTGGGAAAGTCCAAGGTTTTTCCTTTTTGGGGTCTAGATCTCATCCTCATTATATAGAGTTCTTTCCTATCTCAGTAGTCACATCTTTGGGGAGGATATGACATGCCTTTGAGGATTGTATTTTTTTTTAATCTTTTATTTGTTTGAATTAGCCAAGATCCATCTTCTTACCCTCTTGTTGCCCTCTTTCCAACTTAGAATATAAGAAAACAAAACATTAAAAACATATGGTCAATTAAAACAAATTCCCACATTGGTTTTCGAAAAAAAAAATCTTCATTCTTAGTCCTTCACCTCTCTGTCAGGAAGTAGGTAACATGTTTCATCACTAATCCTCTGGAATCCTGGTTGATCATTATACTGATAAGAATTTAGCCCAATAATATTCCATTACATTTATACGCCATAATTTGTCTATCTACTCCCCAATTTATGGGGACCCCCTCAGATTCCCATTTTTGCCACCTCAAAAAGAGTTATATTTTTTTACATATTTAGAATTTGTTTTGTTTAGAACTAATGCTCCTTTATCATGTTCTCCTTTCCCTCTCTCCAGTTTTCTCCTTTTTTCCTATTTTCCCTCCAATTTCCCTGTTGAGTGAAATGTATTTTTGAAGCCAACTGTGTGTACATGTATTCTTCATTCTTTTAACCAGTTCCTCCCTCCATGGGTTCTCTGCCCAAAGGAATATAAGTTTTTTGAAATAGAGCTCTGTTAAACCAGTCTTTGATAAAACCCATTTGGATTCAAATGGAGCTACTTGACTGTGCCTTAAACCCAACCCAAGCCTCAATTGGTCCTTGTTTGGATTTTGTTGACTCATAGTGAGTGTAAATAGTGATTGTTTCTGTTTTGGCCAGAAACCCAGAGGGTCTTCCCCTCCCAGACTGATTTTTTTTTTGAGTAGGTAAAAGAGGCCATTTTTTTGCCCCATTTTAGCCTTAATCACTGAATGGTTTTGCCTCAGACAAACTGAGAACTGGGAAAGACCTCAGCTTAAAAAGACCATCCAGGGACATCTCCTGTCATCCAGCTCTATGTCTTGCCATTAGACCCAGATGGCTCTGGAGGAGAGAATGAGGCTGGTGACTTTGCACAGCCCTGCCTCACTCTAATCCAATTCACCTGCAAGTCATGACATCACCTTTCTGATATTATAGATCTTCTTCAAGAAGGAAAGACAAATAACAATCAGATGACAACGAGGTTCCAAAGTCAGCTGCTCTTCCCACTCCGTCATTCTTGTTTGTATAGATGTTTACTTGTCAGCTTTGATTATATAAAATAATAACCCTACTTTCACTTCATCTGCTCCCTACCCCTACAATACAAACACCGTATATTTTACTCCCCCCGCTTTTTTCCATTCCTTTCTTAAGATCATCAAGACATAACAGAACCATCCCCAAGCCTCGTCTAATTGGATTCCCTGTATGAATTCTGATGATGATAAGATTCATGGCAGACACATATATCTCCCCATATTTGAATGTAACCATTTTATCCTTGTTCAGTCTTCTATCATTGTTTACTATGTTTATCTTTCTTTGTTTCTCTTCATTCCTTTGAACTTTGAAATTTCTCTGCAGCTCTGGTCTTTTCAACAGGAATGATTGGAAGTGTTCAATTTCTTTAAAGGTCCATGCCACCCCACTCCCACCCCACCTCCATAGCATTATAATCACTTTTGTTTTGTAAAACATTCTTGGCATTAAGCTCATATCCGTTTCCTTCCAGAATATCATGTTCAAAGTTCTCTGCTTCTTTGTAGTGAAATTATTTTTGATCTTCTTGTGGGTCCTTGGTACTTGAATTATTTCTTTTAGAGCACATGCAGTGGTTCTTTTGCTTGTTTGTTTTTGCCCTGGAAGCCTTGGGTTCGGGTTATGATGTTCTTGAGAGTTTTCGTTTTTGTTGACAGGTGGATTCTTTCCATTTTTACTTTGCCCTCTGGTTCTAAGAGATCTGGACATATTTCTTTAAATATGCTGTCTAGGCTATTTTTGGGGGGAGGAGGGAGGAATCTTGTCATTCAGATTGTTCAGTCTTAATTGTTTTCTCCTCCATTTGTTTTCCAGGTCAGTTGTTTTTTGCTGTGAGGTATCTACTTGCTATGAGGGCAGGTATGAACTAGCAGCTTTGTCTTCCACTACCTAGCTTTAAGTCACATTTCCAGGATGGAATAAGAAGATCTGTGCAAGGAAGTGACATTTCTGGGAAGGGAGGTCTTGGAGAAAGTATGCATAGAGATATCACGTGGAGAAAGGAGGAAGTTCTGAAGCCAGCAACAAGAACAGTGGTGTGGCTTCTATTTTTTCTTCTTCTATTTTTTTTTAAAATTTTATTTTAATATGTCTTCTTCTATTTTTTAGTTTTTTAATTTTATTTTAATATTTCTTGTTGCCTTATGAAGTCCTTGGCTTCTAGTGGGTCCATTCTAAATTTCAGGGCATTTTTTGATTAGGCAATATTTTGTCCCTTTTGTGTCAAAAAAAAAAAAAAATCCCCTCCCCCATTTTTTTTAAACTCTTGCTTCATCTCTTTGAGGAATACTAGTTAATTTTTTTTTTTACTGAAGTTGTGTTTTTCTCTGAGGCATTGCTTGAAGATATTTTAGAAATATTTTCTTCTGAATTTGTTTCTTGTTTGTCCCTGTAACCCTATAAAAAGTAACAACTCTTTATGATGGTTTTTTTTCTTGTTTTGTTTTTTTTTCCTTCTTTCCCTTTTCCTTCCTTCTCCTTCCTTCCTTCCTTCCTTCCTTCCTTCCTTTCTTTCTTTCTTTCTTTCTTTCTTTCTTTCTTTCTTTCTTTCTTTCTTTCTTTCTTTCTTTCTTCCTTCCTTCCTTCCTTCCTTCCTTCCTTCCTTCCTTCCTTCCTTCCTTTCTTTCTTTGTTTCTTTGTTTCTTTGTTTCTTTCTTTGTTTCTTTCTTTCTTTCTCTTTCTTTCTTCTTTCTTTCTTTCTTTCTTTCTTTCTTCTTTTTCTTTCTTCTTCTTCCTTCCTTCCTTCCTTTCTTTCTTCCTTCCTTCCTTCCTTCCTTCTTTCTTCTTCCTTCCTTCTTTCTTTCTTTCTTTCTTTCTTTCTTCTTTCTTTCTTCTTTCTTTCTTTCTTTCTTTCTTTCTTTTCTTTCTTTCTTTCTTTCTTTCTTCTTTCTTTCTTTCTTTCTTTCTCCTTTCTTCCTTTCTTCCTTTCTTCCTTTCTTTCACCTACATGCTAACATGCTGACTTTGGATTTGTTGTTAGGGCTGAACTATGCTGGACTTCTGAAGAGAAAGTCTGGGCAGAACCTATTTCTACTTTCATGGGGAAACTAAATGCTTTACTATTTAAGGATCTCAGGGACAGGCTGAGGATCTGCTAGCTGCTGTCCCACACCCATACCCATCTAAGCTCTACAAGTTCCTCACCTGGTTTTGTGTTTGTGCAAGAGTATAATGTTGTTGCACTTCTCCCCTATCAACCAGCTGGAAAGCTAGATGCTGAAAGTGAAACTGTGCTGGGCTCGGAGTCTGAGCCACGCTGCTGGCTTCAGAACTTCCTCCTTTCTCCATATGATATCTCTATGCATACTTTCTCCAGGACCTCCCTTCCCAGGAATGTTACTTCCTTTCACAGATCTCCTTCTCATTCCATCCCGGAAATGAGACTTAGAACTAGGTAGTGGGAGACAAAGCTGCCAGTTCATACCTGTCCTCTTTGCAGTTCCCCAGTACGGGTCTAGGGGTGCCCCAGTATGTATCTGGGACCTCCTCTTACCCTAGTGCACATCTCACTAAGCGCTGGAACACTCCATGCTGGTGTGCTCTTGGTTGACTCTATTTCCAATTCCTGCAGACGTCTCTGTCTGCCTTCCTATGCCAAGCTGGAATGGACAAATGACTGACTCACTGTGATTTTTTTTTTGTAGATTTCCCCATTAAGATTCAGTCTAGAACATTTTCTAGATATGTTTGGAAGAGTCTGAGGAGGGCAGTTCACTGTATCATTTCCTAATAACACCACCATTTTGGTTCCTCCATTTGGGCATTGTATTTCCACAAGCCCCACCTCCCTTGACTTCAACAGGTTCAGGGACCAAGCAAGTTGCACCGTGGATATTCCCCTTCTGGGTCAAAGTGACTCTAAATGAATATAGCTGGTGAACAGGAAATCAAATTTAATTTCATTAATCTCTCAGTAGGGTGCCCCAAATCTAAATATCTTGTAGATTTCATAGATTGATTAAACCTATTTGTCTGCTGCATCCATTTAAGTAGAATATTCGCATTTTGCCTTTGCCAGCATTGTCTGAAGGTTTCTCCCCTCTTTCCCCCCTGCTTTTGCAAACAGGTTCCTGAACTAGTTTATCATTTTGTAGCTTCTCTTCATGAGTGTGCTTGCAATTTCATCATGGTCTTTTGGCTTAAACAAAGACCGATGACCAGCAATCATAACACTGATCACTCTAAATATTTCAAATGTGAAAACCTGCTTGTATCCCTTAAGTCTATCCTTTATCTTAAATAGTCTCCTGCAGTTGCCTTTGGTGTAAATGGGGCTACTTTTTTTTTTCTTTAGGGACTTTTGTCATACTGACTTTTCCATTCCAACAAAGAATTTTTAAGAATGACGTATATAAATCATTTATGACCTATCTGGTGATGGGAAATGGTTGAAAATACCTTAAAGTCCCAAAACATGCTACTATATTGAAAAGTTTTTAGATCTAGAAACAAAACAGAACAAAACATCCTGTTGAATCAATGTCTGGCTGAACTATTTAACCACACCTTTCCCTGACACTATCATTGCTGACAAAATGGAAGACATTATGTTAGCTTAAAAGCTTCTTAATAGACTAAGCAAAAGAATTTTTAAATGACTATGCCTGGAACTCCTGAGCCACTCTACCTGTGGTAAGCATTGATTTAACAATTTGAGACACCTCTTGACCCATCTTGTCTTTTACAACTACTACTCAGGCATGCTTTGAAAGGTTATTTGTCTTCATTACTATAAAGTTAAAAATCATAGTTGAGTTCATAAAATTGGCTTGTGTCCACCAGATCTGCCTGCTATGAGGAATCTATAGCCAGAACTACCATTTTGTGCTTTGGAAAGTTGACCCACATGGGCTTGTCTAGTATGTAACCATTTCATCTTCTTAGCTGATGCTCTACCTCTAGAACTTCTTAAGGCTTCCGAAAACAGAGATTACTCACCCCTTGAGCTTCCCAGTGCTTCCAGAGTACAATCTATCATCTCTAACAAAACTTTTGTAATGAGCACTTGAAATGACAAAACTACACAAAATATATGAAGATACAGAGAGAAAAACACATCTCTTTTACATTGTTTTGTAATGAGACAAGAGGCATAGAATGGTTGTATATGTTTACAGCTTTATATCGATCATTCATGAGATCCCTGTGGTCTATCAAAAGTGCTGCTCTGCGTAAAACCTACCACATTTAGGGTCTAAAGTGATGAACTGGTTGTGGGTGACCATCTGGGGTTTTATGGAGTTATACATCTTATTCAGAGAGGCTACCACAAAATAGACAATGTTTTCTGTTATATTCATCACATTGATTTTGTGACTCAAATACAAGATAAGGTTCAGCACCTAGGGGATTTTGATTTTCCTATAGCTGTCATGGATTTCCATAGATGCAGCATAGTTAGGACATCCTAGACAGGAGTGCACTGGCTGCCTGTATATATTTGTTATCCACCCATCACAACAACCTGTTCTGTTTCCAATTAAGCATTCAGTAGGAATCTACCAGGACACACACAGAGCAGCAGGAGGCATCATGTCACCACAGAAGGGGCCCTTTCTATTAATTTCAACTAGTGGGTTAGATATTAGTCTTCAACCATTTTCCTCTTCCGGAGAAGCTGGAGACTCATGCTTCTTCAGATTTTCCCTGGCCAAGGCATTAATAGCATATGCAGAACCTTTGGAACAAGTTGACTCACAATCAATCTCGATAAAGAAGCCATTTTAGAGTAAATAAATAATTGCTTTTTGTTATGAATAGGAGGCATAACGCTTAAGCTCTGGGTTCCAAAACTTCATTATGTACTCATATCACAATTTAGTCATATATTGATCAAATAAGATCTTTTGAATGAGAAATATAGAACCCTCTTCAAGTTACACATTGTCACTTATTTATGTAGTTCTTAGATCAAGAGTAAAATAACAGGGACAAAAGCCTTTCACTTTCTGGACCACTAAGCAGTCTTTTTCCATCAGTATACTTCACACTAGTAGCATCCTTATATCTGGTAGCTGTTCTGTTCAGTTTACCAACACTCTTGGGATTGGCCTTACCCTTAATAGTTAGTACTGGAACTCTATATACATTCTATCCTTGACCACTTCTTATAAATATATTTGCAGGCATGATGAGGAAACACTAAACCTTTACTTCTTTTTTCTTTTTCTTTTTTTTTTTTTGTTGGGCAATAGGGTTAAGTGTCTTGCCCAGGGTCACACAGCTAGTAAGTGTTATGTGTTTGAGGCTGGATTTGAACTCAGGTCCTCCTGAATCCAGAGCCAGTGCTCTATCCACTGCACCACCTAACTGCCCTAAACCTTTATTTCTAAGAAATGAGATCTCTCCCGGTGCTTTTGATGCTGAGGAAAGAATTACACATGCCTCAGAACTAAGACCACCTTTGTGAAATCCCAGTGAATCAGGAGGTTTGTAAAGTCCAAAGAGCCACCATCAGATTTGGAAATTAAATAATGGAAGCAAACCCCCCCCCCCAAACAATGAGGAAAGAGTTGTGAGCTCCTGGGTTTATCGTATATGTGTCTGAGGGAGAAATAGCCTCATCAGAGAGATAGCTAGCTGGATGGAGTCTCTGCTCCCAGTGAATGTGGAGTTTAGACATATCTGTGCAACTCTCAAAGATAAGTTGTAGTTGAGGTATAGACATGCATTCCTCCCTGGAAATTCCCTACAGCAATTATATCACAAGTCTATTAACAGTCTGGATTAAAAAAAAAAAAACTGCACAGAAAGATAACAATCTAACAGCAGAAGGAGAAAAAAAATGTAAGCACAAAAGCTATTAAGAGTATCTGCATCAGATTAAAGCACACTATTTTTACTTTTTTTGTTGTTCTTTTTGTTTTGTTTCTTCTTTCATAATATGACTAATGTGGAAATATAGTTAACATGATTGTACATGTATAACCTATATCAGATTGCTTACCATCTTGGGAAAGGGGAAGGGGAGAGAGGGAAAGAGAAAAATTTGGAACTCAAAATCTTATAAAAAATAAATATTGAAAACTATCTTTATATGTAATTGGAAATATATGTATGTATATATGCATATATATGTGTGTGTGCATGTGTGTGTGTGCGTATGTGTGTGTGTGTGAAGTACTATTAAAAAAAGAATATCTGTACCAACAAGGTCCTTGTATATTCTCATTTCCCTTAACCTTTTATTACTTTTATTACTTACCAACACCTTCCCCAACCCCCACCACCATGAAGGACATGTCTAAGCACTGAAGAAAATCAATGAGAGAGAAGAGTTTGTTACTTACAAGAGTGAAAAATTGACCCTCCTGCTGTGGCCATAGACCCTGAAGCAATGACGCTGTTAGTTACCTACATCCCCCGAAACAAAAATTTTTATCTGCCCAAACCTGGTGCCCTGATTAGGGTATGGGAGCAGAGAATTGGTAGCCACAGATAGAGAGTGGCCTGACAATTATGCATCTTCAGAAAGGAAAAGAGTTGGTTCTAAGAATCGATTTTTCAGCAAGGATACCATAGGAAAGTCAACAGTGTGAGTGATGAAGCTGGACAAAAGCAAATTTTGAGGAGACATGAATGTACTTTGGAAGAAAAGAACCATTCTTCTGGAAAAAGTATTTTCTTTTAATTGAATCAAATTCTCTGAGGACAGTGAAGATATCAACAAATTCAGCCAGGCTTCTAGTAAAGGAGCCACTTCTTCAAATACATCCAGGAATGGTTCAGAAAAGCAATCCAAGAATTAAGTAGAAATTTCAAAGGAATAAGGCCAGAAATGAGAAGAAAGAAAGAAGTAAGAAATAAGCAAGTCTAACAAGAGAGCATCAGAAAATGTAAAAATATAGAGGCATTCCTGATCGCAATAAATTCTCTGAAAAAATAGCATGATAGAACTGGAATGCAAAAACACAGATGCAAGAGAAAAAATAATGAAACAAAATCAAATATTTACAGTGAGCAGTATAAGATGAGATGATCAAATATCCCCGGAAGGAGAATTCCTGATGCTCTTGGAAGCACAATAAAACCAATTTCTCCATTCTTTTATTTGTATCCAAAAGGGACACCGATGAGCCATCCTTCTATTTAGTTGTAACTTTCTTTTGTCTTCTACTGTAGTTTATAAGGAGTATGTCAAAACAGAGACAATTCAATTCCTTCAGTAGTGTGTTCACGCATTGCCATAGATCTCACAAGAATCTCAAATCAAGAGTACCTATGTCGAACTTAATGTTTATAGATGGGCTAAAACCTGTGATTTTTAGCACCTTCTGCTGTCTTTTGTACCACTCTGTTACCATTACTGCAAAACTGGAAGAGGGACATGAAGGCCTGGTGTGTTTCATGGATTGCTCTGGTCAAATAATTCTCCAACAAATAGCCAACCTCACAGTGATAAGGCCCTTTATCCCTACCTTGGCTGGTGCACAGAAAACAAACATAGTCTTTGGTAAAGAACCATAACATAAATCCCTTGGTGACTATGGGAAAAATCAATACAAAGTTTGGGAAAATTCTTCCACTGCTTTCTTCATTCCAATCTGTTAAACAAAGAAAAAGATTCTCTCTCTCTCTGTCTCTGTCTCTCTCTCTCTCTCTCTCTCTCTCTCTCTCTCTCTCTCTCTCTCTCTCTGTCTCTCTCTCTGTCTCTCTCTCTCTCTTTCTCTCTTTCTCCACACACACACATACACATATACATACACACACACACACACACACACACACACACACATATACGTATAATTTCATTCCCAGAAGCAATCTGCCAACAGAGACATATTCTGTAAACTACCGGTGAGCCTGACACTGTTTTCAAAGTGTGCATTTTCCCAGAATAGTTTGTTGATAGGAAGTAATTCATGTACCTCATTTAATTGCACTTATTAAAAATAGTGCTGTCAGATTGCTTGCACAGATAATAAGCTAAGGACTTCTACTCAAAGGATGAAACTGACAAATATGGGACTAATTTTTCACTTAATAATTCGAATTCATAGTATATAATATCTTCCTCCCAGAAGCTTCAGTGGTAAAATAATAGGTTATCATATAGACTGAGTTTTGTATTTAATTTTTTTTTTAATTTTCCAGGAACAACTTAAACATTTTTCTCCCCCAACTTCTCCAGTTATTTGACTATATTCTAGATATGATGATTTATTTAATTATTTTAAAAATTATTACTCCATGAAACACAGCAGGCCTGCATGTCCGTTCTCCATTTTTGCAGTAATGCTGACATAATAGAAGAGGGAGCAGAGGGTGCTAAAATGGACTCCTTCCACACACACAAAAAAAAGTTTGTTAGTATAAATATCAGTGGAATCAAAGGTATCACCTTGCTTTACTCTGAGTCCAACAAGTTGATAAACAGCTATTTTTAATACAAAAGTAACTTTTACTGAAAGGGATAGGGAGTAGTAGTGTGAATAGCAGTGAGTTCATTGGTATGGGGACCTCTCAGATGAGGACACTCCCTCAACTAATGAAAGTCAGTAATGAGAATGAGAAGGTTGCTCAGATCTCTTCAAGCTCAGGATCCCACAAATAGTATGTGTCTTGAACAGAGATTTCTTGATCTTTGAAGTTAGCTCTCTGTGTACTATATACTGCTTTAATGGAAGAAGTTCTAATTATTTTCCAGGTCATGAAAGGCAGTATTTTGTCTCAGAATAATGATTTTATCCTTCCAAGTTAAAAAGAAAAAAGTAATGTAGTTGGCTAATTGTGGAAGTCTAATCAATAAGCATTTATTAAGCCCTAATTCTGTGCCAGGTCTTGTGCTAAGTGATGGGAATATGAATACAAGGAGAAAGAAAAATCACTCTTGATATCAAAGAATTTTAATCCCGATGGAGGAAGACAAAACATAAAAAGACCTGAAAGATTAGGGAGTGAGGAAGAGAAGGTGCCGATGTGTGGGGGGGAGATATGGTAAAGATCAGAGACCTGGCAGATGATCCTTTAAGTTTTGCTGCTTTAGACTTAGTCCAAGCTTATATTATATGCTTAGAGTGAAAAGTGTGGGACAATGTGGTGGCAATATGACAGGGATATCATGTAACAGTGACTTTGTGGTCTTCCCTGACAGGGCCTTGGGGATCCTAGCAATCCCTGGACTATACTTTGAGAATCACTGTTTGAAGGAGTATTTGCGGCTAAATGAGCAAGATTGGTAAGATCACAGTATCCTCTTCAAAACTTGGAATTAACTGCACAAACCTCAGACTCTTTCATCTATTAGTAGGCAGCCCCACAGTAGTATCAAGACATCATGAAAGGGAACCCTCAGATGTGTGTATGTGTATACATGCATACACATGTATATACACATGTATATTTTACACATATACATATATATATACACATATGTTATGATGTAATGTAAGAACAACGGGATTGTGGGTAAATATTTGTGTGCATACATATCTATATGTATACATATAAACAATAATTTTATGGGTGTCCACATGCATACACACACACACACACACGTGCGCATGCACACGCACGCATGCAAGTGCACAAATTCCATCTTAACAGCTAAAATCATCTCCAGAACCAGCAGATATTTAGTTTACTTTTGGTTTGCTCTAACTGTGGGGAAGTGTTGTCCTGAACTCAGTCATCAATTTGCTTCTTTTCATCTTCTATCAGTCTTTGCTGGGTCTGCTTTCTGGGGCCAAAGAGTATATGTCTAGCAATGTCTCTTCCACATAATTCTCCTGCAGGTATGTAAATACACCTCTCAACTTTCTTATACTTGACTGACATAATTTCTAAGAATTCAGGCTCACTTATGGTACAAAACATTATTGAATTCTTTTCAATCTGTGAGGCTAATATATCAATACCTCAGTTTTATGATTCAATGCCACGCTAAGAAATGCTATAAACTAACCCCTCTCCCTACCACTCCATGAAAACATGTCATCAAACAAATACATGTGTCTTACTTTCTCATAATTAAAGTTTGACTGGAAGCAAAAAGCTACTAATGCAAGGCTGATTTACTGTGGCAAGCGGATGTTGCTATTAAATGAACATCTTCTACTGTTAGCCTCTGGCCCCTCAGAATGTTTTCCAAAGAGCAAGATGAGGAAACAAGTTGGTCGCTGTAGATACTAGTTGCTGGGGGCATCACATGTGTTAACTAGTTGCAAATCTTCAAATTAAAAGAACTTCTAAGTTCAAAGCCCAGACATTTGCTTTTACAAAATTCATCTACCAATTACCTTTAATAAATGTTGTTTTTCTTCTCTAAATAGATTTTATTTTCCTTATTAACATGGGAAAATATAGTAGATTTGCTTGCCTTTGATTCTACCTATTTTTGTGCCTTCAGCTGATTTAAAGTTGAAGATAAAAATGGCTTTATTTTTTATTGTTCCCTTTATCTCTTATAGATTCTCATTATGAGCTCATAAAATTAAACACACACACACACACACACACACACACACATGCATTGATCTTGGGATTTTGTTTTGTTTTGTTTTGTTTTTGTCTTGGAAGAAACATTGCACAGTAGGATAAGCAGGTGGTCTCAGAACCAGGAAGACCTGAGTTCAAGTCCCACTCTAACATGTGATGACTGTATGACCTCTAGCAAGTCTCAGTCTCATTGTTCTAAGAGTATAAATCGCAGAGAAGATGCCAGCTTACATTGCTAATAGCTGTTTGTTCATTTAAGAGTTTCTAATTCTAATGAAGTCACAGTTATAGCCTCTATCTCTACATTTGTTTTACCTTAAACCTTAGTGACACCCCCCCCCCATATGACATGGCTCCTGAGATGAATTTCTAAGAAAGAGGCAGAACACAAAAAAAGCCTTGTCCAAAAAAAAAAAATTACAACAAAAAACAAAAAACCAACAAATACTTAAATAAATAAATGCACCAGGCAAGTGAGCATGTGATAAGATCTAGAAATGTAATAATATACAATAATTTGGAAACATAAAAATGGGAAGAGATCAAATTTGGGAAGTACTTGAGAAGCTATTTCCTTCAAGAGAGACATCAAGAAAATAAATAAGGCATAAGCAAGTATATAGCCCAGGAATGGGAGAATAAAATGGAGAATACACTAAAAAGAAATAGAAACAAGGAAGACATGACAATTCAAATTTCTTAGAAGAGTGTCACTATTATAAATATTATTTATTATACAAATTAGAAATTACTAAAAATACCTAAATGAAATATAAAGGACATGTGAAATAAGACACTATTTGCATCCAGAGAAAGAACTGATGAATAGAAGTATGTATAGAAAGAGTTTACATATATATTATATATTTAAAAGGAATAACCAGTTGTATATGATAGATTTTCTGTTTCATGGGCAATCTTTTTTATTATATACTATGTCATGGATATGCTTATTTTATCTAATAAATTAAAAATAAAATATTTTTGAAAGAGTGTTATGAAAGAATATTACTTAATCCAAGAAGTTAAGGTGGGTTAGTTGTGAAAGGGATGATATTCTATCAGGCATTTATCTGGGAGAGAATTATTGGGAAGGGCAAAAAAGGATGGATGGATTAATAAATTAAAAAATATATAGAAAAGTAAGCAATATAAGTGAATTCAAGGAATGAGGGATAGGGCAATTAAATGAAAGCACAGGTGAGAAGAGTCTAAAGGAGATAAATTAGCATCAAAATATTATAAGCAAAATCCATCACTGAGACAAAGTACTGACTTTGAAGGAGAAAAAGAGTAAAAAAAAAGTAAAAATAAATAAATAAAAAATAGAACATTATAACCACAACTTTATATGTGATGGATTAAACAATCTAACAAAATGAAAACAAAGCTTAATAAGTTACTAAATACAAAAAAAGCTATGCATCTAAAATAAAGATGCATAGAAGGAAAATTAGTCTGAAGCAAAATTTGTTTTGCATAAGGTGTTTTTTTTTTTGTAATTTTAAAGTAGGGCTTTCACTGATGCTCTGAGAAAAGGTAAAAATGAAAATTCACAATGACAAAAAAGATAAACAAAGAAATATTATGCTTAAGGCATAATTAATCAATGAAATGACACTAGTATTATACATATGTGCACCAAATGACATAGCATCTAAGTTCATAAAGAAAGAGGAATTGAAAAGCAAAATAAATAAACAAACAAACAAACAAACAAATAAATAGTAACACAATAATTGTAGTAGACTTTAATATTCCTTTATCTGACCTAGATAAAACATTTAGATAGATAAATAAAAATGAAAATATGGGAAAGAATTCTTGAAGATGAGAAAGACTTATGATGAAACCATTAAAATAATCTTAATCTTTCCCAGTATCACGCAATCCTTTTAAAATATACCATTTGCTAGGGCAGAGAGAATGCATAAAGTAATATAGAGGCAAAAATATGCCTTTACCAGCATAATATTTAATACAGGGGACACAAGCAAAGATAGTAACTTAAATGGATACTTAATAATGACATCTTGAATGAGTGTGTCAAATATAATAAAATATGTAACTGTGCAATAAAAACATATATACATAAATACAATAATTGTGTGATTGAGAATGATAATGACAATGATGAGAAAATGTGAGTTGAGTGATATAACTGAACCAGTCCTTAGGCAAAAAAAAGGGAAAAAGAGAGGATGAAATTATCCAAAACTAAACAAACCAAGTAATAAATTAACAAACTCAAAACAAACAGAAAATCTTTAAAATTAGAGGAGAAATATACAAAATTAAGAATAAAGCTATAGAAATGATAAAGAAGACTTAGACTTGGTTAGTAGAAGTAATGATAATAATAACAACAGCTAGTGATTACATAGTGTTTTAAGGCTTGCAAAGTTCTTTTCAGATATTATTTCAATTTATCCTCACAACAACCCGACAAAGCAAGTGCTGTTATTAGTCTCATTTTACAAATGAGGAAACTAAGGTTGAAAAAGGTTAAGTGACTTGCCAAGGGTCACACAGATGGTAAGTATCTGAGGCCAATTTGAATTCAGGTCTTAGCCAACCTGATTGAAAGAGAGAGGAAAAACAAAACATTATTTTTTTTAAAGAACAAAGTAAAATCAAAACAGAAGTAAAAAAAAAATAAGAATATACTCTACGGAATTATATGCTAGCAAAATAAAAAATAAAGAATTGTAATCAGATTAACAGAACATGGAATAGATATCTTAAATCACTCAATCTTACAAAAAGAACTGAATATTCTACAAGGTAAAAACCAAAAGAGGTTAAAAAATAAACAGGTATAAGATAAGTTTGCATAATGATTATATAAACATTTAAGAGGCAATTGGTAGATATGTTACACACATATACACATATGTCTAATTCTTCCCAATAACCAAAAAAGGAAAACATTCTGCTAAATTCCTTTTGTGTGGAAGATATGGTCCCAATATCTAAACTAGGAAGGGGTAAAACAAAAAAAATGATTCAGTATCATTAATGAATAAATAGAAAATCAATTTCAAATATATTCCCAGCCGAAACAGATTTCAGCAATATTTATTATTTGTTTTTTTCTTTTCTTACTATAACCAATTCATATTTATACCAGTGTCTCAATTACAGTTTATTTTTAGGAAAATGATGAACATAATTCTTCATATTAAGAATAAAAACAACCAAAGCCACATGATTGTTTCAATTGATACAAAAAGAACCTGGTCCAAAATGCAATGCACTTTGTTGCCAAAAAAAAAAATCATTAAGGCATGAGAATGGAAATATTTTTTTTTTAAAAACACTTTTAAAAATGCACACATCTGCAACCAAAACTGCTTCTTTTTTCAAGGGTGAGATAAAAGTATTCCCAGTGATGATAGTAATAAAGGAAGGATTTCTCCCTCTTCTCACTAATATTTGACCTATGTTAGAAAAATGCTAGTGATAGCATAGGGCAAGCAAATGAAATTAAGGAGATAATTATGGGTAAAGAGAAAACAAAACTTTTGGTATTTGCTGATATGCTGGATTCCTTACAACATTCCAGAGAATAAAGAAACTAATTAAGACAATTGCTCCAGTAATGTAACTGGATACAAAGTTAACCAACAACAAAAAAGTCCCTAGTATTTCTTTATAATAATAACAAAATCTTTGAGGATATAATAGATAGAGATATTTGATTCAAAACAGCTGCTAAATACATCAACTATTTAAGATCCAATCATTGAGGAAACATCCAAGACTTGTATAAACACAATTACAAAACGCTCTTTAAACAAATCCAGTTTGACAAATAATTGTAGGACTATGAGTTGCTCATGGACGGGCTGATTCAATATGATAAGGTGATCATACTGCCTAGATACACTTAGAGATTTAGTTTTACCAGTAAAAAGGAGATTGCTTTATAGAACTAAATGAAAAATAATAATTTTGAGGTTCAAAAGGCCTGTCGTCTCAGAGCTAATTAAAAAAAAAAAAGAATAGTAGGCATGAAGGGAAAATAACAGTTCCAGACCTTACAATATATTTTATTTTATTTTATTCTTATTTTTTTACAATTACATGTAAAGATAGTTTTCAACATTAATTTTTGTAAATTTTTGAGTTCCAAATTTTTCTCCCTCTGTCCATTTCCCCATCCACCCAAGACAGCAAGCAATCCTAACAATATATTTTAAAGCTGTAATCATCAAATCTATTTGATTCTGATTAGGAAATAGAAAAGTTGATATGTGGAATATCAATAGATCAGTCAATAAATATGAGATAAACAGGAATCAGAAATGATCAAACTCAAGAAATCTATGTTTGAGAATCCAAGAGTATAATCAAAGGAAAGAATTCCCTATTTGAAAAGGATTGCTTGCTTGGAAAAGCAAAAAGCCACTTAGTGAAAATTTTTATGCCATATACCATGAGAAGCTCAAAATATATACTCAGATTAAATATAAAAAATCTTATTTAAAAATTCCATGCCATTAAAATATGATGCAACATATACAGACACACATACACACAATCAAAGACCAAGAATCCTTTCCTTCCCTAATTCAGAGCATGCACAGGGACCTTAAATCTTTCCTATTAGCTTACTGCATGAAAAGGCTGTCTTTTTAAGTTGACCTTTAAGCCAGAACTAAATGTGCAAATAAAAGGCTTAAACAGATGGAATCCTCTGGTGATATTCAAGTGAGGAAGATGAAGTGCTATGCATCTCTGGATGGGGACAGAGAAAGCAGTTCAAGCAGTGCCGAGTCTTGCTACAGCTACCCTATCTTCCTAACTGTGGTGCCATTTGGTTGTGAATGCACTATGCCACTGTTTGTTGTCTGTGTTTATTCTTTCCTGATCTCACATGGAGTATTGGAGACAGAATGGACCAGATCATAACTTTGTGACTTTCAAAAGGTTGGAAGAGCTACCAGAGATTCTGTAGGTGGAGTCCATAGCCAAATCCCCTAGTAAGCACAGCAGCTAAGCCCAGTGAAGAGCCAGATTTGGAAAGTAATCTATTTGATCTAGTCACAATATTCTACAAGCAAAGGAGCAACTTACCCATCGGCTGCCATTTTGGTGGTGGTGGTGGGGAATACAATGAAACGACCTCTTTGAGTTTAACCTCACTCTCCCAGAGACTGAGTATATAGGCAGAGGAGAGAATGTGCCTCAGTTCATGGGGAGGGAGGAATGTTTTGTAATATTTCCCTTACTACCCTTTCCCAGTAAATATCCCTGGTTTTGGGGAAGAGGTAGCAAATTTATTATGTAAAACAGATGTATCTTGATTACGCTTTTTGTCAGTTGTCCTATTCAATGACCTTTAATTTAAAAAAAAGTCAATGCCAAGTTCACGAGTTGAAGCAGACGGAATAATCATCACCTTAGTGTAGAGGTAATTAGAGAAGAATGAAATGATGTCTTCATAAAATGAACAAAGCATTAATCTCCTATGTGAGATTATAAACAAAAGTGCACACACCATGTTAGATTGCTTTATTCTTCAGCACAACACTTCTACAATCATAACTCTAATCATATATTTTTTCTTTGAAGTATTTTGGAAAGAGATGGAGTGTTAAAAATATATATTGGTATCATTTCCCCATGTTCCATCACCATATTGTGATGGGGCCTGCTAACCATTATTAGAGATAAATGTGGCAGCATGCTACAAGATTCAATCCATTAGGCAGGCATGTGATCAGAATTAAAGGGGTGACTATCTAAATGCGGTATTTGAAAGTATCATCAGAGGGTTAAACAATGATTTGTAGCTGTACCAAAAATTCCAACCTATACAAAAGCAGAACACCATTTATCATGACCAATAAATAGTTGTAATTTCTGCATGGTACTTTTCAAATGGGATTTCATCACTCGTTCTATTTTGATCTATATTTTAAAACTTCAATTCCTCATGAAAACAAGTTGTATAGCTTATGGTATTACTTCAGAAAAAATGATTTCCATAAATAAAGCAAGATGCAATGGAAAAGAACATATATAAAGATTAATGCATCAGGCTTTGAGGCTTACAGTGACTAACTGTAATTTTTGAGCCTGAAGTTATTGGAAAGAAAATCTCTCTTATGGAAACAGGCAACAAATCCCAAACTACCTGGGCAGCATAAGCAATTTACTTTCCCTTGACTTAAAGAATTGCAGTTTTATAGCCATTTTCCTTGAGTTTATTGATTTCATATGCAGTTCTGTACAATGACATAATGCATTTGGGCTTCTCTCACACAGACAGGGACGGTAACTAATATTTATGTCATTTGTCAACTGAAAGTAATCAATGGGAACTGAGTTTGCCTATGGAGTGCAAAACAACAGGGTCATACTTTCTCCAAAGTGCCTTGTAGACAAAGAGAATAGCGCCATCTTAGAACAGTGGAATAGGAAACAGGACAAAACCAAGCCTAATACTAAACAATTGTTGGAAAATAAGCTATAACCTGTGTGTTTATTCTTCTCTTCACCCATTAAGAGCACAGCCAACTCTAAATTTTCTGTTGTGTAGATTACGTACTGCGTCCGCCCAAGGAGAAATCTAGTCTGTGCCCTTCCATCAATGGTTGACATATATTCTGTAAACTCACTTTTAGATTAGTCTAAGCCATAAGTTCCCAAAGTGGGCAATACTGCCCCCTGGGGGGTACTGGAATAATCGGGAGGGGGCAGTATTAGCCTTGGGTGCAATTGGGGTGTGTTGAATAAAAATAAAGGGGTGATAGAAGCATAAGGAAAGAAGAGAAGAGAAAAAATTTTTTAAAAACTACATATTTCAGCTGTTGTGTAACAAAGGTAAAGTCATAGTGATTACATTGTTTTCCAAATAAACGCACAAGATGCAAATTATAACCGATTAATGGTCAAGTCCACAGACAGGTCTCAACAAGCAAGTGTTGGCAGGTGAGCAAGTTGTATATTGAGGAGAAGTCCAGCATGCATTGGCAGAAATATGTGCTTATAATGACCTGTTTACAATACAATATGATAGTTACATGATGCAATATTATTGCATCATCAAAATTTCAATGCAGAAAAAACCCACAAAATTACAATAAAATATTAAATTAAGATGTGTCATTTAAAAGTGTATTTCATATTTTTGAAATGATGCAAATTAAAAAAAAAACTGTTAAAGAGTTGAAGAGAGTAAATTTCCAGAGGTGAGCTGAATAATTTTTTTTGTTAAAGGAGGTGGTAGGACAAATAACTTTGGGAACCTCTGGTCTAAGCGAAGTATAATTATGAACAAAAATTTACCGGGGCTGCTACTGCTGCTAAAAAAATAGTATATTTAAGACAAGAAGTAAAATCAAAAATCTTCTGTTTGAATGACCTACAACATAGAAGCTCATTAGTGTGTAAGTTATTGGAGAAAAACAAAAAATTCCAAACTAATTTGGGAAAAAATCCAGTACTTTCTTTTTCCTTAAAGTGGCAAGTGCTTTCACTATATCTCTAATTCTGTTTTGTCAAAAAGCCTGTTTCCAGGGTGAATGGGGGAATGGTAAAAATCAGTATTATTATCATTACCACATAAATGTGCTATACAAACTAAGGCTTTATGGTTTGCACAGAACTGCAGCTAGTGTATGGTAGAACTTGTATTGGGGATCATGTGTGACCCTTGACCCTTCACCAAATAGAAGCAAACAAAAGTTAAGTGACTTTTCCTTTAATGTGGCAGGTTCAAAATCAATAGCCCAGTTTTTGGTGACATTGAAGTCCCCTATTTTCCTACATTCTGAGTCTATACCAGCTTTTTCCCCAGGCTTGTTGTTACCCCAGCCCTTGATCAGTTTTTATCCATTAGCTTCTTTAATATTGAGCGGAAAAGTTTACAAAACCACAAACTTCTGACCTAGAAGAGCTGCTGTAGTGTTTGAAACCCACTCAGCTTTTCTTCTTTCTAGTGTAAAGCAAAGAAACTGTAACATGTATTCTTGGCGATAAAGGGTGAGAGTGGAGGATATCTGGTCTCTTTCTTTACTAAAAAAGGAAAACCATTGAAGTGTCCTGTTTCTTTGACATTCGTTGAAAGTGAATATTCTCAAGGGAAGAGCATGCTGGATGGGAGAAATGGGCCAAGTGGGTTCTTTATAAATATGTCCCTGGGTTTAATTCAATAGTCCTTGCACTGAGGAGGATTTTATCACTTAATGCTGTATTTCCTCATATTTCACTAACCCAGATGTATTAATTTTTTAGGCAACAAGTCGATTCTACATTTTAAAATTCTATACACGTGTCCATTTTCTGGTAGCTATGCAAAGAAGGGTGGTGCCTTACTTTGTTGAAGTTTGTAGGGTCTGTCCTGAGAAATATGTCCCAAACTGTCTGTTAATAGAATGGTTTATATAACAAGAGTGTAGGATAATGGCTAGATTACTGGAAGTAGGTTCAATTTTTGCCTCTGAGACTCACCAGCTGTGTGACCTTGGGCAAGTCATATAGCATCTATATGACTCAGTTTCCTCATCTACAAAATTATCAGAATGATACTTGTAGTGCCTACCTTCCTGGATTGTGGTGAAGCTCCAGTGAGATGATGTCTGTAAAGCACTTTGCAAATGTTAAACCACCACATAAATGTCAGATTTTATTATGACATATTAAAGTATTATAAAGTACATTAGAACAGTAAACAGGAAAAGTGCTTATGGAAAATGGATCCCCCTTTAACTCATTAAAATTATGAGGAAGCTTTTATGATCTCTTTAAGGTTTTTCTCTAGCACTGTTATCAATGCATGGCAATGCAGGTGAACTTTCAACCATGTGTTGTTAAAATGTCCATACACTATCACTTCGAGGCATTGCTATTAGGTAAGGTAAATGTTCTTATTAATTTCTAAGCAAAAGAGAAGAAAGAGGTACCACGAATAATGCAAAAGTTGTGTCTGGAGTTAGAGGTTCTGGGTTCAAACTGCTGACTTGATTCTTACTACCTGTGGAATCTTTTTCTTGATATTTTTATGCTTTTATTTATTTTCTTTTAAGCAATTATTTAGCTGTGGGATCTTAAATAAGTCACTCATTTGTAAGCTTCATTTTTCTCATCTGTAAAATGAAAGCACTGGTATTGACAAGTCTGTGTTCCTTTTGGGCTCTCAAGCTACGAGCCTATGGTTCTATGAAAAATGGGAATAGCCTTAGTAATGCCATGGATATTGAGAAATCAATGCAAGAGGTCAGAAGACTCCATAGTCTGAAATTGCATAGGGAAATTTCACAAAAGAGCAACAGAATGCTATAAAAAAATCAAATGTAGGGGCAGCTAGGTTGTGCAGTGGATAGAACACTAACCCTGGACTCAGGAGGACTTGAGTTCAAATCCAGCCTCAAGCACTTACTAGCTGTGTGTGACCCTGGGCAAGTCATTTAACTCCAATTACCTAAAAAAAGTATAATTATAGTTGAATGGTTACAAAAGTTCAGGACCTAAGACATGTGGTAGTGGATGCTTATAAAGGAAAGTACTTAATTGGCTTTGATAGAAGGAAAAGAAAGTTGAAATAAATAATCAGATTTTTGAACTTGTGTGGGAAGATAAGAGATGACAGAAAGAAGGCAGGGCAATCATTCAGGTTTGCCACGTCAATGCTTCACTCTTGCCCTACATTTAGTTCCTAAATCTTGCCATTTCTACCTCCCCCAAATCTCTTTAAATCTGCCCTTTCTCAAGGCCTCCATAGTTTAGAATATTATCACCTCTCACCTGGACTATTGCAATATCATCCAAATAAATATTTCAAACTTTGGTTTCTTTCTACTCCAATGTATCCACCACACACTGCCACTGGTTTTTTTTTTTCTGAATTATTTTGTTTTTTTTCCCTTATTTGGAAAAAAAAAGAAAAAGGAAAACAAAAACCAAACAAAATAAAACAAAAACAAACAACCCCCCCCCCAGTGGTTTGCTGTTACCTTTAGGAGCAATTATTAATTCCTCTATTGGGTAATGAATGCCCTTACCAACCTGGCCCCACTCTATCTTTCCAATTTCATTATACATTATCTCCCTTTCACCTATTCTACAATCCAGTCAAAGTGACTTTTTTACTGCTCATCATTTCCTCCCTCTATGTATTTTTTTGCACATACCCTATGTCTGGAAAGTATTCTATCCTCATGTCTGCTTCTTATATTCCTGTTTCCTTCAAGCCTTTTCTTATTTTACCTGCTATCAATGCTTTCTTCACACTAAAACACCTTATATCTATTTTGTTTGTACTTATAGAGGTGGTTAGTTTTAACTTTATCTTTGTTTTTATAATCCTAGGGCATAACACATGTCTCAATGCCTGATACATAGTGACTGGTCAATACATGCTTGTTGTTTTATTGATTGATTTTGCTTTCTCTTTTATCTGCTCAATAGAACCATCTCTGACTGGAAAGGATAGAACAAAAATGGCTAACACAGAGTTGAAACCAAAAATAAATACATATTCAGAGATCATTTTGCTTGATAAAGCAGTAGGCATTAATGAACTATATTCCAAGATACTAAAATAATTGGCAGGTATGATTATTGAACTGCAATTATTTCTTCAAAAGTTTACTGGATCTATGATCTCTGCCATATTGGTAAATCTGGTTCAAATTATTGTCCACCCAGACTTTCTATGTGTGACTCTGGTCCATGCCATAATCCTGCAGGCCAAGCTAATACACTAAGAAGCTTCCTTGGTGTTGTGTCAATACAAATAGAACAGGTAGGCTGCCAAGAGGAAGTTCAAGAGACAGGCTGTACTGGGTCTAAGAAACAGACCGAAACATACCATGGTTGTGCCAATTCTGTGACTGAGCTAAGACTTCAGACACACCAATGCTGAAAGGTTGGACTAAGATTTGGAATCTTCTGCTTCCTACCTTTATCAACATCAGATCTTCTCATTTACTGATTTTCTGCCTCCTTTCATTGTGTGGTGGTTAGAAAACTCCCACTCCCTGTTAATTCTCACAATCCTGTTAATAGTGAATCCATGACATTCTAAGAGTAAGATGCCCTTTTTCTTCAACCCACTGTTCATTGTGTTATCTTCCTCACAGCTAGGGCAGCTAGGGTAGATAGGTGGTGCAGCAGAGTATTAGGCCTAGAATTAGAAAGACCTGAATATAAAGTTGGCCTCAGACATTTACTAGATGTGTGACTCTGGGCAAGTCATTTAATCTCGATCTGCTGTGGTTTACTCAACTGTCAAATTGGTATTTTTGTCAGATCAAATGAGACAGTATTTATAATAGTGCAGCGCACAGTTCTTGGCATTTAGTAGGCAATTAATGAATGCATTTTCTCTTCCCTCCCTTTCCTATCTTCATCCACTTCAATCAAGGCCCTCCAATATTTCACTCCAAGTCTGACCACCTCTTCCATTGTGCTCTCTGTAATTCACACTCCATAATTAACAAATTCTTTCAATGGCTTATGTTATTTTTATTGTTTGGCACTCATCAGTGATATAGTTCTCCCAAGATGACATTGCATCCATGAATATCCTTTCTAGCACTGCTTATATCTTTTCTTCGTAGATCCCAACTTACTGGTCCAAGATAAAGAGTAGAAATACTCTTTACTCCCTATTTCTACTTTCATATCTGTTTACCACCATCAATTGGCAACTTCTCCTCTTTTGAGTTTTGGTATCTACAAATATATCACTTAATCCAGAGTCTGAGGGCCATTACCATCTAGCTCCCAAGGCATTCACCCTCTTCTTCAGTAAGTGCAATGTCTGGTTTACACTCTTCCTTTTCATTCTCACTCCTGTCTTTATACTAGGAGACTTCAATATAGATAGTGATGTTTCCTCAAATACCTTAATTTTTCAGTTCTTACTTCCCATGGATCCACTCTTCCATTTTGCTTTAGCCACTCTGAAAGGTGATAGAATGATTGATGTTGCCATCTTGGACATGTTCCATTTCATAGTTATAAACTCAGAAATTCCTTCATTTTATCATTATTTTCTACCAATCATCACATCATGTGTCTTGCCCCCACTCCCTGCTAAGAAATTCTCTATCCTCCATGTAACCTACAGACCTTTCCCAAGCCATTACCTCTACTTTGATCATGCTTTCTTTTTTCCCAATCTTTTTAAAAAAATTAATTATCTAATATTTTAATTTTTCCCAATTACATGTGCAAACAATTTTTAACATTTGTTTTTCAAAATGTTGAGTTCCAAATTCTCTTTCTCCCTCCCTGCATCCATCATTGAGAAGGCAAGCAATTTGATATATTATACATGTATAGTCATGCAAAACACATTTCCATATTTACAATATTTATAATATTTCATGCTAAAAGAAAACAAACAAAAAAGAATCCCAAGAAAAATAAAGTAAAAAAAAACATGCTTCAATCTTTATTCACATTCCATTAGTTCTTTCTCTGGAGATGGATAGTATTTTTCATCAAGTCCCTCAGAGTTGTCTTGGATCATCGTATTTCTGAGAATAGATAAGTCTTTGAGAGTTGATCATCATAAAATATTGCTATTGCTGTGAACAATGTCCTCCTGGTTCTGTTCATTTCTCTTTATAACAATTATGTTAGTCTTTCCAGGTTTTTCTGAGATCCTATTTCTTACAGCAGAGTAGTATCCCATCCCAATCATATACCACAACTTGTCCAGCCATTCCCCAGTGGATGGGCATCCCCTCAATTCCCAATTCCTTGCCAACAGAAAAGAGCTGCTATAGTTTTTGTACAAATAGGTCCTTTTTCCTTTTTTTTAATATTCCCTTCCCAATCTTAACTGATTAGCAAACCAGTCCAACTCTAAAGTATCCTACATACAAAACTATTTTCCCCTTAAGCTATCACCAATCATCCCTTTCCAAAACCCAATCCTGGATTGCTCCTACCATCTTTATCCTCTGCTCCTTTTCATGTACTTACCAATTGAAAATGTTGTCTCCGAAAGTATCAATAATTCCAATTGATAAAACATAATAATTTCTTCTCAATTATTACTCATCTTGGCCATTCTTTAGCATTTGACACTGTTAATCATGCTCTTTTCATGAACTTTTTTTTCTTTTCTGAGATTTGGGGATACTGTCTTTTTATTTGCTTTTCCTACCTACCTGGCTATTCCTGCTCAGCCTACTAAAAGAGATCCTCACCCATGCCATGTCCATTGATTGTGGGTATACCTCAAGGTTTTGTTCTGGATCCCCTTTTCTTTTATGTCTATAGCCTCTCACTTTTTGACCTCATCCACTTTAATGGGTTCAAGTATAGTCTCTATGCAGATGACTCCCATATCTATATAGCCAACCCTAGTCACTCTCTGGAGCCCCAGTTTTACCTTGCCCATTGCCAATTATACATTTCAAACAGGATGAGCCATGGGCATCTCAAATTTAGCATGTCCAAACAGAATTCATTGTATTTCTCTCTAAATCTGTCCCTCTCCCAAACTTACCTATTTCTGTTGAGGACACTATTACCCTCCCAGTTACTCAGCTTTGCTACCTCGAAGTCCTCTCGATGTCGTCTGTTGTCAGCCAGAGGTAAAACTGAGGAGCATGGGTACACACTGTGATATAGATAGAATTTCCAGTGGAAAGTCTCTAGGATGTGGAGCAAACATGGAATTGGGGGATGCTACTGGCCAGCAACACTTGCCACAAAGATAACTAGATTATATTCTTTTTTTTTTTTTTTACTATTTTAGTAAAAGACTTTACACTGCTAATGTGGTCTCTGACAATCCCAAGAACCTGATAAAAAACACACACAAAATCAGCTTCCTGCCTCATTGGATCTTAAAGATACTTCATTCTTCATGAACTTTGTTTGGTCTGCCATTTTTCCCAGTGAAAGACAAGAAGGATCATGGGGAGAGGTTGACCCTGGACTGTAGCCATTTCCTGTCAATGATAACCACTTCCTTACAAGCCAAGGTACCTTCTCTTGATAACTCCTGTATGAGGTGACCATCACTAACACATATCCATTTAATTTCCTGTCAATGATAACCACTTCCTTACAAGCCAAGGTACCTTCTTCTTTGATAACTCCTTGCTTTTTTTTTTTTTTGGTGTAGGTCTGAGGTGAGGCCATCACTCACAACACATATCCATTTAATTTTTTAGTTCTTATGACTTATCATCCACTCTTTCACAAAAAAATTAAAGTAGTTTCGGGGCAGCTAGGTGGCACAGTGGATAAAACACTGGCCCTGGATTCAGGAGGACTTGAGTTCAAATCCGGCCTCAGACACATAGAACTTAGTAGCTGTGTGACCTGAGCAAGTCACTTAATCCCATTGCCTAGCCAAAATAAATAAATAAATAAATGAAATGAAAGTAGTTTATTTTTTAAGTAGGGTCTAGCTCACAAGATGACCTTTTTTTTTTTTTTTGGTCTTAAAGGATCTCAAGTGAAAGAGCATACTGGATTTTCACTAATTCTCTTGGAGAAATATGGGCAATAATGTAGGTATCATAGTTGGTTTGATTAAGAAACTCACTGAAAGGTAGAAAAACAAAATTAGTCATTAATAAATTGATTCCAACCTGTATGGAGGTCTTTAATAAAATGCCTCGAACATCTCATCTGTCTTTGGACCAATATTTTCACCAATGAAATCAATGAGGGACTTAATGGCATCCATTTCACAAGTGAAATGAAGTTCAGAGAGATGGTGAGCAAGCTGGATGACAAGGTCAAGATCTAAAAGGGCCTTAAAAGGCCAGGACTTGGGCTAAATTTATTAAGATGAAATGCAATAAATGTCCTTAACTTGTGTTCAAAAGATCAGTTATATAAGTGCAGGATTGGGAAGTTATACCTAGATGAGAATCCATGTGAGAAAGATCCAGAGGGTTATAAGAACAGTAAGTTTAATGAGTCTACACTGTGGCGTGGTAACCCAAACATTAATACCATATTTAGCTGCATTAAGAGCATGGGACAGTAGATAGTGTGCTGAACTTAGAGGATTTGAGTTCATATGCTACCATTGATGCTTACCACATCTGTGACCTTGTATGAGTCATTAACCACGTGGGGTCTCAGTTTCCTTAAGGGGAAAATGAGAGAGTATACCTCTGTAGACCCATATAATTTTAGATAAATCAATCTAAGTCTTTGTCTCCCTTCTTCTATCTCTCTTTCCTTTTCTCTCTCTGTCTCTCCCTGTTTCTGTCTTTGTCTCTGTCTCTCTCTCATCTGAAGAGCTGACATGTTTCAGTTCATGCTTCTTGGGCCCTAATGGTAGAATTAGGAATGATAGGTGGAAAGATGGTAGGAGTTGTCAATGGAAACTATGTGCTGCTGTGCCCTTATTGCATATCGTTGCTGTATTAGGGCTAAGTGAACCTCTTTAAAAAACAAAACAAAACAAAACAAAACTATTCAATGACTTGCCAGTATCTCATTTTATCCCAATATCAAACCTGAGACAGAGTGCTGACCCGAGTCAGACCTATCCTCAGCAATGATCCTTTATCTAGAGATATCAGAAAGAATGAAATGGTCTACATTTTCTATCTCTGGGATTGTCTGAGTTCCTCTTTAGTATTATCATTTTGTACTATGTTTGTGAGAAGTTTTAGGTATTGCTTCCCTGACTGGAGTGCTAAGGTATGGATTGCATTGAAATGGGGAAAATATCATGCAGAGAGAATATTAAAAAATTCTGTCTGCTCCTCACTGATTTGCTTTATGATGAAGAATGAACAAGAGTTACAAAACTGGTGGGGAATCAGTATTGAATATGAAATACAGGACCGATTTCTGGCTGACTAACTTCTAGCAGAGGGTTGTGGGTAGTGAATTACTTTGAGTTAGTTGTTCAAAGCTGAAGGCCAGCTAATCCTTGAGTTTAATGCTATGATTTTCAGTGTGATTTTTTTTACCAGCTGTTGTTGTTTTTCATTGTTTTTCATTTTCATTCCATTCATCACACATCACTGATGAAATAAAAGCCCCAAAAGGTAACTAGTCTACAATTTTTTGAATACCTACTATGTGAGTTAATTTATTAGCTCTCCCTACAGTTAAGCTACCAAGAAAATTAAAGATATTGTATCCTGTGGGCCAAAAAGAGGCTCTGTGATATAGTGGAAAAAGAAATTACCTCAGGATAAGAAAGCCATGAATTCAAATTCCAACTGTGACCCATACTTGCTAGTCAAGACCCTCCATTTTTGTGCTCTGGGCATTTCCTCTGGCTACTTCCGTGGGTGGAATATTCTCTCTCCTCCTCTCTGCCTCCTGGCTTTCCTAGCTTCCTTCAAGTCCTAACTAAAATCCCATTTTCTGCAGGAAACTTTTCCCAACCCCTCTTAATTCTAATAACTTCCATTTTTTAAATTATTGCTTATTTATCTTGTATAGAGCTAGTCTGCTTAATAAATTTTTATTGATTGATTGTCTGATTGGGCAAGCCACTTAACTTCTCAGTGTCTGAGGTCCTGAGTCCCCAAGCAGACACAGTAGGTGCTGGTCTGAGATGGTAGGAGTTGTTACACAATCAAAATCACAAGGTTATTATTGTTGTTGTTGTTACTATCACCACCATTTATCTAATATTCTCAATTGTTTTAAATATTTTGTTCTCACATTATTATTGCTAATAATTTATGGAAGAAGCTATTGTGGTATTTTAGCTGAAGTCAGAAAACAGGAAACCTGGATTCAAGTCTTCCCTAAGAACTTTACAAATATTATCTCACTTAATCTTCACAACTATCCTAAGAGGTAGGTGCTATAATTATCAGTGCTTTATGATTGAGAAAACTGAGGCAACTGCATCACCAGTGGCAAATCATAGAATCTCTCAGTCTTCTAAGGAACTTTCAAAAGCTATAAATTAAAAATGGTTTGCTGATGGAGGTTTTCCATGCTGGGAATTCATTCTACTAGTGAAATCACACATCTAGAATTAACAAAAAACAAAAATGTGTGTGTGTGTGTGTGTGTGTGTGTGTGTGTGTTGTGTGTGTGTGTGTGGAGAGACAGAGACAGAAAGACAGAGAGAGAGATACAGAGAGAGAGAAACAGAGGGAGACAGAGACAGAGACAGAGTAAAAGAGAGAGATAGAGATAGAGAGATTGAGAATTATCTTGGAATTGACTAGGACCCATGTGTGTCAGCAGGAATTATATACGTGTAATACCTGTTACCAGGGAAGCTGAGGCTGATAGGTTTCTTGAGCTCAGTAGTTCTAAACAGTTATAGGTTAACATGATCAAGTTTCGGAATTGTTCGGTATTAATATGGCGATCTCTCAGGAACAGGGACCAGGTTGCCTAAGGTGGAGTGAATTAACCCAGGTCAGGAAAGGAGCAGGCAAAGCCCCTGCACCAATCTGCGTAGGCCATACAGGTCCAAACTGGGCAAGATAACCTTTTTTTTTTTTTAAGTGTGGGAGAGAGGGTAGGGGAGAAGAGGTAGAGATAGTCTTTCAAAATCCGAGTTATAAAATGATTAAAAAGTGGAATTTGGAGACCTTATGCATTTCCAGAAATATACCTCAACATACATATAAGGGGAAAAGTCTAGATTTTTTTTTTCTGGTCTGGCGTGCCCTTTGAGGTTGTCCTATTTATGCACATTAGTGACTGTTTCCTGTTGTGATCTTTACACTCTTTCTTTTTAGCATTGAACTCTGCCATCATCTATGATCAAACTATGATCAGAAGATTGGAAGTGTCCTCTAAATTCCTTTCTGGCACTCCAAAGTTATGAAGTCGTAGATGGAGTGAAACACAGGGGAATTCAAGTTTGATTTTGTTTGGCTTAGGGAGGTTTGTCCTTGGGAAATGTTTGCTATGTTTAATTATGGACGTGTGTGTCTTCATGAAGAACTCTCATTTAAAGCCATATTGATCTTCCTCCGTCTCTAGGTATTTCTATTTCACACATCAGTGTAGACATGACAGGCATTCTGAAAAACATGTCTGTAAAAAGATGTACGGGGGACATATAGTTCCTGTTCTTCCACCTTGGCAGTTAGTTTACTGATAAAGGGTAAAGGGGCAGAGGGATTTGGTTGGACTGTAGAACACGGAGCTCTCGGGAGGAAAGAAGAGAAAGAAAAACAGACGATTACAATGAAAGTGGTGAGTGGATTTGGAGACCTATTTGCATAGCTGCACACTTGAGATCAACATAACCTTGTTATGATGGGCACTTGTTAGAGGCTTGCTCTTCAGAACATCTCAGCTGATGCAGCTGAGTAGGCATTTATCATTCCACCCACATCAAATTCCATTTAGAGAAGATAACTGAGTGTAAAAGCAACCGCAAAGGCAGTGATGGGGAGGCAGCTGGCATAATTCAAGGAGAGTCTCCCGCGTGGGGATAGGTGCCTATATAAGAAGAGAAAGTAAACAATAGCTATAATTTGTGTCAGGGCACATTCTTGAAAGCCTTCAAATTGTTTGATGTTAAAAGTGGGATTGGTGCTAATAAAAACGATTAAAGAAATAAAACTCAGGGTGACTGGCTGTCTAGGACATTTGGTAATGGAATATAACACCTTTCGCTTCTAGGTCACTAGTTCCAATTCAGCCTACGTCAGGAGCGATGGAAAGCTGTTATCCTCCAGTGTGGGTTGGAAATTAGTTTGATGGTCTCAGTTCAGGTGAGAAGTGTCCATTGCAGTCAGAAATGTATTAGCTGAAGCATTAAAAAAACATTCTTTAAAAGAGGCCAAGACTTGCTTGGGGCCATATGGAGACATTATTGCTCTTTTACCATTCTTTCAGTATTTGAGTTTAATTCCCAGAACCTTTCTTTCAGGAAAAAAAAAAAGAATGACTTTCTTATTTTTGGTTCACAGTTAGGTCGTGATTCGGAGCTGGGCAGTAAATTCATCTGACATTTAGTGACTTCATCACTGCCCTGTTTTGCATGAATTTGCACTATATATACATGCAAAACAATATAAAAACCTTACTCTTAAGAAATATTACCAAAATGTTCATCTCCATCTGGGAAAAAATATACATGACTCAAAAAACCACTAGTTTAGTAAAAGTGATTAAAAAGTGGAATTGGAGACTTCTTATCTTTTCTAGAATAATGGATTTAGAAATAGAAGTGACCTCAGAGGCCATCTCCTCCAGTCCTCCTTTGTTTTACCTGGACATGAGAGAAAGGAGTAAAAGAGCAATTAAAATTCATCTCAGCTGAGCTCTACAGTATTCAGAGACCCAGGTAAATTAGTCAGAAAATATAGTCTAAAATCTAATTCTGTTCATGTTACATTGCTCAAAAAAATCATCAATGGCTCCTCACTGCACCAAAATCAAATCTTTAACCTGCCATTCAGGGCCCTTCAGGGCCCTTCAAAATTATGATCTTACCTACTTTTCCTTTTTTTTTAGAAATAGCTATGAGTAACTTCTAGGGCTATATCCCAAAGAGATCAAACAAATGGGAAAAGGACCCACATGTACAAAAATATTCATAGCAGCTCTTTTTGTGGTGGCAAAGAATTGGAAATTGAGAGGATGCCCATCAATTGGGGAATGGCTGAGCAAGTTGTGGTATATGGATGTAATGAAATACTATTGTGCTAAAAGAAACGATGAACAGGCTGACTTCAGAAAAACCTGGAAAGACTTATAGGGTCTGATGCTGAGGGAAGTGAGCAGAACCAAGAGGACTTTGTATACAATAACAGCCACGTTATGTGATGACTAATATTGTTAAACTGAACCCTTCTCAGCAATACAAGGATCTAAGACATCTCCAGATACCTCGGGATGGAAAATGCTGTCCACATCCAAAGAAAGAACTATGGAAGCCAAATTGCTATCACGTATTTTTACCTTCTGTTGAGTTTTGTTTCATCTTTCTGATGGTTCCTCCTATCGGTTTTAATTTTTACTTACAACTTCACTAATATGAAAATATGTTTAATGGGAATGTAAATGTAAAGCCTATATCAGATTGTGTGCCATCTTGGGGAGGGTTGGGGGGAGGAAGGGGAAGAAAAATTTTCAACTCAAAAGCATATGGAAGTGATTATTGATAAATCAAAATAAATTAATAATAATAATAAAAAATAGCTATGGGTAATACACTGGGCTTGGAGGCAGTAAGACCTGAATTCAAATCTAGCCTCAGACACTTATTATCTGTGTGACTCTGGGCAAATCATTTAACCTCTGCTTGCCTTGGTTTCCTCGACTGTAAAGTGGGGATAATAATAGCACTTATCTATCCTCACTTATTTGTGAAGATCAAATTAAATAGTATTTTGTAAAAAAAAATGCTTAGCTCAGTGGCTGGCTTTGTAAGTGCTATATAAATGTTTATTCCCTTTCCAGTCTTATCTCTAATCACTCCCTTACCAAATCTTATATCCCAGACAAAGTGAACTACTCAGTACTCTTTAAATATGGAGTATGCTCTCTTGCCTTCATGTCATCAATTTCTTTACTTCTCTGAAGATCAAGATATTTTTGGACTTCTTATTGCAGTTTCAAACCTTGATTCGAGATTTTCACACTTGAAACAGACACTACAATCTCAGTAACTGGCAAGAAGGACACCCACCATTGTGGAAGAGGGGTAGAGTTGGCTCTCCCAGTTATTACCTATGTGACCTTGAACAATTTGTTTTACCTCTGTGGCCTCAGTTTCTTTGTCTGAAGAATGACCTCTATGATTCAGTTTAGTTCTATGATGTCATATAAGATTTGCAATTCAATAATATTCATCACACAAACTTCAAAAGAATAAGATCTCAGAGTTCAACAAAGTGAAATCCCTAGCCTATCCTTCCAAACTTCTGATACAAAGTGAAAGATTAGTTTTTTGGCCTGAATGCAGATTTAGAATCTTTCTTTTTGCCACTGAAGTTCACCCTATCTGCTTATCTATTTATATTCATACATACCCCTACAAGCCCAAGCCATTTTCAGGCAGGAGTTCCACAGTCCAGTCTCACTCTGCCTTCTTTTCACCATCTTCCTTTTCTCTGCTAAGTTCTCCTTTTGAAGCATGGGTAAGACCAAGGAGGAATTAAGAGCATCTCCCTATTCTATCCCTGTCCTCTCTAGACTTAGGAGTACTTCTTCAAGCTAGACATTTCAGTATTTTCAAACTGAGTAGTATAAGCCCTGTCAGGGCAGCTGAGGGTGCCATAATGGATGGAGTGTTGGGCCTGGAGTCAAGAAGACTCATCATTCTGAGTTCAAATCTGGCCTCAGACACTTCCTAGTGAAAAAGTCATTTAACCCTGTTTGCCTCAGTTTCCTCATCTGTAAAATGAACTGGAGAAGGAAATGGCAAACTACTCTAGTATCTTTGCCAAGTAAACCCCAAATGGGTCATGAAGAGCTGGGCACAACTGAAAGAGTGAACAGCAGTAATATATATGTATATGTATGTCTCTATATATGCACCTATACATATATGTATATGTGTATTTGTGTGTATATATAGCTATATACATACACACATATATCCTTTTCAAAGGGTAAAAGGGGGAAAATTTGGAGTGGAAAATTTTTAAAATGAATTAAAAACATAAGCAAACTTGGTATGTCTCATCAGCATTGCATAGTGGAGAGAAAAGTGGCCTCAAAACCAGGAAGATCTTGGTTCAAGTCCAACCTCTGACATCACTTAGACCTCCCTGTGCCCTTGGCAGTTCCCTAAGATTGTTATTTCAGAGAAGGTGCTGACCTGCATTAACATAGGAAGTTATACTCCTGGGAGTTCACTATGCCAGGGAAATCCTACATCTAGCTTCTACCCCTCCTGCTTAACTCTGGATTTCAGGAAAGCTTGATTAATTTATGGAGAGAAAAGTGGAATTTCAGGGGAAAAAAACATCCCTAGGATATCTTCCATTCCAGGAATATTAGCATCAACCCCTCCCCCTACTCCCACACTGTCTAAAAGGACAGTGATACAATCAGTAATATCATTGTTTCTGGAATGAATATTCTGCTTTTCCTACTCTTGGCTTTACCACCCTTGTGACGACAATATCAAAATTCCCTTTCCTTGCCAAGATGACCATCAGGACACTTATGTTCCCAAAAAGAACACATACTCTTTGAGGGCCATGCCTGTCTACTCTCCACATGAGAATTTTCCAAAGTCATATAATCTTGGGGTCCATATTTGGATCCCAGTAGTGTCTGGTTACAGTGCCTGACATAGAGCACAGAGTTTAGGGTTGTAAGGTAGAAGGAGGAGTGGAATGACAACAAAGTCTTCTCAGATAAGGGAATTTCAGAGTTTATGAACATAGAGGTGATGGAAAGATCAAGAGTATGACCATTTTTCTGTATGGCTAAAATTGGGTGGAGGTCATGTGAAATGAGAGTTGAGGAATTATGAGGTTAGAGTATTTGACAAAGTGTTGGCATGAATGCTATAGTTCCTAACATGGGGGCATGAGATGGGAAAAGAAAAAGATTGTGAACCAGGCTCTGAACTTACTGAGGAAAGAGAATATCTTGGACATTTATAGAAAACAGTTACTAGAATTCTTATTGGATATAGATATGGATTAAAACAGCTGGGTGGCACAGATGATAGAGTGCCAGGCCTAGAGTCAGGAAGACTCATCTTCCTGAATTAAAATCTGGCCTCAGACACTTTCAGCAGTGTTACTCTGGGCAAGTCACTTAACGCTGTTTGCCTTAGTTTCTTTATCTGTAAAATGAGCTGGAGAAGGAAATGGCAAAGCATTCCAATATCTTTGCCAAGAAAACCCCAAATGATGTCACGAAGAGTCAGATGTGACTGAAAAAAGACTGAATAACAAAAGATAATCTTCGAAGGAGGAGAGGTTACCTAGTTCTGACTGTTGGAGGAGAACCTAGAAGTAGCAAACAGAAGCCCCACCTCAGTGCAGCCAGTTCTAGAAAGGGAGTCTATGTCATTAGGAGAGAACCAAGTTTCAGTGAGAGCCAGCAGATGGAAAGAGTGAGAAAGGAAACTGTTTAAGAAGAAAACAAGTTTGTTATCAATGGAACAGGCATTACAGAGACCAGAGTGGAAATGGTGGGTAGCTTTAGGGTGAGACATTAGAGGGGCTGGGTTGAAGGCAAAAGTGGTCTAGTAAGATTTAAGAAAAAATAATATGTAGTTTGTCACATTTTCTCATGGGCAGCTAGGTAGCACAGTGGATAGAGCACTGGGTCTTGAGTTAGGAAAACGTGAATTCAAATGTGTCCAGAGACATTTAATAGCTCTGTGAACCTGGGTAAATCAGTTAACCTTTATTTGCATTAGTTTTCTCAATTGCAAAATGGGGATAATAATAACATCGACCGTCCAGGGTTGTTGTGAGAGTAAAACGAGATAATATCTTAAAGCACTTAGCACAATGTCTGACACATAGTTGATGCTATTGAAATGCTATCTAATGTTATTCTTTTAATTTTATTCTGTTTTATTAATATTTTCTGTTACTTTCGAAAGTCTAGATAATAAGGAAAACAAGAAATCAAGCCATTATTTGTAGTGGTTGTCAATTTCCAAGGTGGTAATATTCACAATGAAAATTTAATAATTACTTCTCTAGAGTCTGTTTGAGCTAGTTCCAGCACACCCTTGGTTCAGGGGAATGTGAATAAGTGATCAGACAGAGTACAATGGGGAATGAGTTTGAATGATGATACGGCATAGGTTCAGAATCACTGGGATGTGAAGCTAGCACCAGGGTGGGTAGTGGTAGGAGATTTTGTTTATCATTGAGGAATGAGTTCAGGTAGGTTCTGATTGTCCACTGAAGTTTGGCCTCAGGGTGGAGTCCTCCCAGGGCCTTTGAAAGTTCAGGAGAGGGGTACTAGGAGGTGATTCCTCCCTAGAAAAGCAGAAGACTATGCCAAAAACTTGATAGAATGGCCTTTCTCCTTTTCTCCAGGAGTCTGAGACTGTATGGAACTCTTCTTCCCAATCTGACTCTTTAAATAACATTCAAGTTCATGGAGTCAATTAGAGCTTTTAATAAAACAGCCAGACAGCCATCACTTTTAACAAAGACTAAAAAGAGGTGAAAAACAGTTCAGCAATTGTTGAATTAATTAAATTAAATTTTAATTAATTAAACTGTTAAAATTAACCAACTCATCAAAATAGTCTGACATTATATGGAGTGTCCCACACCTGAAATTCCCCAAACCTGCCTAGATGAGGGGGAGATGTCTTATTTCTCTTCTTTGGTGCTAAGTTTGTTAGTATAACTTTGGAAACTTCCATTTTGATTATTTTGATGTTTCTATTTCTATTGTAGTTATTATGTATATTGTTTATTTTAATTCTGCTTACTTCTTTCTGCATCATTTCATCTAGATCTTCTCATACTTCCTTCTATTCGTTATTTTTATTGTTCTTACAGCACGTTAACATTTGGTTATATTCATGTATAGTGCCACAGCTTGTTTACATAAATAAGCATGGCTTTGAATGCATGTTCAATATTATAGGTTTTCCATCTGTTTTAACTTCTACCTCAGAGTCAAAGGCAGACTACAAGTTGCAAAGAATGCTAAGCAAATAGGCATCATAATAAGAAAGTCATTAAAATATCCATATACTTTGACTCAGAAATATCCCAGCTAAGCATACACCCCAAAGAGTAGCCAGCAAAATAGACAGCAAAATAGAAGGTCCAAATACACCAAAATATAAATTGTAGTACTTTGTATGGTAGGAAAGAATTGAAAACCAAATAGATGCTTATTAAATGAGCAACAGCTAAACAAATTTTAACATACAAGTACAATGAGATTTTGATGCGCTGCAAGAGACAAAAATAAAACACACACACAAACTGAATTTTAAAAAATCATAGTAGTGGCTGAAAGACTTAGTTGAAGTAATTTGAAGTAAGAACTGGCTAAAAACAACATCAACAACAACATACAAAATGACTACAGTGATACCAATGATAAAACTAGACTATCAACCTCACAACTGCTTTATAATTATAATCACCACTCTTGTCCCTGAAGAAGAAATTAGAAACTGTGCTTCCCTCCTTCTCTTCTTTGAACTGGAGTATGTAAGGGATGAGGAGGAGGGAGAAGAGCAAGGGGATGGATAAGGAATATCATATATACATTCAGATATGTTTAAGGAATTGGTTAGTTTTTCTTTATTTTTCTTTTTTTTTTTGTAACAAGGGATAGCTCTCTTGTTAGGAGAGTAGGAATGTATTTGGAAATGAACATAATATAATAACAAAAGATATTACTAACATTTAAAAAAAGAAAAGCATTGTGGTTTTCATTGATATTTTAATTAGATATTGGAGTATAATTCTTCCATTGGGAGTACATTGCTAAAGTAATGGAAGTTTAAAAAAAAAAGCAATCCATCAACATATATTTGTTAAGCACTTACAATGGGATTCAATACATTAGCTTTACCCACAAGTTCTCAGGCATACGTCCAATGCATAAAACAAGGTGAACTGTGATTATATGCCATATTATAAAAGGAACCTTTTCTGTACCATATGCTGTTTATTCTAGCTGCTCCTATAGTTGGACTCTGCATGGAAAATGGATTCTACTTTGCGGATACATTAAAGAAAACAAGCCATCTAGATAATAGGTCTTTTCCATAGCAGCCAGATTATGAGACAGAGTCTGTAGTCCTTCTGAGTTTTAAACTTCAGAGAAATGTTCTTGGTGTATACTATTCTAAAAGGCTGATTGCAGGAATAAAACCTGACAGGGTCCTTTGCATAGCTCATATCCTGACCCTCTATTGGAGATGTTTCCATGGGAAATCCATACATATTCTATTTTTACAGCCATAAAGCTCAAAGCTCTTTTCTTATGGAACTCAGTTTGTGACTTGTTATAAGGTATTCATTGGTGACAGTATCAATGCCTTGGCAATGATATAAAATACAGGGACTTGATTTATTAACTAGCAGAGATGTATAGACCAAAAGGTTTTACTTTTTTAATTCAAAATCCTTGAGGAAAAGCAACTGTTTATCATTTATATGCAAATATGTATACTAAAAGGGCAAAGATGTTTATATGGTTTCTCCGGAGATATTTATTTCTCATTAATTCTTGTCAAACTGTGTACCTTTCATCTAAAGATCCTTAAGATTCTTTCTGAATCTAGCAATCCATCGAATAAACCTGTGATGTTGATAGAAAAGATTTTCTGTCTTTGACAAAGAAGGCGTCTGAGGGATGGAAAAAAGCTGTGAAGCTAAGAATAGAACATAGGTTTGAGGATCCACAGTATATGATGAGAAAAACGTGAGAAAACATCCCCCAGAAGAGAGGGAATCTTATTATTATCCCCATTTTGCAGTTGAGAAAACTAATGCAAATAAAGGTTAACCATATGTGTATGGTTCATATGACAGTAAAGACTCTTAATCTTTTTTGGGGGGAGAGGGTAGGAGAGTTATGGTCCCTTTTGGCAGTCTAGTAAACCCATGGACTCTTTCTCAGAATGATGTTTTAAAATTTGCTTTCAACCCAATGCCTGGCACATAGTTTAGTGCTTAATAAATACCTGTTGGCTTAATTAAATTCATATAATTCTATACATTGGATTATATGGGAAACCAACTATATTGTTTATAATTACATATAATTATGTTGAAATATAGTTATTAAATATGCTTTTTTTTAAATCACAGGCACCAAGTTATGAACCTTTGTATGGACTACTTCCCTGTTTAAAAAAAATGCTAGCCTCTATATATTGTTGGACATATGGGAATTTGTCTTGCTTGACTTTGCATATTGCATTGTTATGAATGTTTTATTTATTTGTTTAATTGTTCCATGGGGGTGGGTGGGAGGGCAGTAGGATGGAGAGAAAATAAATGTTTATTAATTGAAAAATAATAAAATTTAAATTTTAAAAAGTATCTACCCTGAGGCAAAGACACATAATTTGTTGGTAGGCTTAGAATACTAACCCCAATCAATATATAAAAGCTGTGTGACCATCTATGGACAAGTCACTTAACCTTATCTGGGTTCATACATGCACTTTCTGGTTCACAAGGCTGTTCATAAGGAAAATCTATAGAGCAACATATAAATAAATAGGAATGATTGTAATTGTTATTATTTATGCATTAACATCCTACTCTGATTTTTTGTCATTGAATAGAGTCTCAAAGGCTCTAAAATGTAAGCTTTTATAGGTCCTAAGCTTGAAAAGCTATAGACTGGCTGAGCTAAATTTAGAGACACTCTACCAGGAAGCTGGCCACAGTTTTATAAATTCTGGGGCCCAAAAGCAACACATTAAGAGCCTAGTAAGGCCTAGAGGGCTTCTTCTGCTTTCTGTTACTGGAAGGACTGATGCCCATCATACTGAAAGTACAGCTCTTAGAAGAGAGAATACTATCATGTGTTTCCTACTCAGATTTAAAGATAGGATAACAGTAACTGACAGCTGTGTGGGATTTTCTAGTATGCAGAGCACTTTAATATGCATCCCCTAATTGTATCTTGATAACACTGAAACTGGAGTCAGAGCAGCTGTGTCCAAATTTTAGCTTTGTTATTTACCACAATTTAATAAGGTGATTCATCTCTCTGGGTCCCAGTTTCCTCCTTTTTTCAAGTGAAAGGGTTTTCTTCAATTCATAATCTCTGAGTTTTCCCCCAGTTCTCTATGTATGATCCTGTGGACAATTCTATGAGAAAAGTTGACAATTGTTTTGAATGATTCAAGTTTCCCCTTGGGTGCGAGCATGATCTCCCCCATTTTAGAGGTGAGGGAAAAGGCAAAGAGAGGATAATGGCCTTGTCTACATGCAAGTGGGGATTTCATGGGGTTTCCTCACCTGTAAAGTTGAGGTAATGAAACCCATCAAGTGAGAGCTTTGAAAAGAGTCTCCTATTATCCAATCATTTAAAAATTCTCTTAATTTCATAAAATTTACAAATGGAGGTCATTAGGCCAATTCCCAAATTTTATAGATGAGGAAACTGAAGCCCAGAGAATTTAAATAAATTGCCCAGAGTCACACAGATAGTAAGCAGCAGAGACAAGATATAAACCTATTTCTGCTAAATCCAAATGTAATGCTTCATTATAAATGTGAAAAAAGAGTCATCTGGACTTGAAATGACTAATCTCTTGAGTTATACTACTTTTCAATTGTGAGAGTCATAAATATAGGGAGACAAATGATGTAATATTAGAATGTGAGTTTAGAAAACTTTGCTTCCTATTACCTCTCTGAACCTCAGTTTCTTATTCTATAAAATGGGGATGAGAAATTATGTGATGAAATTTAAAGGTATAAATGAGATAACACATGATAAATTCAATATGATTTAATCCATAATTGTTAAAAAGTGCTTTGTAAACTACAGAGGACTCAACATATTATATGTAAGTTACTGTTAGGAGCTAACTATACTTTTTTGAGCTTCCAGAGAATCACAGTCTTTAGTATGTCCCTGAACAATAATTATGATAAACAACATTTATATAGCACCTGCTATGTGCCACACTATGTTAAGCATTTTACAAATATTGTCTCATTTGATTCTTACAAAAGGTCTAGGAGGCAGGTGCTATTATCCGCATTTTACAGATGAGGAAACTGAAGCAAATAGAGGTTAAGTGACTTGTCCAGGGCCACATAGCAATCAAGTATCTGAGTTCACATTGGAACTGTGATTCAGGTACAGACTTTATCTGCTGGACTACCCCTCAAACATGTCAGTACCAATATTCTACTGTAAATGGAACTTGAAGTTATAAGAACAATCCAGGTAAATGGGAGGAAGGTTCTTCTTGCTGTTCTTGGTGAACATAAACAAAAGAAGAAAAAAAAAGAAAAATTCTTGAAGAATGCACCATGATTGATTATTCAACAAAATCCACATGTCCACTATGCTCTTTGATTTCATTTTGAAGGTGGGCATTAAGTTCACTAACTTGAAAAAAAAGGTTGGAAATAGTGGTTCTGAATTTAAAAATAAAAGAAGCAAAAACCTTGTAGATTATTGAGAGGGCTGAATATCATATGTATTTTATTTCAGAAGCCAATTGCAAGGCCATGAATGTGATAACTACAAGCAAACATTTTCGAATAGGTACTGACTTAAAAGGCAGGAAATAAATAATTACCAGTGTTGAAATCATTTCAAATTCATCTGTCAACATGTATTAAGACCATCAGCTAGATAGGACAAAAGTCAAAATTAATATCAAAGTAAAGGAAAAAAATCAAGATGGCAAGGAGTCATTATGGGCCATTACTGGAATTGGCTCATGGTGGTTAAGTGAAGGAACAGATTATGTGAAGGAACGGCAGCTTGAACCTAATATGTTCATGCAAGTCAATTGTGCTTAAAAACTTGAAATAGATAAAGGGGAAAAAAAGATTTTCTGTGATTACCACCATTTTATATAGAAGTTAAAAAACATAAAACAATCATCACAACAAAAAATGTCTTAACCAGCAAATATTTGGTCTCCCTGCCAAGAAGTGAGGCATAACTTGTCTCAATTAAAATATGAATTCATTTGAAAATGTTGTGGAAGAGTTCTTTGTAAGGTTACATGAAGTATCAATTAATAAAACAGCAAAGATGCACAGAGAAAAACAGGTCTACAGAAAGCTTAACAGGTTAGCTAACTAATGCAGATCAACTGATCAATCTATAGACATTTATTAAGCTCCTACTTTGTTCTAGGCGCTGTGCTACTGGGAAGAAAAAAAATCAAATAGAAAACAAACAAAAAAGAGACCATCTAGTCTAAAAAAAAAGAAAGGTTAATCTAACTCTTATTTTTTCAAGGTAGAGGCTGAGACTCATATAGATTAAGTGATTTGACTAATATCATATATGTAAAGACTCTGATTCCTTGCTGGAGGCCAATAATTTCTGAAGAAGATATTGAATTGATACAACCATGAGGATGGTCTCTGGTAAAGTACCATGTGGATCTATCTTTGGCCCTTTGTTCTTTGTCATTTTAATTAATGAAGACATAGATATCATGCTTATCAGTGTTGGAGATGACGCAAAATTGATGGAGATCGTTAACAAGTTGAATAAGAGAGTCAGGATAAAAAAATCTCAATGGATGAGAACAATAGGCAAAATATAATCAGATTAAATTTAATGGGAACAAATAAAAAGTTAAAACATTACACTTGGGTTAAAAAAATTAATTGCAGACATGCAGGATAGGGGAGATGTAGTTATGATAAAACAATAGTTCATACGAAATAGACCTGGGAGTTTTAATTTACATAAGCTCTTTATGGTATAATTGCTTCCATCAGTTAGCATATTCACTCCATTAAGAGATATGTGTGGCAATTTCAAAATTGTCCAATCAGCAAGAAAAATCAAAACAAAACACAAAACACTGAGGCAGAGCTCTGAGCCAATGCATTTTATAAAAGGGTCCATGGCCTCCTCTAATTGAGTGGATCTCAGATCTTCCTCATGATCTGAAATGCCCCTTTACTTCAGGGCCTTAGTTTACCCAGACAACAGGTGGAGCAAGCCAAAAATACAGAGTCTTATTGGTGGATAGACCTTCTCCTTGACCCTCCAGGAGGGGTCTACACAAAATACAGAATCCCATTGATTGACAAACAGGCTAATGAGACCTTGACAGACCTATCTTGACCTCTCAGGAGGTCTTACCAAGCCAATGAGCACACATGGGCTGGTAGAAAGGCACGCTGCAGGCCGGATACTCATTGGCTACATGCTTGTGGTCATCCCCCCATGTTGGGCAATAGAGGGATGATAAGGGATGGAGGGGAAAAAAATAGCTGGGATACTTTCTATGTAATCAAGTCACCATAACAAGTAAAAACAAGGGGGGAGGTCATCTAATTAGCTTCCTATGATTAAGCAAGTGAACTCAAAATCTGCTATTCACCTCTCTGAGGCCTACTATCAGAACTTATAATCACCAACCCTATGGAATCACATCAAACTGATTAATATTGATTAGAATAAAATAGGAGTCCAATAAAATAGGGATACACTTAATTTTCCATCACATTTGCAAGCCCTCCTTGCCCTAGGGTCAGCCTTCTGGTGATAATACTTTTTTAACTCACTCCTTTTTACATTTTTGATGAAAAATGCTATCCTTCTTCAGAGAAAGAACTGATGGAGTATGAATGCAGATTGAAGCATACCTTTTGTTTACTTTGCTTTTCTTGGGTTTTTCTTTTTGGTCTGTGTTTTCTTTTATAAAATGAATAACTTGAAAATACAGTTTGCATGACTGCACATGTATAACCTATATTAAATTGCTTGCCTTCTCAATGAGGAAGTGAGGGAGAGAATTTGAAACTCAAAATTAAAAAAGAAAAGTTCTTTATGTTTGGCAGGCCTATTAGAGCCTGACCCACATTTGCAAAACCTTCAAGAAGATATGGTAAATTTAATACTGATGTGAGGTACAGAGCTAAAACTTTGCTTTTGGAACAGCCAAAAAAACGCTGTGTGTTCAGAAGCATTGAAATCATAGCTCTGCTGTACTCTGTCCTGGTCAGGTCACATCGAAAGAATTATGTTTGGTTGGGGGGGGGGTCATAGATATAGAGCTGGAAGAAACCTTGGAAGCCATCTAGTCCAAGCCCTTTGTTTCATAGAGAAGACTGAGGCTTAGAGGTTAATTGACTTGCCCCAAACTTCACAGTGACAAGGCTAAGATTTCAGCCCAATTCTTTTAACTTCAAATACATTACTCATTTTACTACACCAACATTGCTTCATTAACATAATATTTTAGCAAGGCTATTGGCAATGTGGTGTATATCCAGATAAGGGTAACTAGTGTAACCACCCTTCTAACTAGAAGTCTCAAAACTATGTCATAACAAGCCATAAATGTACCCAATACAAATTTGTTTAGTGGTATATGGAGGCAGAGCTGCAGCACAAAGGACAGCTCCAGTTGAGTACAGTCAGGCTGAGAAAGGGGGCGTACTCCTCCCTTTAGGGAGTGAGTGGAAATGTGTGCCATGGATGTTGTGTTACATATTGCCAAAGTACTGTGAAGGTAGGCATAAGAGTAGCAGTTGTTACAACAAAACAGTGCCCTCTTCTGGAGAAATACAACCTCCTCCCTTGCTATCATTGCCTTCAGGCAAAGCTGATTTTTCATTCTGTTCAGTTACTGCTGCCTAGATTAGATGCCTTGGTGGAAGAAAGCAGGGATGTTTAGCTTGGAGATGAGAATTAGAGTGGACAGGATAGCTGACTTCAGGTAGCTAAGGGTATCATTCAGAAGAGTTATTAGAATTGTTAATAAGATTAATTGCAATGATTGATAATTGTATGATACTGTATAGCTTCAGAGGAAAGAACTAGGAGCAGTTGATTGAAGTGGCAAACTGGCAGATTTAGGGAAAACAAACTGATCTTCATATTTAAACAATTGTGCTGTCCAAAAACAGAATAAACTTGTTTTTGTTTTTTTTTCAAGTTTTATTAATTTATTTTGATTTATCAACAATCACTTCCATATGCTTTTTAGTTGAAAATTTTTCTCCATCTTGCTCCCTCCCCAAGACGGTGCATAATGTGATATAGGCTTTACATTTACATTCCCATTAAACATATTTTCACATTAGTGAAGTTGTTAAGTAAAAATTAAAACTGATAGGAGGAACCATCAGAAAGATGAAACAAAACTCAACAGAAGGTAAAAATACATGATAGCAATTCGACTATAGTTCTTTCTTTGGATGTGGACAGCATTTTCCATCCCGAGGCCTCTGGAGATGTCTTAGATCCATGTAATGCTGAGAAGGGTTCAGTTTAACAATATTAGTCATCACATAACGTGGCTGTTATTGTGTACAAAGTCCTCTTGGTTCTGCTCACTTCCCTCAGCATCAGACCATATAAGTTTTTCCAGGTTTTTCTGAAGTCAGCCTGCTTCATCATTTTTTATAGCACAATAGTATTCCATTACATTCATATACCACGCTTGCTCAGCCATTCCCCAATTGATGGACATCCTCTCAATTTCCAATTCTTTGCCACCACAAAAAGAGCTGCTATTAATATTTTTGTATGTGTGGGTCCTTTTCCCATTTGTTTGATGTCTTTGGGATATAGCCCTAGAAGTGCTATTGCTGGATCAAAGGGTATGCACATTTTTGTAGCCCTTTGGGCATAGTTCCAAATTGTTCTGCAGCATGTTTGGATCATTTCACAACTCCACCAACAATGTATTAGTGTTCCAATTTCCCCACATCTTCTCCAACATTTATCATTTTCATGTTTTATCATGTTGGCCAATCTGATAGGTGTGATGTAGTACCAATCAATAACGATTTAGAGCATTTTTTTCATATAACTATAGATGGCTTTAGTTTCTTCATCTGAGAACTGTCTGTTCATATCCTTTGACCATTTATGAATGGGGAATGGCTTTTGTTCCTATAAATTTGTCTTAATTCTTTTTATATTTTAGAAATGAGGCCTTTATTAGAGAGACTGGTTGTAAAAATTCTTTACCAATTTTCTACCTTCCTTCTAATCTTAGTTGCATTGGCTTTGTTTGTGCAAAAACTTTTCAATTTAATGTAATCAAAATTATCCATTTTGCTTTTCATAATGTTCTCTATCTCCTGTTTGGTCATGAATTCTTCTGTTCTCCATAGATCTGATATGTAAACTATTCCTTGTTCTCCCAGTTTACTTATGGTATCAGCCTTTATATCTAAGTCATGAACTTAGAATGACACAAAGCCATTTTGACTTTATTTTGGTATATGGTGTGAGATTTGGGTCTATGCCTAGTTTCTGCCATACTCTTTTCCAGTTTTCCCAGCAGTTTTTTTCCAAAGAGTGGTTCTTATCCCAGAAGCTGGGGTCTTTGGGTTTATCAAATAATAGATTACTATAGTCATTGACTACTGTGTCTTGCATATTTAACCTATTCCACTGATCCACCTCCCTATTTCTTAGCCAGTACCAAGCAGTTTTGATGATTGCTGCTTTATAATACAATTTAAGATCTGGAATTGCTAGGCCACCTTCCCCTGCATTTCTTTTCATTAGTTCCTTTGATATTCTGGACCTTTTGTTTTTCCAAATGAATCTTGTTATTATTTTTTCTAACTCTATAAAATAATTTGGTAGTTTGATTGGTATGGCACTGAATAAGTAAATTAGTTTAGGTAGGATTGTCATTTTTATATTAGCTCTGCCTACCCATGAGCAACTGATGTTTTTAAAATTATTTCGATCTGATTTTATTTGTGTGAAAAGTGTTTTGTAATTGTGTTCATAGAGTTCCTGGGTTTGTTTCGGGTAGACTCCTAAATATTTTATAATGTCTACAGTAAGTTTAAATGGATTTCTCTTTCTATCTCTTGCTGTTGGGCTTTGTTGGTAATATATAGAAATGCTGATGATTTATGTGGGTTTATTTTGTAGCCTGCAACTTTGCTAAAGTTGTTTATTATTTCAAGTAGTTTTTTACTTGATTCTCTAGGATTCTCTAAGTATATCATCATGTCATCTGCAAAGAGTGATAGCTTTGTTTCTTATTTGCCTATTCTAATGCCTTCAATTTCTTTTTCTTCTCTTATTGCTAAAGCTAAGGTTTCCAGTACAATATTGAATAACAGTGGTGATAATGGACATCCTTGTTTCACCCCGATCTTATTGGAAATGCTTCTAGCCTGTCCCCATTACATAATGCTTGCTGAAGGTTTTAGATAATGCTATTTATTATTTTAAGGAAGACTCCATTTATACCTATGCTTTCTAGTGTTTTTAATAGGAATGGGTGTTGTATTTTATCAAAAGCTTTTTCTGCATCTATTGAGATGATCATGTGGTTTCTGTTGGTTTTGTGTTGATATGCTCAATGATGCTGATAGTTTTCCTAATATTGAACCAACCCTGCATTCCTGGTATAAATCCTACCTGGTCATAGTGTATTATTCTTGTGATAAGTTGCTGCAATCTATTTGCTAGTATTTTGTTTAAAATTTTTGCATCTATATTCATTAGAGAAATTGGTCTATAATTTTCTTTCTCTATTTTGACTCTTCCTGGTTTAGGTATCAACACCATATTTGTATCATAAAAAGAATTTGGTAAGACTCCTTCTTCACCTATTTTCCCAAATAGTAGTATTGGAATTAATTGTTCTTTAAATGTTTGATAGAATTCGCATGTAAATCCATCTGGCCCTGGAGATTTTTTCCTAGGGAGTTCATCAATGGCTTGTTCAATTTCTTTTTCTGAGATGGGTTATTTAAGTATTTTACTTCCTCTTTGTTAATGGGCAATTTATATTTTTGTAAATATGTATCCATTTCACTAAGATTGTCAAATTTGTTGGCATATAGTTGGGCAAAATAATTCCTAATTATTGTTTTAATTTCCTTTTCCTTGGTGGTAGCTTCCCTTTTCATTCTTGATACTAGTAATTTGGTTTTCTTCTTTTTTTAATTAAATTAACCAAAGGTTTATCTATTTTATTGTTTTTTTTCATAAAACCAGCTCTTAGTTTTATTTATTAGTTCAATAGTTTTCTTAATTTCAATTTTATTAATTTTTCCTTTGGTTTTCAATATTTCTAATTTGGTGTTTAGTTGAGGATTTTTAAGTTGTTCTTTTTCTTTTTTTAGTTGTATGCCCAATTCATTAATCTCCTCTTTTTCTATTTTATTTATGTAAGCATTTAGAGATATAAAACTTCCCCTAAGAACTGCTTTTGCTGCATCCCATAGGTTTTGGTATGTTGTCTCATTATTGTCATTCTCTTGAATGAAATTATTGATTGTTTCTATGATTTGTTGTTTGACCCAATCATTTTTTAGGATTAGATTATTTAGTTTCCAATTATTTTTTAGTCTATCTTTCCATGGCCCTTTATTACATATAATTTTTATTTTGTCATGATCTGAAAAGGATGCATTTAATATTTCTGCCTTTCTGCATTGGATTGTGAGGTTTTTATGCCCTAGTACATGGTCAATTTTTGTGTATGTGCCATGTACTGCCGAGAAAAAAGTATATTCCTTTCTATCCCCATTCAGTTTTCTCCAGAGGTCTATATACCTAACTTTTCTAATGTTCTATTCACCTCCTTAACTTCTTTCTTGTTTATTTTGCGGTTAGACTTATCTAGTGCGAGAGGGGGAGGTTCAGGTGCCCCACTAGTATAGTTTTGCTGTCTATTTCTTCCTGTAACTCCCTGAACTTCTCCTGTAAGAATTTGGATGCTATACCATTTGGTGCATATATGTTTAGTAATGGTATTACTTCATTGTCTATGGTGCCTTTTAGCAGGATGTAGTTTCCTTCCTTATCTCTTTTGATTAGATCTATTTTTGCTTTTGCTTTGTCTGAGATCAGGATTGCTACCCCTGCTTTTTTACTTCAGCTGGCATAATATATTCTGCTCCAGCCTTTTACCTTTACCCTGTATGTGTCACTCTTTTTCAAATGTGTTTATTGTAAACAACATATTGTAGGATTATGGTTTTTAATCCATTCTGCAATCCATTTCTGTTTTATGGGAGAGTTCATCCCATTCACATTCACAGTTATGATTACTATCTGTGTCTTTTTCTCCATCCTTTCCCCCATTTATGCTTTTCTTTCTCCTTTTTCCTTTCCCCTTCACTAGTGTTTTGCTTTTGACCACTGCCTCCTTCAGGCCCTTCCCCCCTTTTATTATCCCTTTCCCTTTTCTTCCCCTTTAGTCTTACTGCTTCTTTCCTCCCTTCTTCCCCCTCCTTTTCTTTCCCCCTCCTTTTCTTTCCCCTTTTCTTTCCCTTTTCCTCTACTGCCTATAGGGCAAGTTAGATTTCTGTACCTAACTGGTTATATTATGCTCTTCTTGAGCCAAATCTGATGACAGTAAGGTTCAAACAATGCTTCCCCCCCCTTCTTTCCCTCTGCTGTAATCAGTTTGTGTGTCTTTTTCTGTAATGTAATTTACCCTTGTAGCTCTCCTGCTAGGGAACAGAGGGTACTGACCCAAGCTTTTGTGTTGGGAGCCTAGGTCTTGGTCACTGGCCTTGTGTGCCGGGGCCTCTTATGGTGACAATTGGAGGCTGTAGGGTTCTGGCAGCTTACCTATTGGGCTGGAATCAGCAAGGCTGGAACTTTCAGGCAATTCTAGGTTGCCTGCTTTTCCTTTCCTTTAGCTTCCTTCAGCTGCTTTTAGGTGGGTGCTGCAGGGTGTTTATCTGCCTGGGGCCCCCTGCAGTGTTGTCTCCCTCATTTCTGCTAATGCACTGGGAGATTCCTTTACAGTAGAGTGCTGAGGCACCTGGTGGTTTTCTGAGCTGGTTTCCACCAGTTCCTCCTGTCCCCCTACCCCACTGAGGCACTCAGAGGTCCAGATGTTGGTGTTTGCCCATTTTTACCACCTGGGCTTCAGGATTTCTTCACAATTGGAGGCTAAGGGCTCTGACAGCTCACCTGGTGTTGGGTTGGAACTGCAAGGCCATAGCTTTAGGAAGCCTTTAGGCTGTTTTCTTCACCTCCTTTCAGATGAATGCCACAGGGTACTTATCTGCCTGGGGCCCCTTGTAGTTCTGCTTCCCTTATTTTTGCTGAGGCACTGGGAGATCCATTTGCTGGGCTGCTGCACTGCTGCTCCCCGTCTTTCTTCTAGTTCAGGTGTTCCAGGGTTTTTTTTTTTTCTGGGGTTCTGGGTTTTCAGAGGTTGATAGGGGAAGTCAGAGCAACTACCTTTTCACTCTGCCATCTTGGCTTCTGGAAACCAGAATAAACTTTCTAAGGAGGTATCACTTCATTAGCATCATATTTTGGGAAGGTAATTAACAATATGGCATATGTCTAGAGAAGAGTGACTAGGGTGGTTAGAAACTCAAAACCATGCTATGATGGCAAATGTAGGAGCGCTAGGAATTGCTATACTTGTAGAAAATCCTGGTACAGGTTGACCTAGATGACCACTGAAGTTATTCTTAACTTGGAAATTGCAAGTTTAAGTCTCTGCATTAGCTTCCACAAGGAAAAGGTGGGTTTCAAGCACAGCTTTTCCATTACTATTTTTGCCACATTTTGCTTTATTGAATCAAGAAAAATAATTAAGAACAGTATAGTCCTTTTGCCACATTCACTAATGTCTCATCAGTCTTTGACTCGTATAATAACTGCACGACAAATCTATACAATATACATACAGAATTCAGGCTATTACGTATTCTTCAAAGATCATATCAAGAGTTCCTGCTAAAATCAGAGTGGAGGGAATGGAGGAAATTTGAATCCTAAATGTCATAATAGGATCTAATAGGGTCATTTCTTAGCCGTTACTATTCAACTTACATTTAGACAACTTGGTAAAGCTATTAAGTAAATTGGAGCCATTTCTCTTGCTATAGAAACAGGAATCCAGGAATTGTCTACTATGCTGGTGTGTCTGTTATTTCTAAATAGGAGCAGATGTAAGTAACAGCTGAACTGTTAGGCTAATTATTGTCAGAGCATTTCAGCATCATCAAATTAAAAAAATGTATATAAAGGGCTTTGAAAACTTTGAAGTGTTATACAAATGTCAGTTACCATAATCACCTTTATGCTCTTCATCTGGTTCTTTCTTGCCCTTCTCCTCCTTATTATTATTTTCATCACGATTTTGAAATAACCAAATATGGTAGATATTCTCCAGTGTTTAAGTGGACAATATTAATAATCATCCAATCTACCCAATAATTCATGGTCTATATTTTGTGAGACACTGTGGTGTGTAGAGGCCAAGATTGGGGTTGGGAAAGACTGTGTTCAAGTCCTTCTTCTGAGACATACTAGATTTGTGCCCCTAGGCAAGTCACCTAGCCTCTCAGAGCCCCAGGTAATTTGTCATGGCTCTAAGTTGCAAAGCAGTTGCAAGTTTCTATTAGTAGAGGAACCTTCTCTACCAGAAGTTACAGACACCAATAATATCATACATATAGACCAAAAAATGCTCCCTGAATTCAACTCAATGCAATAGGCATTTATTTCAAGAATCTTTGTGGCACAGAAGATAGACAGAGGATTGGCCTTGGAGCTACGAAGACCATAAATACTGTCTATATCTCAAAGGGTCAGACGCTTACCCTGTCAGTATTCTAGACAAGTGGTGTGAAACTCAACTGGAAATAGATCCCTGTGGGTGCATGTTGACTTAGAAAACCACAAATTAACATTATATATGTTCTATTATGGGGCAGTTGGGTGGTGCAGTGGATGGGGCACCATACTAGGAGTCAGGAAGACTCATCTTCCTGAGTTAAAATCCAGCCTCAGACACTTACTAGCTATGTAATCCTGAGCAAGCCACTTAACCCTATTTGCCTTAGTTCCTCAACTGTAAAATGAGCTGGAGAAGGAAATGGCAAACCATTCTAGTATCTTTGACAAGAAAACCCCAAAGTGGGTCGTGAAGAGTCAGGCACAACTGAAAAATGACTGAACAACAAGATTTTCTATTATATTTATTTTGTTAAACAATTTCTCAGCTGCGTTGGAATTGGGAGTTCTGTGGGCCATGGGATAGAGTACAACACCTCTGCTCTAGGCAATTCTCTAAGACTCTGAATCACAGAGAACATTCCAACCTGCATTGAATAAGGGGCTTTCCTTACCTGGGAGTTCACTATATCAATAAAATCCCAGGTATACTTCCTCCCCTATCTCTATGTGTCAGAAACTCTGCTAGGCATTGCAGATACATATGGTGGTTTATTGAATAGAACATGGCATTTGAGCCAGGAATAACTCAATCAATAAGCATTTATTAAGCACTTAGTATGGGCTAGGTGTGTGCTAAGTGCTGGGAATACAAATATAAGCAAAAACAGAAGACAGCCTTTGCCCTCAAGTAGCTTACATTCTAATATGGAAGACAGCACATAAAGGGCTGGGAAAGCAGAGGGAGAAAAGAAGATACCCAGACTCGTGGCATGGCAAGAAATGAAAAGGTGGTTGGCCTGGGTGCCTCCCTTATATGCATATCGAAGGAGGAGTGGGGATGGGGTTGGGGAGGTACTTCAGAAGAAAAGTTCCAGGTTAAAATGGTCTTCCAGGATGAAGAGATTTCTGGGGCATGGGCAAGATGTCTAGAGGAGTGCTTGGTAGGAAATGAACGCCTGAATTCAAATCCTACCTTCAGATACTTAAGCACTACCTGATGTTGGGCAAATCACTTAACTTCTCTCCACCTCAGTTTCATCATCTGTAAAACAATGATGTGATAATTATGACATCTCTCTTATCTGTAAAGCACTTTGCAAATCCTAAAGTACTATATAAATGTTAGCTATCATCACCATTTATTTATTATTACTAAACAATTCTTAGACAGGTAACCACATACAAAGTTCCCACAATAAGTATTTCGGGGGAATAGTAATAATATAGGTAATCATAAAAGATGCTTTGTAGGAGGGAGCATTTGTTCTGAGAGTGAAAGCTATCTCTCTCTCTCTCTCTCTCTCTCTCTCTCTCTCTCTCTCTCTCTCTCTCTCTCTCTCGGTAGAGGTGAAAAGGGAAAGCATTCTATATATGGAGACACAACCTTTGCAAAGGCAGAAATGGGAGATGCCAAATCTTTACAGACAACCATAAGTAGACCAGTTTGGCTGGAACTAGGAAAGCAAGAGAAGCAATAATGAGAAATTGTCCTGGAAAGGTAGGGTAAAATTATATTAAATGTCTTTTCATGCCAAACTGACATGTTTTTATTTTATTCTTGAAGTCATACTCAATTACTGAAGCTTCCTGAGATGAGAAGTCACATAGTTAGACCTGACTATTGGAGAGGTTAAGAGATCAGATGGAGGGAAACAACTACGAGCAATTTTTAGAGATATTTGATGAATAATATAGGACATGAAATGCTTGGAGCTTGAAGCCATTTCTTCTATTTTGTGTAGTAAAGAATTAACAACTGCCCATATCTGCATAACACAATTAATTTTCAAAGCACATTTCATATTATTTGCATTGGACAGAGGAAGAAATCAATCCATCAACTAATGACTAGCATTTATTAAGAGCAGACAGATTCTACTAAGCACAGGTACCATACTAGGGTCTAGGGATATATAGACAAAAACAAAACAAACAGTCCCTACCTTCAATGAGCTTACCTTCTATTCATGGAAACAATATGTACACACAATTTAATCTAAAATATAAAGTCACTGTCAGTGTAAACAATTAGACTTTGAAAATTTATGAGATCTGACCCTCAGCCAAGACTTGATCACAGGTCAACTGACCCCAAGTCTATGCCTTGTTCCCTCCATTCTTCAGCCATTTGTTTAAGTACTTGAACCAATTTTTTAAAAAATAGTATCTTTTTTAGAAAAAATATTGTTGCTACTCTGAAGGCTCATGTCCATGTGAAAGTAGACTGACCACCTATCTGGAAAATGATGAAAGACAAGCTCTTCAACTTTCACAACAGAATGACAGCATCCTGAATGTCTGCTATTCAAAGCATACAGATCCTTCTTCAACTAACAAAACAAAATGTAGAACTTTGGGGCGTTAGTCAAAGATCTTAACCAGTAATTGAATGAGCACTTGCCAGCAGCTCACTTAAGAAAATTATTTGAGAGTCATCTTCTAATGGACATGTTAATTATCCATTACTGGATTCTCCAAACTACATCTTAGCTCATTGCATTACAATGTACTCTGGCTACATTGGCTCAGTGACTTGTTGCAATACTGAGCTATCATTTTGATATTCTTCCCTTGGCTTTTGTAGAAAGTCTTTACAAAAAGACTCTTATTTGCATATTGTTTCTGTGTCCTTTGCAACAATGAAGTTACAGACACTCTCCTCTTGTCATTCATAGTACCATATATGAGGATCCAGTTGGTAAATTCTTTGAGTTCAGTGCTAAGAAAGAGTCTGCAGAAATGTGTGTGTATAAATATCAGCCAATGATTCTGTTCATCTATTTATTTATTTACAGAACTTTTCTTGGAGGGGGCTGGTGCTTGGAAATGTATACCTCAATTCAATGACCACCTATTGTAGGTAGGATCAATGTCACTACTCTCTTAGTTCAGGTTTGATTTGGGAATGAAATCAAACACTTACAGGTCATCAAACATTTAATAAAGAAGGTTTACTTTGCATTAACACAGTAAGAATATGCAACAAGGATACTGTTACACTCTGGATACAGCCCTTCTCCTCTTTACACAGAAGGACACGTGAGGATTTAGAGCTACACCAAGTCTGAGAGGCACAGACTTTATGTGGCTAGGATGTTCTGTGCCCCTAGATACATACACACATATTTACATATGTATTTATTCACATATATGTATGCATATTTACCTATGTATAGCTATACATACATATGCATGCATATTTACATTTGCATGTATTTTCTGTTCTTATTTTAAATGTTTGTTTTTGACATTTATTTGATTATGTAAGATATTTCTAAGTCATTTTGAAAGTTAGTCGATTGTAAATTCTCAACAGACTGAAACCAAATATCAGGCACATTTGAAGGCATCTACCTTTGCCCTATGGGCTGTTGAAAAATATTGATTCCATTGCTTCTGGATTGCCTTATCTACTTGAACCTTCGGGCTGCTGATGGGTGTCAAGGCTGAGGGCAGGAGGCAAAAGGAAACCTGTGCAGTGGGATATGGTGGGAAACAAAGGTGGAGGGCTAGAGGCACGCTCAGACAATGGGGCTCCTTCCCTCTGGTTGGAATGGGATGCCACAGCTAGAGCAAAGAACCTCTCTGACTCCAGGGCTTATCATTGACTAAAAACATCGCCCTGGCAATCTAATCACTGCTAGTGCTGACAGCAAAAATTTAAATTGCTGTAAAACAATAATAACAACAACAAATAAACCAATACCACATTCCTTGAGACTTCAGAATATGTATATGCCAGTGGAGACAGTGAATTAAATGCCTAAGATGGTATCATTCTAAACCTAGTCAATTAAAGAATAAAACCAAATCAATATAAAAATGTACTTATATATATATGTGTGTGTATGTGTGTGTGTGTGTGTATGTACACATACATATATACACACATATATGTATGTAAGTATATATGTATACATACACATTATATATATGTGTGTGTGTGTGTATATTTTCTTGCCTTTGCTCCCAACCATATTGAAGGAGTTATGTTCAAAATTTTTTAAAAAATCATAAAAAGCATCTAAGGATGCTACAGATGAGAGGGCTTTCAAGAGGTTTCTACTGAAATTCCCTCTGTGCATAGGACAGTACCCATGCATCCAAAATAGATGGGGCTGTCTTCTGAAAGCCATCATGAGTTTGGGAATATGTTTTATGTAGACATGTAGACTTTAAACTCCTTGAGTTTATTTCTGCTTGTTATGGATTTATTGTATACTGAATATATCACTTCCTTGTCATGGGATTCTTCTTCCCAAGTTAAATAAAGTAAAATATCTATGTCTGACATTTATAAAACTATTGTGTTAGAGGTAGCTGGTGATACAGTGTATGGAGCACTAGGCTTAGAGTCAGGAAGACCTGAGTTCACATTCTGCCTCAGACACTCCCCATGACCCTGGGCAAGTCATTAACTTAGATTTACTTCAGTGTCCTCAACTATAGAATGTGGATAAAAATAGCACCTACTTTGCAGGTTTGCTGTGAGGATTAAATGAGATAATATTTGTAAAAAGTGCTTAGTACTGTGCCCAGCACGCAGCAGGTACTATATAAATATTTGTTTTTTTCCTCTTCTACTAGGCAAAACAGACAATGACTGGTATTCTGGATTATAAGAAGTGTCATATAAAAACATTGTATAGTCCTTTCAATAGAGGAATTAACATAATTACTCCCCTTTTGTAGTTCCTTCTTAAACTCCCACCCCATTTTAAGGAGAAAAAAAAACTTTCCTTGAATAACCTGCCCTGCATTTTTAATAGCAATTCAGTTTTTAAAATTATTTTGTTTTCCCCAATTACTTGTAAAATAATTTTTAACATTTTAAATTCTGAATTCCAAATTCCCTCCCTCCCCTCCCCTCTCATTAAAAAGGCAAGAAATTTGTTATGTTATACATATGCAGTCATGCAAAACAAATTTCCATATTAGTCACGTTGTAAAAGAAAACATAGGTTAAAAAAAAAGTAAAATAAAGGAAGTAAAAAGAGTATATGCTTTGATCTGCCATTAGACTCCATCAGTTCTTTCTCTGGAGATGGAAAGCATTTTTTATCATAAATCTTTTGGAATTGCCTTGGATCATTGTATTGTTAAAAATAGTTGAGTCATTCACAATTAATCATAATACAATATTGCTGTTACTGTGTGCAATGTTCTCCTGGTTCTACTCATTTCATTTTGCATCAGTTCATAAGTCTTTCCAGGTTTTTCTGAGAGCAAAATAGTACTCCATCACAATCATACAGCACAACTTGTTCAGGCATTACTCAGTTGATGGGTATCCTCTTAATTTCCAATTATTTGCCACTGCTAAAAGAACTGCTATAAATATTTTTATGCATATAAGTCCTTTTCTTTTAATCTCTTTGGGATATAGATCTAGTAGTGCTATTGCTAGGTCAAAGGTTATGCATAGTTATATAGCTCTTTCGGCACAGTTCCAAATTGGACTCCAAAATGATTGGATCATTTCACAGCTCCCCCTACAATATCTCAATTTTCCCACATCTCCTCCAACATTTGTCATTTTCCTTTTCCATCATAATAGCCAATCTGGTAGGTGTGGGGTGGTACCTTGGAGTTGTTTTAATTTGCATTTCTTCAGCCTGAATCTTTAAAAAAATTCTGCTTAAAACTTGCAACTGTACTTCTCAATTGAGCCATTTAATTTGCAAATTTATGGTTTATTTTTTCCTTACCAAGGAAAGAAATTAGAGTAGAATAACCTTGAGAGTGGGAGTAAGAAGATACAGCTTCTAATGACAGCTTAGATGCTAAATTGATTATTTTGGGAAAATTCCTTAACCTCTTTAGCATCAGTTTTGTTTCTATTGAATGAAGTATTGAGCAAGGTATTTAAAAATGTGAGATTTCATGCATGTAGGTACTTCATGGGGACGGAACTCAAACAATCAAAATATTGTCATCCTGTGCAACTCTCAATGCCCTCTCATAAATCTCCAAATAGAATATTGTATGACCATTGCACGAAAAGCTGGAAGAAGAGGTGTAACAGTCATCTAGCAAGAGTGAGGGACATGGAATTATCCTCCTTTTTCCAATGTTAGATTCATCTGTGCTTTATGCATTTCTCTAATGTAATTTGTCCTTGGTAGCGCATTACAGCTTACTCATATTTACTATTTTCCTTGCGTTTCTCCATGACCCTTTGAGAGTGAGGAATCTCATGATTATATAGGTAGAAAATTTTGTAAATTAGATAGTTATTCCTGGATGGAGGATGAGGATGACAGTGGAGGAAAACATTACAAACATTTTTACTCCAGAGCCAAAATACCTCTCATCTATCTCCTTCCTTCTCTCTCTCTTTTGTTTAATTCAATTTTATTTTCAGCTCCAAATTTTTCCCTTTCCCTCTCCCTCATTCAGGAGCAAGAAAAACAAAACCTGTTACACTTTAGTTAAGCAAAACAAATTTTCTAATTAATTTCCCCCAAAATATGCTTTAATCTACACTCTTATTCTGTCAGCTCTCTGCTTGGAGGTAGGTAGTATGGTTTTTTGACGAGTCCTCTGGAATTGGGATTGGTCTAGTGAATAAGTTTTAGGATCTCAATGTGATAATAATAATGTTTGTCAGTTTAGTAAAACATGATTTGATGAGAACACGTTCTATTACTGTAATAAGGTAGTTGGTCAACCTAGAATAACTGATTCCATTTTAAGTCTCCATTTTGCAATCGAGCTATCCTGAGTAAGTTGTTTTTCTGTAAGTGGTTTTTCAACAATAAGAGAAGCGTCTTTTTGGGACATAATAAACAGCTGGTACATATTCTAAAAACAGCCGATAAACGTATGTAGACTCTCTGATAAGAAAGACTACCAATAATAAAATGTGATAAACTTTATCAGGGATTTCAAAGTAAACTATCAACCGAATTATGTAGGAAACTGTGTTAGTTGAAAGCCTAAAATCCCAAGTGAGATCCCAGTTATCCGCCTGTTTCTAACTTGTGAGTATGTTTGGCTCCTCCATTTTCCTGCACTTGGGACTTGAGCAAGTCCTTGTGAGTGACTCAAGCATAGTGCTGATTGGTCGCCAGAAATTTGAAGATTTGACAGAATTCCACCTCAGAGGAAGACACCAGACCTTCCAGTGGGCATAGAGGGAACTTTGACTGGTTAAAAAAAGAAGCTTATTAGAGAGTACCTAAAACACCAAGGTGGTGGTAGCCTGCTTTTAAAAGGAAATTGTCTGCAGCCTTTGTTTAATTAGTTTTTTTACATGCATTGAAAAGTATAAGTCTAATATGCATTTTCCTCACGTGGTACTAGTTAGCATATAAGCAAGGGTAAATTGAATAGCTTTGCAAGATAGTACATCTGGTCTCTGTGTTAATCAGAGTTCCCAAGTGTTTATAAGTTGCTTGTCCTTACATTATTGTTATATGCGTAAGTTGTTCCCCTGGTTCTACCAACTTCACTTTGCATCTTAAGTCTTCTAAGGGTCCTTTGAAACCAATCCCCTTATCTTTTATTAAAGCACAGCACATAATTCTATCACATACATATATCATACTTTGTTATCTATATTCCGCTATTGATGGTCACCCCATCAGTTTCTAATTCTTTACCACCATGAAAAGAATTGCCATAATATCTTTATACATAAGAGTCCTTTTGCTCTTTCTCTCTTTTTTAATCTTTTTGCCTCTTTCCTTATCTCAGTTTCACTTCCACTACTTCTTACCACCTCAAAGAAGCATTGATCTTCTGGACAGGGCTATAACAATTACGTTGTCTTTCTTCATTGTCTCAAATCCATAACTCTAAAAGATAAGTATTCCTAATTGCCAACAACACTTTTTAAATTTTAAAAATCATCACTCATTTAAGACAAAACCCACAAGGTCCTAATTTCGGACCTTGCTAAATGGCTGAAAAGATAAATTTCAAATCTAGATTAAAATTGGTTTGCCACTGATTAAATAAAAGATGGCTCTTAGATAGCAAGGGAGAGTGGGATTTCAGACAGTAAAAAAAAAAATTGCCAAAGATATCTTCAGGCAAAAGATTCTTCGTTTCCTCTCCCCTCTTTCTTCTTTTCTTCATCCCCCAATCAATGCCCCCTCCATAAACTTACACATGTTTGTAGGCTATAGAAGCCCAGCAATCAGGTGGTATGGTGGATGGAGCCCTGGGTTTGAAGTCAGGAAGATCTGAGTTCAAATATGGCCTCAGACATTAGCTATATGTCCTTGGGCAAGTCACTTAACCTTTGTTTCAGTTTCCTCAACTGTGAACTGAGGATTATAATGCTTACTCTGAAGATTTGTTGTGAGGATCAAATGAGATATTTATGAAGTATTTAGCATAGTTCCTGGGACATAGTAAACACTATATACATTCTATCTATCTATCTATCTATCGATCTATCTATCGATCGATCGATTGGTCTGTCTTTCTGTCTGTCTGTCTGTCTGTCTGTCCATCCTTCCATCCATCCATCCATCCATCCATCCAACCATCCATCCATCCATCTATCTGTCTGTCTGTCTGCCTGTCCATCTATCCGTCTGTCTGACTCTATTATTATTATCATCATCTTTTTTTTTATAGTGTTTGAATCTTATTCTTAGTGGCCTACAGTTTCTGACACATAGTAGGTGCTTAATAAATGTTTATTGACTAGCCATGTATTGTTTTGGGGTTTAGTTAATTATCTAATCTTAGCTACTTCTTTTTTTGAAAATTATATTTTTATGAGTCTTCCTTTGGTTTTTAGGAGGTACATATTTCTTCTTAAAAGTAAGTTCTACAATGAATTTAGAATTAGGTAATACTTTAATTGCAAGGTTAAAAAAAGTCATTACTATTAAAATTTTCACTTATTTTAGCTCCCTGTACCAAGCTACCCCCCTCCTACCAGTGAGAAGGTTTCTTGAAGCTAAAGCCATTTATCACCAATTTTCTCAATTTGCAAGGAGAAACTATGTAAGTCAGTAGTCCTATAGGCAATTAAATCAAGTCTCTTCTTGTACCTTTTGAATGACCTCTTCTCACTAGAATTTATTTTACTTTCTGTTTAAAATTTATTTCCATATCACAGGATTTAGTATATAAAAATGTCATTTTTATTTCCTGTAACATAATCAACTATTCTTTGTCTAAGAGTGAAATCCCTAACTTGATAAATCATCCCACAGGAAAGGGAATAAGACTGTGGGAGGAAGGAGGAGCAAAGAGAATAAATGATTATATAATTCTTTAGTGAGGTTTCAAACCACCCCTGTACAGCAGTGCCCTGATAATGGTAGAGGCCAACAATTGGATTGTTCTATTTGTGTCTATTTTAAACCTTACATGTTCCTAATCTTGCCTGGTGTAGCTTTTACCTGTGTCACAAACTAATTGAGAATGTGTTGTGGAAAATAAAAACTGGCATGAACATTAGCTTAAAGTTTCAATTGAATCAAATGGATTCCTGCTTGGCTAGGGTTGAACTAGATGATCTCTGAGGTTCTTTGCAACTCTGTGCCTTTCATATGAAGGAGGAAGAGGGAATGCAAAATCATTTCCCCTCTCTTTGTTGGGTGAGAGAGAACACAACTTTTATTCACCATTTTGCTATTTCTAGTGTGGTCACTCAGAAATAAGATACAGTCAGTCTTAGAATCAGCCAAATCAGATGGCAATTTCTCATCTTCCATTTAGAAAGCAGCAATCAAATCAAATATGTAGATTGCTCCTGAAGAGTTAGATTGGGCAAATTCCTGGGGAATGGGGGTGGGAGGATAGTCTGAGGTAAAGTGGTGATGGTGAAAATTTGTTTCAGGTTTGGAGAAATCCTAAAGCCTTGGATATTGACAATGAAAAATAGTTACTAGATTTTGAATGGATGTTTACTTTTTTTTCTATTTATTTATTTATTTTTAGTTTTCAACATTCACTTCCACAAGATTTTGAGTTCCAAATTTTCTCCCCATCTCGTCCCAAGATGGCATACATTCTGAATACCCCTTCCCCTAATCTGCCCTCCCTCCTATCTCCTCCTCCTTCTTTTATTCCCATTCCCATTCTATTTTCCTGTAGGGCAGGATAGATTTTTGTACTCCATTGCCTGCATATCTTATTTCCCAGTTGCATGTTAAAAAAAATAAAATCTGTTTTTAAAGCTTTGGGTTCCAAATTTTCTTCCTTCCTCCCTCCCCACCGACCCTCATTGAGAAGGCAAGCAACTCAATACAGATTATACATGTGTAGCCATGCAAAACACTTCCATAGTAGGCATATTGTGAAAAACTAACTACATTTCCCTTCATCCTATCCCACCTACCCATTTATTCTATTCTCTTTTTTGACCTTCTCCCTCCTCAGAAGTGTTTACTTCTGATTACCAACTCCCCCCTCCCATCTATCATCCCACCACTCTCTTATCCCCTTCCCCCCTAATTTCCTGTGGGGTAAGATAGATTTCCATACCTAATTGAATGTGTATGTTATTCCCTCCTTAAGCCAAATCCAATGAGAATAAGATTCACTCATTCCTTCTCACCTTCCCCTTTTCCTTTCCACTGTAAAAGCCTTTTCTTGTCTGTTTTATGTGAAATAATTTATCCCATTCTACCTCTCCCTTTCTTCTTCTCCCAGTATAATCCTCTCACCCCTTAATTTTATTCTCCAGATGTCACCCCTTCATCTCCAATGCACCCTGTGCCTTCTATCTCTCTCTATATACATCTATATGTATATATAGATGTATAGAGAGAATACATAAATTTTATATATATATGTGTATATATATATATGTATATATATACATATGTGTGTGTGTGTGTATATATATATATATATATATATATATACATATGTGTGTGTGTGTGTGTGTGTGTGTGTATATATATATATATATACACATATTATAATTTATTTTCCCTCCAACTACCCTAATACTGACAAAGGTCTCATGAGCTACAAATACCATTTTTCCATGTAGGAATGTAAACAATTCAATCTTAATAAGTCCTTTATGATTTCTTTTTCCTGTTTACCTATTCATATTCCTCATGAGTCTTGTCTTTTGAAAGTCGAATTTTCTTTTCAGCTCTGGTCTTATCACCAAGAATGCTTGAAAGTCCTCTATTTTACTGAATGTCCATTTTCCCCCTGAAGGATTATATTCAGTTTTGCTGGGCAGGAGCTTCTTGGTTGTAATCCTATCTTCTTTGACCTCCAGAATATTGTATTCCAAGCCCTCTGGTCCCTTAATGTAGAAGCTGCTAAATTTTGTGTTATCCTGGTTGTGTTTCCACAATACTTGAATTGTATCTTTCTGACTGCTTGCAATATTTTCTCCTTGACCTGGGAACTCTGGAATTTGGCTACAATATTCCTAGGAGTTTTCCTTTGGGGATCTCTTTCAAAAAGTGATCAGTGGATTCTTTCAATTTCTATTTTACCCTCTGGTTCTAGAATATCAGGACAGTTTTCCTTGATAATTTCTTGAATGATGATGTCTAGGTTCTTTTTTTATCATGGTTTTCAGGGAGTCCAATAATTTTTAAATTATTTCTCCTGGATCTATTTTCCAGGTCAGTTGTTTTTTCAATGAGATATTTCACATTGTCTTCTCTTTTTTTCATTCTTTTGGTTTTGGATTTCTCATAGTCACTAGTTTTTATTTGCTCCATCCTAATTTTTAAGGGAGTATTTTCTTTTTCTTTTTTTTTAAAGGTAATTGGGGTTAAGTAACTTGCCCAGGGTCACACAGCTAGTAACTGTCAAGTGTTTGATCTAAGGCCGCATTTGAACTCAAGTCCTCCTGAGTTCAGGGCCGGTGCTCTATCCACTGCACCACCTAGCTGCCCCTAGGAAGTATTTTCTTCAGTGAGCATTTCGACTTCCTTTTCTATTTGGCCAATTCTGCTTTTTAAGACATTCTTCTCCTCATTGGCTTTTTGGACCTCTTTTTTCATTTGGGTTAATCTATTTTTTAAAGTGTTATTTTCTTCAGTATTCTTTTGGGTCTCCTTTAGCAAGCCGTGGACTTGTTTTTCATGATTTTCTTGTAACACTTCCATTTGTCTTCCCAGTTTTTCCTCTACTTCCCTTACTTGCTTCTCAAAATCCTTTTTGAGCTCTTTCATGGCCTGGAACTGATTCATATTTTTCTTGGAGGTTTTGGATGTAGGATCTTTGACTTTGTTGCCTTCTTCTAGTTGTATGTTTTGATCTTCTTTGTCACCAAAGAAAGATTCTATACTGCAACTTTTTTGTGCAGTTTGCTCATCTTCCCAGCCAATTACTTGAGTTTTAAACTCTTTGTTAAAGTAGGGATCTGATTCCAGTGTGGAAAATGCACTGTCCCAAGCATGCAGCTGTTTTCAGAGATACTTCTAGAGACCTGTAAATTTTCTCTTCTTCCAAGGTGGCATGATCATAGGTGAGTTGTTTCCTCTTTTCCTGGCCTGTGCTCTGGTCTATAAGTGACCACAAGCATTCTTTTCTTTTTTGTAACTGTGAGGAAGATTCCCTTTCTGCAGCACCACTACAAGCTCCACCCCACCAGAGCTGCATCTTGCCCCAGGACTGCCACCCAGAATTGTGACCCAGATCCAATCACAGGAAAAGCAAGAGATCTGTGTAATCCCCCTCTGATCAGTCACTTGATTCCCCCTCAGTCTGTTACCCTGGTACCTCAGGAAGCAGCTGCCACCCAGAGGCTGTGCCAGGAGCAGGGCTAGGAACAAACTTCTCTCTTACTGTGGTCCCAGATCTTTCCCACTGACCTTCTAAGTTGTCTTTGGCATTTGTGGGTTGAGAAGTCTGGAAACTGCCACAGCTGCCTGTGATTCAGTCCTCTGAGGCCTGCTCCAGGTTTGCTGAGGGCTGGTCTTTGCCTGTGTGGCCCACTCTGAACTGGACTCCTCTCCTAGCCTGGTGTAATAGACCTTTCCAATCGACCATCCAGGTTGTCTTGGGTTATAAATTTGTTTCACTCTGTCTTTTTGTGGGTTCTTCTGCTCTAGAAATTTTTCAGAGCCATTTTTTTACAGGTATTTGGAGGGGTTTGGGGAGAGCTCAAGCAAGTTACTGCTTTTACTCTGCCATCTTGGCTCCATCTTGAATAGATATATTCACCCTTTTTGCTGTATTTAGGAGTTGAGATTTGACAAAAAGGTGGAAAGGAAGAAGGGCAAAACAACTAGCAAATATTATCTACATTGAGAGAATTTTAGAAGGTAGTGGTCTAATAGAGCCCCTCACTTTACGTATACGGAAACTGATATTCAGAAAGGCTAACCTGTCATGTCTGAGAATAAAGAGCTAATTAGGTGGAAAGTAAAAGAGAGAAAAATTAAACTAATGCTTTATCAAAATTGACAACTAATGGTAGTCAAGTTATTTCATGAGATTTAAAAATTTTGATTAGATTCTGCTGTTTTTAATTTTCTGAAAAATGTTAATTACTTGCATATGTTTTGTTAAGAGTATGGTTTACTATTTAAGTTATATTTTTAGGGATTCACCTGGGCCTAGTTATAAGTTAGAAGCCCTTGGAAACCATATTAATGTTTTTTTATGCCAACAGGAATTATTTTAGTAAGTTACTATTTCAGTGTCCTAAATAGCAAAGTGGTTGATGGTGAATTACTTTTCTTTTTTTTCCTCTTATATGTAATTTCCCCTATAAATACTTTCTATTATGGCACTTACATTTAGAACTTTATGCTATTTTATGATATTTTATCTGATGATATTTTATGTGATTTGCTCAAGTCAACAGAATTAGTGAAGCTATATCTCTGGATCTTGAATTCAGACATATGCCTTCCTAGCCCCTAGTCTTTCAATTAAGAACAATCTTCTGGGGATCTCTTTCTAAAGATGTATTTTTATCAGATTGTTGAATCAAACTTTTTTTTCTTTTGAAATGCCCTTCTCTTCTAGGAATATAATAATTAAATATTTGTATTTCTTGAAAATGGTTAGCCAATTGCATGCTCCCCCACTGATGGATCCTCAAGTATATAAATGCAACTGAAGTATAATGATTTTATTTACACAACCCTAATTTCCTTTTTTAAACAGATGTGTTGGTAGGATGGCAGATTCAAAGTATGGTTTATATTTATACAGTTGCCAATTAGTTCCAACTATCAACCAATCAGAAAGTTCTCATAAGAGCCTTACCAGAAAACAAGCAAGATAATAAATCTGGTTTGATTGGGGATGGGGAGTGAGTTGAGAACTGGGGGATAGGAAACCATCTAATCTCAATGGGACAGGCAAGACACCCTGAGGTATAGACAGGAGACAACATATGCCAGGGGAATCAAGCCACCATCACTACTTCCCTTTATTTATTTATTTATCTGCTTGCCTACTTATTCATTTATTCATTCATTCATTCATTCATTCATTTGTTTATCTGTCTATTTATCTATTTATCTCTATATGTACGTATCTATCTAACTTATGCAATAAAACAAGCATATTCATAACAAAGTATAATAGAGGAGATGATTGCACCTGAAACTGCAGATCTATCTTGTACAACTTTAAATATGTAATAAAGTTATCATGTACATTTCTTTTTTTATTTCTTCCCTCCCTACCTCCTAGGTATGGCTGCCATTACACACAAACAAATATATGTGTAAAATCATTCTATATGTATTTCTAGTTATCAGTTCTTTCTCTGGTTGTAGATAGTGCCTTCCTTCATCTGTTCTTTGTAGTTAATTTGGATGTTTATAATAGTCAAAATGACATTCACTCAAAGTTGTTCTTAAAACAATTTTGAACAAGTTGTGGTATGTGATTGTGATGGAACACTACTTCCCTTTAGACTCTGATGAAAAGAGCTCAAGACTATGAACCCAAGAGACCCAGAGATAGAAGCTCCCTGTCATGCAGACCAGCATCCTTCTAGCCCAACACATCAATGAGGAGAATAGCCATGATGGAGAAGGGAACGCTCTTTTCTACCACCACTGCCTAACAGGAAGGTAGGCCCAAGAACCCAGAACAGAAACTGCTCCTAGACAACTGGCCCCTTTCATTTGGACCTTGGGTTTTGCATGCAGGAATTGTCACAAGCAGAGTTGTACACACAGCTTTGTGTGCAGACTAATCAGAGGGAGTGGAGGAAAAGAGAGCAGGGACCTATATAATATAGATTGAGGAAAATTGACAAAAAAAAAAATAAAGCAAATGGCTGTAAGACTTCCATGACCTTCTAGGAAGTTTGTAGTTGTCTTAAGATTTTAGAACAGCTCTCATGCCAACTCTTTATGCTATGTATCACTACTGTCTTCAGATCAGTTTGTTGGATATAGCAGCAAAGAAAAAAATGAAAGCAAAAAGACAAATTTTGTCTTTGTATATAAGTCCTATTTTTGACATGCATGTCAGTAATATTTTACCAGTTTTCCTTACTTTTCAAGGGCTTTAGTTGAATGATTGATGGAGAGACAAAACCTGATGTCTTGCCTCCAGATCTGAATCAGTTGCCTCCATGTTGAGAACCTTAAGTACTATAATTGTTTGGAGGTTTGGAGGAGGAGAGACAGAAAAGGGAAGAGAGAGTCTGAATGGTTCTATGTCTTTTTTTTTTTTCAAATGATTAGGCTTGATCTCATGGCTTTGTCTGAGACTGAGAAGCATTTATTCAGAATCCTGGGTGTGACTTTTCAGACATGGGCATATACAACTATCATTCCTCTGGAGTTTCCATAAGAAGCCTCGTGACTTATAGAATTCAGTGTTAACAAGTGAAGAAGGGTGGATACTCTTACCTTTGTTTATAACTTGAGTATTAGGCCTTTATGAGAAAAACTTACTTCATAATTATTTTCCCAACTTAACAATTTCCTTTATAATTTTTGTTGCATTAATTTTTTATGCAAAAGTCTTTCTAGTTTATGTTACCAAAATTATCCATTTTATACTCTGTGATTCTCTCTATCTTTTGCTTATTAAAACAAAAAAAACTTTGACTAATAAGTGTGAAAGGTCTGTATTTCCTCCTATAATATTTTTTAATGATGTGACCTTTAAAACCTATATCAATTAGGAGATTATCATTGTATATTACTTGAGATGTTGATTTAAAACTAATTTCTGTCAGATCACTTTCCAATTTCCTTAATAGCTTTTGTCTAATAGTGAGTCTTTACCTCAGTGGTTTGGGTTTATTGAGCATTCTCATTCGTTTGTTTATAGACTATGTGTACTTAATCTATTTTACCAATCATGTTGAATATTTTAACCAATAAATAAGTAATGGATTTTATTATTATTACTATTTAGTATAGCTTGAGATCTGATGCTGTTAGACTTTCTTACTTTTCTTCCATTTTTTTCTTTTACTTTTCTAAATTTTTTTCAATTAATAAGCATTTTAAATCAATGTGCCTCTCTGTACTCCTAACCCCTAATTAATTTTTTTTTGTTTAATAAAGCTCTCAATACATAGTTACACATTCTGGCAAAACAAATGTTTCATATCCATTTTTTGGACTTGTGGCTTATCATTGTATTGATCATAATTCTAAGGTCTTTAAAAGTTGGATCAGACTTCCGAGACTTGAGACTTGGTCGTTCAGAAAAGGCCTACAATTTCTGGATTTTGTTCTATTGCATATTTTTGTTTTGTTTCCTTTTGTTTGATTTCTCTTTTACTCTTTGTCACCCCACCCCACCCCAGTACTGTCTATTCAGAAAGGACTGCCCAGGAAAAATTCTGTAAACATTTAAACATTGGAAAATCATCCAAAAGACCAGTAGGGCCTTGCCAATAGGAGGTGGTATGTGATAGGACCAGCATTTCCCTGACATAGATTCTTTCCTCTCACCCACCCACTACATGGGGAAATTTTACCGGAAAGGAGACAAAGATGCCCCCAAGATGTGATCAGGCTATGTGATTCACCCCATCTTCCCTTATGCAGCCTACTTCCCCATCCTTGCTTCCTCACCATATCCTCAGCAAACATGAGGTTAGTCTAGGACAAAGCTTTCCCTGACTTTTGATTGGCCCCAGATTCCTTGATGTAGCTCCCTGGTCATCTAAGGGCAAAAAAAATCCTAGCTACATTGAATGTAGGCCCCCACAGACTTTGTTAGAATTCTGAAACCCACGTAAATCACCTTTCCTTGCTCTTCTGATCAGATTCATTTCCATATGGAGACAAGAACTACTATGTCCAGAGAAGCTACTATATCTGTGATGCATATTCTTGCTGTGTTGGGGAAAAATAAAACTCTACATGTTAAATATCCAATGATTTATGAGCATCTCATTTCATCTCAACATTGAACTTGAATTTTGCTGGTGTTGCAGCTGGTGTTATAATTGCACCTCCCAAAATCATTGAAAACAACAACAACACTAACAATAGCAGCAACTCTTTTATTGCAACTCTTTCTGTTAAAGGTATGTGTTTCTTATTCCTCTATTAACATCTAAACACTTCATCCCCACATATACTTTTTCAATTAAACAAATGTGTATAATTTTCTGTGTTTCTCTTTGGTACCTGCATTTCCCTTTCCAAATGTCTACTGAGTTCTGGCCTTTTCATCAAGAATGCTTGGAAATCCTCTGTTCCATTAAAGATCTATTCTGCTCGCTCGTCCTCACTATAGGATTATACTTAGATTTGCCTGGGAAATTATCCTTGAACTTCTATCTCTTGCCTTTTGTTATAAGATATTCTTCTATGCTCTCCTCTCTATTATGGCTGCAGCTACTAAGTCTTATGTGATAGTGATTGTGACTTTTTGATATTTGAACCCCTTTTTGTTGGCTTGGAGTATTTTTTCTTTTACCTATATTTTGGCTATGATATCCATGGAGGTTTTCATTTAGGGGTTTCTTTCCAGAAGTAATTGGTGGATTCTTTCAATTATCACTTTGCCCTGTGGTTCTAAGGGCACTCACTAGACATTTTTCATTTATAATTTCCTGAAATACCACATCTATATCTTTTTCTGGTTATATTTTTTAGATAGTTTGCTAATTCTTAGCTTCTCTCACTTGACCCATTTTCCTGATCACTTGTTTTTTTTTATTTTATTTTTCTTCCTTTATAATCTTTTGTTTTTATTATGATATGTTTTTGTCTTAGTAAGTACTTGTTTTCTGACTAGCCAATTCCAATTTTCAGGTCATTCAGTTGTTGAGTGAGGTTTTCCATGGTCAATTCCAAGGTGTTCATTTTTCTTGCCATTCTTTCATCTCTGGCATATTACATGTTGTGCATCTTTTTTTTTTTTAATTTCCTCCAGGTTATTCTGCAGTCCTTGTGGCCAGGACAATGTTTCCCCTCCATGGCTTCCTTGGATTTGGAGCTTAGACTCTATCTCTTAAACAAAATCTTTTAGTTTTCCTTCATTTGTTCATCATGGGGTCTGATCTTAGGAGTAAGATCCACAAGTAAATGGTGTCGGCAAGCCCTCCTGGCCCTTATTATAGTAAGATCGACTAGAGACCATCTTCAAGGGACTCTGGCCTCTTCATCAAGAATGCTTAGAAATCTTCTATTCCATTAAAGGTCTATTCTGCTCTTCCTTCCTCACTATAGGCTTGTACTTAGATTTCTTCTGCCTTTATAATCTTTTGATTTTGTTATCTATCTGGGAGCTGCTTCTTTGCTGGGCTTTGCCTCTTATCATAGGGCTTTTGGACCTCTCCTTGCTATAGGCTGTGGTCTGGTATTCCCTCACTTGTTTCTGGATTTAGAAGCTGCTGTCCTTTTGGGTTTGTACCACAGATTTCAGGAACTGTTTGGACTTGACTTTTCCTGGGATTCCTCAAGAGTACTCTCCCTAGAGTTGGAGCAGCCAGACTGGGCTTGGAGGAGGCATGGGCTGGGCTCCTGAGCTATTCCCCTTAGGCAGAGAATACAGTGCTGAATATATAGTACCTGCTCAGAAAACCACAGTTACTTTCTTGCATCTGCTGACCTCTGGGAAGGCTGAGGCTGAGCTGAGCTGGCTTGACCCCTGTAGAACTCAGGCAGGGAATTCTGAGAATTCTGTGAGGGCTCTGCTTTCTGCTCTTCAGCCTAAACTTTCACCAGTTTGTCGAATCCAGTGTCTTGCCAGGATGTGGGGAGTCCCTCTGTGGAGTCCTGGGTTGGATAGAGTAATTGATAGGTGATAATTTCTGTGTTTCAGTAGAGTGGTGCATGTCTAAGTTGGACTGTTTGAAGATGTTCTGGGATCCTTTGTGTCCTAGCAAGCCTCTACCTTCCTATGATCCTTGGTGTCTGATTTGTTTTCTATGGTCTTCCTCACTTATTTATCATTTTCCTTTAATTCTGCTGGCCAAATTATGTTTCTCCAAATGAATGGTGTAATTTTTTTTTTTTTACCAGCAGTATAAAGCAAGACTTTGGTAATTTGATTAGTGTGACACTGCATTTCATTTTTATTATTGTGGAAGAATATGCCCAAGAGCAATTAATCTCTCCAATTATTTCAGTCTGCCCATTTCTATAAAGAGTGCTTTATAGATGCAGTCACACAATTGCTGTATGTGTATGTAGGTAGGTGGAAATATCTCATATATTCAATCATCATTTTGAATAGAATATATCTCTGTAACACTAATTGCTGGGTTTTTGTTGGTAACATACAGAAAGGCTGGTGATTTTTGTCAGTTTATTTTATATCCTGCTACTCTGCTGAAGGAATTAATTGTTTCAATTAATTTGTATCTGAATCTTTGAGTTTTTGATATAGACTACACTATATTATCTAGTTTAAAAGTATGTTTATTGCTTCTGTGCTTATACTTATTCCCTCAATTTCTTTTTCTTATCTTATTGCTATAGCTAGCACTTCTAGAACTATATCATGTAATGGTAATGGTACTGGACATTCTTATTTATGCCTGAATTAGCTGGGAAGGCTTCCAGTGTTTCTCCATTACAGATAATGTTGGCTCAGAGCTTGGGATACTATTTGGCAGGTGAAGGAAGAATCCATATATTCCTAGAATATTTACTTATAAAAAATTGAGAATTATCTTTTGTTAATTTTTTCCTATATTTGCCCAATTGTGATTTTTACTATTATCATTACTAATATGGTCTGTTATGTTTAAAGTTGTTCTAAAATTGAACCTATCTTTCATTCCTGGTATAAATCCAATCTGATAGCAATATATTATATTTTGAATATGTATCTGTAACCTCATTGCTAAAAATTTTAATGAAAAATTGTATATAAGTATCCATTACAAATATTTCTCTTGTATTCTTGCTTTCTCTGTTTTAAGTATCAAATCTGTATTTATTTTGTAGAAAGAACTTGATAACAATCCTTTTTTTCTATTTTTAAACAGTTTACAAAATATTGCAGTTCAATGTTTGATAGAATGAAGTTGTAAACCATCTAGTTGAATACTCAATGTGGGGAGGAATTGATCAGCCCAGACAATGGGAAAAAAATGGCAGCTAGTGATTTTCTGACTCCAGTATGTAAATGGAATGGAATTCCATATATATATAATATATTCCATATATATTCCATACAGTTTGCTTTTTAGGAAGATATTATAGTAGCATTCCATTCCATTTATTCCATATATATGTATGTATACATATATATGTGTGTGTATGTGTATGTGTGTGTACAATTCTATATACATTACTTTTTTATTTCATTTTTTACATCTAAGAAGATTAAATTGAGATTTCCAAGTATGATAATATTACTGTCTATTCATTTAATTCTTCTTTAAATACATAAGTGTTATGCCATTTAGGATGTGTGTGAGTATGTAACTGTATTGTGTATATTGGGGAATAGTGGGTGATAATATTATTAGAACCAATGGCATTAACAATAGTGATAAAATAATATTTTGATGAATGTGTAATCTATCAATGTGAGTCCTTATGAGAGATTTACAAAAGAGATATTGCCTCTTTTGATTAATGGAGGACAGAAATATATTTGGCCTCTGAAGGGTGACATAGTGATAGGTAAACACATCTTTAAACTTGCTATATGAGAATTAAAAAGGTATATAATAGAGGCAAGAACACAATTAACAATCATAACCATAAATGCAAATGAGATTAATTCATCCACAAAATGGAAAAGGGTAGAAATGTGGGTTAGAAAGCAGCATCAAACAATATGTTGTTTATTAAGAAAAAAAACACCTTGAAAAATATTCACATAGAATTAAGTTGCATTGGTGCAGAGTTTTCTATGTTTCAGGTAAACTAAAACAAAACAAAACAAAACAAAAACAAACAAAAATCTCAAAATCCAGAGTAGCATTTGCGATCTCAGTTAAAGCAACAATAAAAGTATATGTGATTAAAAAAAGAAAAAAAAGGAAATTACTTTAATTTTGTCAACAAATAAAAAAATCAGTATTTTCACACACACACACACACACACACACACACACACACACACACACACACACATATATATATATCTACACATACACACACAGACACCCCAAATGCCATAAAACTTAAGTATTTAAAGAAGAATTAAAGAATAGACAGTAATATTATAAGTAATATAAACAGCCCTAGCTATAAGTACAGAGACTCAACACCAATATGCTAGCCACTTGACGAGTTTGTTGACATACCCCATAAAACAAACAAACAAACAAACAAAAATGCAACATAAGGCTCAATATTGCCAAGCAATGGTAGCAGAATGAAGAGAAGCGATCATGCAGAGCTAAGAATCACATGGCTTCCAGACTAGCCATCAAAAATCAACTTCTTTAGTTAATAGGCAAATTGAAAGAAAGAAGCATAAATTTAAAGGTCTGTGGTACTTTGGAAGTCATCTAGTTCAACACTCTCATTTAATTCAATTTTTAATTTTTTTTTGCTTTGTGTTTTCATTAATGGAAATGTATTTTTCTATCTTCTACCCACTACTACATTGGACAGAAAATTTCCATAACTGGTTGTGTTAAAATATATTTGTCTCATTGTACATCCTGAATCAATTCTCTCTCTACCAGATGGTGCACAGCATGTTTCATCATTAGTCCTCTATCACATTCTTATAGCTTTCAAAGTTGTTTGTCTTTACAGTATTGTTATTATATAAATTTTTCTCTTGGTCTTGCTCATTTCATTTTTCATCAATTTATAAGAATCTTTGAAATTGTTTATTCTTATAATATTGATGTTACAATATAATTTGTCCGTTTTTCTTGCTTCTGCTTTCATCACTCTGACTCAATTGTGGAACTATGCACCACAAGTTACTAAACCGCATATGCCCTTTGACCCAGCTATACTAGCACTAGCCTAACACCTAAAAGAGATCAATGAAAGAGGAAAGGGCTTTGATGTACAAAAATATTTATAGCATCACTTTTCATGGTGGCAAAGAAATAGAAATGAAGTGTATGCCTATTAATTGGGAAATAAATTAACGAAATGTGATGGAATATACCTTTAAGGAAGGAAATATAGGTGATTTCAAAAGAACATTCATAAGATCCAAGCAGTTGTCTCTTGTCTATGGTTACACAAGTAAGCATCAAAGACAAACTTACAAACTTTAAACCACGGGAACTCTCTCTCTCTCTCTCTCTCTCTCTCTTTCTCTCTCTCTCTCTCTCTCTCTCTCTCTCTCTCTCTCTCTCTCTCTCTCTCTCTCTCTCTCTCTCTCTCTCTTTCGTTTTACAAACACACACAAACATACATGCATATATGATATAGACTTTATTTCAGTATAATTGCTTTCTTTTGTAATCCCAAATATTTTATTTCACGCATGTGAAAACATTATTCTGAGGAGACCCAGTGCTACACCAGACTGTCAAAGGGGTCGATGTCGCAAGAGATTGAGAGCTGCCGCTTTAAAACACAAGGCTGAAGAACAGGGCTCTTTTCCACTGTACCAAACTGCCTCCCATAAGATGAAACTTTAGCATCATCAGCATTTGAATAACTACTTTAGGAACTCCTTTGCCAAATATCTTGCAGTGACAAACTTGTGCCCTAAATGATCACAAATTCCAAATGAATTGAGTCCAATTGAATGACGTTTTGCTGTCCAGAACTGACATTGCTTCCTGATATAAAAAAAAATACCCCCTGACTTAGACATCTTCAGTTCTAGCCCTCCTATGGACTGAGACTCTGTCACTGGGGAGTTAAGGGGAGTGGTGGTTGAATCAAATCTTATAACCCTAGTGTTTTATGATTACAGTGGATGCTGTTCGCTAAGCCGGTACTTAGGCAGGCACCAAGATGTCTGGGTGTACTCTCGAGGAAACAGTAAACCCAACATTTCTCCTGAGTAGGCAGCTCTTAAACACCTCCTCCAAGATTACTCTCATATCTGTGGAAATGACTGCTGCTTTTGGGCCAAAAAAAAAAAAAGTTCTATTTGAAACTGACCACCTCTGTATATGTCTTCTATTGTTTTCTATTTTTTTTTTATTAGCTGAAAAGCTATAATTTATTTGAGTCATGGCTATTTTTTTCTTTCCTCCTAAACTTCTCTCTCTACCTCACATTAAATGATAAATAATAAAAAACTGATTACAACTTCTCTCTCTTTGAAATCTCATTTTATGTAAAGAATCAGTAAGAAATAAATGTTGCTTTGAATTTGGAGCCTCTCTATAATCTAAGTTACCAAGTGGCACCCAAATCTTTTTCTGGTACTATATTTTTGCCATTAAAGGATGAAGTTCTTTATGCCAACCTGGGCATCTCTTATTATATCTTCTTATTATATCTTTTTATGGCTATATTGCTAATTAATGCATTCTAACCTGAATTCCTTAATTACCCAAGGTCTAGCACATTCCCAGCACTCTGACCCACATGGACTGTGTCTGATCCTGCGACTGACCCTAAGAAAGAGAGATTTTCTTTTTGGCTTTCTGTTGAGCAGCCTTGCTTGTATTCAGCTCTCAGTATGGCTCTCCTCAAACCTGAGATTGCTTGCCTTCTTGGGTTTTTCACTTCCTATTCACTAACTCCTTCCTAGGCTGATCCCTTGGACAGTAAATTCAGCCTGACCAGTTGGGCATATACCATCTATCTGTTCCTTCCTGCTTGTTATGATCTCTCAGATTCTAGGCTCATTCCAAACCCCCATGCATACTCCTATGGCGTAATGGACCTGCTAGAAATGACTCCTTAAATTCTCATACCATTACTGTGAACCAGAGCTCCTTTGTCTCTCCTCATCCCCAGGCCTGGACACTCTTGTCCTATCTAGACAATTGCTGCCCAAGTCTTGGGATGACAATTCAATCCAAAATGACAAGAAAGAACTTTATTTTGAAAGACCTTCTAAAAATGAAAAAAATAAAATAAAAATCCAGGCCTTCTATTCTCATATACCATTTCAGAGAAACCGCTACCAACCCAACAAATCACATTACCCTGTACTTTAAGATGCCTTCCCTCACATCTACATGCTTTAAGTGTATGAGCAGATAGCCCTCGGGCTTGACATTTCCCCCCATAACTGAATGCCACATAAAACTTTACAATAGCAAGGATCAGCATTCCATGTTTAAAAAAAAAAAAAAGGAGAGATGGTATTTAATTCTTGGCTAATACAGCTGACTGTTTAATTGACATATGAACTTACAAAGGAAATATATGTGCCGATGTAGAAGTATTTTTATACATGGATATGAAGTATTTTTATATGTGGATATATGCATTAAACATTAATCATGAAATTTAGGGCCCAATAAAATGTTTTAAATAAATATGATGATATTCATGCAGAATACACAATTAGATTTCAGATATCTATATTTTTAACCATACACATTATACATATGGTACAATAATGAAGGAAAGAGCCCAAAATGAACTCCATTACTTCATGGCCACACCATGTCTCTTTGCTTTACAACAGTGTACACGCAGCTCTTAAGAAGACATTTGTCCTTAGCAGATGGGAAAACCTACCTGCAAATGAGCAGATGGGCCCTACTCAAATTTGGAAAACAAGTTAGGGACATTCAAAACAATTAGGATTATGTACTCTGACTCGAGTTAACCAGAGAACCACACCCCAAGTGGGAGCTAACTGATCCTCTCTTCTGCTTTTCAAAGTCATCAGAGCAAATTTCTCAAAGGCTGAATATTTCACAAGTACCTTTGTTTTATTCATTTGGTTTGGAAAAAGACAATACTTACATATTCTTTTTAAAAATGCTTTTCTAAAGGATGGGTTAGGGCACTATGGCATAGTCCAGAGATAGCATGCTGGACTTGAGAGTGAGAAAAACATGTATCAGAATTCCACCTTTGGGGCAGCTAGGTGGCACAGTGGATAGAGCACCGGCCCTGAAGTCAGGAGGACCTGAGTTCAGATCTGGCCTCCGATACATAACACTAACTGGCTGTGTGACTCTGGACAAGTCACTTAAACCCAATTGCCACACTAAAAAAAAAAATCCCATCTTTGATACTTAACTAGATGTGATGTTTTGTCCATGATCACAACTAGTAAGTATCAAAGGTGGGATTTCCTCTAAAATGTGCCCAGCTCACAGGATTTTGGAGATTAAATGATACGGTGTAAGTGAAACAATTTGTAAACCTCAACACAATGGCTTTTATCTATTTATTTAGGCAATTAGGGTTAAGTCACTTGACCAGGGTCACACAGCTAGTAAATGTCAAGTGTCTAGTCTGAGGCCAGATTTGAACTCAGCTTCTCCTGACTCCAGGGGTGGTGCTCTATCTACTGTGCCACCTAGCTACCTCCAACCTTAACACATTGTAAAATACATATAAAATTATTACGGAATTGTTTGCCATATGTGGAGACCTTCTAAGAGTCTTTTACCATATCAGTTGGTAATGATAGACTGAAATAGTTATTTGTACCTCAACTAAAATATCTTGCTCATTCAAAGACTTTCTATAAAAAAGTATATATATATATATATATATATATATATATATATATATATATATATATATATGTATATATATGTATGTATATGTATATATGTATTTGTGTATATAATACATATATATCCTGGTATAAAGTAGTATATCATTATTATTATCATGGTTATAATTGTAATGATTGTGATTTGCAAATAGTTATATTTTTACGCATAAGCTATATACAAAGTCTTTTTTTTTCTTCTTTTCAATTGTAATGGTGATACAATTTTGTTAATTGCCTGGGTTGAAGCGCTGCTAACAGTGAGTAACACCAAATACATAGTAGGGCAAATTAGGTTCCACTGTTTCAATTAAAGTAGAATAAAGACAATTTTTTTTTTAATTTAAAAAAGTAGAATAAACACTCTGAAATAATTCCAGAGACCTATTTTCATGGACTCTTTTCCTTATGTAATGCTTTGCCCCTAAAGTCTTCCTCAGAATTCTGGCTCTGAAGTTTTTTGCTGCTCTTCTGAGGTGAATATCACAAGTTTGGTGTCTTTAATTTTTCAAATCATAACCCAAACCCCAACCAGTGCAACGTTGTCTATTTACAGATCATATAAGACACAAATACAATAATAAAAAAAAAAAAACAACACTAAATTAAGGCATAAAAGCTGCAACAATAGCAAGAGGAAGTATATGATCAAGAAGTAGAGATATGCTGGACCCCCCAATATTAAGTGGGTACATTGCTTTATAGGATACAGGCAAATTATAATCAAAACTCCTTTTAATCCTTACTAAGTCCATTGTTTTATCAGGGGAGGGACATTCGTTTCCCACCAGCAATAAAATTTAGGATTCATTGTATTCTCTTTCACAGTAATCTGTGGAAGCCTCTTGAAGCAGATTGGAGAAATGCTGTATTATTTTAGGACAGCATGGCATTCTCCTCAAGCTTTTGGACTAAGTTTTGGGGTTATCAGGACTATGTCCTTGGGATTCTATGAGGATTCCTGATCTTTTCTCCTCTTAAATCTTCTCTCCATGCCCTTAACTTCTGTTTTTTTTTTCTTTTTCTCTTCCTGCCTTTACTCCCATCTTCATGCTTCCAGAAGACTCTCTACAAATTAGAATTCAGAAGGTTTGGGTTGGTCTTCCCTGATCAATAAACAGCAATGAACTTATAGTTAGCTAATATTACTACCCATCTTTGTCTGGCAGCGTAATTTAACATTTGTTAAAACATAGCAGCAGAGTATTACCCTTCAAATACATAGTCTTGAAATTTATCAGTGACAACTCACTTCATAGTCAAGAACTCTAGTTTATTAATTAATTAATAACATGGTTAAGAACTCTTCTAATGGCAAATGCAACAGGTTTTTATTCATCATCACTATTCTGGTATAAAACCATCTCTACATCTTCTGTGCTGGAATCAGTATACAAACTCACCAAAGGGATTGTAACAGTTTAGAAAAAAAACTCACACTGCCATATGTGTCATTTTTCTCCACCCAACAATTCCCAAAGGCTACCAGATAATGCAGGTGGGTTTCTCATTTCACATTCTTCCAGTTAGTTCTTTGCACACTAGTATACATAGTTAATTATTGAGTGGGTTGGGTATAGCAGTCTAGCTCTTCACAAGTTTATGTTACCAGTCACTGAATTTTAGAAAGATCTTCAGTTCTCAAAAATTTTCTAGATGTTACCAGGTGACAAGCATTTCTATCTTTTCTGGGTCAGTCTTTTCTCTGTGCCGAGACATTATATGATCTCTACGTTGATTCACAGTGATTTCTAGCCTATCTAGCCTACCTTTGGTAGGCTTTTCACAAGCTCTTCCAACATCATTCCATGTTGGAATCATCCGGATAAACCACCCTCCAAGTAGTTTGTATCACCAAGCACCTCCCCTCCCCCCAACATAAATCACTGAAAAATGGCAAAGGACCCAGATATTCCTTGGTGCAAATACTCAAATTTTTTGAATTCCACTGGGCAAATGGTTGCCCTCTCCACCATTTCTTTTTCTGAGAAGGCAATGAGGTGTCACAGTGTATCCACTACACCTGAAGTCAGAAAAAACATGAGTTTAAATCTGGGCTCTGATACTTTCTAGTTATGTGACCCTTAGGCAAACCATTTACTCTTTGCCTGATTCAGTTTCCTCATCTGTAAAATGAAGATAATAATAGCACCTACCTTTTAGGATTATTGTGAGGATAAAATAAAATTAGTAAAGCTCTTTGCAAACCTTAATGTACTGTATTAATGCCAGTTATTTGCTATTGCATTTTGGTACAGGAATATGATAGCATACATTGCAAAGTTTTAACACTCAAAACCCTTGACCACATAGTAAATTAATCCAGGACTTCTTGACCTTGTAGCATGATGTATTAATCCACTTTAACCATATTGTTCAAAGTCCAATAGTCCACACACATTTGGATCTTCAAATATTCTCCAATAAAATTCAATTGGTCAGGCAAAGTTACAATCAGACGTGATACCATTGGCCACAAATTCCTTATGATTAACCCTGAAATCCTATGAGAGAGAGAGAGAGAGAGAGAGAGAGAGAGAGAGAGAGAGAGAGAGAGAGAGAGAGAGAGAGAGAGAGAGAGAGAGAGAATCATAGGATTTGAGATTTGGAAGTGATCTTAGGAGCCATCTTGTCTAATTCCTGCAAAAAAGGAAATCTCCAATAGAATATACCAACAAGTATTTGTCTAGTCTTTGCTTGAAGATCTCCAGGGAGAGGGAGTCTATCACTTCTCTAGGCAGCCTTTTTTACATTTTGACTGCTCTAATTGTTAGATTTTTTTCTTGACATCAAGCCTAAATTCACCTCATTGTAATTTCTACCCATTGATCCTGATTTTTCTTTCTGGGGCTAAATAAAATTAGCCTCTCTCATGTGAAAGCACCATTTTCTTAGAATTCATTTTCAATGTTGGGGAGTGATTGAGGTAGATTGTATGCATCCCTCTTTGGGAAAATCACACTCATATGGGAATAACACATGATCTTATACTGTGTTTTTATCTTCAGATTATCCATCCATTCTTTAGGCACTAGATAGTCACTAAAATTGTCCTCGTTTTCAACCCATCACCATCTCCACCAATTTCTTTGCAACTACTTGTCCTCTACTTTCCCCTCCATTTATGTGCAACGGATGTGGATTTTCAGAACATCTAGCACTGAGCCCGTGCCTGCAAACATCTATTTATGTTTTGAAAGGGTGGCATCCATAACTGAATCTTTAAAGATACCAGGGCCATAGTATACATGTTTTTGACACCCAAGCCTTCCTCAGGGAATGTAGGCTATGAAATAACACAAATGTGGGTATTCTTTCTCACTCAATCCCCAGATGTTTAGGAGGTGTCAAATCTAAATGTCCATCATACTATGACCAGAATAAAACTGGCAGTTAGTATTCACTGTCCAGTGTGATAAGATATGATTTCTTTACTCATCATTCTTGCTTCTGCACCTGGTATCCAAGTTACTAGTGACCTCTTCTTTGGTCGTCCTCATTGTAGCTGGTTTCAAACACATGTATTAACTGGCTTAGCATCTTTTGGTCAACCAGGGGTAAAAACTGCTATTCCTTAGTGCCTTTCTTTTTCTGTGCTCTTTGGGGTTAAAACAAAAGGGATAAAAAAAGAGAAACACAAACGAGAGAGGGAAAGAGATAGAGAGATAAATAGACAGACAGACAGACAGATAGATAGATAGATAGATAGATAGATAGATAGATAGATAGATAGATAGACAGAGACAGAAAGACAGAAACAGAGATAGCAAGACAGAATATAGAAAGAAAAAAACACAAAGATACAGGGGTTAAAAGGTAAAGATAGAGAGAATATCTCTGGATAATCTTGGATTTGTCAAGACAAAATTTACCTTTGGGGATTGTGAAAAATCCTGATGGTTATTTTGCAGAAATATATTAAGAAGAAAAATTTATAAATCACTTTAGGTATTAATTATGTCGATTATGATAATTTTCACATTTAATGTGCAGACACTTAATTTTTGGATAAGGGAAAGGCATTGAAGAAGACAATATTGGCATATAGAATATAAACTCAGCATACTACATGTTACTCTAGATTTTTGACAGCTCTCAAATCTCTTTCATACTATATGCCTAATAAGGTACTTAAAAATTCTGTGTTAGAATGTCCAGTCTAATTCTATGTTAGATAGTCAGCAAGGCTTGCAAAGCTCTGTATCCTCTAGTTTAGATAAAGAGAGAACATTGCAGGTAATAACTTAACATATGGATTCAATGTATTGAAAATAGTGGGGAGAATATTGAATATGCATTTTCATTATTATTTTTATATCTGAATATCTCTGACTTTGGTAGATTATATACAAATTTTTCAATCATTAAAAAATAGAGGATACATTAGGATACATAGCAGTGATGTAAGAATCCTGTTTGAGAAGTATTTTGTGAACACAGCTTATTTAATGATTAGCAAAATACAGGAATTAAAAACTGTAGAACTACTGGGCATGGTAGTGTATTCCTCCGGTCCCAGATACTGGGGAGGCTGAGGCTGCTGCATTGCATGAAATCAGAAATTCTCAGCTGCGGTAGGGCTAAAGCTGATTAGGTGACCACATGAAACCCAGTACCAATATGGTAACCAGCAAGGAATGAGAGGCCTCCAAGCTGCCTATGGGAGGGGCAAACTAGGCCAATTTGGAAACAGAGTAGGTCAAAACTTCCTTGTAGATAAGCAATGGAGTTAGGCCCATGGATGGCCAGTCTCCAAAAACTGAGGAGACCCAGTTGCCAAAAACAAACAACCCTTCCACCACACCCTCCTTCCCCAAAACTATAGAGTTCTGTTAAAACAACAAATGATGTAACTGATCATCTTGACAGAACTCTTGTTTATTTTCAGCCATGCTCTGCCTCCTGTCATATGTCAGATGCCAACATGGAGCAATTAGGTCAGACAAACTAGGAATTAATTACTGTAGACAGGCTCGTATGTCACAAGGGCTTTGCAAATGGGCTCCAAATGTGCCTTGGAAAGGGGTGGATTTATGCTGATAATGCATCTGAAATGGTAGAAGACGTATTATTGGCTAGTTGGGCTTGCATAAAGTGACACTGCAGAATTCCAATCGTGAGGGATCAGGAGCAGTGAAGGTCCCAGAGTGGCTGAAAGACTCGGACCAAATTAGGGGATTCCACTTTCATTCTTATATACTTACTATAATCAGTTGTTTCTACTTCTATAATGAGTTCCTTATTGTTCAGAATCATGTCCAGAACAGAATTTTCCCTTATCACTTTTTTCCATTTTCAAAGAAATAAAAGATAAATTGATCTCCTTCAAATAATCTTCTAGAAGATGCCTGGATATTTGGAGTTCTTGACCTCTAACATATTATATCTCTCATCCATATGCATCTCTTTCCTAAAACCCTTTCCTATTTCCTCCTCCTATATTTTCAATTTGTAGTATATTTCCATGACAAAATTATTTCTATTTCTTTTGCTATTGATCCATGTCCATTGATCCTTCTCTACCATGTATCACTTCTCCTGCTTCTAGATTTTATTATTATATACAGACTACTCCACTTTCCATTTTGTCTATTTTATTCCTTTATAATACACACACACAGATATATGCATATATATATATATACATATATATACACACATATATATACATAGACATGCACATACGTATTGTGTATATATGCATATATAAATATATACATAATACATAATATATTTATCTATTATATTATTGACATAATCAACATAATAATATATACAAATAAATAATATTATTATTATAAATTTTATATGTATATATATATACACACATATATGTGCATATATATACATATATATGTATATATGTATATATATACATATATATACACACACATATATATATGTGTGTGTGTATATATATATATATATATATATATATATGTGTGTGTGTGTGTGTATATATATATATATATATATATATATATATATATATATATGTGTGTGTATATATATATATATTTCCAAAAACTATTCCTGGCAGAATGGGATGATAAGAAAAGTTTATTCCAATAGCCATGAAAGTTGAAGAAGCAGGTGCCGTGGAATGCTTACAACGTGGTCAGGCATTGAAGACACCAAGATCAACCACTGTATCCTGGGCCATCATCAGTCATCTTGGCTTTTGTCCTACTGTTGGACTTCAGTGCCTCAGGAAGAGAGAGTGTGGCGTATAACTTTAAGCAACTCTGCCTCACTTAAATCTAATTCACACAGAAGTCAAGACATCACCCATGATATCACTGGTCCTCTTCAAAAGTGAAGGACAGGAGTGGAGCCAAGATGGCGGAGTGAAAACAGTGACTTGCTTGAACTCTCCCCCAAACCCTCCAAATACCTAAACAAATTCTAAAGCAGCAGAACCCACAAAAAGACAAGAGTGAAACAAATCTCTAGCACAAGACAACCTGGATGATTGATCAGAAAGGTATATCGCGCTGGGCTGGAAGTGGAGCGCACAGTGCAGCGTGGGCGCACAGGCCTCAGTGAACCTGGAGTAGGCCTCAGAGGACTGAATCGTGGGCAGCTGTGTTGGCTTCCAGACTTCTCAACCCAGGAACACCAAAGACAACTTAGAAGGTCAGTGGAAAAAGTCTGTTTCTGCGGTGCTGAGAGAGAAGCACAGGGTCTCAATTCCAGTTCCCTAAGAGCGTGGCCCTTGGGGGGGGGGGTGCTGCCTTCTGAGCTTCCAGCCCATAGACTGAGGAGGAATCCAATGGCTGATCAGAGAGGGATTGCAAGGATCTCTTTGCCAGTGCTGAGGCAGGAATATCCTGCTTTGCCCAAGCTTGGATATGGGTCACAGTTCTGGGCCGTGGTCCTGGGGTGAGGAGGAGTGCTGGCATGGTTGTAGTGGCTGGGAAGAGAAAATTCTCCTCACGGTTACAGGACAGAAAGGAGTACTTGTGGTCACTAATAGATCAGAGCACAGGAGAGGAAAGGAATAAACACCTTGTCCCTTTTCATACCACCTTGGAAGAACTGAAAATTTACAGGTCCCTACAAGTATCTCTGAAAACAGCTGTACAAACCCCCGAAGCTTAGGACAGTACATTCTCCACATTGGAAGCAGACTCTTACCTTAACAAAGAGTTTAAAACTCAAGTAATGGGCCGGGATCATGAGCAACCAGCGCAATAAAGTCAGACTATATTTTCTTACTTTGGTGACAAGATCAAAATATACAACCAGAAGAAGACCAGAGAAAGATGTAATAAGATCGGGAGTTTGTACTTTGTTTGATAAGCAATAACATCACAGGTTATTGAGTAACGAGCCAGAGAGAGAGATTTAAAAGGGTAGATGAGTGAATAAAGAAGGATGGGCAGGGGAGAGAGGTAGAATGGTATGGAGGAATGAGCACAAACTCTGGCATTAGAAGATCCAGGTTCAAGTCCTGCCTTGGATATGCATGATCTGTCATGTTGAGCAATTTACTTAACTTCCACACACCTTAATTTCTTCCTCTGTAAAATAAAAGGGGTTAAAATAAGTAAATTCTAAAGTTCTTTAATAATAAGTAACATTTTTGGTGGAGTTGTGAACTGATTCAACTGTTGTGTAGAGTAATTTGGAACTATGCCCAAAGGCCTAAAAAAAACCACGTATACCCATTGTAATACCACTACTAGGTCTGTATCCCAAACAAGATAAAAAAAAAAAAAACAAAAAGGAAAAGGGCTTATGTGTACAAAAATATTTATAGCAGCTCTTTTCTGGTGGCAAGGAATTGGAAATTGAAGTAATACCCGTCAATTGAAGAACAGTTGAACAACTTGTGGTATATCATTGTGATGGAATACTATTGTGCTATAAGAAATGATGAGCAAGATGCTCTCGGAAAAACCTGAAGTGACTTACATGAACTGATGTAAAGCGAAATTAGTAGAACCAGGAGAAAGTTGTATATAGTAATAACAATATTATAAGATAATCAACCATGAATGACTTAGATATTCTTATCTATACAGTGATCCAAGACAGCTATCCATCCCCAGAGAAAAAAAAAGGATGGAGTCTGATTGTAGATTGAAGGATACAATTTTTTTTACTTTCTTTATTTTTCTTCTTTGGTCTATGTTTTCTTTCATAACATGACTAATGTAGAATTATGTTTTACATAAGTACATACACATTACTTACAGTGAATAGTTTGCCTTCTCCATGTGGGAAATGGGGAGGGAGAGAGAGAGAATTTAGAACTCAGATTTTAAAAAATGAATGTGGAAAATTGCTTTACATGTAATTGGGAAAAATTAAATACTAAATAAATAATTAAGCATAAAAATAATAACTAATATTTACATACTGCTTTAAAGTTTGCCAAGTGCTTCACAAATATTAACTCATTTGATTCTTACAACAACCCTGGTTGGTGGGTACCAGTATTATCCTTACATTACAGATGAGGAAACTGAGGCAGACAGAGGGTAAATAACTTGTGTAAAGGCATAGAGATAGTAAGTGTCTGAGGTTGAATTTGAACTCAGGTTCTCCTCACTCCACATCCAAGGCTCTCTCCCACTTTTCCATATCTAATGACGCTATACCTGAAAACAAGAAGGCTAGACAAGAGGCTACTGTAATAATTTAACAAAGAAGAGAAAGTTTCTTAACAAGGGTGATTGCAATAAGACAGGAAATGAAGGATCATGTAGAAGATATTGGACATACCAATATTACCATCATTCCTTACTTTTTCTCAGACAGACAGCTTGGAATAACTGTAGACACATTTTTTATCCTCTACATTTCTTAATACTCCATAAGTCATTTAAAAATTTTTATTTCTATTTTGTTTTTCATATTTCACCTTTCATTCTTTGTATCATCACAATCTTTGCCCAGGTAGTTATGTTTGTGCTAAAGAATCTTTTAGTCAGTCTCCCCTCCTCTCTGTCTTCTCCCTCAAACCCATCCAAATTTTTCCAGATTAAATTATCTCAGTTTTTTAAATTGTCATATGTTAAAACTTATATAGAAGAAAGTCTTTGCGCAAGGGTGCTCACCGTAACTATACAAAAATACCCAAGAATTACAGTGACTTCTTATTGATTGTCACCATAAACCCTTCAACTCTGAATATATGCTTCATCCTTCAACCTTTCCAGTTAACCTATTGCTATTCCGCTCTAGATTCTGCTTTAAATCAATTTGCTTACTTTTTCACATAAATATCTACTTTCTCTTTCCATTTTACTTTTCCCATGGCATTTCCTCTAACTCAAATTTCCCCCTTTCTCTTTTTGTCCACATTAGTTCCTTCCTTAAGAGATCTAGTTGGACTTACCTTCAGGAAGTTTTCCCTGAATCAACTCAGATCACTGATTGTTTATGTCCTCCTGTGACATTTTCTATTATATTTTGAAATTGTAAAGGACACATCTCAAGGACTTGTTATTTTTTCCAGATACTAGATTTAACTACTTTCAGGTGATTAGTGGTATCATAGGATAGTGGAAAGATTACTGGACTGGGAGCCCGGTGATACCCTGGTTTGAAATCCACCTGTAACATTCACTAGTTATATGATCATGGGAAATCACTTGACCTCTCTCATATTCAGTTTCTTAATCAAGAAATTAAAGATGGCAATCCCTGTAATGTCCTGCCTCTCAGGGCTATTATGAAATTCAAGTGAGACAATGTATGCAAAGTACCTTGGAAATCTGAAACTGCAATGTAAAGGTTAGGTTATTATTATTAATAATTATTAAATAATCTTATTTAAGCTTATTATTTAATAATAAAATATGATTAATAATAATTGTAGAGCATAGACTTTGCTATTTGATTCAGATAATTTAGTTAAGCAGGAATCTAAAGCAAATAATCTAACAATTTATGATTTTCTACAAAATGTCTTTATTATCATTATATTTTGATTTACACTGAGAAGAGCTATGAATTTTCTCTTGTTCTAAAGTACTGTGATTTAGATAAGTGATCTATATAAGAGGTGATCAATAAGAGAAATATTATAGGAAGCAAGATTCAAAGAAACAGAATGCTTGAATACAGATAAATGTTTTTTGTTGTTGTTGTTTTTTGGTAACTAGCCAATTTTTTTTCTCAATGGTGGCATGATATAATTTTAAATTTACTCTTTTGGCACAAGATCTAAGCACAGCTTCACTATAGGTGGTCCCATCTATCTGCTACATCAAGATAATGATCCAGTCAAGGAAACTGCTACTGAGTAATTGGCTTTTATTAGCTTATAAAATATTCCTTTTCTCACTCTCATTGCTATATTAGAAGCACAAACTGAAAGAGAAATTTGGCTGTCTGGTACTCCTTGGAGTCTTTCGCTGTACCCTTCAACTTCTAATTAAGATAATGTTTCTTGCCCAGATAACTTCCCTTCTTTGCTACCCTAACCACAATGTTTGATCCATCTTTCTTTCTGATGATCATTATCACTTACTTAGCTAAATTCTGAAGTTTGACACTTGGCTTTCTGTTAGGATCAAACTATTTTTGAAATGAATTTTGCTTTTTTTAAAAAATGTCTAAACCTCTTAAACAACTTGGAGAAGAAAATAGCAAAATTGTTTTAAAAATAATCATACGTCACATATATATATACATATATAATATGATATATGTTATATATCATAATATATAGTATACATACATATATAGTTTTAAAGAATATTTCATTTTTCATATGCTGCTTTTTAATTATTTTATTTATAGTCTGCATTTTTATTGTTTCTACTAGTAGATATCATATATTCTATTTCTTTTATAGCTGAATTGTTTTTCCATAGGATTAAAAGAAATATGACCTCAAAATTGCTAAAACCATGAAATGTTTACTAGGCAAACTATAATAGGCTTAGAAATTTCTTTATATCGGCACCAAATTTGTCAGATTTCTGTCAGATTTTCTCTTTATACATCTATTCTTTGTCTGCTAGTGATCTCAATAAAACATAAAAAAAGGATCAAACTTTAGGTGAGAAAGAAACTTGAAGGTATGTGATACAAACTAAGGTTCATTTGATCAAATGAGGCCCATAAGGATCAACTGTGATAACATGTCCAGTGCTTTGCAAACTTGAAGATGCCACATAAATCCTAGCTATTTTATTATAAATATTATATTGTTATATGTTGCTATGGCATCCTAAATAGGTCTTTTCAAGACAAGCATGATATATAGCTGATGTCTTATGCAGTTTGATTTAAGGGGAAGGTTCTTGATTTCTATTAAAACAAACACAAACGAAAAACTTTCCCCCTCGCCATGATAATTGAAAAGGACAAGAGATGGGAAGTGAAGGAATACACATTTGCATAGAGGCTGCTATATGTCAGGAACGGTGCTAAATGCTTTACAGGTATTTATCCCATTATCTCATTTGAAATCCCTATTGCTTTTTTTCCTTTGGTCCCCTTTGAAAAGACAAATACTCCTAAAAAGGGGTAGTACCTTAGGTTTCTATTCCATTCCTATAAAACGGTTTATTAAATTCTTCTTCTGCCTGGAAGGAGAGACCAAGGCAACATGAGGGTACTGAATATTTTGTAATGGAAAAAATATGAAAAGAGAATCATAGAGCCTAGAGGTAACTTCATTCAGCATTGTTCTGATCAGTGCTGTTATGTGTGGCACAGATGAAGGAGAAGCATACTTAGGAATGGTCATTGGGGATATTGCGATATTGAGCTACTTACTGTCCAAATGGAAGAGGGGTTGCCTAGATAATGACAACTTTCAGACGACATTCTAAAAGATGACATTGTCATAAATGCATCAAAACCTAGTATTTGACAATGTTGTTGTTGTTTGTCCTTTATTTTCTAAGAAGACAAATGACATCGTAAGGTGATGGTTTGACTTGCTCCTGAATTAGATTTAAGCGAGGCAGAATTGCTCAAAGTCATCAGCCAATCTCTCTTCCTGAGTCATTGAAGTCCAGTAGCAAGACAAAAGTCAAGACTGCTGGCAATGGCCCAGGGGATGACCTTGTTGTCTTTAATGTCTGCCCAAGCTCTAAGTGTTCTACAGCATCTGCTTCAGCCACTTTCATGGTTGTTGGAACAAATTGTCCTCATCCTCCTATTCCTCTGGGGGATGTCTTCATATGCTTAGGATAGATATCCTCCTAATTCACCAATGGGTTTGAGGCCCATTCGTTACTCTCAACCTGATTTAGTCTGCCTTTTGAGATGGTTTAACAAAGTATGGCTACTACTCATGCTTCTTGGAGCCACAGGTGAGAGTTGGATGATGGTGGACACCAAAGATGAAGGAGCAATGCTGAAAAGGACTCAGCAAGTCCTGACACCAGAGGTCCTCCATGACATCCCATGCACCATGAGATGGTCACAGTCACAGAGAGGATTGTCCTAGAAACCCATAGAGGGGGCATCAAGTGGCTGAAGAATGTCCATAGGGATTAGAGCATGCTATTGGACATGCAGCCCATTGAGGTCATTCATTCATATATCCATCTTAGAGTGGTACTAACTATTGGATAGTAAGAAAATATGGTAGATTACATGCTTGAAAGTGATGCCAAGCAGTGCATAATTTGAAACAGCATTATTTTTCTGTTGAGAACCTTAGAGTCAAGGTGGTCTTGGTTGAAGTTCAGACCCTGAAACATACTGGCTGTATAAACCTGACAAGTCTCAGCATCCCATATAACTCTCCAAGGCTTCAAACTGTAGAAGTTTCCAATTTTCATTGGTATGAGAAGTGCCCTATTCCAATGAAATCAGGTCTGAAGAAAGAATATATATATATATATATATATATATATATATATATATATATATATATATATATATATATATATATATATTCCCTGAGGATGATATGTGACTGGAATATCATGAACTTTAAAAAAAAAATGGGAGAGCCAAAGGGCAATAGAGGAATTCATGAAGCTTGTGACTTGACAGCAACCTATAACAAATGATGATATGTATTCATAAAAGAAAATGAAAGATATGATAAAGCAAAGGCTTGATCTAAGAGAGGAATATAGAGAGAGACTGTGAGATACTAGATGAACAGGGTTGTACTGTTGCCTACAAATTGTTAAAAGAGCATAAGACCTTCAATATATTGGATGGATTTTTAATAGAAGATTCATAGGAAGACATGTGAAAAAATTGCACAGGTCAAGGAGGCATGAATAGTTTATTATCTGTGCTATAATCACTATCCCTATCATACCACCTAAGAATGGATGTACTCCAGGGTTCTATCCCATACTCTTTTATCTTCTCCCTCTACTCTTTTGGTAACATCATTATCTCCTGTTGAAGTGAAGTTTTTTTTTTTTTAAATCAATGTTCTCTTATCATATTCCATAATTAAGTTCAATAAGATCTTTGGAAACTTGATGAAATATAAAAGGACAAAAAGTGAAATTGCAAAGACCAGTTGAGGATTCTTATTGGCTAACTCTAATTCAATCAACAATGCAAAATAAATTATTCATGGTACCCAGGCAGGACTCTTCCATCATCCCCTTAGGAATGACACTCCCTGTTTTTCCATGGTTCATAAGAAATTTTTCAAAAATCCTTCTGGTGAATCCCAACTGATGCTCATAGCTGTATGCCCTCTCTCCTTTTTTTTTTCCATTTTTCTAGACTTCGATACAGCTAGTTTCAATAAGGTGAACAGATATGATATAAATTTACAAATATCACGTAGAGAAAAATAGGCTCTCTCATGCCTTCCCAAGATATGCTTCATTACACAGGAATGTTTTAATAGGTTAGTATAGAAGGAAGACTGTCAGAATACACTGATTTACTGGAATTTGGGAAAGATATTTATGTCATGTGTCATCAACTTGGATAAATCTATACAGTTTTAAAAGCAGGTGCTGCATCTACACAATAAATCATTGATATTAGAAAAAGGAATACTCAAATTATGCCAGTGGTGTTAATTTAGGATTTTGGATCCACTGGGTTATTTACTGACTGTATTTTTGGGCTACTTACTGGAATCAGTAGCAAAACACTTTAATAATTAAAATACATTTTCAAAATACAAAGTATTAGAAAATCTTATAGTTTTTCATGAGAATTTCATCAACATTCATTTTTAATTAATATGATTCCTTAGACTCGAATATTCTACTATGGGCTTTCTTCTACATTGCTGGCTGAAAATGACCAAACTTGAAAAAAAAAATCCTCATGAGAAAACCCCTCCATTGGTGCAGATTAGCAATTCAAGGTTTCCTTGAGCAATGAGAAGTTTAATACTATTGGTGCTGCTACCTAGCATTTATACAATTCTTTAAGGTCTGTGAAACATGTTACAGATATTATCTCATTAAACAATCCTAGGAGATAGATATTAGTAGTAGTAGTAGTAGTAGTAGTAGTAGTATTATCCACATTTTACAGACAAAGAAACTGAGGAAGGCAGTAGTTTATGTGACTTGCACAGGTTTCACACAACTACAAAGGTCTCACAGAGTAAAGACTCACTCTGATTCAGACCTTTGTAGTTGTGTGAAACTTAAGTGAAGACAAGTCTTCTTGACTGCAAGTACAACACTGTTTGCTGTATTTCACATGCTGCTTCAGGGACACAAAGCTAGTATAAATGAGTAGAAGGACTTGAAACCTAATATGCTATCTCTTAATCAAAGTAAAATTAATTAAGAATAATGTGAGACTAAAGCTGGCTCTTGAATCCTTTATTCTCAGTCCTTAACCAAGGTGGAATTGAGCCAATGAGAATTGGGAATTTAGAAATACATTTTACTGATGACTTTTGGCATTTTGTCAATCGTTTCCAACCTCACCCCATCTAGATTGAATATTCTTTCATAAGAAAAACAGTTAAACAATTACAAGTTGTATGGAGACTATGTCTGAAAATATACATGATATTTTAACATGCTAGCCCCACACCTTTCTTCTGTGAGGAAAGAGAGAGTTCATTCTCTCTTCTTTGGGACCTTCATTGATTTTGAAGCTACGAATAATTAGGCCATCAGTTCTCATGCCTTTTGATCTCTGTAACTCTTTACTCTCCTAAAAATTATTGAGGACACCAAAGAGCTTTTTTGTGAGTATCTCATACCTACTGATATTTAACATATTAGAAAATAAAATATAAATTAAAAGAAAAGATAATTTTATATAAATATACATTAGAAGATAAGGTAACGCATATATATGAGTGTGTGTATAGAATATGTATATGTACTATGTATGTGTACATATATGTGTATATGCATGTGCATTTGTATACATATGATATATGTATGTATATATGTAAAATTATACTCCTATTTATCAGTTCCTTCTCTGGATACAGATAGCATCTTTCTTCATATATCCTTTATTTTTAATTTGTGTATTTATAGTAGTCAAAAAGATTTAGTTGTTCAAAATTGTTCTTAAAATAATATCACTGTTGATGTATACAGTGTTCTCTTGGTTCTGCTCACTTCTATTTTCATCATTTTATGTAAGTCTTTCTATGCTTTTCTAAGGTCATTGAGCTCATCATTTTTTTTTATTTTGGTATGTATACATATACATACACACACACACACATCTATTTGTGTCTAGTATTAGCCCTCTCTAGGGTAGGGATAGGAGAGGGAAGGAAAAAAAACCCAAAAAAACCCCATGATAATTACATTGTATATTTGGAGAGAATAGCAAGTTGTACATGGTATATTTTCAGTTTCATGTTCAAACATCTTTTTTCTTATTTTACAGTGTTATGGAAATGCTTGTTTTGATCCATGAATTGCAAATGAAAAAATAATAAAAATATTTACCAATTCGTTTATCAGTTTATCAAATAATAGTAATAAATCTGGTCCATGTAAACATACAGAAGATATTTTTATGAAAAGTAACTGTAATTTCCAAAACAAATAAGATAGTGAAGAATGGCATTACTTTATATATATTTTTGCGAATCTCTTTCATGTCTGACTTCAAAGAAGGAAGTTGGATTCTCATACCTACTTCCGTATCCAATCTGTTGGGATATGCTGTTTTGGTTGAACCTTATAATGAAAATACATTGTACTTAGACAAAGGAGGAATATTTTAATAAGCAAATAATGTTTAACTATTATTATTATTAAAACAAATTTGACATTGAAGACTCTCTGTAAGGGCCCCTGGCAGTCTATAGGTACTATTTTGAGTATTACTGTCTCAGTCCAAGAGTATATTTCTTTATGCTTTCAGGGAAAATGTTGGGCAACTTGGTACTACTATGACAAGGGACAATCAATTAATCCACACTTGATAAGCACATACTATGTTCCAGGAACTGTGCTTAATGCTATTAGTTGTAACATCTACAAAGTATAAATATGTATTTGTATTGAAAAGAACATATTTTCTGCTCTTGCATCCTCTGTGTCTTAATGTTAATGCAAAGCTTTCAATGCTACCATTTTCCCTGTCAGTTCCGGAAAAGTTGCAGGACTCAGAATTTCAGAGCAGTGATTAAAGAGTATTTTTCTGGTAGTTAGGGCATTCTGATACTGAATTATATTTTATGTGAGATAATTATATAGTGGTAAGTTATCCTGAGAGTAATTTGTGTGTGTGTGTGTGTATGTGTGTATGTATGGGGAGAGAGAGAAAGAAAGAGAGAGAGAGAGAGAGAGAGAGAGAGAGAGAGAGAGAGAGAGAGAGAGAGAGAGAGAGAGAGAGGGAGAGAGAGAGAGAGAGGAGAGAGAGAGAGAAGCTTTTCAATTAAAGTGAATACTGTGGGCATTTTTTTCATAGTCTTAAGTGATTTCAAAATTTAATCTCAACATTGGTATCTCCTGTTTAAAGATCATTAGAAGAAGCTAGAGAGAAAATGGTTTAGTTCCAACAGCAACCCACAAGGTTTAATTTATTCAGCTTGGTTTTTCTTTTTTCCAAAGCACAGGAGTAACATACATGCACGCGCACACACACACACACATACACACACACACACACACACACACACACACACACCCTCTGGAAACAACTTAGGTGACAAAAGTTGTCTATTTAGGGGGACCTGGTTGGCAGTACTGGGACAGAAGGCAGGAAGACCTGAGTTCAAATTTAACCTAAGACCCTCACTGGATGTGTGACCTTGGGTTTAACCTCTGTCAGCCTCAGTTTCCTCATCTATAAACTGGAGATAATCATCGCACATACCTCCCAAGTAGTTGTGAAGATTAAATGTCATAATATTTGTAAAGTATTCAATACAATACCTAGCACAAAGTAAGCTCCATACAGATCTTAGATATTTTCACAGTTATGATCTAGTAACCCTTCCTGTGGACCTACAGAAGAGGAAACACAATTCTCCTCCTATATAAGCCTGTAGTAAAGCTCCCATGTGTCTTCTCTCCTTATTATATATGTACCTCCTGCCTATAGTGTTTTTAACACCTTCTTTTCATAGATATTATTTAAAAGAGTAACATCTAATGATGAAAACATAAAGGAATTTCTATATGATAGATACAGTCCACAATGCTCTGGTAGACATTCTGGACTGCCAAATTTGAATTACTAACCCAATGCAGAATTCCTCATTCCATTTCTATTTCATTTGTAGATGTGACCTCTATCTTCCCTTGTTTTCCTCTTCTCTAGCTCTTATAACTATCAATTCCTAAAGGAAGCGATGTCCAATGGAAGTGGTCATGTTAAGGGATTCATTTTGAATCCTGAGGTTTTAGCCCCATCATTACCATGATCATTTTATGCTTGTAAGCTTGTGCTAGCTCTGTTGCTATGTCCTTCATAATATACTGGATGCTGATACTCTCTATTCATATATCCCCCTAAGAGCTAGAATGAATTTTTAGGAATCCCAATACTGTGTCAGAAAAAGTAACCTTCTAATGTTAAAATTTCTCCTATATAAATATCTTTGTAAGGTCTGGCTGCCTCTTACTACATTCACTCTCCTCCTGCTCTGGGACCATTCTTTCTTAGGACCATTTCCTTTCTTTTTGTTTTTTCTTTTCTTTTTTTTCTTTCCTTTCCAAGGTAGCATCTACATTTCCCCATTCCCATTGAAGATACTCTTCTATGTTTTTTCATACCACTCTCCCACTGGATTTTTTTCTTGTTGACAAACTTTAAAAAGAAAATAAAGAAATAAATGCACAAACAGACTAGATAGAAGATAAAAGTCCAGCGTTACCTTGTCTCTTATTTGCCCCCTCCCACCTATGACCGCCTTTCATGAGATCCTTTCCACAAAAGAAATGATTCACTTATAAAATGGTTTAGTTTATGTGTTATTGACATAGAATTTCATTCTTTCATGCTCTTGATTCTTTTAATAGCCTTTAATTTTTTTTTACTGATATCAAGTCCTTTTTGTCTCTTGATAATCCATCTTCATTCTTTATTCACTTTACTGAACACACACACACATAACACATACACATACATACTCAGCCAAGATGGTGGAATACAGGGAGCCAATCAACTGAGTTTTCCTAACATTCCACTCCAAACAACTTTAAAATAAGTCTTCAAATCAAATTTCAGAGTTCCAGAGCTAGCAAATGCTTAGAGTGAGACATTTTTCTGGCATATGACAACCTAGGATATCAGAAAGAGAGATTTGACTGAGGTGGGAGTCATCCAGAAGCATGGTAGAAGCACGAGTGGTGGGCCGTATAGGTGGTGAAACAGTAGCATCAGATTCAGGAGATCTGAGCTCAGAGACAATAAAGGGATTGTACAATTGGTCAGAAAGAGATTACAGTGGACCATTGGCTGGCACTGGGTTGGCCACTCTATTGACTCTATGTAATTCTGGGTCTAAGTTCCAGGTCAGAAAGGAGAGCTATAAGTAAGATACAAGGAAGCAGGGACCCTGGTTATAGTTCCAGGGCCAAGAGGAGGGCTAGCACCTGTAGTTATGGGAAATTAGGGGCCTTTCCTAGCTAAAGACTAGAATGCAGACCAGGAGAGCAGGGACCACATCTGTCCCTGGATCACATCACTTTGGAAGCAACAAAAACTTGCAGACCTCCAGAACTATTGACAAATACTGGAGTAAATGAGGAAAAATTGGTACACTAATAAACTCTTGGTGGAGAATGGTTCAACTAGTCTGAACAATTATTTGGAAGTATATCCAAAGGGCACCTTGCATACACTTTGACCCAGCAATATCACTAATAGCTCTGTACCCCAAAGAGATAAAAGAAAATGGAAAAAAAAACATATACGTACAAAAATATTTAGAGATGCCCTTTTTTGTGGTAGCAAAGAATTGGAAATTGAGGGGATGTTTATCAGTTGGGGAACTGATGAACAAGTTGTGGTATATGTTTGTGATGGAATATTCTTTTGCTATAAGAAATAATGAGAGGAATGGTTTCAGAAAAACAAATAAACAAACAACCAAAACATGGCAAGATCTATATGAACTGATGCAAAGTGAAGTGAGAAGAACCAGGAGATCTTGTGCACAGTAGCAGCAATGTTGTAATGATGATCAATCATGAAAGACTTGACTACTCCGATTAATACAATTATCTGAGACAATTCCAAATGAGTCTTGGTGAAAAAATGCTATCCACCTCCAGAAAAAGAACTGATGAATACGGTGCAAACTGAAAAATAACTTTCTCTATAAGGAAATATATTTTGCATGATTTCACATGTATAATTAATTGATATCATTTTGCTTGCCTTCTAAGTGGGTGGGGAAAGGAGTAGGAGGGAGGAAGAGAATTTGGCAAAATTAAAAAAAAAAGAATGTTACAAATAAATAAATAATAAATTACAAATGCACACATAGCCTCTATATATGCATGAATTGATTTCATTAGATGATGCTTTCTTGATAATTGTGTTTATTTATTTATTTTCTTACATTTCTTTTGTTTGTAGCTTGTAAGTTGATTATCTTGCATTCCTGTTTTTCTTTTCTGTCTCTTTTGTAAGGAATACCTAATTTTTTTTCTTTTTTAAATGTCTATATTTTTATTAATAATTAGGCTCAGCTTTGTGGAATACATTTTGGTTTGAGACTTGAGTTCCTTTGCATTTTGAATTACATTATTTTAATTTCTTGTTTAGTTTTCCTGATTTTGAGAGGGAAAAATATTTAGACTATCTAAAACAAATAAAAATGATGGTCTTATTGAAGAAGTTTAATATTACTGGGCTTGGTGAGATCTATTTTTTGTATTTATCTTTTTGTAATTATATGCTTATACACCCATACAGAAACATAACACTTTTATAAATTAATCTGTGCCCAAAATAATTAAAGTTTTCTTTTTCAGATTTTCACCTAACTAAATTAGCACCAACAGAAAAGATTGGAGTTGACATTCATAAATGTATTCTGATTCAAATTTTGAAATGACTAACAATCTTCTTTACAAGATGTATCCACACACACACACACAAACAGAGCTAGCTGCCCTTTTCATCTCTTACATTTTATATAAGCTATCCTATACCTGATAAGTATTTGTCACCTTAAGTATTTGTAAGGGAGTTGCAATCCAGTTACTCACATTTGTTTAAACCAAGATGAGATATGCAAAAATTGTATTTGGAGATTCTCTAAAGTAACTTTAGTTTCTGGTGAAGTGAACCAGGGAAACAAACTGATCTTTCTTTGGAATGTCCCCACAATTGAACATAATACATTTTACCTAAGAACTTGGGAGTGTTGTGCTGTAGGTTACATATTTTGATGGTTTTTATTTGAAGGTAGTGTACTTGCTTTAGCAAAGGTTGATTCAAGAGGGCTCACCTGGGCTATATTTTTTCTTCCTTTTTAATTCTCTCACTCTTTGTCTTCCTTCAACTTTCTTTCATTTCTTTCTTTTCCCCTCTAGAATTTTGTTACAACTATGGCAGCTACGAAGACTTGTGAGTGGTAGTCAGGATTAAAAAGTTTATTAATTCATATTATTGGATAGTAGAGCAAGAAAAAAACTGACTCTGAATTGTTCATGGATAAGACACTTAGCTTTCTAAAGTTCTAAGGAAAATGTGGATAGTTACTTGAGAATATTTAAAATTATCTTTACCTGACTGTTTGGAAATGAATATGTCTAAAACTATTTTTAAAGGAAAGAGAAGAATAATGTCTGTATGCTTTTGTGTTTTCTGCAAAATCTACAGAATGATTCACAGATGTAGAGCTCAGGGAAGCTTCTAGACTCCTGGGGTTCTCATAATCAAAAAAGCATTGTTAAGGACCCTGTTGCTGTGTTTCATGTATCCTGAATTAAGCTTGCTTTATTAGTTTATGAAAGTTTCAAAAGATTTCACTCCACATGTGCTCTTTTTTCCTGACTAATGGTATTGCACCCTTGTCACTGAGTGACGATTTGTTATAGATGGATTTCTTATTGTCTCTCATCATGCATTGTGAAAACAAACAGCTATTTCCCCCCTTATTTTTATTTCAACTTTAACTTCAGGGCAGGGGGCAAGGTCTTAAATTCATAGTGTTTGTATTCTTGTGCTTACATCCCTGATCCAGACATAATTTAATTATATTTATTTTTCTGTAGAGCTATTATGTGAAGTGAACATTTCCATTTGTTTTATAGCTGGAGAACACTGAACAACATAGCACCAGATACAGGCTTATGCTTTGTCAGAGACATGAGGTAGTAACAATCACAGGAGTCAAGTAAACTGGGATTGTCATAAAGTCTTACCAGCTATCAAGTCTTTGGTGATTTCTCTCAGTCTCATGAGGTTTTCTTTTGGATAAAGGAAGAAAATGAAGGGTTAGACAACTAACTCTATGTATGTGTGTGTGTGTATCTTATAAAGAAGTTCAAAAAATATTTAGCCTTGTCAAAACTTGAAACAACCTACATTTATGAATATCAAATCTACTCTTTTCTATTGCTGTCTTCTGAAAATCTGAAAGGAAAAAAAAATACTTAAAATTAACATTTTTTTTCTATTTTACTTAGTCATATTACTTTAATTTGGTTTTGGTCCAAATTAATTTAGAAAGTTGCATATTTCTGTGTGGGTGTGCGAGCATATACAGTTTCAAAAAGATTGATATGAAAAATAGATATTGCCAAGCCAAATGATGTAACATTCCATCTACAATAAAAGCATGATTTTTATTTTTTTTTAGGTAGTCTACATATTCTGGACTCTGAGTCTCAGGAATAGAGTATCAGTTCTTGGGTTATGAAGTTCTGTATATAATGCAGTTGTAGGGGTGACAACATTGAATTAATTAATTTAGATTTTAAAAAAATACCGTCACAGGAGATAGAATCAAATTCAGATAATATAAAATGGTAGAACAGTCCTAAGAGAATAATTTTAGGAGTTCTAACAATCAGTGTGACCCAAGGCAGTTAAGGAAAGCTAAGTATAAATAAAAATAAATGTGTATTATATACACACACACATACACACACACACACACGTGTGCGTGTGTAGTATATATGCATATATAAATTTTCTTTTAGTTAATAGGAAAAGGGAAATGATAGAAGAAAAGAAATTATTTCTACTTTGGATGGATAGGACAAAAACAATCAGAACTATTCAACTTTTAGTTTGGTTCTTTTCTGACAAAAAGTATAATATTTGAACTGGCAGAATGGACCAAAACAGCTAATAGAGAGTTCAAAACCAAGATGAATGGGATGGAAGTAAAAGGTTACTTAGTAGTTACATTGATGTCCTCAGGACACCAGACTCAACTGAATGATATCACAAAGTATTTGAAAATTTGGTGGCTGTGCCTGTGACTGTGAAGTTGCAGTTAGAAACTTCTGAAAAGTCATGGAAATTCTGCCCCCAGTCACTAAACTCTACATACTTTTTGACCCAGCCATACTATTGTTATGTCTATACTCAAAAGAAATGAAAGACAGGGGAGGGGACTGGAAAGAGAGAAGTAAATTACTTAAGGGAAGATTATATAGATATAGATATAGATATAGATATAGATATAGATATAGATATAGATATAGATATAGATATAGATATAGATATAGATATAGATATAGATACATATACATATATATATATATCTGTATCCATCTATTATCTCTATCTGTATCCATCTATATATAGATATATAGATGGATACAGATAGAGATAGAGATAGATAGATAGAGATAGAGATGGATAGATAGATGGATATAATCTTTGTAATCTCAATGCTTAACAAAGTTCCTTTCATATAGCAGATGCTTAATATGAGATTGGATTGGGATTATATCATTTATCATCTGTGAATCTCCAGTGGCTAGAATAATATCTTACACACAGTAAGTTCCTAATATGTTTTTAAAATGCATCACGTTATTAGAAAGCTCTTTTGTCAAATGAATTCCAGGTTTTATTTAAGCCTGTATACAAATACAAATGGATATTGGGCATTACTTTATCAAATAGATTTATCCCTGAGAATATATTGAGGCATTTAAAATACTGATTGATAAGGTTGAGGACTGAGGCTTTTCAGTTGAGCTCTGTTTCCATGTCATGAAGTCAAGTAAGATAATTGACAAATTGTGTGTTTCTACAAGTTTCACTCTAAAATTAAATGTGTGATTATGTGTGTGTTCAGCCTCATGGAAGGCTAATTGGGTAGACTTTGCCCTCTAGTCATTACTTTCTTTTAAAGTTCATTTTATCAAATGGAATGGTGTCTGAATATCAGTTGACCAGATTTTCAACACCAGAGTCATGTTATAGTTCCATTATAGCAGTGTGATTAGAGGCCTAGGCTCTCAGGAAAGACTCATTTACAGTTTTTGCACTTTGTGGTGAAACAAATCCTTCCTTTTACCTTTTCTTTCCTTCCTTCCTTCCTTCCTTCCTTCCTTCCTTCCTTCCTTCCTTCCTTCCTTCTTCCTTCCTTCCTTCTTCCTTCCTTTCTTTCTTTCTTCCTTTCTTTCTTCCTTCCTTCCTTCCTTCCTTCCTTCCTTCCTTCCTTCCTTCCTTCCTTCCTTCCTTCCTTCCTTCCTTCCTTTCTTTCTTTCTTTCTTTCTTTCTTTCTTTCTTTCTTTCTTTCTTTCTTTCTTCTTTCTCTCTTTCTCTCTTTCTGTTTTTTTTTATTGTATTCTTATTTCATGGGGGGGAACATAGTGGGCAGAAAGTTGCTGATGTTAGAATCTGGAATAACTACATTCAAGTTCTGCTATTGAGCTATAATGACTACATGATCATGGGCATGTCACTTAACCTTTTCCTGTACCCCCAGAAAACTCTTTAAGATTATAAGTTATTGACAATTGACCGATCTGCTTCCATGGAAGGAGTTTTCACATCAGTAATTCTTCATGCAGATGAAATATTAAGTCTGGTCAAAGAAAGACCTCTTAGGCAGTGTTTATTCCTACAGATATACCTTCCTTGGCAACAAGCTATATGGTTCTAGATAATCAGGGGATAGATATTGAGAATCTACTACAAGCTAATCAGTATTTTGCGGGAAATAAAAGAATAGTAAGACTAAATGTCTATTCTCAAGGCTTGTTGGAGACACAAGTACAATAGAATGTGAAAAGCCAACCTAAAAACAAATGTTAAATTATGTTGTAAGGCTGTACCCAAATGGAATTCCAAGGAAAGTCTGGTAGATCTAAAAAGGCTAAAGAGGATTTCATGGAGGAGGAAGAACTCAAAAAGTAGGTACAATTTGGCTGAATGGAGAGAAGAGACAGGCGAATACCAGAGGAGAGAACATATAGGAAGGCAATGGGCCAGCAATAAGCTGGGTCAGTGAGCAGATTGACTTAAGAAGAGTGTATGGCTACACTTAATCCAGATATAATATTGCATAGTAATGTTATGGTTCTCATCCCAGCCAATACTCTTTAGAAGGAGAAAAGTGGTTCCTGAAGTCAAAGAAATAAGATAGCATAGAAATGGTGGCAGCAGAATCAGGCCATTGTGTTAAAATATGTTTTATTAAACTGGACAATGGTAGAATAAAACAACAGCTCTTCACATATGTTAAGAGGCAATTTTGCAGTTTTTTGTAGGCAATTGGGGTTAAGTAACTTGCTCAGGGTCACACAGCTAGTAAGTGTCGAGTGTTTGGTCTGAGGCAGGATTCGAACTCAGGCCCCTTGCATTTTGTTTTTAACTGGACCTGTGATTTCATTGATTTAGGGAACTCTCACCTCTACCCATGCAATTCAGCAATTGTTTCTCATTTTGTAGACTTAGAAAGCTGCCTAGGGCATTGTGAGATTGAGTGTCTTGTTCTAGGTCATGAACCCAGCTCTTCCTGACTCTTATACCAGTTTTCTATCCATCATGACACTTATCAGAATTAAAATGCACAGTAAAAAAGTTGTTTGGCAAGTCATTATTTTCAAGACATCAAAAAAGTTTATTTCTCTTCTTATTTCTCTGAGTACTAAAGTCCCTATCATGGTGAGGAAATGATCCTGGGTTCTTAAAGGCAATGTCAGTGTATCATAAATACTAGAAGGTTCTTCCAAGCTGAAAAGACTTTCAATGCTAAGTTATGCATTGTGTTTCTGTTACATGAGGAGCAACTAGAATTTGAAGTGTCTCATCTCCAGCTTAACTATAGGAGGATGAATAGTTTGGGCACAGCAGCTCCAAACATCATGTCTTAATAGTAGCAGTACCACATGCAACATTGCTTCTGAGATTATCTACAATGATGACCTTAGCTCAAAATAATCAAAACTAATATATGCATTATCAAAGTAATTTAAAATAGTCACCTAGCACTTCCAGGCTAACTTTAGAAAGCTTAAAAGCTCCGTTGAAACCCCTAGGGTATTTAATTCTCTGTACAAGGGAGTAGAATATGTCTCTAACATCACCTGAATATTATCTTCTAGCCTCACTTTTTCTTTTTAACCAATGAATTCCTTGTCATTTCCTGTCTCAACCAATGCATGACACAATGAAGGATCTTTTCTTAAATAAATTGAGTAAAATGATCACTTTTGTATCTGTAAGCCTGTCAAAGACAGGGCTTCCTTCAGCATCTTGAAAAAGACATAACAATATAAGCCTTGCATTTCCTGTTGGTTAAGGCTGCTGACAATATGCTAATACAGCTTGTATTTACATGATTATTTATAGAAAAACATGCTGATCACAAGTATGATTATAAGCACTGTTATGTATACTTGCTATTTTTTTATCTCACTTTAGCACCTAGTATATATACAGAAATATATATGTGTGTGTATGTATATATACACACATATACATACATGTATATATACATATATACATACATACATATATATACATATATATGTGTGTATATAATCTCAACATTCTGCCAACAAAGTATCTTAACCAGTTAGATTGTAGAGCCTGTCACTGTTACCTCCAGCTTATCCCCCAGCTCTTATAAATAAGAATATTGCCATTCAACAATCTACTCTGCATTCTTTATGCTGGTTAGCAGGACCCTGAATTCAATTGGAATCCATCAATAACTGTCCAGCTCTGCCTCCCCCCATCAATTGCTGGGAGGTTTTGGTCCCATTGGTCATTTCTAGATCGAATTTATCCTTCACCCTTGCCGTACTCTTCTTGCCCATAGCAACATTAGACTGGACTTAACTATATTTATTTGTGGTTGTCACATAATAAAAATAACAGCAATGGTAAAGTATGTGAATTAGTCCTTTTTTCCCCCTCCTCCTGCCTACATATAGTAATGTATATCAGTGAAAGAGTAATTATTGGGTTCCTCCTTTATTCCTGGAAGAAAGGATCTGAAAGAGTAAGATAGCACTTTTTAAATATTATTTGCTTTCACTTAAAAAAATTCTGGTTCAAATGAAGTCATCACTTCTTGCTAATTTTATCAATTACCTGCTATCCTTTAAATGGAATAGTCACACTTGTGGTTAGCAATCTTTTTTAATTAGTGATACTTTATAGCACCCTTGTGAGGAAGGACAACCACATTTTGTAGCTGAAGAGGCTGCCAAGGAAATGGAAGGGACTTACATAATGTCACATAGCAAGACTGTGAATTAGCTGATGAGCATGGAATTAGGCATAATTAGAACTCATCCATGCTCTCCTTCCTGTGAAATCCACCCTGAGGCCCATCAGAGTTGAATTTCAGGCAGCAGCAGGAACTTTTAGAAATATACAGTAGGAAAGTTTATTCCTTGTTTTGCTTATTAAAACTGAGTTATGGGGACTTTTAGCATAAAACCTTGCCTTTTTCCTCTAGAGCAAAGCTACCAGTTTGAATCCACAATAGCCCTGAAAAAGTTTCTAGCCTTTAGAACAGGGTTCTTCTTGACAAAAATGCTACCTGCTATCCATTCTTGTATCAGCAAAGTGAAGATTTTAAACTGTTCCTTCTTCATCATTCCACATATGATATGTCTGTAGGGTTCTTCTCTACGGCTCATAGACATTTCCATCACTGCAACTATGATGCTGCCATGCAGACAGAAATTTAAAAAGAGAAAATGTAAGGACAGGAGGCATGTCAGCTAGCTTACTCAGGTGTTAAGTCACTCTGTAAAGCCAGGACAGAGTCTCTACTTCCATATCCAATATGACCCAGGCTTTCTAAAAGAGGTATTTATTGCTTTTCTATAGAGCTCCAACTGAATTACCTTTATCATCAAATAATAAATACCATCTTCCATCACCCATTTAAAAAAAATCATTGACTTGACATGCTTCCCTTTTCTCTTCTTTCCTTATCAACAATAAGGAGTCCCTCCTCATCTCAGTGTTTTTATAAATAGTACTAACTTGTGATCTAGAATTAGGGAGACTCAAAGGGGTCTGGTGCCATCAAAGTTTGAAGGAACTGTCTCTTACTTGGATAGATTTACTCATTTGGAAAGCATTACCCTCATTGAGAAGCCTCTCACTATTTTTATGAGAGAATTATCACAGTAGACTATTATCCTTACTCTCATAAAAAGTAATCAAAGAAACCAAAAAACCCACAAACATAATATACCGCTTTGGGCATGGCTTGGCTGTGATTCCATGGGTAAGCTGCTTAACCACTCTGTCCCTGAGACAACTCTCAAAGAGAATAAATTACTTATTGAATGAATCAATGGAGGACATTTCCATTTCATGAGTTCCCCTAAAAAAAGGACTCTTAAACTGGTATCCATAGAGTTGTGTATGGGTGATAGCGATCTTGGGTGGGAAAATAACTACAACTTTATTTTCACTATACTGCAAACAGAGAGCATTTTCTTCATTTATGAATTTTTGGAAACATTATTCTGAGAAGCAGTCTATAACACACATGCAAAAATGTTAAGAATCATCTCCTTACAAAGATAATATAGCTCTTGACAAATAATAACAATAATAACTTCATGCCACAGAAACAATGATACTTTTGGCTTCATTATAACGTGGTTTTCCTGTGATTTTTCAAAGATTCCTTGATAGAGAGAGCCCTGGAATTAACACCAGTTTTATAGCTATGTTTTTAATGTCTTCAAAAATCTTAAAGCAAAATAATGAAATAACACCATGCTATACAGGAAAACAATGGCTATATAAGCTACTTTTATATGTATTGTTCTGTCATTTAGGTTGAGGAAGCACATTGGAAAGAGCAACGGACCTAGAGTTACGAAGTCCTGAGTTCATATACAGCCTCACACTCTTACTAGCTGTGTGACCCTGGGCAAGTCACTTAACCTCTGTTTGCCTAAATTTCCTCATCTATAAGGTAGAGATAATAATATCACCTCCATCCAGGATACTGTAAGAATAAAATGAAATATTTGTAAAATTCTTTGCAAACCTCAAAGTGCCACCAAGACACTTGGTATTGTCATCTATTGCCTAAAAATTAAATGTTATTTCACTGCAGAGACAGATTAATGTTACGGGAGGTTTCTCTTCTAGCCCAAGTGATTGTAAGGTAAGTGAAACTACACTAGTTGCACTCTGTATAGGACATATAGATAATTGTTATTTGAAGTCAACCCTCTGACTGTTTTTCAGTATTCAATCTCTTCCTTCCTACTTCTAGTTATCTACAAATAACTATATTTAAATCCTCCCCATGGTGTACTAGAAAATAAAGCTTTGTTCTCTTTGTAGCTTGGCAACGTCTACTCCAAAGGCAGGCAAAAATAACAATTTAATAAATCTACCATTTCCTGATCCTGGCTCTCATTGCCAGCTCACATTATAGATTGATTTAGTGTTGTTTTGTAACTTGTAATATTTCCTGCAATATAACATTCAATGTTATTTTTTTTTTTGGACACTGTTACCTTGTTGCTTCACTGTAGTCCAGAAGTCTATCCTTTATTAACTACTCTCTTGGCTTTTATCCCATCATGATTTTTTAAAGTTCTATTCAATTGTGAGAGCAAAGAGAAACATGAGTTAAGTCTCTATGTATCATTTTCCTTGTCTTGTTCAATTTTTCTGGGCTACCTCCTGAAAATAGTCCTAAATCATATGATACTAGAACACTGAAAACTACAAACTTTCAAATATGTAAGTATTATGGTACACTCATCTCCTAATCTACGGACTGATGTTCAATAGTTCACTTGAGGATTATTTTCATCTTCATTTTTTTAACTGGAAATCTGATTTCATTTGTACAGGGAAATTACCCATAAGGAAACCTCATTTAATGAATCAGACTAACACCTGCCCTGCACCTTAGAGCCTTAGAATGCTATCCGGTATTAAGGACAGACTTAAAATGATACCATCTTACATGTTCAATACTAGAAGGAAATAAAGCACTCACAGGTCATTCAACAGTTAACAAAAGAGTTCACAAAGTCATAGCAGAGAAAGGATGTTCAACAAAGATAATCCAGCACTTGAGTGCTTGAGTAGAGTCAGCCACCCTTGTATGGTACAGTCATTAGAGCAGGGTGTAATGACTTGAGACATGTTGGGTCTTGGGATGACTACCAAGTTTGTAGGATTATGATTCCATGTGGAAGGGCCTTTTTATTGACATATATGACCAGAGAATGATGGCAAACAGCCAGAGGCTACTGGAAAACTATAGTTAAAGGAGTCACAACTTGAGCCTTGGTCCTTAGGGTCAATCACCTTTCAAGGAAAAACTAACCCAACCCATGTTTGGGGGGTGAGGGAGGAGCCCTGATAGGTTGTGGTCCTAACCCACATGGGATAATGAGAGAGTAAATGACTTGCCCAGAGTTTCACAAACAATATACATTAGAGGCAACGTGTATTCAAGTCTTCCTGACCTAATGTTCTTCATTAACACTCTTCACTACTCCATGTTTGCCTTTCCAGTTCAATAAACTAATGTTCACATTAATGCATTTTTCAAATCCCTCTTGCCCCCAGTAAAAGAAAAGAAATGGAATTCAAAATGTATGAGACAGAAAGCACACAACTTTTACTGTGTGTCATTAGAGCATTTATATAAAAAATGTGTCTCAAGAATCTTTTCCTCATCCTGCAATAAAACTTTGAATTGAGTCAACTGATATAAAATACAGAGTCAATATTAATTCCTGACGTAAATCACTGTATTACCAGTGGTAGCACATTATATAAATCATTTGCTCAGCTCATGCAAATATCCTCACCTTCCACCTACCATATAATGCATTTTAACCTTAGTTCTTTCAAGGATTAATAAACTTTGGCTACAGCACATTAAGAGATCCTTTCTAGAAATTCTCAACTTACAAAGCTTGGTGAGGCCTGTCTTTTGCAAAATGGTGAAGTCAGAAACATTTTTCCTCCTGTTTCTCCCATACCTAACTCTAACCTACATAAACCTCCAATATGGGAAAGGTCCTGCCACAGTTTCCTCCACATGTTCCTTGGATCATTGACCAAAACTTGGACCTTTTTTGACCCTTCTTTTTCTCAAAATGATCTCTCTTTCACTTCATTCTCTGGGGCTCATCTGATCAGGGTGGAATCTTAGAAAAATCACCATGTTCAATATACAACTTCACCCCTTAATTTCTCCAGCTCAAGAATCAAAGCTCATCTCAGTTACTACCTCTTAATGTGAGGCCTTTCTGAATTGCCCAGTACCTAGTGTCTCTCTACCACGAAATGATCATGAATGAACTTTGTATATATTTTTGTATATTTATATATATGCATTCCCTGATAAGCTCCTTGAACACAATAGCTATTTTAATTTTGTCTTTGCATCTCCAGTACTATCCCAGTTCTTGTCATATAGTAGTGACATAGTAAGTGTTTACTGATTGATTAAGAGTATGCTCTGTTGTGGACATCTGGTTGATCTAATAAACTAGCTTCTGCTGATATAGTAAAGCTTGCTATTTTATCCCCAACCTGCCCTCCTTGTAATATAAGTATATCACGAAACTTTTCATTGTCTTAACTCTTCCCCCCATTCTCAGATGTTCCAACAATGGCATTTTCAGAGAGTTGCTTTGGATGTGTGGTTTAGGGAACGGAGTGATGGAAGGAACTTAATCTTAGACTACAGTATGATAAGCCAAGGATAGAGCTGTGCTCTCAAGAAGAGATCTCTCTGACTGTAAAAAGAAGGTTCTGGATTTAGAATATGAGAGAAGGCTGGTGATGCACTTTGTTCTGAACACAAGGTTTTATTTATTTTTATTTCATTTTTTTAAGGAAAATCTTGGCAAAAAAAAATCCATTCCTTTATAGAGTGATTTTCAGAAAGGACCATCTCTTGCTAAAAATGGAATAACATGAAATCAGCCTTTCATAAGAGCAAACTGGATATATATCGTACCTACATCCAATATGTCATGTTAGTATAACATTTTGCATTAAGCGAAATTTGTAGTTGTGTTTGTATAACACTAAACTTTCAGCATCCCACACAAGCCTGGATGCTAGGTCTAGAATGCCAGAAGTATAGAATCAAATTAAATAGCTAGCAAGAGTTGAAAATATAGGGTGCTTTTAAAGGATTCTAGATTTTGCTTTGCTTATTTATCCTTTTCATATTCCTTTCACTTTTTTTTTATTGAATTGGCACTTTATCATCAAATATGCAAGAAAAGAAGCAGGCTCTGAAATGTTTCATAAAAACGTTCAAGGTTAGAATCAGTCACTGAACAGAAGACTTCTGTCCACAGGTTCATTGCTCTCACATTTAGGTAAAACTTTCACATCAATAGAGTAATGAATGCCGAGGAATAGATAGAAAGAAGAGGGAGAAAAAGATATTGACGGATTTGAAAGAAAGAGGCCTGAAATTGTATATGGATTAAAATCATGTAAGTAAATTAGCTCTATAGGAATGTTTCTGTCATGTTGGCTTCATTTTTCATATGGTATTATTTTAATAAAAAGTCTTATTGATGCTTTTTGTTTTTGTTTTTAAATAATATTTTATTTTCCCCCAATTACATGCTTTAACATTGATTTTTTTTAAGTTTTGAATTCCAAATTGTACCCCTTTCACCCTGCCTTCCCCCTTCCTCCCTCCCTTCCCCCTTCCTGAGATGGTAAACAACCTGATATAGGATATACATGTGCAATCATGTAAAACATTTCGCTATTAGTCATTTTGGATGCCTTTTGTTTTTATACTGCAGATATATCCTATCAACCACGATGCCTCCCCTTCCAACTCCCCCACTGCACACATGCACATTTCCTTATAATAAAGAGAAACAGCTCATGCTGGTTAATTGTTCAGAATTTATTCAAATTAACTTTAGGCTTTTTATTTGCTGTCATATTCACTTACATATCATATGTTATTTGAAAATAAAATCAAGGAATTCATTCAATTCATCACTTATTAGAAGTTGATTTTATATAAGGAACTACACAACAAAGATGAAATGGTCCCTGTCCTCAAAGTTGGGATGGGAAGCTATAGTGGTAGAGATAGTGAGATTTCTGTAGCATAAATTTAAGAATTTACCCCATGAGTTGTTATTAATATTTTCACATTTGCAATTTTATTTTGAAAGAGAAAAATTGAAACATTTCTGGAGCCTGGAGCCTCTTTTGCCTCTGAATTCATAACTAATATTTCCAGTTTCAAACTTTATTTTTTAGTTTATTATATTCTCTTGTATTATTTATCTTATTGTATGTATCCTCTTTCTTCTAAAAATTAGAAAGGAGAAAATATCTAGGAAAAGGGAAGTATATCTTGTATTTTCTCAATTTCTTACCTATACATGCTTGGTGCTAAATTCATGTTTGACTTCATCCAGCAGCCATCAATATTTATTAAGCATATAATGTGTACCAGGGATACAAAGATTAAAATAAAACCATCCTTGTCCTTGAGGATTGTATATTCTTAGAGAGGAAAACAACTAGATTGTACAGGAGAGAGATTTATGGAACTCTTTAGGAGATATTGAAATGGTCCTAGTGGGAGGTGATAAGGGCTTTGGCAGTACATAAGCATTTATATAGTACCTAATGTGTCCTAGGCACTGTGCTAAATGCTTTAAAAATATTATTTCACTTGATTCTCACAACCCTGGGAGATGGGTGTGGTTATTATCCTCATTTTATAATTAAAGGAATTGAAGCACACATAGCTTAAATGACTTGCCCATGGTCACACAAGCAGTATATTCCTGAGGCTGGATTTGAACTCAGGTCTTCTATTTACTGTGCCACCTTGCTGTGTTAACTAGGGTGGTAGTTGAGTGAGGGCAGAGAAGGGGCTAGGGTGAGTGAGTAGTGGAGAAAGGGAGCTATATTTAGGTGCCTTCAGTGGTCTACCACAGTGCAAGTGTCAGAATAAGGAATGGAGGGAGAGAGGCATTAATTAATTAATTAATTAAGAGGGAGGAGAACTAGAAGAAATGGAAGCACAGCTATGACAAACCATACTTACTTCACAGTTGGGCACAGGGCCAGCCCTGATGTTAGTGATGAAATAAACTATAATTTTAAATAAATCTTTACCATTGACACAAATTTTACCCAATTTCCTAATTTTGGTGAAAAAGTGAAAAAAAATACCAAGGTATTGTTACAATAAACAAAAAAAAGTTGTGCTTTCAAGAGGAACAAAATAATTCTCCTACATCTAATTAATATAAAATATCCTGTAAGAAAATCTACTTTGACCTAAATTTAAGGCTGACCTTGTTAGCATGGCTAAATAAATACAGACATTTGGCTAACATTGAAAAGATTTCTAAATTCCTACAGCATGATTCCCAAATTTTGTAGATTCTTGCTACCCTGTTTTTATTTGCACACCATCCTTTTAATTAAAATTATTACATGACAGAAATTTTATTTTAAAATTAAAGTGAATGAAAATGTTTTTGATAATTTATTGATGCCTCTTGACATGATTGGAGACAGCTTGGAGGGTTATGAAATCAATGTTGAGAAGTATTGTCCTAGACGTCTGAAGGATGAGGAAATCTGGCCAAAGCTAACTACACTTCAGTTTCTTTTCCTTTTGAACAAATAAAATTATTTGGGAAAGAAAAAAGGAGGTGAGTTAGTTGCCTAAATTTTATATTTTTTCCTTCTAATTTCAAAATGGTGTTTAGTTTGATTTTAAAAAAAAAGAAAGAAGAAAAAAAGAAAAGAAGGAAATCCTCCTCTCCTTTTACCCAAGTAAATCTCTAGCTATAAATTCAGAACCTTTGGAAAACAAGTTAACTCCTAAAATTAACATTAACATTTATTATTAAGAGCCTGCAGAAGTATATTATATACAGCCCTCATGGCTAAAATCCAACAACTTATTAAGCACTTCCTATGTGCTAAGCCCTGTGCTATGTATTAAGGGAGACAACAAAGAAAAGTTAGAACTGGTTCTTATGCAGCTTGCAGAGAAGGTTAGATGTGGAAACAAATGGATCCATTTGTATAAGGAGTCTTCCCATACCTGCTTGTGAGAGCCGATCGTCAAATTTTCAGTGTGAGCATTTACACCTCAGAAATCAGCAACTGCTACAAATCAGGGCTTGATTTATGGTTTTATTGACTCTCTAGACCAGGAGTGGTGAACCTGTGGCTTCTAGGCCATACAGGCCACAGGTTCCCTACCCTTAAATTCTAGATTTAAGAAAATGATGGAGAAAAGGTTAATAATCCAAGTTAAACACAAGAACGTGGTGCAGGTACATTTTTTCCAGTTGTTTAATTATTCACTGGCTAAGAGCCAGTTGTTAGTTATTTACCAGTAAACCCCTGGACTTCTAATACAAAATAGAACATAGGTTTTTCCAGTCAGGTACAGAGGCCTATGACTTAATTCTCTTGCACCAGAAATGCTTTACATAGCTAGCAGTAGGAAGTCTTAGTACTAACGAGGAGAGTCTAGATCAGAGGTGAGAAGCCTGGGGCCTCAAGGCCACATGTGGCCTTCTAGGTCCTTGAGTGTGGCCTTTTGACACAGTCCAAGTTTTATAGAATAAATCCTTTTATTAAGGGGATTTGTTCTGTGAAATTTGGATTCCGTGAAAGGGCCACACTTGAGGACTTAGAGGGCTACACACTGGTTCCCCACCCCTAGTCTAGATCTTTGTTGATAATCAATGTCCAAATAAAATAAAATAAATAATTTTATCACTTCATATGTATAATGAGTTATCATATTTCTTATCTTCTCAATGGAGGAGGGGAGGGTGAAGGAAGAGAGAGAATTTGGAACTGAAAATAAAAATAACAAAATGAAATTGTAAAAAAAGAGAATGAATTTCCATTCTGCCAGTATTGTTTTCTGAACATTACTCATGACACTGAAGAGTTCTGAGTGCCTTCAAAGAAAACAAATAAAAAAGTTTCAAGCATCCACACTTCAGAGATGTTTTTGTTTATTTATCTGTTTCTTTAAAAAATACTGAATATACTTGGGTTTTTATATCACCATCATTTCTCAATATATTCTTCCTCCACTCAGAGGAATAAATTAAAATAAAAAATTGAAATTAAAATGTTTTAAAATAAAGAGAAAAAATTGGCATAGCTAACCAACACATTACTAAATTATCCTTTATAGTGCTCCACACATAGAGACTCCAACCTCAGCCTCTTAGTTGCTGAGGTATATTCTTACATCTTTTATTGGGGACCAAGGTCATTATAATGTTCTCAGCTTTCATTTTTGGTAATTTTGTTGCCGTTTTTTTCCATTGACATTTTTTTTTATCATGTGAATATTCTTTTTCTGGTTTGGCTTCCATCATATCAATCCTTATGTCTTCCCATGATCCTCTGTAGTCTTCATATTTATAATTTTTACAACACAATGATATTTCATCATGTTTACATGCCAGAACTTATCTGGACATTCCCTAAGTAATGACCTTCATTTGTAGTTCTCTTATACCAAAACTAAAAAAGGCATGTTTTAAATGTTTTGGGAAATACGTGGTTTTTGTTTTAATCATTGGGTACATACCTACTAGTAGAAACTTTGGGAGACATTTTAGTTACTTTCTGGTACAACATTCTGCGTGCTTCCTCCCCTTTCTTCTCCCCTCACCCAAAGGAAACAGAGTAAGAACTTTAATATGTCAATTTTATAAGTTGTTGACTCACTACATTGATTCATTCTTTATTTGAAACAGATGATACTTAGCACATGAGAAAGACAGAAAAATCTACTATATAGAATTGTAAATCTTGCAAAATCTTTTTCCAATTATTTAATTCCCTAACTGTATCTTCATCTCCCATACTTAGAATAGAGTTGATGACAACCATCTACTTCAATGAGAAGACAGAGACCATTTAACACAAGTTATATCATCAAGTAATCAACCAACAATTATTAAGAGCCTAGTTGTCCTTGTTTGGATCTTGACAGCTCAAAGTGAATGTAAATAGCAATTGTTTCTGTTTTGGTCAGAAACACGAGGGTCTTCCCCTCCCAGATTGATTTTTTTTTTTGACTAGGTGAAAGAGGCCATTCTTTGCCTCATTTCTGACTTATCCTTGATCATTGAATGTGTGTTGCCTCAGTTAAACTGAGACCTGGGAAAGGACTTACCTTAAAAAGGCCAAGGTCTCCCAATGCATCTGGGGCCATTTTTAGTCATCCTGATCTATATCTTGCTACTGAACCCAGATGACTCTGGGGACTGTCTTTCACCTTTCTTTGTATCCCTGTGGGTTAGTGTAAAACCTGGCGCATAGTAAATGCTTAATCAATGTTTATTGAATAACTTTTCTCCAATATTTCTGAAGTACTTGTGGCATATTATTTTTATTTAAATTATGTAAATATGTCCTCTTGTAGACTGGCAAACATTACAAATTGCCTAAATTTTTTCTTTCTTCATCACATATAACAGTGCTCTGCACATAATAGGATCTTAATGTTTGTTTAACTGGAATGAATTGAATCAACTTGTACTGTAAATAACGTTTTGTTCTGCTCAAAATGTTTATGGCATCATTTTAAAAGTACTTTATGTTTATGGTAATACTAATATGATATGAAACCGAGGGGAGACAAAGTAAAATCAATGTGCCAGATGTAGCATAATGAATATCTGTCACTCAATCAAAATGGAGCATATATTTAATAATTTCATAAATCCATAGCATTTCAATGCTTTATTTCCCGTAGGTTTAACTGCCTTAATGAACCAGATTTGTCTGTAAATAATTTGTGATTAATCAAAACACTTGGAAGGTAGATTCCTTCTAGACATTAGAAAACTGGAAAGAATTATCCAAACTAGGATTACGTAGATAGCTAGCTTTGCCTCCTCTTCTTTCTTGTCCTTTCACTATTCAGTAGCTCTTCTACCAGTGAGGGCAGGTAGAAATAAAAGATAATGAATCTCATATCATTCTTATTTGGACTTATTCTAGCAACTCTCACAAAGGCTTAGAGGCAGAGATGGCTAACACAAAATGGCTGAAAGATTTGAGAATTATAGATAAATAGTGCTACTGAATTAAATCCCATGGGATCACACTCATGAGATCCAGTTGGCTATGGTCTCTTCCAAAACTGTATGTTGTTCTCTTTTCAGTTAACCACCTTGAATCAATCAGTCGATTAACAAACATTTATTTAGCACCTGCTAGGCCATGTACTAGAAAGTGAGGATATAAGTAAAAAGAATAAGCAATCTCTATTTACAATGAGTTTACATTCTAATGAAGGGGATACATACATACATATGTACATACATACATATATATACACACACATATATATCGAGAGAGAGTGAGAGAGAGAGAAAGAGAGAGAGAGAGAGCTTAAATGTATAGTTAGTAAATACAAATATATATGAAGTAGTTAAATACAAGGTAGTTTGGGAGGGAAAACATTAGCATTTAGGGATCAAGAAAGGCTGCATGTAAAAGACAGGACTTGAACTGCATGTTAAAGAAAGAAATGAATAGTATGAGTCTGAGGTAAGGAGGAGGTAGTTGGTTGGATAGAGATACAGATATATAGATGTATATCACCATAATAAGAAAAATAACTCCAAGTCTATAATTTCTGAATCAATAGTCCATCAGTAGCATCATTATCATCATAACCATTCACAATATAATGTGATGTATGCAATCAGTTTCCCATTAGTGCTTGTTTTCAAGAGGTATTGTACTAAATGGTAAGCCTACTCATGTCTCATTTCCCTCAATGATGATGCTCTCTTCATCATGCATTCTATTCTACCAACGCATCTACTACTAATCACTTATTCACAACTATGGTATGATAAATAGTTTATTAAATTGGGAGATGAGATACCATTTCACCAAGGTTCATTTCCTCTATCTCTACACCATACAACAAAACATTGTTGGAGACTACTTGTGTCCAAGTATATTTTAGGACTGCTAATAAATTGAACAGTAGCATTTGCATTATTCCAGCTTTCTTAAATCTAGGTAACACATTAAAATAATTATTGTTTTATCTTGGGCTTTCACTTAGAGTTCATTTTTTATCTAATCTTTTCTGCTTATGTCTCTGTCAAACTTCTTTCTTTAATTATATTATTTTACTTGTTACGTAAATCAGATTTTACATTAAGATAAGATGCCTTCTATTTCCTCTCTGGCTTGTATTATTTATTGGTTCATTTATTGACTCATTTATTTTTGCTTACGAACTATTTTTCTCAGAGTCAAGTTTCCATTATCCCACAGGAACTACCAAAACAAAAATCACAGTCCAATAATTCTTTCTGTGTTATTTCTACTTATTCTGATTTCTTTTCTGCTCTTGTTTATCTTTAGACTACATGTGGGTTTTATATTGCCTCTTTTTATAGCATTTTACTATGTTTTCTGTCTTGTATTTTTCTATGGTGCTCACATCTTTTCTCCCCAGCTTATATTACAAGTTTTTGAGATCAGAGATCATATCAAATACTCTTTCCAAATTCCCCATGGTGGATATAACATAGAATTCAACCTAGAAGGTGCAATAGAAACCATCTTGTCTATCTCCTTCATTTTTCCAGTGAGGCACAAAGTAATTGTGACTTTACCTAAAGTCACACAGTCAGTTAGTGGCAGAATCGGGAATTAAATCTAGGTCCCTGAGTAACAATTCAGTGTTTGTCTCACTATAGCAAGAAAGCAGTTCTTCAATAAACACTTGAATAAAATTAAATTCATGAGTTTATGTGCATCAGACAAAGCAATCATAATAATTGATAGTGGTCACTTATTCCAAATGTTAACTTAAACATTCAAATTGGGGAGGGGGTGGGTATGTAAATTCAAGTAATCAGGTTTACCAGTTGAGAATAATCTACTTCCCACGATCGATTTTGGTCAAAGCAATTTTTAAAAAAATTACTTAAAAAACTCCAAAAGATGAAGACTTCTGATTTTGATTTTTATCCTAATTTGGTAAGAATTTCTGAGAAAAAATGGAAAACAGTTTGACAATCTAATTTTAGACCAATTCCTTACACCATATTCCACTATACATTCTAAATGGATATGTGACCTCAATGTTAAAGCTCATACTATTAAAAATATAGAAGAGAAACAGATAATATGACATTTCACAGCTAAAGGTAGGAGGTTCATTCTTAACCAAACATGGGATAGAGGCAATTGGAAAAAAAATAAAATAGATAATTTTTCTTTGCATGAAATGGAAAAGTTTTTTTTTCCACAAACTAAATTGATGAAGAAAGAATAAGAAAATTAGATAAGTATTAAAATATTTTTATCAAGTTTTTCAGATAAGGAATGGTTGTCTAAGATATATAGATAATTAAGAGAAATGTATAAGACCAAAAACCCTTTCCCAATAACTAAGTGGTCAAAGTATATTAACCAATAATTTTTAAAAGGAGAAATTCAACCTACTAACAATCATATAAAATAATGTTGTTAATCACTAACAATAAGCAAAAATACGTATTGAAACAACCCTGGGAATTTACCTTTCTTCACACCTACCAAAATCACAAAGACAACAAAAGATGGGAATATTCAGTGTTGGTGGAGATGTGGGAAGACAGACAGTAAACCATTGTTGGTAGAGCTGTGACTTAGTACTATCATTCTGGAAAGCAATTTGTAATCATACAAATAAAGGGGCAAAAAAAAGTCCATACCCTTTGATCTAGAGATTACATTTCGAGGTAAGGAGGGCAGGAGGACACTGATAAAGAGAAAGGCTTCATATACACCAAATACTTATTAGAAGCACTTTTTGTAATTGCTAGGAATTGGGAACAATGCACATAACTATTTATCAGGGAATGGCTAACCAAATTGTGAAATATGAATGTAATGGATTATTATTCAATTGTAAGAAATTATACATATGATGAATACAGAGGAGTATGAAAATACCTATATGAATTACTGCAAAGTGAAGGAAGCAGAGACTGTATAACAATCACTAAAACAAAGAACATGGAGAGACTATTCACAAAACAACGGAAAATGGAAGAACAAAGTTGGCCCCAAAGAAGACATATGGGAAAATATCTCCTCTCAATTCTTTTCAGAGATGAGGGTCCCCAAGATGTAAAGGGGCTGCATTAGGGTGCTGGGAAAGTTAGAGGAGAGTAGGGAAAATCAACAGACCTTGGTAAAAGATTGGCTATGGGTGGAGTGATAGTGAAGATAGTGAAGATAGGTGAGAGATAGTGAAGGGTGGAAGATTCCACCTAGGTAATGAATGTGAGAGACTAAGGAGATTGTGGTACCATTGACAGTTATAAGGAAGTTTGGAAGAGGGGAGAGTTTGAGGGAAAGAAAATGAGTTCAGTTTTGGACATGAGTTTAAGACGTCGATGGGACATCTAGTTTCAGGTAAGCAATGGGCAGTTGCATATGTGAGTTTGATGGTCAGCAGAGAAGTTAGGGTAGATTTAACAATGTAAGCGTACGATATAGTAATGGATACTATATTATATTATGTTATAATATTAATTATATTATTATTTATTGTTGTTAACAACAATAATAATAAAGGACAGCTAGGTGGTGCAGTAGATACAGTGCCTGACCTGGAATCAGGAAGACTCATCTTTCTGAGTTCAAATCTTGCCTAAGATACTTACTCATTGTGTGACCCTGGGCAAGTCACTTAACCCTGTTTGTCTCAATCTCCTCATCTTTAAAATGAGCTGGAGAAGAAAATGGCAAATCACTCCAGTGCCTTTGTGAAAAAAATCTCAAATGGGGTAGTCAGACATGACTGAAAGAACTGAAAAACAACAATATTAATAACAGAAATATATAATGTAATAGTAACATATATAATGTATATATAATATATAATGATGTATAATGTGTATATGTAATATATAAATATATAATGTAATGAGTATCTTAGAGAGGATCATGGTCCTATGAAGTGTAAGCTCATTTCTTATGACAAGGAAAAGGAAATAAACGGGCCTTACAGACCATTCCTCTGTAATACACAAACTTTTATTTTTCTTCTCCCATGTATCTTTCCTTTGGTAGCACTGGGAAAACTTTCTCAAGCATTTGCCTACAATTTAGCACCTTGCATTCTGCTCTGCCTAGAGCTGCTCACCAACCTTTCTAATGGTTATGTTGATTTTTCTTTCCTTTCTCTCCATTTATATTTCTATAATCATTACATTTAGATATTACAACAGTAGGTGATAAAAGAAGAGCTATTATTATTGAATAACATGTCCCTTTTCTCATTTTAACAACCTCCAAACTGTAGCAGCAAGGCAGGTTGTATCACATTTATCTGATTATCCCAATTACAAGGAGAGAAATTTACATTCTTTTCTCTAACAGAGCAAAAAGCTGGTGCTCACTGCTATGCTAGCTGTATTGAAAACACAATCACTGATTAAATTTCCTAAGTCATTCTTCGAATGGGAGAAAGGCAGTTCTATCCAACCAGAAAAGATGGCACTCTCCTTGGCATTCTCCAACAGCTGACTGGCTTGACATTTTCCCATGCACTCATGCATTACTCAGTGCTTTCAGGGGAAGATGATTCACATCAGACTCTTCCTATCCAAGAGAACCAAGACCGTTTGGTTGACACCGTTCAGATGCTGCTTGTGAGCAACCAGCCTGAACGCTCTGCAGATAGTCGCAAGGCTGTGGGAATAATACTCTGATAAAACCTCATCCAGTTCTTTTCCTCTGGATCATTCAGAGTACTTGAGAGATGTTACCTTATTCATCTTCATTCTCTGCTGATTAATTTAATCAGGTGGGTTATCACTTTATAAATGAGCACATAAAAGCATCAGTCAAGGCCTTGGCTCCCCTACTCCCCAATGGTAGAATACGAAAACATTCATTTTAGAAAAGTGTGCATGGGCTGAGGCCAAGGCCAGGGCCAGGACACTTATTTTTATTGAATTCCTAAGTACTAATTTAAGTAGGAATGAACATATTTCTACCAGTACATGCAAAACACAGCTTCCTTTAACCTAATTTAAAAACCACAGTAAAAGAAAAAAGAAATTTCAGGTCCAACATCCATTAGTTTCAGACCTCTTAAACAGATCCCTAGCTCTATTAAATAAAAGTGGCATCTGGCTCATTTCCAGAGTGCTTTGATTAGTAGAGAGATCTGCACCCAGGGGTCTACTGACAAATGTTTAACAATTGACTCTACAAAATGGTACATACACACACATATTATATATACATGCTGTAATACAATGCATATAGTATACACATAAAATATATAATATATACACACGTCTGCTATCTCTATATTAATATATAATCATATACACATTTATATAAATATCAATACTTTATATACCTATAAAAGAATATATACTTATAATAATATATACATGTATATATTATATGCACATAGAATATACATCCATATATATGTATATATTCATATCAAATTTAAAGTCTAATCTATATCATTTTCCCTATCACTTTCTTGGAGAAATTGACAAAGCAATAAATTAAGGCCTGATTTGTAATGTTTGTGCATTTTTTCAGTGTAAATGTTCACGTTGAAAATGGAGCCATAAGTTTTTGATAAACCTCAAGAACGGATTCCAGCCCATCCCTATGATTAAAACTCTCCGCAGCCAGAAATCTCAGCCAATAGCTATAAACTTTCTCCATTCTTCTCAGCCAAGCTTTTCATCCAATAGTTAAGAAGCTTTAAAGCATTATTATTATTTTTCAGTCTCCTAAGTTAATCTTCATAACTCAACTAGGCTAATAGCAGTAGGTAGAGATGTTGAAATCAGCTAGGTATGGCTTTTGAATTTCTCCTAGAATTCAATTGTTAACATTTAGTATTTTACTGTTAACGTATATAACCAAACATCCCTTTCCTTAAATGATCCGTGTTCCACTCCTGGATGGAGTTCATAATGGCTAATACTAGTCACTAATTCAAAACAGGGACTGGGCTAAAAAAAAAATACAGCAGAGTGGGCAAATAGTCACATAATATCTTCTCTGCCCCTTGGCACACTCTCTGGAATCCTTGGTTTTGGCCGTGTTATAATTATCATCAGCTGTTACTTAATCAACAAAGCTTTATCAAATGCTTGAATGATACTGGACCAGATGTTGTGGGGGACGCAGATATGACTAAAAGCCTGTGCTGTTAAGGAGCCTATAATCCAGTTGGGTACACATAAATATGTATAAATAGGGGAAAAATTGGAAAAGACTGGCAAGATCTTGAACTAGGAGCACTAAAGTCCATTATGACCTAAGGTTTATAGTAAACACCATTCATTATAAAAATAATTTGCAGGGTTTGTGCACAGTTATTTTGGGTGTAATGGGGCAGCAAGAACGCTATTGAGGTACGTGGCAAGATAATCAACTCAACTAAAATTTTTCTTCTCTTTTCTCTACCAGGCAGAATATTTGGTCTAGGAAAAATAGTGTAAAAGTGGTAAACAGAAAATTAGAAGTTTATAAGAAGTAGAGCACCAAAGAGGTCCTGAATAAATTTAGATCACCACACCTGGGTGAATTATATGCCAGTGTACTAGAATAACTTGCGTTTGGGGTTGCTGAATTGAAATCAATGATCTCCGAAGAATCATGTCATTCAGAGAAATTGTCATTGTATTAGAAGAAGGATTAATGAATGTCCTAATATTCGAAAAGAAGGAGATGGTGGCTACTTCAGTTTCGTAAGCTTGAGGCTGATTCCTATGAAAATTCTAGTATGAACTATTAAAGGGCCGGCTTGTGAGTACTTAGGAAATGAAATGGTCAGCAATAGTCAACAAATATTTATTAAGCATTTACAGTACTATGTGACTGGCACTGTGCTTAATGATGAGAATACCAATACAAGCTAAAAGACAGTCCCTGACCTCAAGGGCTTCCATCATAGTAAGAGAAGTTGAAAAAGGGAGAAAGGAGAATGAAGATACCTTTCATAGGGGAGTCATAGAGAAGTCTGAAGTGAAGCTTGATAAGAAATGAAGAAATGACTGGCCTCTGTGCCTTAATTAGTTAGAGGTTCCAGGATGAACCATCTAATCAGAGACACTAATCAAAGGGGCAGAGGATACTTCTTGGGGGTGAATTTCAGAAGCAGAATGATCTTCCAGGATGAAGAGGTTTCTAGAGCTTCAGGAGAAGTCTAGACTACAACCTGGTCACATTGGTGACTAGTATGAACCATTGCAAGCTCAATAAGAGCAATTTATGCTAGATGAATCATGTTTCCTTTTTTTTTAATGAAGTTGCTAAGATGGTAGTTTGGGGAAAACTCAAACAGTGTAACTGCATTTCATCAAGTCTTTTGATAAAGTCTTTCACAACATGTATATACATGAACTCAAAAACTGATTCACTAGCTCTACCCAAAGAGTTAATCAACACAACAAATAGTTGTGAATTTGTATGCAGACTTCAAGTTGTGTGCTATAAGTTGTGTGCTATCTGCCCTCACCAACAAAACGTCAGATCTCCATTAAAATATAAGCTTTGCAAGGGCAGGGACTTTGTATCCCCAGCATTTATCACTTTGTTAGATATGTGGTAGGTGCTTAATAAATTGATTAAATGATTGTTTATTTATTGTTATTGTTATCATTTTAAATACATGTTAATTGGCTTTGTTCCCTGAGAAGCACCAGTTATGATGCACATTTTTCATATGGGCATCAAGTTATCATCTCTCTTTGTTGTTTGAATGTCTAGAAAGCTTTCTTTGGAAGCAGAGAGAAAAAAAAAGTGGCTACAAGCATGTGGTGCTTAAAGCCCTTTCTGCTAATATTCATTATATTTATTACCTTGAAACCCTTGTCTGTTGCTGCCAAAATCTTCTGCACTTTGGTGATTCCATTTACAATTCTCTTTCCACCTCTCACTTTCCCTTAGTGGCTATAATTAGAAGACCCACTTTGTGTCTAATATCTTTTCTTCTGGAACAGTTCTTGGCTTGCTCAGTTGTTCCGCAGAAGGAGACATGGAGAGAGGCACATATACTTCCTGAAAATACTAGTGTCCATTTGTAAACTCATTTACTAATGACCTAACTCATGCCTGAGTGGCTTGCAAGACATAATGATTTTCTTCAAGTGCCAAACTTCCTCCAGGGGAGCAATTTGCCCACTGAGAGAATTCCACTAATGTGCTATTTATGCTCTACATTCCCACAGCATTTTTTTCTTTTCCTCTAAGGGATTCAGGTTTTTGTTATTGTTGTATTTTTTGAATGCCACATCTGCAAGAATCTATACAGGGTCCTTGTAAGGAAGGGAATCTTTATCTATGGTCCGCATGTATCAAAGAGAAGCACATAGTGAATATTTAGGGTTAGTTCGAAAAATAAATTACTAAAAGAACCTTGAACATGGTAAATTCAATAGACTAAGAAACGGCTTTATATAGTATATATTGATCATGCCTCAGATCAGATTATCCCTAGAGTGACAAGTATACCTGCGGAGTTTAAAATTATCAACCTACAAGGAAAGAGACTGAGGCGGAACTCTGAGCCAATGGCACATTATTAAAGAATCTATGGTCCTCTCTAATGAAGTGGACCTCAGATCTTTCTCACAATTTGAGATGCCCCCTTCTTCTACAGCCTTATTTTCATAAGGCTTGATACCAAATTTAATACTTAAACACTCTGGAGGGGCTGTACAAAGCACAGAAGCCTATTGGTAAATAAACTGTGTTTCAAGGGCCAACAAATGCTGCATTGGCTAGAAATGGTATGTCAGCACGTGGGGTTCAGGTTGGATGAAGCATGGGGCATCTTTACCGACTAAGTGGTCATAAGATGGTCATAAAATGACTATATGCTCATGTTGGACAAAAGAAAGTGGTCCGGAGGTATAAAAGTAAGATGGGGGACTTTCTATGTAATTGAGTAACCTCCACCCTGCTGGGCTTGGTCACCATAAGCAGCAAAAACAAGGGTGGAGGGCCTCTAATTAGCTTCCTATGATTAAGCAAATGAACATATAACCTGTAGTTCACAGTTCTAGATCCTAATATACAGAACTTATAATCACTACCCCTAAGGAATCATACCAAACTAATTAATACTGATTGGAATAGAGTAGGAGTCCAAATGAGTCATTTCTCATCCTTTACTTCAATACTTTGACAGAGATTCAAATAGAAACAATGATTAAAAATTATTTTAATTTCTAAAATATCATTTTAATTTCATTAATATTTACCAATTATATATAAAAATGTTCTAACAATCATGTGTTTTAGAATTTTGAGTACCAAATTCTCTTCCTCCCTTCTACCCTTCTCCCTCATTGAGATAGATCATGCAGGTGAAGTCATGTAAAACATATTTCCATATTATCCGTGTTGCAAAAGAAAACGCAGACCAAGAAATAAAACTGGAAAAATAAGGTTTAAAAAAAGCATGCTTTAATCTGCATTCAGAATGTAGTAGTTTATTTTCAGGAGGTATATAGCATTTTTCACCTTGCGGGCTTTGAGATTGTCTTGGATCATTGTCTTGATCAGAATAGCCACGTCTTCCATGGTTGATCATCCTGAAAATATTGTTGTTAATGGGTACAGTGTTCTGTTTCTGCTCATTTCATTTTACATGAGTTCATATAAGTATTCCCAGATTTTTCTAAAACCATCCTGCTCATTATTTCCTATAGTACCATAGAATTCCATCACAATCATATTCCACAATGTGTTCAGCCATTCCCCAACTGATGAGCATCCCTTCAATTTTCAGTTCTTTGCCACCACAAAAAGAACTGCTATAAATATTCTTGTACAAGTAGGTCCTTTTCTCTTTTCTTTGATATCTTTGGGAAACAGATCTAGTAGTAGTGTTGGTAGGTCAAAGGGAATGCACAGTTTTCTAGCCCTTTGGAAGTAGTTCCAAATTGTTTTCCAGAATGGTTGGACTAGTTCACAACTTTACCAACAATGCATCAGGGTTCCAATTTTTTCACCCCACCTCAACATTTGTCTTTTTTTTTTCCATTCATGTTAGCCTATCTAATAATTGTGAGGCAGAATCTCAGAGTTGTTTCTCTAATCAGTAGTGATTTAGAGCATTTTTTATGTGACTATCGATAGTTTTTATTTCTTCTGAAAATTGCCTGTTCATAATTTTTTTTTGATCATTCATCAACTGTATTTGAGAAGTGAGGCCTTTATCAGAAGAACTTGCTATAAAAATTCTCCATCTTCCCATTTTAATTTTTTCTTTCTATGTTTGGCTGCAATAGTTTTGTTTGTGCTAAAGCTTTTTATTTTCATGTAATCAAAATTACATATTGCACTCCCTATAATTCGCTGTATCTTTTGTTTGATCATAAACTCTTCCATTATTCATAGATCTGACAGGTAAAATGTTCTGTGCTCTTCTAATTTATTTATATCACCCTTTAGGTCTAAGTTGCTTATCCATTTTGACCTTATCTTGGTACACAGTGTGAGATGCTGGTCTATGCCTAATTTCTGCCAAAATGCTTTCACAGTTTTCCTAGCAATTTTTGTCAAATTGTGAATTCTTATCCCAAAAGTTTGTATCTTTGGGTTGATGAAACACTAGATTCTTATCACTTTATTACTTAGCCAGTACCAGATTGTTTTGATAATTAGCACATAGTAACATAGCTTAAAATCTGCAACTACTCGGCTGATTTCCTTCACATTTTTTCATTGATTTCCTTGATATTCTTGATTTTTTGTTATTTCAGATGAATATTGTTATTTTTTCTAGCTCTAAAAAATAATTTTGATTAGTATGGCATTAAATAAATTAATTAAAATACAAAGTAAAATATAGTACATAATATATAAATAAAATAGGAATATAATGTTTAAATAAAATATAAAATAAATAAATTAATAACATAATTAATTTTAAAAAAATAATTAAAACAAGACTCATAGATTGTATATAGATTGGGTCATAGTACCCAATTATTTAATTTTATAAATCAGACATCCATGAATGAGTCAACAAGCATTTTTTATTAAGCATGGTACTTGCTGACTCATTGGCTGACACAGGTAGTATGGTAGGCCCTGTGATGTTTAAAAAGGCTAGAGAGACTTAATTTCTGGGTAATTTAATCATTTTATTAACAATGCCAGCATTTTAATAAAAGGCTGGTCATTTGGCTATCTTTCTCTTAGACCAAAGACAGTCATGGTGGTGGGCTCCCAAAGTATATGCCCCTTTGGAAGAGGAGTTAGCCAACTATGATTGGCTGACACTTAATGACAGAATGAATATTAAAATGAGGTATTGGACCTGAACTTTGATGACAATCCTTTAAAGACTTTGAAGGTAACCTCAGCCTTGAGCAATCTATTCAAAGAATTTATCCCCATCCAAAACTGAGTGGAACACAATGCCTGTCCCACCTGGGTGGGGGTCTGGATAGAGGTAAAGGTTAGATCAACCTTCAGAGATTGAAGTCTTTAGAAAATGGGAGAACTCTGGGTGACCCCAAATCATTGGCTATTAAAAATTATTTCTCTCAGCCTTGGTTTACAAAAATAAGAGTAAAGCAATCTCCGCCCCCAAGAAATAATAATTTAGCTAGAGGAGACAACATGTATGCATAAAAATACATGTTTATATATCTACATAACTATAAGTTATCTACTATATATACATATATGTACACATATGTGAATATACAGAAATATCATGTGATTTGGAGGAAAAAGCCTGGCAGATTGGGGGAAGGTGCGTTAGTGAAGGCTTTATGTAGCAGGCATGTACTTGAGTTTGATTATAAATAAACCAGAGATTCTAAGAGGTGGAGGTGAAAAGGGTGTATATTGCATAAAATGAGGACAAAAGAGGTTGAGGAAATTCCCAAGTTCACAAATGTATGATGTGTCATTAACAGTCACATCTCCCCCTATAAAGACATGCCTAGTAAAGACTTCACTTTCATAGCGATTTGATTTCTATGAATTCTCCTTTCACTATGGAAATCATAGGCTCTCAGGCCTTCTTATTCCATGGAAACTTTGTTCACAGTGCCCCATTAAGTCTCCTTCTGACTTGTTTGGTGTTTCAAGGCTGACAATGCTCCACTCAGATTTTCCATCCAGTGGGTCTCATTCTCAATCTATAACCAGAACATAGCTTTCTAGTTGTGACACTGTCTACCCTAGCCCCCACTGCTTAAAAGCCAAGTAGGTTTCATTTCATCACTGCCACCATGTTCTGCAGTACCTTTAAGGGGCTTTGGAGGTATCTAGGCTCTCTGCAACTACTTCCAGCTCCCACCAAAGGTGTTTCCCTGAGTGTAGGAGAAAGGGTTCCTGTAGACAAGTTTCATTTAACCACTAACAATCAAATTAGCTTTTCTTGTTTTACTTATAAGTGTATGAACATTTATTTTCTCTAAAAGTTATTAGCTCCATGAACAAGCTGAAAATGAATTCTAAATGACCATCAATTGGAAAATCAAGTATTGGCTGGCAAAGACATGTAGGACCTTCAGATTCACTCATCTAAAAAGTCTACCCAGAAAATCTATTGAATTTCTTTTCAGATGGAATAGTTGGATCACTAATAGGACTAATTAGCTTTTACAAAGAAATATTTACTTCAGAAGGTATGATTAAAAAATAGACAAACAAATTCCCACACATGAGGCTTAATCCTACCCCTGGATACCACCTCAGTCTCTGGGGAGTAGAAGAGGATTAAGTTTTTATCTTATCTCTGTTCCTATAGCACACAGTGCCAAGTTCCAACTCCAAAATTCTCCCTCAGGCTCGTGGCTCAGGCATCCTGGCTTCTAAGGGTTTTCCTGCCAGAATGACTGGCTGCAACATCCTGCCTGCAATCCTGGCACCAGGGTCCCCATGGCTCAAACTCCTAGATCTGATGGGGATTGCTGCTGCGTGCACCTAAAACTAAGGACAAATGACATAGAGCAGAAACAAACACCCCCCAGGCCAAGAGAAACCTCAGAGCCAAGGGAAGAGAGGGCCAGCAGGGGAAGGAAGTTCTTCCTCTCTTAGTGATTCAGTTTATGCTGCCTGTGCTGTAGCTGAACTGTTATCCTTACCTTCTGGATGTAGCAGGAAAGTACGGGCAGGAAAAGAGACTGGCTCAGCCTGGATAGTGTGAAAGATTCAGCCTGTTCTGTCTATGCAGACAGTCAAGGGAGGCTACATCCTCCACGTGTTAGGGGATGCATGGAGTCTCCATCTTAGGTGATCTCTGTCCATGCAAGCCACCTGGGCTATAGACAGACAGACAGATAGATAGAAAAGAGAGAGAGAGAGAGAGAGAGAGAGAGAGAGAGAGAGAGAGAGAGAGAGAGAGAGAGAGAGAATGATGGAAAGAGAGAGGGAGAGAGAAAGAAAGAGAGAAGCTTAGAAATCAATATCATACTGATATCAATACCTAAAATAGATATATCTTCTATAGATATTGATCTCTATATCGATATGTAAATATATATATATATATATATAATAAATAAAAAATAGATATCTCTCTTCTCTCTCTCTCTCTCTCTCTCTCTCTCTCTTCTCTCTCTCTCTCTTTCTCTCTCATAGCTAACATTTATATAGCACTTGGGGCAGCTAGGTGGCTCAGTGGATAGAGGGCAGGGACTGGAATCAGGAAGACCTAAGTTCAAATCTAGACTCAGACATTTGTAAAAAAAAATGAGCTGGAGATGGAAATGGCAAACCAATCCAGTGTCTTTGCCAGGAAAACACCAAAGTGAGTCACAAATAGTCAAACATTATTGAAACAACTGAATAACAACAACAAATATAGTACTCAGGTACTGTGCTAAATGCTTTATAATTATTATCTCATTTGATCCTTATAATAATCCTGGGAGGTTGGCACTATTATTATTATTTTACAGATGAGGAAACTGAAACAAACAAAAGTTAAGTCAGGAGTGGAGGACCTATGGCCTTGAGGGCCCTCCAGGTCCTCATGTGCAGCCCTTTGATTGAATGCAAACTTCACAGAACAAATCCCCTTAATAAAAGCATTTGTTCTGTAAAATTGGACTCAGTCAAAAGGCCACACCCAACGACCTAGAAGGCCACATGTGGCCTTGAGGCTGCAGTTAAGTGATTTGCCCAGGGTCACACAGCTAGTAAATGTCTGAGGCTGGATTTGAATTCAGGGCTTCTTGACTTCAGGCCCAGCATTTTGTTCATGTGATATAGTTAATATAGGAACAGCCTTGGAATCAGAGACCTGGCTTCAAAATCCTTCTGACACATCCTATCTGCATGACCATTGGCAAATAGCTGATGCAACTCACTAAGACCAGAAATTACAGATGATTTGTGCATCTGCAGAGAGAATTTATACAACATGGAATTCTTTATGCTGATGAAATCATAGGTCTGGACACAAGTGATAGCACTTTTTAAAAACTACATTTTTGGGGGAGAGGGTAACACTACAATAGGTTTATGCCTGCCATGTTTCTTCCAACGGATTCATTATAATATAAATTAATCTGAGATCAAAGTTTCCAGTCATTCAGCAACACTAGGGGAAATTAATCAAGGTTAAAAAGATGGGCCTTGGCAACAGTTAGCAGTTTAGAGTTATTAAAACTTCTAAATACCTACCCAGTCTCTTTGAATTGCCTAGTTCTAGAACATTATGTGTAATATTTGTACATGTTACATATATTAATGGAATAATTTGGCAAGCCAGTCATTAGGCTGAGTGTCATAATTTGGGCAACTGCATTTTTTTTTCGATTTTATTTTTCCAATATGGATGGTTAAAAGAATTTTTTTCTGCATGACTATGGATTTCTTAAGAGATTTTGCAGTATTTCAGAACTTAATACGATTAAGATGATGTCATCTTTGGGCAGGAGCCTGTGAAGAAAATTCTCATCAGTTAGAAAACCTTGAATTACTTGGCAGCACTGCACAGCATATAAAGAGTTGATCTGCAGGCCAGGAAGACCTGGCTGCCAAACCCACCTATTACACACCGGGCTGCAGGAACTTAACAGTCATTTAAACTCTGTTTTCTCTTAAATTCTCTAAGACTATCTGTTGCTTAGAAAGGTGATGATCCGCATCAGTAGAGGATCTTTCTTCCCTGAGACGATGGCTACATGGCTACTACGTCATAGACTAAAAGAGTCTTTGGAGAATTACAGTTGCAGATCTTTCCAAGCACAGTGGATAGGCACATCTGGAAATATACAGCCCACAGTGTTTTGTGCCATTGAAGGATCATATAAGTATAAAATAGATCATTAAAGAGAAGCTTACCCAGAAAATGAAAGGAAAGTGATACCCAGCTATATACTCAATTAGCATGCACATGTCAGTAGGTGTAGAAGAAGGTCTCAGAATTATGGGTGACACCATCTCCCCTTTGGTGCATTTATAAAAGGACAAATATAAGATTCACACAGAATGAAAAGTCACAGGTAATTGAAAGCTGTATCCATATTGCTAAGATCACAGATAAATTGGAAAGCAGACATCTCTCTGTTTTACAATCACTTGACATCAATACTCAGTAGATCATTGAACAAAGTATATTCTACTGTTACATTTTTCATAGAGTCTTAAATAGTATTGAAATCACCATCATCAAGCATTATTGAGTACCTACTCTACTATGTATGAGAAACTGTGCTATGTCTTAGGGATAAAAGAATGGCAAAGCAAGGTCATTAACCCCTCACAGAACTCATATTCTAATGGAGGTGAAAAATGCAAACAACTCAGTGTGTGTATGTGTATACATATATGTCCACACACACATATACATACATATATCCACATACATACACATACATATACATACATATATACTTATACACATATGTGTATACATATATGTGTGTATATGTGTACACAGGCAATGCAATTAAAATAATTTTAAGAGACAGTTTCTGGGTAATTTAATCATTTTATTAATAAGATCAGCATGTTATTAATAAAAGGATGGTCATTTAGCAATCTCTCTTAAAACCAAAGGCAATCATAGCAGAAAGCTCACAGTTTATATACCCTTCAAAGAGTAGGTGTTCCTGAGGGGTGACAATCAAGTCTGACTGGATTACACCTGACATGGTTTAGTTTGTAGCAGGGACAGACCACTCTGCTGATGTTGGTACTATCTACTCACCCTCTGCGTTGGTACTGGGGTATGGTAACATGCCAGCCAATATCCTATGGTCTCTTCAAAGCTCATATTATTCATAAGGTGGCTGTCTGAGCATGTCTATCTCAAGGTGATATTTATCAATTCGGAGGAACAAATAAGTCAGTCAATCAATAAACATTTATTAAGCATCTATTAGATTAAGCTCTGGCAATGCAAATATGGAAAGGAGAGGAGAGGAGAGGAGAGACAGGGGAGAGGAGAGGAGAGGAGAGGAGAGGAGAGGAGAGGAGAGGAGAGGAGAGGAGAGGAGAGGAGAGGAGAGGAGAGAGAGGAGAGGAGAGGAGAGGAGAGGAGAGGAGAGGAGAGGAAAGAGCCCCTGCTGTGTGTGTGTGTATATATGTGGATGGAAGGTAATATATTTATAATTTATATATAGATATATATCTACATATATGTATATGGGAGGTAATCTCAGAAAGAAGGTAATGATAAGAAAAGTCTCTCACATAAGGTGGGATTTGAGTTAAGTCTGGACATATATGTTTGAAAAACCATTGGATCTACTGAGTCCAATGCTTCCTTTAAAAAAAATAAAGAATAAATACAGTAAGATATATTCTCTTATTAGGAGCTGGGGGTGGGGACTGGCTTATGACAATCAGTCATTGAAGCATTTACTCATGTTCCTTGTCTGATTACCACCCAAGTGATCATGTGGAAATTTGAAGAGGTCAGGGAGTCTCTAGCCATTAATAAAATATAAATTAATTATTAGTTATTAATAATTAAATTAATTAATTAGTGATTAACCAAAAGGCTGGTATTATGTGATGACAAAAGGTTTCAAATTCGCTGTGGAGACAAAAGACCACATGATTCAAGGGCTGCCAAGCCAGAACTGAAGAGGTATACAAAAGGGCTGATTCAGCCCTTTCTTTCTTTCTTTCTTTTCTTTTGCAGTGGTGCAAGGCAGGAATACATTGAGTTGCCTACCTAGAGTGAGGCCAGAGATAGGCCATCCTGTGTCTTGGTCAATGGCAAATGTGATCACACAGCAGTCTTTGACTCTCTTGCATTAATTTACCACCTGGTTTCATTTCTAGACTTCTCCATTATGCCTTTGAAACATGTGCCTCTCTCTAACCCCCTCCTCCACTTTTTAGCTTCCTTTTCTGTATTGTTTTCCCTACTAGACTGTAAGTTCCTTGAGGGCAGGGGCTCTCTCCTCTCCTCTCCTCTCCTCTCCTCTCCTCTCCTCTCCTCTCCTCTCCTTTCCTTTCCATATTTGCATTGCCAGAGCTTAATCTAATAGATGCTTAATAAATGTTTATTGATTGACTGACTTATTTGTTCCTCCGAATTGGTAAATATCACCTTGAGATAGACATGCTCAGACAGCCACCTTATGAATAATATGAGCTTTGAAGAGACCGTAGGATATTGGCTGGCATGTTACCATACCCCAGTGCCAACGCAGAGGGTGAGTAGATAGTACCAACATCAGCAGAGTGGTCTGTCCCTGCTACAAACTAAACCATGTCAGGTGTAAATAGACCAGTTCAGCAAAGATGTTATTCTACTCAGTAGAAGACTTACTTATCATTAATATGCTACCCCATAGAAAACTTCAAGAAAACCCCGTGGAGAGGAAAGAAAGGACTTGTAGGGGCTAGAAATGTTAGGTATCTCTTTGCCACACATGTGCTTACTACTACTGACTTTAAACTATTCCCCTCTATACCAGAGTCTCTGTGTGTATTTTTGGGAGAGTATATCCCAGGCTTTGGAGGGAATGTTTATTCCAACTCTTCTTGCTCTACCTTATCAGTGAATTTCTTTCCAAAACACTAATTGACACCCTAGCTGATTCTCAAGTAGAAGTGCATTTGTCGGGGCTTGTGAGTAACAATGGTAGAAACCCCCAGCAATTCATTATTACCGTAGGGGAGAAGTAGTCAGCCACTCTCTGGTGACTTGGTCTGTGAGCTCCGATGCCAATAGGGGGAGGAGCAGTGAAGGGTGTTACATTTTACTTCTCTAATGATTTTCAACCTATAAATCATTTCTTATAAAATATTGTGTTATTTTGTAGTGTATCTCTACAAGATTGAAATATACAAATGCAAAGTCTTTTTTTTTTAATGGTACATTCTTAGTCGACAGAACTGGGAGCCATGATAAGATTCCATAACTGTCAAAACACACTCATATTAGAAAAGAGAGATACAAACAAAACCAGATCCATTCAGAAGCTTCTTTGGAATAAATGTTTTTTAGAAATATGAATTTTCTTTTTGTATTTCCATTTTACAACTAGAAAATGTTGCAGCATTATGAGACATAATTTTAATGGCTTAAGACTACCTAATTGATGAAATTGTATGACATCATGATTATTACCTACAGTCATAATTTGATTACTCATTTTATTGGCTTACTTAGATTTTTTCCATATGATTCTGAGATAATCGATTTACTGCCTGTAGCTCGTTTACTCCTACCTATCTTCCAGGCAAAGACATGACTTTCAAGTGCAGGGAAATCCCAAATTGCCTTGAGTAAGTCCTGCACTCTGGCCCTAGCTTAACTATATGATTAAGCTAGGGCCAGAGTGTAGGACTTGGAAATTTCTTTTAAACCTATAAGTCAGAGAATTCAAAATGAGTTCTCTCCCCTGACCTTCATTTTCAACTTAGCACTCCTTGACATCATCTCACACTCTCTCCTTTCTTCCAGCCTTTGACATGAGGTGGACTTTTTCTCCCAGTTAAGTATTTTTCTCTGTCTCTGTCTCTCTTTGTCTCTCTGTCTGTGTGCCTGTCTGTTTTCCTCTCTCTCTTCCTGTTTCTGTCTTTATTTCTCTCTCTCTCCTTCCCTCTCTCAGTCTCTTTCTGTCTCTGTTTCTGTGTCTCTGTCTCTCTCTCTCTCTCTCTCTCTCTCTCTCTGCCTCAGTTTCTGGTTCTGTGTCTCTGCATTTCTGTCTCTGCCCCCTCCCCTACTTCTTCCTTTTAATCATCAGCCTTTGCTTAGTACTTTATATTTCATTCCCATCCTGGCACTGATATTAAGGGTATATCATTTTATAGCCCCAAAAGATACATATAATGGGTATATATACATATGTGGGCTTTTGTATGTTGTTACTTTTATTAGTGATATGCATATTAGGACATAATCTCAATTATTTTAATCTTAAACAGCTTATTTTTAAAAAAAGGTAATTATTGCCCACAGTTTTGATACAGTGGTATATAATATAAATAGAGATCTTCTAAATATATTGACATTATGAAACTGGGGGAGGAAAAGCTGAAGAAAAATACACTAGAAATAAAGAAGAGATATTTTAAGATGTGGAAAGTGCCCTGGTGGAGCAAGGAAGGAAAGGATTTCACTGAACAGAATCAAGAGGCAAGATGTTTTGAGAATGAATGCTAAGCCAGATCAAAAATCAATAAAAAGAAGATAAGAAATGAGAAAGGTCACTGGAGAACTAAAATGTTAGAGGGGAAAAAAGGAAAGCAGTGTGGAGGAAATTTGAGGACATGAGCAAGGCAGCAGAGTGGAATAGCAGGATAACAGACATATAAAGGAAGATTTAGAAAAACTCGCAGGAGAAGAGGATTTCAGATATATTGTAGGGACAGCATACATCATGGAACTAACTAAATACAGGAGGCAAAGGCAGGGCTTCATCAGAGCCAGGATTCTTATTGTAATCACCACTCACTGGCCTAGGTCAACACAGCTCATTATTTAATCCCCCAATAAGGAACTTTCTCTTCCTCATCTTCCCCCAACTCTCCCTGCTAAACTCCCAGAGTGATTCCCTCTCTATGCCTTCCCGGCATCTGTAATTTCATGAAAATGAAATTTTTAACACTAGAATCCTCCACAGAAAGTCTGAGCTCACCCTTGTATTGACTGTGATTTTATATAAGATCAGTTTTTAGCCAATCATAAGATGCTTCCTTTGGGGTAAATCTGCCAAAACCTATTAATATTCTCAAACTGCCTAAGGGTTTATCTACACTTGCCACCCTCATTAGACCATCTATTCCCTGAGGGTAAGGATTGTCTTTTGCCTTTCTTTGTATCCCCAGCCCTTAGCATAGCACCTGGCACATAGTAGGGATTTTTAAAATGCTGATTGACTGGCAACTCCTAGTTTATAATTTTGAGTGCTATATTGATTCAGTTACTATCATGTAATCACTGGGCCTCCTATAATTACAGCAATCAAAGTGGGCATGTAACCCCACTCTCGATTTAGGGTAAAGAGGGGTTATCTCCAAATCTCATTCCCTAAATTCCCAGTTACACTGGTACCAAGTAGAGGTTGACTCTCAAGGTTCTATGGGCAATCCTGAGTATCTGCATTTCTAACACCATCACTCATGGGCCCCTACAGGTAAACTTCCCATTGAAAATCAGCCAGTTGGTCTCCATTAGATTTTTATTAAAAGGATGTTTACTGAGATAGAATAAGAACAGGTACTACAGAGACTCTCCCATAGGGCGTACTCTCGCATAAGTACATACACCTTCTCACCTTTTATGGCCTAGAAGTCCTCATTTAAAGTCATAACCAAAATTATTTTCTAGTACAAATTATAAGGTTCATTGAAGAGGGTTCCTCCTTCACTTACCTATCTTTATGCCTCTGGTTATCTATTTTTGTTCATGTTTGCCCTTAGAGTGTTTCTCTTTCTGCTCTCAAATGGACATGTTGTGTCTTAACTGGTCTAATTTCTCTGATAATGTGGTTAATGAAAGGGAGTCATTGGATTGGAGAGAAGGAAAAGAGAAAAAGAAGCTCCGTCACTCAGGCTCCTACCCTCATCCCCAAGAATGTTTCCCTGTTGGGGGGTTGGCTCTAACTTTCAACCTGTAAGCATCCGAACCATTGCACTCCACCACCGGAACCGTTCACAATTTCACTGATTTACTACTGAAATAACTTAAGTTATTCAAAGCTCCCAGAGGCCTTTTTTTTTAAATCTCCCTTAGCTTGTCTGTTTAGCCAACCAGCTGTTCCCTGGGCCAAAGAAGTGCACACATATAGAAAGATAATAATAATAAATAACAATAACAATAATAACATAATGATAAAAGATAATGTGGACCATTTTGATTACATACTTAAAACTCTTACACACATTCCCATAATGATTGATAGGAGGGTATAGAACTCCCTTCCCTCTTATACTAGGAAATTTCAGGGAAATCTCAGGAGTAAAAGAGTAGAATTCTGGCCTGAATGCAGATTCAGAACCTTTCTTTTTGCCACTGAAGTTCACCTTATCTGCTTATCTGCTTATCTGTTAATAGTCACCTCCCCCCCACCCTCACCCCTACTGCTACAAGCCTAAGCCATTTTCAGAGAGGAGTTCCATAGTCTTACTCTGCCTTCTCTTATAAACTATATGTCATCTTCCTTTTCTATGCCAAGGTCACCCTTTGAAGTGTGAGTAAGACCAAGGAGGGATTCAGAGCAGCTCGCTCCCCTATCCCTTCCTTCTCTAGGATTATGTCAAGCTAGACATTTCAATTATTTTCAATTTTAGTAGTGTAAGCCCTTTCAGGGTAGTCGGGTATGCACCAACGTGCATAGAGTGCTAGAGTCAAGAAGATTCATCATCTTGAGTTCAAATATGGCCTCAAACACTTACTAGCTAGGTGACTCTGGGCAAGTCATTTAACCCTGTTTGCCTCAGTTTTCTCATCTGTAAAGTTAACTGGAGAAGGAAATGGTAAACCATTCCAGTATCTCTGCCAAGAAAACACCAAAATATCATCATGAAGAGCGGGACACAACTGAAATGACACCACCACCACCACAACAACAGCTGAATATTCTCAAGACATGCATTGAAAGTAAAAACAGTTCTCAAATGGATGACGTTAAGCACCTCAGCTACACACAGACACCATCATAATCCTCATCTTATCATCAACTGCAACAGTTTCATTTCCATGTCCATGAATTCTAAAATTCATTTATCTAATCATATTTTTTTTATCATTTCATCATTCTTTATGCCTTATAAGCCCTAACCGTGTTCTTCTTCCTCACTGTGACCACCATTTCCTCCACTTGTCACCATTTCCTCCACTTTGGCTCCTCTCTTCCTAACTTTTACCCTTGGCCAACCATTCCACTCTATACAATCATCTTTTGTCAAGTCCAATGCCTTTGTAATCTATCACCAATCACATCTTGCCAGATCCCAATTTGTCGAGTTAATCACTTGATCCCATTCTCAAAGTCAGTTTTCTCTAAGATTTATTGGCTTGTATAAAACCATGTCCCCCAAGAAGAAAAAAATAAATGCAATCTAGCCATTCACGATTGTATTCTAAAATGAAAATATTCACTTGAGAAAGGGATCAAGTGATTAAATAAATCTAGAATATGAACACAATAACTGTTTAAATCTGAATTATCACCACAACAAAGAAGCTAGTGATTAGTTTTTCTTCAATTCATTCATTCTGATGCCTCTAATATCTGGTGATGTAGGAGACATTTAAAACTTTAAATGAATATTTGTATGCTGTCTTCCCTCTTGACTGTGAGCTCCTTGAAAACAGGGTCTATTTGTTTTTCTTCCTTTCTTTGTATTCTTAGCACTCCACACAATGCCTGAGACATAGAAGATGCTTAATGAATGCTACCTGACTGACTTACTGACCAAATAACTGGAATCATGGAAGGTTATTGTGTTAACCACAGCTCTGACAGCTTTTAAAATTGTTTGTTTTTATAGCGTTGTTATTGCATAAATTGTTTTCCTGATTCTTCTCATTTTATTCATCCATTTACAAAAATAAGTCTTTAAAATATTCATTTTATAATGTTTATGTTATAGTATGAATTCTTCTAGTTCTTCCCACTTTACTATGCATCAATCGATATGTTTTTCCATAGCTCTTTTAAATTCTCTGTTTCCTAATTTCTTATAGGACAATAGCTTTGTTCATATTGGTCTTTCATTATTTATTCAGTCATTCCTTAGGATGTTTAGTTTCTGATTTTCTTGTCACCACAAAAATAATTGCTATAAATATTTATACATATAGGATATTTTCCTATTTTTTTAAATGTGCTTGGGGTATAGACATAACAGTGCCATAGATGGGTCAAAAGACATGCACTGTTCAATAACTTTTTGTGTATAGCTCCATATTATTCCCGAGAAACAATTTCTCACGTGGGCCGCATCTGAAGACAGAAAGAAACAGAGATAGACAGAAAGATGGAGAGAGACAGAGGTTAAACCCATTCACAGGTCCCCCAACACTACATCAATGTTTCTATTTTTCCTTTTTTGTCATCTTTGCTGATGTGATGTAAGGTGTGTCTGGTGATTTTTAATCTATTTAGTTCAGGTAGTAAATATTTTCAATTAGAATCTAATTTAGTCCCTACCTACATGGGAAAAAAGTTTTAAAACAAATTAAAAAAAATAGACACAAAACATAAAACATAAAAACATAGACATAAAAAATGTAGATCCACTCCTTCCCATACTAGGCAACCTAATTTCTTTTTTCTTTTTTTGGTGGAGAAGAAGGGGGAAGGGGATGGTCCACAGGCAAGACAAAATCCCAGGAGTTCAATAAACAAACAAGTTGAGATGTTCAGATTTCAAACCTCCTCCATGTTATGATGGGGCCTCCATGGGCAATCTGGAACAAATGGTGATTCCTGCACCCAATTCTAGCTGCTCTGCTATGGCCCCAACATCAGAACGTCTTCACTAGTTACTTCAGTGAGTGGTATCTGATGAGTAATGTGTACCTCACTTCCATTCTCTCCCTCATTTCCTTCTCCTCTCACCTTATCTTTGTGTTTTCATGACCCAGGTGAATTCTTCCCCTCAATAGTCGTGATATGACAAATAGTAGGAATATTTGAACCGGGGCAGAGGGATGAAATAGCTTCATCTATATGTTGATTCAGTCATTTGGGATGGTGGAACAGGTCTGAGTACTTTATACACACACACACACACACACACACACACACACACACACACACATATTTTAATAGCAGAATATCAGCTCTTAAGGTTCCTATTTTAATGCCCATCCTGGGAAATGAGGAATATGTATGGCTCTACGTTTTGTTTAATTTGTTTTCATATATCAAGCATTTTTCTCTCTCCCACTTCCTCCTTCCAAGTGGTATTCAAAGCCCTGCATAACCTGTCCCCTCGCTACCATTCTAGTCTTCTGAAACTTTCCTACCACCCTCCCCTATATCATCTGCAGTCTAGTTACACTATCCTCTTTGTTATTGGTTACGCAAGGCACTCTGTTTCTCATCTGTGCATTTTCATTGGCTGTCCAACACATCTACAACTCTCTCCTCTCCACCTCTTGGCTTCCCTGGCTTCCTTCAAGCCCAGCTAAAATCTTTCCTTCTTATAAGAAAACATTCCCAGTTTCCCATAATGCTAGTGATTTCCCTCTGATAATTATCTCCAATGTACCCTATATAAAATTTTGTCTCTTACAGAGTTCTTTACATATTGTCTACCTTATTAGACAGTGAGCCTCTTTCATTGAGTTCTTCAGCACTTAGCACAATTATTAATTCTAGGCAACTCTCTAAGACAACTGTAGGTTGCAGAAAAAGGTTATTCCTTGGCTTGGTAGAGTTTCCTTATCTGAGAGTTGCCTATACTAATGGAATCTTAGGCCCAGTTCCTCTCCCTTCTCTTAGGCAGATCCTATTTCTTAAAGTACACATAAGTCTCAAGGAAGGGAATTACATCTTGTTTTTATCTATTCTGTGCATTGCCCATAGTAGGTACTCAATAATTATTTGGCTTTTAATTGATTACAGACATATTTTCTTTCTCTCAGGAAGCTGTCTCTAGCTAGCATATATCATTTGCAAGCATTAAGCTGTATGTTTTATGCTCCTTGTGAGAGTTATTTTATCACAACCAACCCAGTAATAAAACCCAGTAAATGCTATTTTCAGGGCGGCTTAGATACTTAAATTAAACAATCCAGCAAGCTGTTCTTCCTATTCGATCTAAAGAATCGATTTACCTTTAGGTTTATTATTCTGCTTGCTTGCTAGCTATTGGGCTCAAATGTTTGTTATTATGACCAAAAAACAAAATTAAGACATGTAATATGTTTATTTGCAATGACCTGTCCTAATGTTTACATAAAATTATTGTCTAATACACAGCATAAGAGTGCACTAAGATTTTTCCCAGATTACTTAGAACACACATAATTATTGCCCCCTCCTCCCTTCACTAGTGTCCATGTTATTCATGCCCACTGTTGGTTCAGTCTGCATGGCACTCAGATAAGAATTGTTATCAATTAGCTTCTGTTCCTGAGCCCACTGGGGGAAAAAATGCATTAATATCTTATTTTGGGAATTTGAACATTTGTTTTTATTTTAATTTTTACTGATACATTTTGTTTCAGTTTTTGTTTTGTTTGTTTTCTGAGGCTTGGTCTCCCTATCTCAAGCTTCCTCTGCTAATGAAGTCACAGGGCTAGTAGGTATCCCTATCCCTATCCTTATCCCTAGCCCTCTCTCTATTCCCTTCCCTAACCTTATCCTTTCCCTATCCTCAATCTCATTCCATCAAACAAAGAAATTAGTATTGTCATATTAGCTTAAAAGCAAGCTAAGCCAATACGCATTTATTAAGTGCCTACTATGAGGCTGGATTAAGAACAGTTTCTCCCCATAATAGTTATCATAGATACAGAATGATTTATCACCAGTGGAGGCATAGGATAAAAATACCCTCAAATGTTTTATCAGAAAAATATATCTCCCTATCATGGACTCCCTGAAGACCACTGGCAGATTTTCAAGACAGTCCTCAAATAAACAATTGAAGTGACAATGTCAGCTGACAAAATACAGTTTGAAAAATATCTCTGTTAAGCAGCTTCTGTCGGAGTCTATTGTCATTATACACCTAATCCCCTTCTAACACTCACACTCAATGTTTCCTGTCTTCTTTACCTTGCTCAGTAAACTTTGAAAAAAAGTACCTGAGAGACAAGGCCTTCCACTCAAATATGATCTAAAGCCAGTGCTGTTTAATTTAGAGGTCCCTTGGAACAATTAAAGGCTGAAAAATGCCTCTCTGAGGACATGGCTCTCCTTTATGTGCTTGCCTTGTCTTGAATCCTGGGGCCAGGCAGATAGATGTCCATTTGTCTTGCTTCTTGAAAGCATTAATTATTGTCTGGTATTTGGATTGAATACCTGAAAAATAACAAGCCTTTCTCTAGTGGAATAGATGGGGGAGAGAGAGAGAGAGAGACAGAGAGAGAGATTTTGGAATGTATGCCCCAACACTCCTCTGTCATGTGAGAGTGTAGCGAAGCTTCAAAGAGAGGCAGATATAATGATATAACCAAACCCATCTGAAATCGAACAATACACCTTTTCTCATGCAGTCTCCTGAGTCTGGTGATATATATGTAATGGAAGCTCAATATAAAGACTTTGACATCCTAGTATACATTATCAATGGGGGTTGAAGAATATCTGCAGGAAACTTGAAAAGATGAGACAAAAGGATAGACCACAATCTGTCTGTGCCAGGAGATATGAGGGTGAATTGAATAACCTTTCAAAATCCCCAATTCTATGAAATACACCGCTTGTCTCTAGGGTGCATCGTTGTGAAACACTTTCTCTGGGTATGGAGGGATTAGAGGAAAATGATTGTTATGAGAAACTCAGCCCCTGGTTAGTTCCACTCCTAAGGCTTTTCTGCTCCATAGACTTCCTTTTTTCCTCCATTTCAACCCAAATGATGATTTTTTGTTTGAGTTTCCCCGGGAAGTTAGGAGTGGTAGCAAAGACTGAGGGAAGGTGGCCAGCAGAGTGACAGGAGGTGAGACTATCTAGCTGCGCATCCCTTTCCAGATGTGCATCAGAGGCTGTGGTCTTCGTAGTGTTTCATAATGGCTATCCAGTAATTTGTACTTGAAGCCAGGAAAACCGGGTTCTACTTCTGCTCTGACCCTTACATGACCATTGACATTCAAGCTGAGTTGAGAACACCAACCTCACCTTTTTGGTGGGAGGAAGGTGCTTTGTAAACCTTAACTGCAACTTAAGTGGTAGTGAATTCTTATGTATTTGTGGACTGGTCAGGTGATTTCATTGTTAATGGGCATTCCCAGTGAGGAAACTCCCTCTATCAATGTGGGTTCTGCAGTTTATGATTTCGAGAGTTGCCAAGGCTCCTGAAGGTGGAGAGCCTTGGCTGGGACCTCACAGTCAACATGAATAAGAGGCATGGCTAAGGCCCAGGTCATTCGAACTTTGTGGCCAGCTCATTCATTAACTAGACCACATTGCCTTCTTCTTATTTCCATTAGCCAAAATCATGTCTCAGCCCTGGTTGTGATTCTTATGCAACTAATTCAAGATGCACCAGGGGCAATGGACTTCCTGATAGAATTTAGAAATCCTTCAGCTAATTTGGTTTTCATTGTATGCAGGCTTCCTGTTGACCTGTATTAACAAGCACATTTTAACACCAAAAAATGCTCTGGATTTATCAGGTACAGGCCACAATTTGACCTGGATTACAATGAGACTTGCCAGTGAAAGTGAAGTATAGGATTTCAACTTAGCTTTCCCACAACCAAAATAAACCCATCTTTCATAAATGAGTAGTGTCACTGGCTGCAATTTACATCTCAATGTAAATGTCTTTTCCCTGCTGGCTGCTGAATCTTCAGGTTCAGTCCCAGAAAAGGCTCTGTCTGTTCCAGTTATTACAAGCTAGATTCCTGACAGCTCTTACATTAATGATACCAGATTGCTTGCCTTGGTGGCTTCCTTCTTGGACTTGTTTTAGCATCTCCTCACCCCTCCTCCTCCTGAACCATTACACAGAAACAGGTTCTAATGAGATTTAGAGAAATCCTGTTGTTCCAGGCCTGGGAAAGAATGGCCTTTATTGCTTTTAGGTGACTGTCTTCTCTCCCAATTCACTTCAAGAATGATTACTGTATGGTTTCTGTGGAGTTGGTAGGCAGCTGGAAAGTTACATTTCCCAGACTATGCATTTATATTTAAAGGAGGAGTGAAAAATATTCCATGGGAGGCAGAAGCAAAAGCCCTTGGGAGAGCTGATTTTCTATTTCCCTCTGGCATATGGAACAACCAACCTGCATAGTGTTTTAAAATTTAAATAAATTCAGCCAGATGATTTCTTACACTTCATTATTACTACTATTGTTGTTCTAACCAGCCTATTATGAACTCTATTTTTGTGTTATCCAGTTATTTGGAAGTTGGTAGATATGCCTGAGACTCTGCAGAAATATGTTGATGATGTGCCAAGTATATCATGCAGATAGCTGAAGAGACAGTGAAATTTCTGAATTTGAGATGTGGCTGGTGCCATCTGAATGGTTGTAATCGTGCTGATAGAATGATGCTGTTTGATGAATGTTTAGTTTATGAATGGCAGAAGATAGCATTGGGTAGCTACTTATTTGGAAGGAGAAAGAGAAAGAGAAGCAAAATGATGCCAATTTGTGAATAAAAAAGATTAGGAGGATAACAATGAGAAGATAAATGTTGCAGTAGAAAATAGGCATAAAAAACCCCAACAACTATCCCTCCATAACTAAAGAGATGTTGTAAGAACAAAATGAGATAATATATGAGTTCTGAGGGGAAAAGGAAGTGGATGAGTCCAAGTCACTATTATATTATTGCTCTTATTCAGGAAGAGTAGCTCCATTTTTGCTCTGAAGCTCATATTGTTGTGGTGTCTAAAATAAGATGGCGGTGAGACAGCTGGTGATTATATGACGAGCAAAAGAAAGGGGAACATGACCACATAGCCTCTACCAAATTGAAGGCTTCATCTGACAGGAAAACTCTCCTCAGAAATTCATTTGACACTTAGTTTTCTAAGCACTTTGGTGCATCAAGGACCTTCTTTTTTTAAGGCATACATACAAATTCCCTCAAGTGACAGAGCTCATAAACTTTGTACAATGTCTAATTTCAAAGTGCTGGGTGGGGCTCAGAGAGATTAATTAACTTGTCTATGGTCACGTGCTAGTAAGGAAGGATTGAAACTCAGGTCTCTCCTGACTCCAAATCCAGAACTATACTCACCAGACACTATTGCCTCACTAAGGAAGTAATCTCCAAGTTACCAGTACAAATATAGCATTAGCAAAAGAGAGAGTATCATTCAGGTGTTAAAAAAGATGAAAATGAAGAAGAAATGAAAAAGCTGTTGGCCTTACTAGATTATAATATTTTAAGGCAAAGTGATTCCATGAATTTCTAATCTCACTGCTGATATTCAGCAAATGTTAACTAGAATCAAGAGTAAAGGGAACATAAAAGTTACCAACAATTGACTCAAAAACATATCATGCATCCCCAGCGGTCATGACAAGACCAACAGGGGACATGGGGAGTGACATGACACTCAGGCAATAGGTCCAGTGAGAACACTGTGATGTCTTCTCCAAAAGACATTGGTAACCCTACAGAGGCAGAGGTGAGAGTTGTCTCTTCCCAGATGTAAGCTCATAAGTGCGCCCTTTGAGAATGTATGTGTTCACCATCCCTACTGAAAGTGCACTATTTTTTTTGAGAAGCTGCACCCCATGTTTATATGGGGAGTGTGAATGTTCAATTGTGAATTTCCTATTATTGTATTTCATTAAATGACATTGCCTTGAACTCATCAAGTCTTCTAGTTGTGAAGGAAATATAAATACAACAGGAAGAGCTCAGTGGCTGAGATTTTGAGTGGATATGGACCCACAGAGTACCCTGGAGCATGAATTTACCCATTATCTTAGAAATCTAATCAAAAGGGTTATGACAAAGCTATCCCCCACAAGTACCATGGGAAATGAGTCTATGGCTCAAGGCTGTTTATTCCCTTGACCCTATTCCAAGAGAGATTTTATTTCCTGCAAGATGTCTGGGGCCAAAAGCTTGGCCAATCTGTTCTCCTTAGAAAGACGGAGTATCAGGATAGATGCCTACTTATCTGCTTTGTAGTACCTAGATATCTACTCCAATAAATATTATTAGTCTAAGGAATGTAGTCTTCAGGTTCAAGCTAAACTTCTGAACGCTGTCATTAATGGGGGAAAGAGGACCCTGACCTTTATAAACAGGGCTTGTCTTCTGTCCCACCAAATACCAGGTCCTCAATAAATACATATAGTAAATGGCCAAGAAACCTATTTATACAAATCAGAGAAAGTATACATAGGAAAATATATCCTATACAATACTGAGTGATGCAGCTCTTCCATTGGAAATGAGGTAACTGAACTCAATCAGAGACAGTCCCTGATTTCACCCAAGGGGAAATTCTCTAAAATCTCTACTGCAGCAAGTTGAAGGCAGGAGCACGAAGGAGACTACTAGCTTCTTTGGGTCAGCTCCTTCCCAGAGTCTTATTTTCCCTTCAGCCACCTGCAATAGGGTTGGCATCATCCATCTTCTCTCTCAAAGCTGGATACCAAAAATATCCAAAGAGACTCCTGAGCTCTCCAAAGACACTGAAGAGATTCCAAGAACTCAAGAGAGTAAAGAGCTTCCTCTCTCCCACCCTCTAACTCCACCAAGCCCCTCTTGTAGGCATGAGGCGTTGATCACCAAAGAGGAGAGAATCCCATAACAATGAGATTTTGGACTTGGGTTACAGGGCTTTAAAGATTGGACGAATACTACCCTGTATATATGTTCACCAAACTAGATATCATAAGATTAGCTATAATAAAGTTATTTATATTTGTTCAATACTTTGAATAGGTTGGAATTGGTATTGATAAACACTGAGGCTCCAGAGATATTTGCTAGGTTGGGCATACTAGAGCCATGGCGTCAAACCTTTCTGATACTGATACAAAGCTATCTATACAGTACTCCATGCTGGGTGATTCTCATGTAAGGAGGGTGATTCTAACATAATATAAATATGGATAGTCCTTTTTACTCTGTTCCTACTCTTTACATAGACTGTAGACATATATGCTGCAAGTAGATGAAATAATATTGTCACTTGGGAACCCTGTCCACACATGACCCTGTACGTAGCAAAATGCTTAACATATCACTGTTACTGCTGCCTAGGGACATTTGATTCCAAGGACAAAGAACTTTAGAAAGTTTAGTAGGTAAAGGATTAGGCTTTTGGGGGCCTCTATCTCCACCCTTATCTTCCTTTCTTGCCTATTTACTTTGTCTTTCAGCACTTAGCCACTAATAATAAATTTTTTTTGGAGTGTATGTGGAAACTTCACATGCCCATTTCAACTTCAGAAATAGTAGACTACATCTTGGTTTCTTTGGCCAAATTCAGTTGGCGCTGCTTTTGCAATAGGCTTCATCAGCCTCTACATCCAAGCTTCCTTGGCCTCTAAAGCTACCTACGTAGCTTTGAATGCCAAATAGAGGATGTTTTTTGTTTTGGTTTGCTTTTTGTTATTTTTGTTTTTGTTTTTGTTTTTTTTTCTTTTATCCCGGAGGTGATAAACAGTACAGGATTGATATGGCTGGACTTGTACTTTAAGGAGAAATGAGGTAAGCTAGCAGGCTATTGCAAATGTAGGCATGAGATGGTAAGCACCAGTACCAGGGTGGTAGTATCATTGGAGGAGAGAAGGAAAGATGCTGCAAAGGCGAAATTGACAGTCATTGGAAACAGAATGAATATGGGAGGTGAGAGATAGTGAAGGGTCAAGGATGACATATCTAGGTTGCAAGTCTAGCAGAATAGGAACATGGTGAGGTGAAGCCCTTTTCAGTAAAAGGGAAGATAGGAGGGGGAGAGATTTAGGGGGAAAGATAAAAAGTTCAGTTTTATGCATATTGAGTTTAAGATGTCTACTAGATGTCTAATTTGAGATGTTTAAAAGGCAGTTGGAGATATGAGACTGGAGGACAAGAAGAATGGGCACAATAGTAGATTTGAGAATCATCAGTATAGAGATGATAATTGAATTTGAGAATCATCAGCATAGAGATGATAATTGAATGGGAGCTTATGAGGTCATCTAGTAAAGCATTATTGAAGGAGAATAGAAGAGGGACCAGGACAGAGCCTTTTGTTTTTCTCAAAGAAAGAAAAGCAACCTATCAACAGTCATATAAAAATACTCTAAGTATTCCTTATAAGAAATGCAAATAAAGACAGTTCTGAGGTTAAATCTCGTAGCTAAGACTGATAAAGGTGATGAAAAAGGGAAATGACATTAGATATAGAGGATGCAGGAAGAACATCACAGTAAAGAACTATGTGTAGAGATGTAAATTCATTCAGTCATTCTGGAAAGTATTTTGGAATTATGTTCCTAAAGTCACTTAACTATACAAACACACCCTTTGACCCAGTGATCTCATTTATAATACTTCAGTCTGGTAGCTCACCTAAACTGGTTAGTTAGCTCACATTTGAGAATGGAATGAAATAAAACACTGGCAAATGATTTAGCTTGGCAGCTAGGTGACTCAGGGGATACAGTGAGTTCAAATCTGGCCTCAAATACTCACTAGCTGTGTGACTCTGGCAAATCACTTAACCACGTTTGCCCCAGTTTCTTCATATGTAAGATAAGCTGAAGAAGGAAATGGCAGATGATTCCAGTATTTTTGCCAAGAAAACCCCAAATGGCATCACAAAGAGTCAGACACAACTGAAATGATTAAACAACAACAGGTGATTTAACTCTTAATGAACTTCAAAAATCAAACAAACAAAAAGAAAGGGATGGCTCCAAAAATAAATAAATAAAAAGGTTGGAAAGAGGATGCACTGGAAGATGCAGAGAGAGGTAGAATGAGGAAAATTTTCTCACATAAAAGAGTCATTCAAAGAAGAGCTTTTATAGAGGATGGGAAAATGGGGGAGGTAGATAATGCATGAACCTCACTCATTAGAATTGGTCCAAAGAGAGACGAATACACACACACACTCAGTTGGGAATATAAATCTATATTACGTAGTAGGGAAATAGGAGGGAAAGGGAATAAGTGATATGAATATGGGATGATAAAAGGAAGGTCAGATTAAGGAAGGTAGTGGTCAACAGCAAAACAGACTTTTGAGGAGGGACAGGAGAGACAGACATAGACAGAGAGAGATACACATAGAAAGACAGACAGAAATAGACACACACACACACACACACACACAGACATAGAGAAGAAAATAGGATGGAGGAAATTGCACAGTTAGTAATTATAACCATGAATGTGAATGAGATGTTTTCACCCATAAAACAGAAATAGATAGTGAATGGATTAGAAACAAGAATCTGACAATATTTTGTTTACAAAAGACAAACTTGAAGCAAAGTTAAAATGAAGGGCTGGAGCAGAATATATTATGCTTCAGCTGAAGTAAAAGAGGCAGTGGTAGCAATCGTGATCTCAGGCAAAGCAAAACTGAAAATAGACCTAATTAAAAAAGATAATCAAAGAAACTACATTTTGCTAAAAAGATACCATAGACAAAGAAGTAAGATTTAAAAAGTGCATAGTAAGTTTCTCTGATAAAAACATTTCTCAAATGTGTAGGGAACTGAGTAAAATTTATAAAAATAAGAGCCATTCCCCAAATGATAAAAGGCCAAAGCATATGAACAGGCAGTTTTCAGAATAAGAAATCAAAGCTATCAGTAGTCATATGGAAAAAAAAATACTATAATTTGCTAGCGATTAGAGAAATACAAATTAAAAGAATTCTGAGGTACCACCTCACACCCATCAGAAATGACATGCTCTAGGGGAAGAAGGAAAATAGGAACACTAATGTTAGTAGAGTTGTGAACTGGTCCAGTCATTCAGGAGAACAATTTGGAAAATGTTTTCCTCCAATTTTCTGCTTTCCTTCTGATCTTGGTTACATTTCTTTTATCCATACATTTTTAAAAATTTAATGTAATGAAAATAATCCATTTTATACCTAACTTTGCTTTCTCTCTCTTGTTTATTCATAAAGTATTTGCCTATCCATAAGTCTGATAAGTAATATGTTCTGTATTCTTCTAATTTTCATGTAAAAATCTCTTTATTCTTAGGTCATGTATCCATTTTGATCTTACCACAGTAAATGGTGTAAAATAGTAGTATATGTCCAGTTTCTACATACTGATTCCCAGTTTTCCCAACAATTTTTATCAAATAATGAATTCTTATCCCAAAATCTTGTCTTTACACTTGTCAAATACAAATTTTTATGTTTATTTGCTGCTATAAATTGTATATCTACTCTATTCCATTGTTCTACCCTTCTATTTCTCAGCTAGTATGAGATAGTTTTGATAATTACTGCCTCATAATACAGTTTAAGATTTGGTACTGCTAAACCTCCTTCATTTATGCTTTTTTTTCATTATTTTCTTTGATATTCTTGACTTTTCTGTTTTCCCAAATGAATTTTATTATTTTTTCTAATTTACATTCAAAGTTAAAATTACTGTTTGTGAATTTCCCTCTCTTATTTTTACTTACTGCTTTCCTTCTCAGCCTCTCTACTCATCCTATTCCTATTATCTTATCTACTCTCCTTACCCTGTTATTCCTTATTTTAGCCACTCCTCTAAAAGTCCCTCCCTTATCTATTCACCCCACCCCTGGAGAACAATTTGCTCAAAGAATAAAAATAAATATAAAATATGTTATTTATATATAAAAATATATATTTATATATATAAAATTTTAAAAATATAAACAATTAAAAAGACTAAAACTGTGCATACATACCCTTTGGCCAGCAATACCATTACTAAGTCTGTACGAGGGGACTATGTTAATGATCCAAGCCTTAGTCTTCTGAGTTAATTCAGGCTTTAGGATGATTTCAATATCTTTTAAGGAAAGGTAGCATGCATGGGATAGGGTTTCAGGATATTGCTCTTAACATGATTTTATTAGGCATATACTCCCAAAGAAAGAGGGAATGGTTAATTTCTCTAAATAAATAAATTTATTTACTTAAATAAATAAAATATTTACAGAGGTACTTTTTGTAGGGAATTGTTGAATGAGTTAAGGGGCATTAATGTAAATGATATGTTATGAAACCTTAAGACATGACCAAAGAAGAGATTCAGAGAAACCTAAAAGGATTTGTATGAATTTGTACAGAATAAAGTGAACACAACTAGGAAAAAGTATATGATAGCAACAACATGGTAAAGAAAAATAAGTCTGAAGGCATAAGAACTCTAACCAATGAAATAACCAACTGTGATCCCACAGGATCAATGTGTACAATCTTGTTTCTCAACTCTTGATGGATAGGTAGAGGACTAGAGGTTCTATTTCAAATATATTTTGTGTGTGGATTTGTTTTTGTGACCATGTTTATTTGTTACAAGGGAGAACTTTTATTTGGGGTTTGAGATCAGGGTTTGGGAGAGTGAAGTTAAAAAAAAAAGAACACCAATGAAATATCTATATAATCACACAGAAGAGAGCAGAATGAAGTTTAGAGGGTGACACAGACAAAGATAGATCTATTATATTGTATCTGTGATATTTACAAAACAAGATACTTATTAGATATTTGTAGTGTCATGCAAAATTTTTTTCCCGCTTCTTTGTACATGCAAATGTTCATGTTTCTTGATATTTGAAATTTAATGATTTAAAGAAGATTTGAGGAAATTAAAAAAAAAAATCTAGGGAACATGACCATGATCTCTTTCTCTCTCCTTTTTCACAAACTCTGGTCACTTTCCCCAAAGGTTCCCATAATTTCCATTCTATTAATCAATTCTTCCTTGTTGGGGAGAATCAGATTTAGTATAGATTCTCTCTTTGCTTTCTCCACCTTTTGAAAGCTGAACTTATCAGTAAGGTAAGTTAAGAAATTATTAGGCACTTTACTTTTTGGGAGAGAGAGAGAGAGAGAGAGAGAGAGAGAGAGAGAGAGAGAGAGACAGAGAGAGAGAGAGAGACAGAGAGAGAGTGCTTCAGTAGATATTTACATAATTGAAGTCCCCCAACAGTACTATGTCATGCCTCTATACTTGGCTTGTGATATTTCCCAAACTCATCTATTTCCTTTGTCTGTCCAGATGGTCTATTATATTCTCTGATGAAGAAATAACTTCTGTTTCTCCCTCCATTAATCTTAACCCAAATGCTCTCCAACATGCTTTCTCCTTCTGATTCCTGGATTTTCTCATATGTGTTTGTCTATTTGAATGTCCCTTTTACCTATCCCTTTTCTTTTGCAAGAGATATACCTACAGTTACTGGCTTTATCCTATCATGTCCCACAAATACTGTAAGTTCAGATTTGCAGCCTTGCTTTAGTTCTTTTTGCCTGTTAATTAAACTTGGAGCTATGAGGTTTTTTTCTACTGGATCCTTCCTTGGATTTTGTCTGTCACGAGTTTTTGACTATTTCAAATATAACTCTTCTTCTTTCTTTATTATAACTGCTCTTTCTGGTATCTAGCTTGTTGGATATATTTAGACAATTTTCTCCTTCCTTCAACTTCCCCCTTTTTTTTTTCATCTTAAAGTCCTTTGATTAGGTTAGTCAGACATTGGGAAAATATACTAATATCTACCCTTGTCTGGTGTGCTCTATTGCTGGTCAAAAAACTCTCATCTCTGTATTTAAAACCATGGGCCAGAAGTCTGAATCCCATTCTCTGATTCAATTTTCTTAGGCAGATGTTTACTTCCCAAACTGATTCATCTCTTCTGTTTCCCCTTCCTTCAATGGATAAGCATGAGGAAAACATGACCTGTGTTCTTATTGCCTAGAGTTTCTCTCCCAGGACTTTTTAATCTTTGACAATGCTTCTTGGGTTCCTCCTGTCATTATCATTTGGGTCCAAGAGAATCACTAGAAGCAGCAGGTAGTCATCTGTTTGAATCAATCCTGGGAGGCTGTCTGGTATGTCTTGGATACATGCCCAAGGATGGCAGTGACTGCTCTATTTTTGTTATTAGGTTGATAAATAGCTACCTTGGTACCCTGGAGCAGAGAAATCATCAACCACAACTATTCTTTGCTTCTACCTCTGACCCTTACTGGATGAGCTCTTACTATCAAGATTCAAGTTTCTCTGGCTCTAGTAAATATGCCTTTCTTTAGAGGACAAGAAGCTGCTTGTTTGTCAGAGTGTCTGGCTCCCTCCTCTTCAGGATAGGCCACAAATCTAGTTGTTTTTTTTTTTTTAAAGTCTAAGTCTACCTCAGTCCTTTTTCTTCCTTTCTTCCTCAGTATGACACTTTTCTACTCTCTATGCTTCTCACAACAGTGAAATTTTCCCCTTTGCATCTCAGATACCTTTTTGAACCACCCTACTTTCCTATAAAAATATTGCATTGTAACATCCTGAAGCTTACTCCTGAAACATTGTAAGATTATATATATATATATATATATATATATACACACATACATACATACACACATATAGCTTATAATATAACATATATTATACATTGCTTATTATATATTTTATATAATGCTTATATTTGTGTATATATCTGTATTTAGCCAAATTGTTACTTACCGCCTCTAGGATAGAACATAAACTCCTCAGAACTCCACGATCTATTTCCTTCCTTCCTTCCCTCCTTCTTTGTTTCTTTCTTCCTTCCTCCCTTCTTCCCTCTCCCTTCCTTCTTCTGTTTTCTTCTCTCCTCTCCTTTCCATCTCTATCTCTCTCTATCTCTGTCTGTCTGTCTGTCTGTCTCTCTCTCTCTCTCTCTCTCTCTCTGTCTCTGTATGTCTGTCTTTCTCTGTGTATCTCTGTATCTCTCTGTCTCTCTCTGTCTCTGTCTGTCTGTCTGCCTGTCTCTCCATTCTCCATGGTATCTCCTCCCAGAGGGCTTACCACGTGGATGCCAGAAATAATGTGAACACCCAATTAATATCATCCTCACTGCAACTCAGAACTCCCAAGCTTAAGAGATCTACCAATCTTAGCCTGCCCATTTTCAGGAATGACATGTCTCTGCCACCATGCCAGCTACCACCTTTACCTTTCTAGTATTATTCTGGAAGGCACTCACTTCTCATTTTCTCTTACATCGTGTTGCTGCCTAAAAGCCCAAATCATCTCACTTTCTATATACAGCTTTTTCTGATCATTCCAGTTATTTACTAGTACTTTTTGTCCTCTGGAAACTATCTTATATTACTTTGTATAAACATTATTTATTTTCTTCTGTACATATTTAATCTTCTTAAGGTCAAAAAAAATATTTCTTTTTGTTTTTTTGTACCCCTAGCCTCTTACATAGTAACTTTTACTTAGTAAATCCTTAATAAACATTTGAAGCTTTGTCAAATTGAATTAAATTGTAATCCAAACCTGCACTCTGAACCTGGAAAATTTCAAGGTGTCTAGTCTGTGGTTTGAGGACATGCAAGGAGGTCCAGGTTATGCTACTAATCGCCACAAGGAGTGATTTTTAAAAAGGCACTAGGGATCAAGGAAATCATGAGGTTATACTAACAGCTGTCTCTTTAAGTTAACATTCATTCTGAAACTCCTCTTGCTCCCAACTCATTTCTGATGATGACTTCATGTATAGATTTGAGACTTAATAAATCTATTGTTCAGGTTAAAAGTTCCGTGCAATTTTATTTCACAATTCCTAACGTCTCATCTCTCAAATTATATTTCCCTCTTCACCTGGACCACCTTAAGGAAGTAGTCCTTTCCAGAATCCACATTCATAATATCAAAATTGGTTTTTAAAATGTACTAAAACTAAAATAACAATAAATAACAAAGTAGCAATACACAATTCTCACCAGGGGTAAGGTAATTATTTTTCCATAGTATTATGACTACATTTTTTTATCTTTTGTAATATTAGCAGTACCTCCTGTATAAAATTTTTGAAGATATTTATTCACATAATTCTCTATAGATAGTATCAATTAGGATGGTGATGGGAGTGGAAACCAGGTCATATTCGGGTTCTCTTTTTACTTTCAGTTTTTCCTCCTCAGTCCTCTGCCCATCTACCTGTGGGAACAAATATGGCCCCCTCCTTCATAGCTTGCTTTTGCTGCTATTCAGTTATAGTCATGTCTAACTCTTCATGACCTCATGGACCATAGCACGGTAGGCCCTCCTCTTCTCCACTACCTCCAGAAGTCTGTCCAAACTCATGTTTGTTGCTTCCATGACACTATCTGTCCATCTCATTTTCTACCCTCCCCTTTTCCTTTTGCCTTCAATCTTCCCCAGAATCAGAGTCTTTTCCAAGAACTCCTATGTTCTCATTATGTGATCAAAATATTAAACTTTTAATGCTACAGATTCCCAATTATTTGTGACCCTCCCTACTTATCTAACTTGTCTCATAAGAACTGTAGAACTTAGACCCGGGAGAGACTTTCAGTAGCATAAAGCTCAATACTTTCACTTTTCAGTTGAGAAAGCTGAGGCTCAGAGAATTTTAATGGATGTCCAAGGTCACATTGCGAGGCCAGTAGCTATGAGCCATAAGTTGAACCCAATGCTTCTGATTCTAAACTCAGAATCGCTTCCACAACACACTTCTTTCATCTCAGTATTCTGTTCTGTCTTATTTGTAGCACTGACATTCTTAAACCATTACGTGAATTTCTTTTTGTCCTCTACAAGGAATGAATATGAAAGATATGTAGACCATTAAGAGCCACTTTGCTGTCTCTACATATATAACTGTTCTTTTCCTATTGGTCAATGCCAGTGTCTATTTAAAATTGCAAACTCTTTAGAAGGGAGGGTGCATCCTTTATTTAAGCGTGTTTTGTAGAGTGGCCAGTTCAGTATGGTGAACATGTGGATACAAATTAAATTCAACCCAGAGGCAATAAAATTATAGAAGGATATGATCTTGAAGGGGAAAAAAAATCAGCTCTTTTGGTGAAGGGTGAAATGATGCTACCATTTCACCTTGGTAGAATAATGGAATTTGGAAAGGGCAAAAGAGAGAGGTCAATAACTCCCAAATTAATAAATCTATAGAAGATAAATATGTATATGTAAATTCATGTAATATCTCACCGAAGTCACACTAACAAAATGTAATTTTCCACTTGCCTAGCTTTTCAATTTGGCCAAGTCCCTGTTTGAACTTCTCCCTTCCCTGGCTGCTCCTGATCTAATTACACCAAGGTAACTACTGAAAGATTTGGAGGAAAGCAATCCATGCACTATGCAACTTTACTGCCAGCTACCAATAATGTCAGTGAGTTTCTGAGAAGCACTGTGTCCATCACAATAGACTGATGTTCAAAATGGAGTATTGGAAGGTGTAATTCAGAAAGATGGACACAGACAGCCATCTCTGCAGACATCTGGATTCCAGGACTAGGGGAAAAATTAAGAAAGACATTTAGAGGTGCTCAGAATGGCTGTGCAATTCTTTCTAAGAAAGTGTTAAAGTTTACAGCAGTGAATTCAAAGGTTAAATATCCTTCCCTAGCTTATATTAATTTCATCCTGAATATTGTATTAGAGCAACATGCACAGACAGAGTTTCTGATTACTAGAGATTAGATATTATCTGAAAGGCCAGGTTCTAACCCTGATGCATTTATTTTTAGAACACAGCTAGAAATATCAGAAATATATGGAGTGGGGGTAGAATTGGAGTATACCTTCAGGGAGAATGCATAGGACAGTCTCCACACAAGCCCATTCTATGTGTGCCCTTGCTGGAGGTGGGCTAACAATCTGAGCATCTACTGTGTCCAGACTAGCTGGGAGCAAGTTCCCTTTCCATTTAGAGGGCTTTCTCACTCCATCTACACACAAGGCTTGGCTCTGAATTCAGTCCTGACCTCGAATAAGAGAAACCAGACTCCTTTTCTCATTATCTTTAGCTTGCCAACATCTAAAACCCTGGTGATGATTTCCTTTACAATTAGGTTTTATAGCAAGTCTATAGTCTCCCTAAAGAGAGAATAGGAAGGTATTTATTTAATGTAATATAAATCAGGTATGGGGCAGCTATTTATTTCCTACTTTTCAGCTCTGCTTCTGATTTTCTAGAATTCATTGTCACTTCTTTCTTCTCCCCTCCCTACCTCTTGAGGGAAGGTACTACTTTTCTTTAATAGTGTATTATATTTTATCCACAATGCATAACACAGTGCCTGATACGTATAGTTATTGTTTGTCGACTGACTGACAAGATGTCCCAGTGAGGCAGCTAGGTGTCTCAGTGAACAGAGTGCTGGATGTGGAGTCAAAAAAGAATTGAGTTCAAATCCAGCCTCAGATACTTAATAGGTATATGACCCTGGGTAAGTCAGTTTAACTTCTATCTGCCTCAGTTTCCTCAGCTGCAAAATGATGACAAAATTGCATCTCTGTCATGTAGTTGTTATAACCATATACCTATTATTACTATGTAACTAATAATAGTTATTACTTTGTTGTTATTACCATTATTAAATATACATTGATAAGAAAGACTAAAAAAAAAAGAAAAACAATATTACCATATGCTTTGCGAGGAGGTAGATATTAAAAACCATCTGACCATGAAGCAATTCAAAGTAGGCATTGTAGGCCTTTTACATTTCACATTGGTTTTGTACTATCCCCCTCAAAACTCGAGTCTCTCTGGCAAGTCTAGACAAGAGTTGAATTCCTTTCCCTACCAGCCATACCCTCTCAAATCAGGAACTTCCCCATTGCCTATCAATTCCATTCAATGAACCCAGGACCTATGAACCTCTTGAGCTCACAAAGTGGCCTGCAAGTTTGGATATGTTCTAGAGACTGACGCTTATTCACCTCCTATAAGATTATGCAAGAACTCGCTTAAAAGAAGTGGCCCCAAACTGAGACACAGGCTCACCTATGTAGGACATGTGCTATAACAGCCATGTAAGCAGCACTTTGCCATTTCTGCTGGATGGAGAAGGGCTACTGACTAGTACCTCCTTAGATGTGGCCTTTTGTCCGAGTTCAAGTTTTACAGGACCAGTTCTTTTATGAAGGGGATTTGTTCTGTGAAGCTTGGATTCAGTCAAAGAGCTGTACTTGAGGACCTAGAGGGACATGTGTGGCCTCGAGGCCGCAGGCTCCCCACCTCAGGGTCCTTCCCCACTCCTCCAAGAATTTGCAGTTATATGATACCATCTGGAAGGTCTAAATGTAGGAGGTGCATGGATGGAGTCACTAGCTTCTTAAAGTTCCACTGGGTCATTGGCTTTTATATCAGTCATTGGCCATATATCTGGCAAGATTTAATGAAGTCTCTGTCATCTCTATTTTATCCATCAATGGGATGTGGGACCAAGTGAACCCCCAGGGCTTGCTGCATCACCCCAAATAGATTAGTCTTTCAGAGGTGAGCACATTTCTCTTAGGCTAGAGCAACTCTACCTAAAGTCCATGAGATAGTCCCTGTAGCCCCATTTCACATGTGCTCCCTAAACCTCTTGTTACATATGAATTCTTTTTTAATCTTAGAATTTCATTTTGAGTTCAGAAACCAACGAATTCCTATATACTTTTGTGGATTCTGACTGAGATTTTGGAACTAAGGTGCTGGTAAAATTGAATGTCTACTGTGGACAGAATTGGCTTGACCATTGGGGAAATCATTACATTATTGTTATGATGCTCCCAGAATATTGGCTCATTGGGAGAATCAGGACACTTTGAACTTCTCCTGTTGTTTTTGCACTGCTGTAATTAAATCAGTGCCAGCTATGGAAGGGAAAAGATCAAACAATGGCACCGTCACACTGTCGGAATGGGTGCTTTTATACCATAATAGCAAAAAGAGGAGTCAACATTCCATTGCCTTGAATAATCTTGCAAGCTTGTGGAGTGCACAGAGTACTACATGTTGAATCCATCCATTTTTAGATAGTTCTGATTATTAGTCAGAAGAGCTAGGATAGAGTCCAGACTGACTTGAAGTAAGCCACTTAATGTTCCTTGTCTTCAACTTCCTTATTCATAAATAGATAAAATACAGAGTGTCCCAAAAGTCTTAGTGTGGCTTTAAGCTTTTAATAACAGAAATCTGCACAAAGATTTTGGGAATACTCTGTATTACTTGTATTACATAGAGGTTACATTTATATTAAGTTCCCTTTTACATAAATCCTTTATAGTATTCTTCTTATAACAGTCCTTTGAAGGAGACAGTGTTAAATGTTTCGTCCACAATTCAAAACCAGGTCCTATTGACTTTAAGTCATCACATGGCCTGTAGGTAAATGGTTGTGATTATGAAATGATGTTTAAAGTGTTTACCCACAGAGAAATTCACTGGGGCCTGGAATTGAGAAGACTTGATTTCAAATCCTATTTCTGACAATAGTAGTTGTGTCATTTTATTTTTTAAAAGATTGTTAAAATGACAGTGAGAAGGCAAAGAGAGTATGCAGCAATTAATCTAATGAGGAAAATATATAAAAGGGTAAAATCAAAAGGAGAGTATCATGACTAGATAATATAAATTAAAATTTCAAGTCTCTCATTAATAAATTAATCTTATAAGTGTCAGGGAAATATAGAATAACCCCCAAATCTTAGTGTAGTTTTAAGCCTTAATAGCTACAAAGTTGTATTGACTTTTAGAATACCTATATAGAGGGAATTCTACTTGGAAGCAGAGTGGAGATGAAAGACAAGGTTCAGGTAATGACTTGTTTGGACTTAAGATAAAAAGTAGATAAGATTTCAGTTTCTTTTCTGTGTTTGAGTTGGTAAGAGAGTAAGGATAGAATATTGGATGGGAGAAATCAGGAGTGGGATTTGGGTTTAGCCAATAGATGTGGAACAGCCCAGCAGCTTTGTGAAGATGACCCCTAAGAGGTAAGAGGAAGTGAAACAAGCATGTAGGAACAAATCATGTTTGAGGAGTTTGAGCCTTCAGGACAACAGCGTCTCCAATAGAGGGTGCTGGTAAGACTGGTGCCAAGGCATCTGAGAAAGCACAGCTTAGATGAAGTTCTAACTGGTTCAGAGGGAGGGTGAATTGACAACACAAAGAACAAAAGCGGGAAAAGACAAAGAAAAGGATCAGCCACCCCAACCCACCCCATGTTCGCACATCTCTGGAACAAGCTTAGAGTAAGACAACATTTTGTATTCTATCCCATTGTGTCCATCTAACCATCTAGAATTGGCAGTCTAGCTAAAGAGAGTCTAGAGAATCTTCAAAGGGGTAAAGAAGGAGAAAGGGAGAAAAAAAAAAGAAAACTTTTTTTTAATAAAAAGACATTGCAAATTCATTTCCCTGAAAAATAAGAATAAAGGAGATGAGAGTAGGCAGAGAACCTATTCTTTTCTGGGGCGAGGAAGGTAAGGGATAAACTAAGACAACAGCAAAAAAAAAATATACCTAAGGAGTTGGGGATTCAGCAGGGTAATGAGAAGGCAGGGGAAGTGGGGTGAGGAGACTATGGTTAGATGTGTATTATAAAACAACAAAGAGAAGACACAGTACTGATTTTCCAGAGTTAAATATGTATATACATACACACACACACATATACATATATATACATATATAATTTATATATATTTATATATATATATCCATATACATATTCCCATATATACACCCATATATGCATATGCAATATATATGTATACATATATGCAAGATATATATGTGTGTATATATGTGTATATATATGTACACATATATACATACATATCACACACACAACACACATATATCTCCTTCTCCTAGAAGTGTTGTCAAATTACCTAGAATTACCTAGGAATTATCTACAATTCTCCAAATTCCAGGGGGTGTGACCTTGGAAGGAAACTCCTTCTGCAGAAAGGCCATGGGATTACAATGAAGAGAAACTGCATGGAAAGATGGAGATGAGAGACAACAATGACCCATACTTGTCCCCTACGCCAGTGGGCAGCTGGGCCACTGGACACTAACTTGGCAACAGAGAGTGGAGGAAACAACTGCAGCTGCGACTGTAACACGATGAAGTATACAGAAAGGTAGAAAGCAATGTAACTAGAAAAGCCGACTAACTAGGGTTGGCATGAATACCAGAATACAGTCATCTTACCTACCTTCCCACTCCACTTCCCATTTGCCTACTGAGTAGTGAGTAGGGAAAGAGGGTCACTACAAAATCAATGTAAGATCAAGCTGACATGTCTTGAATGGGTTTCCACATTCATTTTCTGGGCTAGATGGCTTACCCCAACCTACCTCCAAACTAATGGGGCTGGGTTCCCAAAGAAGAACTGTGGTGCTATAGTCAAATCTGTGGGTCCTTAGAGATAACCCTGTTGCGAGGTGATGCATTGCTCTACTCACTACCCTAGCTCTGGAGATACCACCAGTATGAACTGTTGACATTGCTCAGTTGTTCGGTTCTGTCTGACTTTTCGTGACCCTATGAACCATAGCATGTATGCCCTTCTATACCCCACTATGTCTTGACATCTGTCCAGGTTCATGTTGTGGTTTCCATGACACTATCCATCCATCTCATCCTCTGCTGTTCCCTTCTCCTTTTGCCTTCAATCTTTCCCAACATTAAGGCCTTTTCCAATGAGTTCTATCTTCTAATTATGTGGCCAAAATATTTAAGCTTTAGCTTCAGTATGTGACCTTCCAGTGAATAGCCTGAATTCAACTTTATTTTAGTATTGACTTCCTTGACTTTTGCAATGTACAAGGGACTCTCAGAAGGGACTTCTCCAGCACAATTTGAAAGTGTTGATTTTGTGGCGCCCAGCTTTCCTTAGAGTCCGACTCTCACAGCCAAACTTTGCTACTGGAAAACAAAACAAAACAAAATAAAACAAAACAAAACATACTTTTGACTATATGAACCATTGTTGGCAAGGTGGTATCTCTGATTTTTCATATGCTATTTGGATTTGCTATAGCTTTCCTTCCAAGGAGCAAGTGTCTTTTAATTTCGTGGCTAGAGTCACCATCTGCAGTGATCTTTGAGCCAAAGAATATATAATCTTACACTGCTTCCATTTCTTCTCCCACTATTTGCCAGGAAGCGATGGGACCAGTTGCCCAGATCTTAGTTTTTTGGATGGTAAGCTTCAATCCAGCTTTTAGACTCTCCTCTTTCAGCCTCTTAAGAGGCTCCTTGGTTCTTCCTGTTCTGCCATCATAAGGGTATCATCTGCATCTGAGATTGTTGATGTTTGTCCCAGAAATCTTGATTTATTCAGCCTGGCATTTTGCATGACATACTCTATATATGTTAAATAAAAAAAAAAGGTGACTTATGCAGCCTTGTCATACTCCTTTTCTAATCTTAAACCCATAAGTTGTTCCATGTTCAGTCCTAAGTCAGATGATCTAGTACTCCCATCTCTTTGAGGACTTGCCACATTTTGTTGTGATCCACACGTCAAAGGCTTTCAAGTAGTATATGAAACAGAAGTGGATTTTTTTTTTCCTGGAACTTCTTTGCTTTCCCCATAATCCAGCAAATGTTGGCTAGTTCCTCTGACTCTTCAAAACCTGCTTTCTCTTCTGGTAATTTTCAGTTCACATATTGCTGAAGCCCAGCTTGCAGAATCTTAAGCATAAACTTGCTGGTATGTGAAATGAGTACAATTGTTCAGTAATTTGAACATTCCTGTCATTGTCCTTCTTTAGGATTGGGATAGAAACGAATCCTCCCCAATCAAGTGGCCATTGTTGAGTTTTCCAAATTTGTTGGCATATTGAGCTAAACACTTTAACAGCATCATCTTTTAGGATTTTAAATAGTTTAGCTGGAATTCCATCACCTCCACTAGCCATTGGTAACAATATTTCCTAAGGCCCACTAGACTTTATTCTCCAGGATGTCTGACTATAGATAAGTAACCACACCAGTATGGTTATTGGTGATGTTAAGATCTTTCTCATACAATTCTTTTGTGTGTTCTTACTACTTCTTAATCTCTTCTGCTTCTATTATGTCTCTACTATTTTGTCTTTTATCATGCCCATTTTTGCATGAAAATTTCCCTTAATATCTCTAATTTCCTTGAAGAGATTTCCAGTGTTTCCCATTCTATTGTTTTCCTTGCATTATTCATTTAAGAAAATCTTCTTATCTCTCCTTGTTATTCTCTGGAATTCTGCATTCAGTTGGGTTTATCTTTCCCTTTCTCCTTCCCCTTTGGTTTTCCTTCTTTCCTCAGCTATTTATAAAACCTTATCATTCAAGCATTTGCTTTCTTGTTCATTTTGTTTGTTTGTTTGTTTTTTGCTGTTCCCTGTACAGTATTAAACTTCTGTCCACAGTTCTTCAGGCACTCTATCTACCAGATCTGATCCCTTAAATCTATTCACCACCTTCACTTCATGTTCATAAAGGATGTTATTTAGATTATACCTATAGGGTCTTCTGCCACTGAATAAGCAAATAATTTAAGTAGAATTGTTACTTTTATTATATTGACTTGGACTATGCATGAGCAATTAAGATCTTTCCAATTGTTGAGATGTGACTTTATTTGTGTAATAAATGTTTTGTAATTGTGTTGATATCATTCCTGGGTTGTCTTGGCAGGTAGACTCAAGTATTTTATATAGTGTGCAGTTATTTTAAATGGAATTTCTCTTTCTATTTCGATGCTGGACTTTGTTGATAATATATAGAAATGCTGATGATTCGTGTAGGTTTATTTTTTATTCTGGACAGCTACATAGTACAGTGGATAGTGTGCTGGGCCTAGAATTGAGTTAAAATCTGGTCTAGATACTAGTTTTGTGACCCTGGGCAAGTCACTTAACCCTAATGGCCTCAGTTGCCTCATCTATAAAATGAGTTGTGATGCTGACTGTAGCCCCATGATATCTGAGTTGTTTGTTTCTGGCTGCTTGCAATATTTTCTCCTTAACTTCAGAGCTCTAGAATTTGACTACAATATTCTTGAGAGTTTTCATTTTGGGATCTCTTTCAGGAGGTAATCAGTGGATTCCTTCAATTTCTACTTTACTCTCTCATTCTAGGATATCAGGGTAACTTCTTGATAACTTCTGGAAATATGTGTAGGCTCTTTTATTAATCAAGGCTTTCCATGTAGTCCAATAATTCTTAAATTATCTCTCCTTGACCTATTTTCTAGGTCAGTTGCTTTTCCAAATAGATATTTCATATTTTCTTCTATGTTTTTTATTCTTTTGACTTTGTTTCATTTTTCTTGATGTCTCATGGAGTCATTAGCTTCCACTGGTCCAATTTTAATTTTTAAGTAATTATTTTCTTCAGTGAGCTTTTGTTTCTTTTTTCCATTTGGTTAATTCTACTTTTTAAATAGTTCTTTTCTTCATTGGAATACTTGGCCTTTTTTTTTTTTACCATTAGGACAATTCTGTTTTTCAAGGTGTTATTTTCTTCAGTGTTTTTATGACTCTTTTAAAAAGCAGTTGACTCTCTTTTCTTATTTATTTATTTATTTATTTATTTATTCATTTGCTTATTTAATTAATTTTTCATCTATTCATTTATCTATTTATTTATTTGCTTGCTCATTTTTTAATTTATTTATTTATTTTTGCATTACAGTTTTCCTCTACTTCTCTTATTTGAGTTTGAAAATCCTTTTTGAGTTCTTCTAGAAATTCTTGTTGGGCTTGTATCCAATTCACATTTTTTTTTAACTTTGAGGCTTTGCTTATAGCTATTTTGATAACATTGCCAAGTGTTTGTGTTTTGATCTTCCCTGTTACCATAGCAATTTGTTACAGTTAGGTTCTTTTCATGTCGTTTGCTCATTTTTCCAGCCAATTTCTTGACTTTTAATCTTATGTTAAAGTTGGGCTCTGTCCCTGGGGTGGAGGGGACACTGTCCCAAGCTTCAGGCTTTTCTTCCTGCTGTTTTGAGAGCTAGCTCTAGAGTTGTGTAGGTTTTTCATGTTTCCATGGTGGCATAATCTGATGAGAGGTGTGCTCCTGTGCTCTGGCCTTTACCCAGGAAGGGACCTTGTTCCCTTGTAGCTGCTAGCATGCTCCTCTTGGCCTTGGGACTTTGACCAGGTCCTCCTGCTCTCCTGCAGACCCAATTGCTAGTGCTTCTTTCTGCCTTAGAACTGTGGCCAGGGCCCTTGCTTCTCTTCTTTTCTCTTCATCGTTGCACTGTGATGTGGAACTGCATCTGGGCAATGCAACAGGGTTCTGAACCCAGTGGCAGCAAAAAGTCCCCCGTCATCTCTTTCTGACAATTTATCCAACCCTCTTACCATCTATTGGCTGAGAGCTCCCAAAGCTGCTGCTGCCATTGCTGCTCCAAGTCTTACTGATGGTGCTGCTACAGGCTGTGCTCTGTGCTGGCCACCGCACAATGAGACAGATCTTTCCTGACAACTTCCCAAGTTGTCTTGGGTTGGAAAATTGTTTCCCCCTTGACCTTTTGTTGGGTCTGCCACTCCAGAATCCGATTTGAGGTGTTATCTTAAAGTTCTTTGGAGAGGAATTTGGGAGAGTTCAGATGAGATCCTGCCTCATTTGGCTCCGTCAGTAAGTACTTTTTAAAATCCTCATTTTGACAGTTAAGAAACCTGAGGCAGACAGGGATTATGTGATTTGCTCAGGGTTATGCAGCTGGTAAGGGTCAGAGGCCAGATTTGAACTCAGGACTTTTGACTCCAGGCCTAGCATTCTATTACACCAACTAGGTGGCTTGTGGCTGGGTCCTGTGGTTCACAATATTAAAGCTCTCTCATGCCTCTAGGCCAGATTCACAATAGCTTGCTCTTTAAACTCACTTTTTAATACCCAAGTCTCTTAGCCACCCTCACATATACATGTGTATATAACTTTGTGCCACCTATTTATCATACACATATACATACACATATACTACATATCATATATGTACATGTATATGAATAAATATATAGAACTATAATATATAATACACACACATATATATGTCCTTATGTCATCCTACCTACTCTATTAATTCTTTCTCTCTCTCTCCATATCTATCTATCTATCTATCTATCTATCTATCTATCTATCTATCTATCATCTATCTATCTGTCTGTCTATCTATGCTATTCTGTCTACTTTCAAGCAAATTTCCATGAGCTTCATTTTCCTGCTGGCTCAGTCCTTATAGTGAAGTTACTGCTAATCATACCTGAAACAAAATTCAGGTTCTGCGGTCTGGTCAACCAAGCCTCTCTAAGCCTTGCTCCAAGTTTGTCCACAAGATCACTTCTGTTTCCTCCTAATCAGGTGAACTGATTTTACAAGTTCACTTCATGGTACGGTGAATATTGTTCATCAGTGGAAACTAGATAACATCTATCAATAGTCCTTGTAAATCTTCCATTGTTCTTGGCTACTGGAATCACGCATATCTTTCAGGGTATTTGATCATAGATCTAGAGATGCACATTAGATGTAAAAATTATATATACATATATATATACACACACACATATGTATATATGTATACATATATATATGTGTGTGTATGTTTATCTATCTATATCTATCTATACATACATATACACAAATAAGTGACTCTTTAATAAAGATGTGATGTTATAGGTTTCCACATTTAGTCTAACATTCCTAACCTCCTTTAAAACTGTAGATAAGGCATCTGGAGTCTAGGGAGGTTACATGATCTGCCCAAGATCACACAGTAGTTGCCCGAGGCAAGATTTGTTCTCAGGACCTCTGCCTTCCATTCTAGGGCTCTCTCCACTGCCATACTGCGTCTCGTCCTCGGGGAGGCGTCTTTCACACTGAGGGTGGACTGTGAGGCCTCCAGGTTGTCTCTTTCACAGTTCTTTTGTTTCTTTCCTTCTGTACCATGATTATACACATACATAGGCACACAGCAATATTGGCATTTCCCCTCTTCCACTACAGATCCCCTCCTCGAGAATCAGTTATATTCCATCAACCACAAAAAATAACTAAGAAGCCTAAACAGTGACATTACAAATAGTGCTTTTGTTGAAAATCACTAGATTTTTCATCTTTTTCTTATTACTTCATGAATCTCCTTTAGAATCATAGCACAGTAGAATCTGTACCGATTTGTCCAAATTTCATATCTCCTATGTTAGTGTTAGAACATTGCATCTATCAAATAGGAATAGAAAAAAAATGGTTCTGGGTCAACATATGAATGAATATTAATGGGTGTTCTGAATCTTGAAGAAGTATAGCAACCACATCTGTTGTCTTTTTTCTTTTCATACTAAACTATCAGTCCCAGTGGAAAAAAAATAACAAAGTTGGTACTGCTGACTTGTTGATTCTTAGAGGATTCTTTGCTGCCTCTTTTCTGGTCATGATGACAAGAAGGGAATGGGATGGTGGGGTCAAGGTAGCCCTCTGCCCACTCACCATTCCTGCCCCCTTTTTCCTGCTCTGTGAGCACAGTCTTCACCATTCCAGTTGTTAGAAGATTCAATTCACTTAGTTCTGCTGGGAGATGAATCTCTCTCAGCAGCAGCATTAAACTTCTCTCTACTGGCCTATTGTAATTTAGTTAATTCTGTGGTTCAGTTCCTTCTATATTCCCTAGCAGTCATGATTTAATTCTCACACATGGGAAATTAACTTCATCTGTACACAGGTCTTTGGTCTTCTTTCAATGGCCCTTCACTGGTCCTGGCCAACAAAACCTAGTCATTGGGTAGATTTCCATTGGTTCATCTCTCATTTAAGTTAGTAAAAGTGTTTGCATTTAAGGGGATCATATTAGATTTCCCAAGTAGAAAGCCAACCTTTAAGACAGTTAGCCACATAAATCTCAACCTGTTGACCTGATTTAACTTCGGGCAAGGAACGAAAAGGTAAACCATTTTCATGGTTAAGTACTTAGGAAAGGAATATACTTAGTAATAATTAGTTAGGTATACATAGAAGCCTATTTAATGAAGACATGTTAAGCACCAGGTGTTTCATGTGTCAAATTGAAATGCATCAATGAATCATATAATGGTGGTTTTAAATGCCTAATGAAGGAGAAACCTGCTAAGAGCTCATGCTGCCTACTTTACAAAATGCTGTGGAGGAGCAGAGCTTGTGAAAAGGAAGAGATCTATTAAAGTGTGCTCAGTATCTATTAAAAAATAGGAATGAATTGCTCTGCAAACCTTTTAGCTCTTCTGCTTAAAGGAATAAAGTTTGTTAAAATAACACAGTTAGGGTGCACTTTATTTTCAGCTTTTAAAGCCTGTGTCAGATAGCTCTTGTGGACTGTGGAGAGCAATATGATTAAAATGAAAAATGTTCTTCCACTTTAAAGGAACACTTTAGTATGGAAGCATATTGGGGTATATATTGTTTTGATCCCCCCTATAACTTCCATTAATTGAAAGGAGTACTACATGTGCCTGTCAAGGAGGAATAGAACCCTTGTGACCATCTGGGTAGATGGAGAAGGGTGTCACAATTTTATTGCTGGCACATGGACAATACAGATTCACCCAACTTTCATCTTCTTCTTTAAAAAACAGGTTCACGTTTAAGAATTTCCTCTGTGTTTCAAAATGATTAAAAACTGTTTGTGGTGAGACCTCTTAGTCACGTTGCTTGCTCCATGGGGAAAAACAAAACAAAACAAAACAAAAATGCACACACACAAAACATTTTTTCCCTGAAGCTACTTTATTTTGTCATATGCTAGTTTCTTCCACATAGTAGGTGATCACTATATGTTTCATGATGACATTAGTATATCAGGATTCAGAAAATAAGTATTTCCAATGGGGACACATAGAGCTAAGGGGAATAAAGAGGACTAGTAATGATTTGTTATATAATAATAACAGTAACACAGCACTTTAAAGTTTGTAATGTTTTCCAAATATCTCATCTGAGCTTCACAAAAACCCTGGGATGTAGGTATTAGTATTATTCCTATTCTACAGATGATGAAGATGAAGCAGGCAGAGATTAAGACTTGCCTAAGGTCATACAGCTAATAAGTGTCTCAGAACAGATTTGAACTCAGGCGTTCCTACCTCTATTGTTTTATTTGCTATGCCACCTAGTTGCCTGTGTATTTGTAAATGTATGTACAAATATTGATACATATGTAAATATACGTACGCATATGCATATATATTTATGTAGGTGTGTATTGAAATAGACAATGGGCATGGACATGGACATAGGCACAAATATGGATATGAACATAGACATGGACATGGTTACAGATAGAGATAAAGCTAGAGATACAGATTAGATACATCTGGCAGAAATGATTCCATCATGATGCTAAAAGCAAAAAGAAAATGAAAGCGTATTTTAGGGTATACTCAGTAATCTTACTTTGTTATCTCACTAATGAAAAATATTTGAGGGAAAGACCGCGATGAACCCTATGTCTCCATATAATAAGCATTTAGTAAGTGCTTTTCATGTTAATTTAATTGACTGAAGATAATTACAGCTTATATACCATCTTATGGAGAAGAATGAAGCATAGAAACATTTTTTGAGTATTCAAGACCTTCTAAATGAATTTATCATAGTTTAAAATATTTGGTATTTTAACTAAAAGATTGATATCAGAGACTAAGCAAAAAAATGTTAGGAATCATGATTCAAGTGCAAGAAATGACAGAGATCAAAGGTTTAAAAACTATAGAGAGATGTCACATCTATATGTCAGGGAACTTTCTACAAGAAAAAAATTAGGATACATAGGACAAAGAAGACACCAAATAAAAATCAAAATTGAATATATTATAACTAGTTACAAATGTGGGAGTCATTTCCTAATCAACTCTTGGTCTAACCATTGGCCTGTTTCAGCAAAAATAAAAATCAACATTCTTTAGAATATAGACTAAAAATGAAGAGAAAATGCATACAGTTGAGACAACCATAACATAGTCTATATAACTAAATTGTGATGCTAGAAAGGGAAATGGATAAAAGATATTAATATCATCAATATGTCATGAGTTCATTTAGTGGAAACAAGTCATGTCAAAGAGGAAACCCAAAGAAATTAGAAGCTTAACACTAAACAAACATTTGAACTTTTTTTGCCAGATGAATGGATATGACTGCCAAAGGAAACTTTCATAAACATGACAGAATAAAGGATGTATCTGAGTATAGCTTCCATTATTCTCACCTTGTAACACCAAGAAAAAAAAACAAATAATATAAAACTACAACAAAAGAAGAAATGAAAAATAAAATTAGAGGAAGAGGAAGAAAAGGAAAGAAGAAAAAGAGGAATAGGAAGAAGGAGGAGGAGGAGGAGGAGGTCTTTTGTATGAGAGAAAAATGGCAGCCTTAGATGAAGAGAATATCAGTAGTGCAGTGCTACCGATTTTGAAAATGATACCAAGTGAATAGTTGACTATAAGTCCAAGAAGATTGGGTTTCACCTCAGAATCACATAATCTATAAAGCTGAATTCAATAATGAATGAAAGAAGATTGACTTATAGCAAAAGTGTTTCTCCTTTTTGAGGCATTTCTTCAAAAGAAACCAAAAGAGAACTTACTAAGCAATTGACCTGCAAGAACATCAGTCAGAAGTGTCATAGGGAAATTAAACAAAGCAAATTTTAAAAAGCAATGAAATTGATATTTTCACCCTTGTAGTCCATGTTTTTCTTTTTTTAAATATACAAAGAATCATTAAGACAACAAAGAGACAACATTTGTGGGTAAATGCAAATGAATGGTCAAAAAAGCATCAAGAAGAGGGAAGGGGATGGAATCAAATTACTATTTCTTGGTCTAGATCTGTGTTCCTAATCAAGGAACCTACTTCTTTCTTGGGGAGGAGAAGGACAAAGGGAGGTCTTCTGGGCAGGAGGAAGAGAGGAAAAAGAAAGGAGTGATCCAGAAACGCATTTCTCTGTCCATTGGTTTAAAGGGTGAATGGATGGCCTTTGCAACATCCCACTCTATTTGAAATTAGGGCTTTCAGAGGCCTGGAAAACTGTGACTGAGTCAAAGAAAAAGAGTCATATTCTGCATGTAGAGGGTGAGCTCAAGGGACACTGTGACAAGATCAACCAGAGGTCAGTTAGTTATAATTGGACCTTAAGACATGTATCATTTAGAGGAGTGAGCTCTTCAGAAGACAGATGTATTAAACCCCAGGTCCTGAATCACCTCTCCCACAATGAAAGTGAGACACTGATTCTCTAGGGACATTTGGCACTGACTGACTAAGGAAGGCAGCAGCAGACCAGGGAAATTAGCTTAAAAGGAAAATAGTATCAGTCCTGGATCAACAAATGGTAAGCCTAAGGGACCTCAGCTCTCTTATGAAGCACTTGGTGGGACAATGAATACAGTGCCAGATCTGGAGTCAGGGAGACCTGAGTTCATATCTGGCATCAGACATTTACCAGCTGTGTGACCCTGGGCAAGTCATTTAATCTTTGTTTGCCTCATTTTCCTCAACTGTAAAGTGGGGATTATAACAGTACCTACCTCACATGGTTATTGTGATGATCAAATAAGATAATATTTGTAAAGCTCTGGTATGTAGCAGGTGCAATATAAACCCTTTACCTTCTCTTTATCTCTAAAATGGAGATCATAATAGCTCAAAGTTGTTCAAAGGATTGATCAAATGACTTAATATGAAACTGAAAGTACTTTACAAATGTGATTAATAATAATGATAATAGTAATAATAGTATGCATGTTTTTCTTTCATCATCTAGAGTAAAAAGGCTCATCTCAGGGATCATTGAATCCAAAGCCCCTAATTTTTAGGTGAGGAAATTAGGCCTAGGGAGGTTTAGTCACTTTCGAAAGATTACATAAATAAGAAATTGGTATATTCTTGTTCATTGATTGATTAGTTAAACAAAAGGATGAGTAACAGAATAAATGAATGAATGAATGAATGGCAAATCTCGAGCAGGATTTCCTAATCTGGGATCTATGAACTTTAATAATTATAATAACATATATATGTGTGTATATACACATATATAAATATATATGTATGTGTGTATGTTATATAACTATTTCAATATCATTTGTTTCCTTTATAATCCTATGTATTTATTTCACATATTTAAAAGCATTATTCTTAGAAGAGGTTCACAGGCTTCATGAGCCAGCCAAAGAGGTCTATGACATAAAAAAGGTTAAAAACCTCAGATCTAGAGATTCAGTAATTCTATCTTGACCTGCAAAGATAGGTTTGGATTAAAAAAAAATCTCTGGAATAATTCCTTGGAGTGTTAGTAATTCAGTATGCAAAGTAGGGCTGCTGGAATCACTAAAGGGAATATTAAGGGTGAAGTGGAAAATAGATTGATATGAAATATTTAGTACACTAGAGTTCATTGGATCTTCACCTAAAGTCTTTAATGTCAAACTTATGGAATCTTTATCTCAAGACTTTAAGGCCAAACTTTTGCAAGGGAAGTAAAAGAGAGTATTTGTCATGCAAAAAGGGAGGGCAGTTCTTTATTACTGATTATCTCTGGAGGTTCTGGCCTCTTCAGTTCTGATTCTTTAAATGAATTTCTTCTTGGGAACACCAACAACTAGGCAACAGAGGGAGTGTGGTACAGTTAGTAGGGGTGGTTTCAAATCTGGTAAAGTTCAAAATATGGCTGCTGATAGAAACTGAACTCTTTCCATTTTTGTAGAATTTGGGGACAATTTCATATGCTTTTATAGTGTGCAATTACATTTCCACTCCAGCCGCTGCCTCTATCTAATCACTGCAGATTACTATCCCTTGCCAACTATGACCCTCTGAGAGTATTTAATCCTCTCTGGAACTCTGCCTTAGGTTCCACAATGCCTTAATTGGTGAATGCATCATAGATAGCCCATTGTATCAAGAGCACACTAGCTGTGCTTCACATTTTATTGCCCAACCAGATATCTTACTGAGATCTACACTGCCGCTATAATCATATGCCCCTTCTTTTCTCTACCCATCCACCTCCTGCCCCACCATCACTTTCTAATTCTGGAATTGTGTTCAGATCAGAACTGTCATTGCAACTGGGACATTTACTCAACTATGACTCCATAACATGCTTAGGACATTCTTAATCAAATTACCCTTCCTGGACATCAAACCTCAATATATTTTGCCCTCTTTGAGGTCAGAGATTGTCTCATTTTTTTTTTTGCAGCATTTAACAGAGTGCTCAACAAATTGTAAGCATTTAATATGTTTTTCAATTCATTCATTTATGTGGTGTGGGCACTGGAGAAAGATCCATTCTCCTGTTGTCTCAGATTTCATTTTTCATGATGGTAGTAGATTGACTTTGTGCCTTTTAATCAAGACTCTCATATTCTTCATATGCAAACCAGCAGCATCCACAATGAGTATTTGCATATTTTTAAAAAGACATAGGACCTTCAATTTGTTTCCTTCAGTTTTCTCAGATAGAGATTTTAGTTTTCAAAGAGTATTGAAAGGGACTTGCCACTTTCAATAAAGAAATGAACTGAAAAACAAAAAAAATTGTTTTCCATAGAGAAGATGAACCAATTTCAGATGCTCAGCAATAATCAGGTGGCTGGGTTATTTTTAAGAGCTAAATTGTCCTTTGAAAAATCCATCTCCAATTCAAGAAATACAGTTGTTGAGTCTACATATCCAGAGCACTTCATAGATGCCTAGACAAACACAACATTCAGCTGACATACTTCCTTCCTTCGTAGACCTTACAAATTAGTAGGGGAATATATTATATTTCTAGGTAACCACAATGCAGAGTCATCTAGGGGCAGCTAGGCTGAACCACAGATAGAACTGGATCTAAATGCAGCCTGAGACAATTAACTAGCTGTATGACCCTGGACAAGTCTTTTTTTTTAGGCAATTGGGGTTAAGTGACTTGCCCAGGGTCACACAGCTAGTGTTAAGTGTTTGGTTTGAGGCCAGATTTGAACTTAGGTACTCCTGATTTCAGGGCCAGTACTCTATCCACTGCGCTACCTAGCTGCCCCACTGAACAAGTCATTTAACTGCTGTCTACCTCAGTTTCCTCTTCTGTAAATTGGGTATAATAACAATAGAATCATCTTCCATAGTTGTTTTGAGGATACAATGATGCAATATTTATAAAATAATTGCAAACTTTAAAGGGCTATATGAATAGTATTATTGTTATTATATTATCTTTATCATTATCATCATTTTCCATCATAAGTGCATTAGAAAGATTTCAAAACTTGTGTAGTTTTCTGATGGAATAGTATGTTCTAAAAGCATGCTATTCTATATGATTTTGTCCCTGTATCCCCTTTTTCAAAAATAAGCAATCGGTGTTTGTTCAGGTGGCTTAATCACTTAAATGCAATTACAATCTAGAATTCTTTACTCTTGTCTTGGTCTTCCAAATTGTAGAAACATTATGGAAAATACGTAGAGAATCCTAACAAACCAATTGCATGAGAAAAAAAGGTTTTCCATGAGATAAAGAATTTGCCTATTGAGGAATAAGTATCCATCCAGGTAATTTGACATGTTGGCGCAATTGGCTTTTGTTCTATGATGTGTTATTTTTTACTTTTGTTGATACAACACAAACACAGAAAACCCAAGACTGAGGCAAAACAGGCTAAGGAACTGACAGTTACTTGTAAGCTATTCATGTCTATATAAGGCTCAATGATTAGTAGTCTATCTTATAACTTCAAACTTGTGAAAATATATGAAATAACAGAATAATCATCTTTCTGTGACATCAGGCAAGTCATTAAAGCTCTCTAAACTACCTCATCTGTAAAATGCGGGAATCAGACCTGATGGACCCCAAAGTCCCTTCTGGCTTTAGATATAACATCCTTTGATACTAGACAGTTTTTAGAATGATCAGAAGGCAGAATGAACAAGCATGCAGTGTTAGGAGCTGTGTAGGGAGAGCCTTTCCCTCTGCTGGTCATATTAGAGATCAGAATCCAGGTGTTCTGTTTTTGCTCATGATCAAATGTGTGCTTTTACAGAAATAATTTAAAAAAATTGTAGACCTATGATGTCTTTGCTTTAGGGAACTCACTTCTAAGATGATCATCTCTGTAACTTTTCATCTCAGACTGTTGCCTGGGTTACTTTGAGGTTAAATGACTTGCTCAGTATCACACAACCAGAATGTGTCAGTCTTCCTGACTCCAACGCCACATCTTTATCCATTTGGCTAGGCTGTCTTCATAATGAAATAGTGAGGAAGCATTGGGCATTAACCTAACAAAAACTAGTATTACAGCAAACCCATTCATCTGTGATGTTGGAATGCGTTATTCCACTGAAGGGCTTTCACTCCCTCCTCACCTGTACCAGGGTAAGTCCTCAGGTAGACTTCTCTAAAGAGAGGAGTTGGTATTTTTAAATCTCATTTTCTCTGTTGTTTTATGTTCCTATCCTGGAAGCCCAGGGAAAATCAGATTTGTCTCATATCTGAGATCAACTCACAAATAACTTATAGTTTTCCTTCTAGGAAGGTACTCAATGTACAAAAGCTCCCTATTTCCATGAAAGTAGGCTACATTGGCAAAGATTTAAAACATGAAGCAGTAATACATAACTGGTGGAAGGTTGTTGTTTAAAACATGAAAACATGAACTACCCTAAGGAATTGTTTAAAATATTAACACATGAAATGCCCTATGGAACCATGAAAGAGACACTTCATTTTCCCTTTAGCTCTGTAGGTTCTGAGCAGCAGCCTCAAAGACTCTATCTTCAGACAGCAAAGAGCATGGGCTTGGGCTTTTCTTCCTGTTGGTGGTCGTCTTGTTTTTTTTTTTTTTTTTGATGAGCATTGTAGTGGATTTAGGGAGGATGGACTTTAAGAGTAGCCAACAGTGATTAAGAAAACCAAAAAAAACTTGAACCCTGGAGGCAGACGCTGGTCTCAAAAAATCACATCTCAAGATTGCTGTATTTGTTTTCAGGGAAAGAAACACAGAACAAGAAGAAGCAACCAACGTCTAGTCTAAGATACACCTACACAACAGGTATGCTCAGTGTTATGTACAGTGAGTGGTCATAGCTAGTAGGAAAGGGAAGGAGAGGCACAGAGTCCCAACATGTTTGCCATGTGAAAAGAGAGAGATTGCCAAGGGTTAGAGTCACTCCTTTTAAATTTTACTGTGTAGACCATTTCAGTGGCCAATCTGCTTTAATGCATTCTGCTGTTTGGGATTAAATGGATTGTCCCATCATTCCAAAATTCTTCACCTCTAAGCAACTTTCCCTGAGATGGTGGGGGGAGGCTCAACTCAAGAGACAAGCTCTACATACAGTATGCACTGGTGAGAAAAGATAAGGGTAGTGCTGGGGAGAAGGAGCTCCCTTGATTGCCCAATTAACCAGACAGTTGATCTCTAAAGTGAGGGAATGGAAAAACTGGAAGAGAATGAAATTGAAAGTTTAAAATGAGAGTACTTCTTTGGCACAAAGATTGTTTTGTTCTTGTTGTTTGGGTAGGGAGGAAACATTTTGGTAGCTAGCTAAAGGTCCAGCCCAGAATAGTAGAGGCCCTATTTAAAAGTGTTAGGGGGTTGATTGGTAACATTATTTAAAAACAAACAAACAAACAAACAAACAAAAATGAATAACATGCAGTGGTGTCTCTAAGTTATAGTTTAGATAAAATTGCTTAAAGATTCAAAGGAAAAATTAAGGTGATGGGAAGCAATTGTCCTGGAATGAGAATCAGAAGGCTTGGAGCAGGCATAGACAAAAATCATAATTATGGAAACATGGATGATGATAATTTACAAGTCTGTGGCTTAGTCACCGATAGCTTGATGGGAGGAAACCACACCCACCACATCCTGTGTCCATGAGCTTCAAGGCCACCTCCCCAAAGTCTTTGAACTACATAATTAGTAATGATTTTCTTCAAAAACTGACACCAACAATAAGGAAAATAACGTCAGCTTAACCATTAACTTATTCACAGAATGTGGTGTGGGGTGCTAAAGATAATTGTGTTGGGACCATAGTTCAAATGTTTTAGTATTAACTTTCAGTTTAGGGAATGCTTCCCACCTTTAGCCCTTCCCAACCTTCAATCTCCACTCACCAAGCCTCATTAAGAGGAACCCTCCTTCGCAAGAATGCTGTTTACACTTGTTGACAGTTTATTTGTTAATTTGTACAAGAAGCAGGACTGAAGCACCCATAGATTTGGAAGGAGTTTTGGTTGGTAAAGATATTTTTTTCCCTTTCCTTAGAGAAATGCAGCAAGTTTGACTGTCAACCAATTCCATCATCTATGCTCTGCTATGGAAGTGGGTTGGCAATCATCTGCCGAGCCCAGAACCACTCTCTTCTTCCTAGATGACCTCAGGTTGAGGTGAAAAGAAACCAGGAAATCCATAGTGCTTGGTACCAGAGTCTGCATAGGCTCAGGACACAGAACTACTGGAAGGGAAAGGCTGTGGCTCCATTGAACTTGTCTGGCTTTTTCCCTCTGGAGGACAACTACTACAGGAAAGTTGCTGGCTGAAAAAAGACCAACAATGTGCCATGGGAAATTTAGCTTCCCTCACTTGAGTTAATCTTCACCCATTAAGACTCATATGCTTTAGAATATGGAGGACATTTAAAACCTGAATGGATTATAATTGGACTCTAAAGCTCTATGCCTCACCTGGCTTGCTACTCTCTTCTATTAATATTAGTGTTGCCTATTAAATAATCATAAATCATAGACTTAGATCTGGAAAGGACCGTAGAAGTCATACAGTTTAGCCTTCTCATTTGGTTGTTGTTTAGTCACTTTTTTTCACTCGTGTCTGATTCTTTGTGACCCCGTTGGGAGTTTTCTTGGAAGAGATACCATAGTGGTTTGCCATTTCCTTTTCCAGTTCATTTCACAGATGAGGAAACTGAAGCAAACAGGATCTGACCCAGGGTTACAGAGCTAGTGGTCAGATTTGAACTCAGGTCTTCCTGACTCCTGGCCTGCTCTATCTACTGTGCCAACTAGCTGACTTCATTTTTACAGATGAGGAAATTAAGGTCCACAGAGGTTAACTGACTTCTTTTGATTTTAACTTTAAAAAGACAATAAAGTTAATATGTACTTGGCTTGTGCTTGAGTGTGTGTGTTCCTTGAGGATAAGTCCATTATTCATGTCTGTATCTATATATGGTGCTCATTATAGATCTGTTTACAGTAGGGAAGAAATCCACCTCCCTTCTATTCACAAAGCCACCACCCACAAAGCCAGCATGCCCCCATCACCTCTTACCTGGGCTTAAGTAATTTCTTCCTTATAGATCCCCTTTGGCTCAAATAATTTCACTCTTTGTTCTGTATTCGCATATAATTGACAAAATAATTTTCTTAAAGCATAGGCATACCCACATTGCTCACCTGCTGAAAAGTAAAATTTCAAAGATTTTTCTATCATCTCTAGAAGACAATATAAATTCCTCATCCCTCTACTGAAGGCTTTCCGTAGTCTTATTCTACTCTTTCATAGTTTTACTTCATATTTCTACTCTTCACTCCCTATGTTCCAGCTGCATTGGAATGATGCTTATTTTCTGTATTCAACATTGGCCCTGTAGCTTCAACACATAGCCCTTCCTCTGGGCTCATTCCTTCAACTTGAATTTAAATCGGTAGGGTGGGTCCTCAGAGGGATTACTGCTAGTCATCTTGTAGGTGGCTCTCTCCAGCATCGCAGATCATCAGTCCCATCGGCATGCCTCCTGTGAACATTCAGCCTGTAGCCTCGATTAGCTCTTCAGTGAGATATTTACTCAAACTGGAAATAGCGGCAAGGTGGCAATATGAATGGAAGACTGGACCTGGAGTCAGGAAGACCAGAGGCACTTACTAGCTCTGTGATCCTGGGCAAGTCAAACTGTATATGTTTCAGTTTCCTCATCTGTAAAATGGAATGATGTTAATAATAGTACTAACCTCCGAGAATTATGTAAGAATAAAATAAGATAATATTTGTAAAGAGCAAATCTTAGAGAAGTCAGGCAATTGAAGAAGCTTACTATGTGTCAGGAATCATGCTCACTACTAGGAATAAGATAGAAGCAGAAAAAAATGACAATCCCTCCCTACAATGAGCGTATGTTCTGATGAGGGAGCATAACACATAAAAGGGACCTGGGATTTGAGGGGTGGAGTGGGAAATGAAGGTTCCTGGCTTAGGGGATTTGTAGAAAAATTCTGGAAGGAAAGTCAAGAGTGCAACCTGGAGAGAAACATGGCTGGACTGGACTTAGTCCTTAAATGGAGATTCTGGGAAGAGCCCTCTGATTAGAGAGGGAGAGACCCAAGAGGCAGGAGTCTAATTCCAATCTGAGGATTCCACGGCTGGAGTGTGCTTCCTGGCTGAAGCTGTTTCTTGGACTTGATGAAGAAAACGTAGAGTGCTGCCTTTGGAGAAATGAGTCACTATATAAATTCTAGATATTATATTAATTATACGTGATAAGATATGATATTATGTTATGTCATATCCTATCCTATTATAATATAGTATATCATATGTATCACATATATATATCATTCTATATATTGCATATATATAATTGTATTATATCATATCATGTCATATCACATCAATTACAGTAGGAACAGGAATAGCTAACCCCCGCCCTTCCCCATCCACACAAATACTGAGCCCTGAGCTAGCCATCACACCAATATACACCAAGTTCACGAGGGCAGAGTGGCTACCCACTTCAAGAATAAAGGTAATGAAGCACAGGTATAGGGCACACACATTATCCGGGCAGCTCATGACTCCTAAACCATAGGTTCTTCATGGCCTTTCTTTTTCCAGAGAGCCCTCATGAAGTTTGACGTGAGATGGCATTTTGGTGTCAGCATGGATGAGCCTTCTGCTTCTCAGCTGATCTTGTTTTCTATGACGCAGGAGGTCTCTGCACCCTGGACTGAGCGACTAACTCAGCCTTAGGGTTAGCTCCACACAAGGCGCAGCATCACAAATCAATAAGCTGGCTTCGGGCTCTTCAATGGGCAGCTTTAGGCTCTTGCCCCTTTCCTCACGCTCTTTCCAAAGGGGTGTTAACAGTGTTTTGTGTTTTTTGGTATCATTTTGCTTTGTTTTGTTTGCAGGTGGACTACTCTTTCAGAAAAACCAGAGATTCTTAGCCCAAGATTGGGACCAGCCTCTCCACCTGAGATCCCTTAGTGCCTCAGTTCGAAGGTAGGCAGTGGGAGATGTATAGCCTCTCTAGGTCAGCATGTTTTCCAGGTTCCCAGCTGGGTACCCCTCAATGAGGGTCACTCCCCTCATTTATGCACCCATTTACATTTCCCAGATTCTTGCTGAGGCTTAGGCAAAGTGAGTGTTGGGAGGCACAGGTCTTGAGGCAGTATATACCCTGGGCATGTTCATATGGTCTTTTCATATAGAATTGAGTTACATAAAGCCTCAGAATCCTTTCCAAATGTGGAATGTTTATTTAAATAGCCTCACACTTATATATCACTATCTTTTCATACTCCTTATTCACACAAGTCTAGCCTTAAATATGGAAGACATTTTCTTCTAATCCCCATCTTTTTGTTATATTCACAGCCCTTCTAAGTTCAGCTACTGTTTCCTCAGCAAATCCTTCCCTCAACCTCCTTGACTTCTGGTATTCAAGTTTTCTCCTCCAACATGTCTTGAGTGTGTTTTTTTTTCTGATTTATCCCTTGTCTCCTTCACTTTCTACCTTATTTAGTACCGACATGTACATTTGTACCCTATTAGCAGAATATAAACTCCTTGAGGTCAGGCACTCATTCATTTATTACTTTGCAGCCATGAAGTAGAAGATTAAACATGTGATGAACTGAATCTGAATCAAACATGTGTCTTGCATATGTCAGGGGAACAGTTTTTGTTCAGTTGTTTCAGTCATGTTTGACTTTTCATGACCCCATTTGGGGTTTTCTTGACAAACATACTGGAGTCATTTGCCATTTCTTTCTCCAGCTCATCTCACAGATGAGGAAACTGAGGCATACAGGGTTAAGTGATTTGCCCAGGGTCACACAGCTAGTAAGTATCTGAGGCCAGGGAGATGAGTCTTCCTGAGTTCAGGCCCAGCACTCTACGCATGGTGCCACCTAGCTGTCCTCAGCTGTCTCATAAAAGCAGCGTATAATTAAATATGGGCAACTTTGTCATTGTGAAGGGGGCATGCATAGGGTCCTCTAGGTCTTCTTACTGGCCTGTCTTCTCTGCATAAAGAGAAAGATTGAAACAATTGCTTGTAACAGAAAGTGATAAAGGACCGAATTAACATCACCTTACCAAGCTCCAACTCAAAACGACTTCAAATTTGGACTGTTCCATATTCTTGTTCCAAGCTCCAGGCTCTCCTAAGCACCATCAAAAGAAGCTAATAACATGATGAGGCAGCTCTGATTACATAGTGGCCATGTTCTTCAGAGAGTCAATTTCCAAGCTTACATGTAGTGAAAGGTTGTATTGACTGCATTTGTGAACAGAATATAATTGTGGATGAGAGAATTAACTGTACTTGTGGGCAGCTGGGTGGGTGGAACATTTCATTCCTGCCTCATCTCTAATAACTAGCATGCTGTTATATTTTTTTCTTTCCTGTTTGCGTGACTAAGATGCCCTGAATCCTGTTAAGGGTAATTGAGTTAAACTAGTTTCCTTTCCAAATAGTATTAAAGGAACGATGTATGAGCCTAACAAAATGAAACTATTTTGCAACCCTGTAAGTTTAACCCTGCAAAGTATCACTTTGCAATTGATTTCCCCCTGCTCTCACTGTGTGCCTGACAAATGAAGCTATGTTTTCTTTTTTGCAAAGGAGTGCATTTCCCCCCTGTCAGCTCCTATCTATCATCTTCTCATTGGCAAAGGAGCCCTGGCCTCTGCTTGTCACAAAATGTCTGAACTCATACTCAGGCTGGGGTTGCTACCAGGAGTCAAACATTGACAATGGTCCTGGCTAGCAAATTGTTAAATGGTGTGACGCACTTTAAAAGTATTTCCCACTGAAAGCTTCGTCATGGAGCAAAATTAAATTGTTTGCAGAACTTTGACTTGGAGTCCCTTCAGCAGGCATGGCTACTTACAATAAGGTTGTTAGCTTAATCTTTAATGGTCTGTAATATCAATGTTGATTTCCTAATGAGATGCTTTCTTTCCCTCATCTTTAAAATTAGTTGCTTCTGAAGCCATTCATTTGAATTCTTTTCCTCTGTTACTTGGCTGAACATATTTTCAACAGAGGCACAGTGCAAAATGTCAGGCCATAACATTGATTTTTAAATGAAACCTATGAACCAATTTTATTTATCTGTCTTTTTTGCCTCCAACCTGGCCAGCATTAGTCTGTTATACTGCCCAACATGAACTCCCTGGGTCAGTCAAGTAAATCTTCCTGCTGTTTCTCATACCCGACTTTATTCACTTTTCCACATAACAAATGTTTATTGAGTATCTACTGTGTGCAAAGCAAGGCATTGTAGAAAGCATGTGTGAGAGATGTAGGCAATCTGAGCACAGGAAGCGACATGGATGACCTTGAGTCTCCTTGACTCCCTGTGCTTCTGCGAGAGGAGCAGGGCATATGGAGCATGCATAGCTGACACTGAAAGAGTAAGAAAAATTCCATTTCTTAAAATGTTCTGGGTCAAAGATATGCAGAAATAAGTACAGAACAAAGAAATCTGGGAGAAAGAAGTTCATAGAAAGGATGAATAAAGAGGTAGGAATATAGATACAAGGAAGAAAACCATGATCAAATATAAAATCCTGTTTGGATTTCAAAACCCTTCACCACCCGGTCCCATCCTACTTTTCTAGTTTTGTCATACCATACTCCCTTCTACATATTCTATGATCCACCGATGCTGGTTTCCTTATTCTTCCTTGCAGAAGACACTCCACTTCCTGATCTCCTACATTTTCGTTATCTCCCATGCCTGGAAGCCTCTCTCTCCTTTTCTCTGCTTCTTGTCTTCCCTGCTTTCCTTCAAGTACCAGCCAAAATCACACTTTCTACAAGGAAGAATGCTTTCCCCATCCCTTTTATTGCAACTGACTTCCCTCTGTTGCTTAACTCCAGTTTGTTCTGCATATATTTTGTGTGTGGTTGCTCTATACACAGTTTCCCCCATTAGATTGTTTTAGACTGGGGATTCGTCAGAGTAGGGATTATTTTTGTTTTGTTTTGCCCTTTTTTATATCTTTGGTACTTTGCACAGTTCCTAACATGCAATAGGCACTTAATAAATGCTTACTGATGAGCTGACTTACTGAGACCTAGTGATAATGGCAAATAGGTACCTGCTGTGAGTGGAGGTCAAGGTTGAGAGAGGGGGAGACAGACGTTTCTGCAGCAAACAGAGAAGATCTGAAAACGTGAACGAATGAGGAGTTCCTCATTATGGGAGCAGTATACTGCTGGTGTGGGGAGGGGAGCAATGTTCTGTCCCAGCAGGGGAGGAAGCGAGCTGCAGATGGGCAGACAGAGGTGCATGGGTCATACAGTGAACTACAATGCACTTAGACTATTTCAAGGATTATTACCCGTTTTATGTTATGAATTTATCTCTTTGGCAATCTATGGAAGTTTATGGACCCCTTCTCAAAATACTCTTTTAAAATGCATAAAATAAATAGAATTATAAAGAAAACTATATTGAAGTTTATCTATCTATCTATCTATCTATCTATCTATCTATCTATCTATCTGTCTATCTACATGTACAAGTTCACAGACCTCAGTTTAAAAGGCCCTACGCTGGGCCCTCCCCTAGCCTTCTTCTATTGTTGATATGTGTTTGCTGGGAACTGAGACTGAATCACACTATGGAGTACTGAGTAACAAGTCGTGGGGGGATTAAAATTGTCCAGACTACAATAAAGGAGGCTGGTGCAGAGGTCTGAGCCAATGGCATTTGACTGAAGGGCCAATGGTCCCCTCTAATGAAGTGGACTTCAGATCTTTCTCACTATCTGAGATGCCTTCTTCTTCCAGGGCTTTGTTTTTCTAAGGCTTGATACCAGGTCTAATACCTGAACACTCTAAATAGACTGCATAAAATACAGAATCCCATTGATTCATAGACCTTGCTTTGAGGGCCAAAAATGACATAGCAGCAGGGCTCACAGGTTGGGTGAAGCATGGGACATCTCCACTAAGTGGTCATAAGATAGTCACCTGCTCATGATGGACAAGAGACAGTGGTCTGGAAGTACAAAAATAAGGTGGTTTCCAAATCATCAAGGCATCCCACCCATGCTGGATGTGGACATGGAATTTGAGTAAAACAGGATGGAGATATCTTTGTCAACATTCTTGTGGTTGCACAAGTGAGCCTCATAACTTGATAAACGAGTAGTGCACATTACATTAAAGTTAGAGACCTGCTATGAGAACCTATCTATTCCTACATGATGTATGTAAAATATCAAAGTGATTAATACTGATTGGAACAGAGTAGGAGTCCAAAGGAATTATTTTTCACAATGGCACTCAATGCACTGGTAGGGCAATAATATTCCTGTTGCATTTGTTGATTATATGTGCAGGACTTGAATTCTATCCCTATTCTCTATTCTTTATTGTCCTGGATAAATATTCTGCATTTAGACAATAATTTTTATTCTGTTGCTTGTAGGTGTGGTATCAAACTGACCTTTAGGGAAGAATGAAAAGGAATCAGCTTGTAATATTTCCCAGACACATCTTGGGTGGTGGCAGGAGCCAAAGAAATAGTAGATAATCTACACAGAATTTAAGAGTTGTTAGGCACTACAGTGACCATCTTGTCCAGCCACTGTAACATACCAGACAAATGATTGTCCAGTCTCTTCGTATAGAACTTCCCATTAGGGAAACTTACTACCCCTTGAAGTAGGCCATTCTACTTATGCATGGGTAACTTGATTTGTTGGGATGTTGGATTTTTTGCCCTAATGTCAAGCCTACATTTGTCTATTTGCGATTTTCACCCACTGTTCCTGGGTCTTCCTTACAGGGCCAAACATTGTTTTCCACATGAGAACTCGTCAACTATGTTTCTGTTGTTGTTTAATCATTTCAATCACGTATGACTCTTCATGACCCTAACAGGGCTTTTCTTTTTTTTTTTATTGAAACATACTTTTTAATTATTTTTTTAATTCATTAATTTATTTTTAGTTTTCAACATTCACTCCCACAAGATTTTGAGTTCCAAAATTTCTCCCCATCTCTCCCCTCCTCCCAACCCAAGATGGCATACATTCTGAATACCCCTTTCCCCAATCTGCCCCCAATGTAAAATTGAAAAGGAAAATAATTATGTTGAAAGTTATCGATTTTTTTCTTTTAAAGTTCATGGATCCCAGGTTAAAAAATTCTGCTCTACCCTGTCTAATTCTTAATATTTTAATTAAAATATGATTCAACACGATTAAAAGACAAGGATTGGCAGGGGCAGTGGGAATTTAGAAAGTTCTATATCAGTGAGGACTGAATTGACTGGGGAAGATTTCATGGATATTGTGGGACTGAGATTGTTTTAAGAATAGGTAGAATGTGAAGAAGGGTATAGAAAGGAGGAAATTCTTTCTATGAAGGTACTCAAAATAACAAAGTGTGTAGGGAAGTATAAACAGGGTCTTTTAGAGAAGAAAGAAGAATGCATGCAACCAATTTAATTCATTTAGAATGAGAGGATAAAAATCCGCAATTCTTTATTCTTGAAGTCTGTTTCATATCCTCTGTATTGCCCATCTAATATCATATGGACAAATGCCTCAACTCTTCACTTAATTAAAAAAAAAATTCATTTATTTTTGTGGTAAATATCTCTAGAGGGTAACTGAAGGAAGAAAGACTTTAATAAGAGGGGGGAAAAGGGCTTAAATTTCCACCGAAAACTGTTTTTCCCTTTTCCTTTTATTTCAATTTGTTAGACCAATAGCTCAATGACAAACTCCCTCCTTTAACTGTGACACATGGTAACCTATCAGCAAAGTCAGTTATGGCTCCAGTCGTTACTCTGTGGGCTGTCACTTTTAATGCTGGGCCAGAAGCCATAGCGGTAGGCACTAAGGCCCTTTTGTCTATTATAGCCATGAAGTTAACTGTCCTGAACCTCAAATCTGTTCCTTTCATGATTCTGTTGCTGGCGCTAACTCTCCACTCACTTATTAAAGGAGCAGATGAAAGAAAGGATTCAGCACCCGGGAAAGGGCTACCTTATAGTTGACATGACACCTTCCCTTGAGATATCTGTTCCTGTAAATACATGATGATCAATCAATCAGTCAATCAGCATTTTTTTAAAGCGTCTACCATAGAGAAGCAAATGTAAAAATGAATTCATTTTCACCTTTAACGAGCTTTCATTCTATTAGAGAAGACAACATTTGTTGTGAAGAATGTTGCACAAATTTTAGGTACAAGTGTTGAACTTGAAAAGTATATGTAAAATAAATGTGAGGTAACTTTTGAAGGGAAAATATACTTACAGCGCAGGGAGGGAAAAGGAGGAATTCAGAGAAGGCTTCATATAAAATGTGAAGTTTGAGCTGAGTTTTAAAGGAAATTAGGTATTCTAAAGAGATAGACATGAGGAGGAAATACATTCTAGCCATATGGTAGGGACTTGGGGGCTAGATTTTTTTAAAAATTTCCTATTTATTTATTTCATCTTTGTTTTTCCCCCCCAAAAGCTGGGACAATTAACTCTTTGTCTTGTTCAGTTCTCATTTATTATTTCTTGAAGTGTAGCTCTGAAAAAACAGCCTTTAAAAAGCCCATTCTAGCTTTCAGTTTGCTGATGTCAGGGTCCTCTTCAAGAATGAAGAACAAACCACACACACACACACACACACACACACACACAGAATTCTAGCTTTCATCCAATGGCCAATAATAGGTACCAGTCTAAACCTCTCATTCTAATTGGATTTTGATGAATCAGAGTGAATGTAAATAGCAATTATTTTCTGTTCTGGCCAGACATTCTGAGGGTCTTACCCTCCCAGACTGATTCTTTTGTGATGGCAAACTAGGCCATCTTTTTTCTTACCTAGCCCTTAATCACTGAATGGGTGTTGCCTTAGACAAACTGAGACTTGGGAAAGATCTTAGTTTAAAAAAGGCCAAGGTCACCCACTGCATCCTGAGCTATCAGCAGTCTTCTGGACTTTTGTCTTGCCACTGGACTCAGATGACTGTGGAGGGGAGAAGTTAATGACTCTTTCCAGCTCTACCTCTCTTAAATCCAATTCATTCATAAGTCAAGATATCACTCTGTTGATTTCATTGATCCTTATCAAGAATGAAGGATGAACAACAATGATAGAGAACGGGATAGGGCAATAATATTAATAGTAGTAATAATGAAGTATAGTAGTTAATAGTTTAAGGTTTACAAAACCTTTTTCTTATATCATCTCATTGGATCCTCTCATCAAATCTGTAAGTTAGGAATCTTTATTATTATTCTCATTCTATATAATCATCTATAAAATGTGGCTAATGATAATAATATCCACCTCCCAGGTGTGCTGTGAGAATAAAATGAGATAATATTTGTAAAGTGCTGCATAAATTCTGGGGAAATAAATACAGTGAGGATAGTGAAATTTGGAGAGGGTGTGACTTTTCCAGGGGCATACAGCTAGTAAACAACTGAAGCAAGAATTTTCTGCCTGACTCCAACTGTAGGGCTTGTTCACTGTGTCACCTAGCTATCTCAGAAGGATTCATAACAATTAGATTGTCAGGCTCAAAACAGCAAGATGAAAAGTTTGACTGGACTGTACAGTGGACACTGAAAATAATGTATACCAAGGCTGGAAATATAGGTGGGATTAAGTTGTAAAAACTGTAAAAAGGATTTTATACTTGATCCCAGAGCAAACAGGGAGTTACTAGAATTTACAATATAGAGGCATAACGGGGTTAGATTACATTTTAGAAAAATCACTTTGGCAGCTTCATACAGGATGGATTTGACACTGTTTTGAGGAGGGGATGAGAAGTAGAAGGACAAGCAGGAGAAAGGTGATGATGATGATGATGACGATGACAATGATGATGATAATGATGGCATAATCTTTCCTATTATAAATAAAAGAGATTCTGGCTCTGCTTATAATTTGTCTTATCCTAGCACCAAAAGCCAAGAGAAGAATTAAGAGTCAACAGAGAATGGCAGAGGTAGGTCAATAGTTATATTGTAAGTAGGTGGATTGGGAGCAGAGGAAGCTAGAATGTCGATACGAGAATAGTATCAGGAACAGATGTTGGGAATGCCAAGCAGAAGGTGTTACCAGGAAGAGATATTGGGAATGCCAAAACAGGGTTGTTTATGCTGAGAGAGTGGGGTCAAGGACTCAATAAATGCAAGATGAGATAAGAAAGTAGACAGATTGTGATAAAAAGCACATTGTCCTTGTGCAGATTTCTTTCAGATTTCACCTGGATGAACTCTGTCACATTCTAAAGAAGATGATTTGCAGGCAAAATAACCTTTCAAAAAAAGGGAAGAGAAGAGAGAATGAAAACTATAGGCCAGTGAGTGTGAACTTGACTCCTGGAAAAATTTTAGAACTATCTAAAGAGATAGTTAGTGATCATTTGAAAGGAAAAATGGTAATCACAAAGAAGTATAGTTTCATCAAGAACAGATCATATCAGACTAACCTAATTTATTTACTTATTTTTTTTTTAAATTTTGTTTACTCTTTCCTAGGCTGGAAGTGCAGCAGCCACTCATGGACTAATCAGCACCCCACCTTAGGCAGACTGGAGCTCCCCACCCCCATTCCCTTCATTCTTGGTGGTTCATCATAATGGTGCCAGACTTAGTGTGGATACCTGGCCAACTTAGCATATTGTAGCTCAGGTCTCCAGAGTTGAAGTGATCTACCATCCTCTGTCTCTCACAGTAGCAATAAAGATGTACATAATCACACCTGTCACCATATTCTTTTTTTTTTTTTGACAGGCTTACTAAACTAGTAGGTGAGGATAATGCTAGGTATAATAATTATTAGATTTTTAGTAAGCTTTTGTTAAAGTATTCTATACTATTCTTATGGGGAGAATGGAGAGAGATATGCATGAAATGATAATGTAATTAAGAGGACTGATAACAACAAGTTAGCCAGATTCAAAGTTCAATGTTACTGTGGATGGAAGTCTCTAGTAAAATACTACAGATATAACAAAATTTTGCAATCACAGATCTAGAGCAGAAAGAGACCTTATAAGACATTTCCAAGCCCTCATGTTACAGATGAGGAAAGTGATGCCCAGAGAGATGAAGTGATTTGCCCTATATCACAAAAACAGTATCAAAGCTAAGATTTGAACTCAGATCCGATGACTTTCAAGTCCTCTGCTTTTATTTCTCCTGTGCCATGATTTTTTTCTGCTCCCCTTTTTTGGTTTCTTACATTTTTATCAGTGACCTGGATAAAAGCATAGATAGTAGTATGCTGGATGACAGAGATGGAAGGAATAGCTAACACACTGGATCAAAGAATCAGGATCCAAAAGGCTATTGGCAGGCCAGAGAACTGGATTGAATTAGTAGGATGAAATTCAGTGGTGATAAATATAAAGTCTACACTCAGGTACAAACAAACAATTTCACAAGCATGTTTAAAAAGAAGTTGCTCTGAAAAACATCTGGGAATTTAAGAGGACTGCCATCTCATATGAGTCAGCAGTATGAGGTAGCACCAAAATATGTAATGGTATGTAATGGAACTTTGGCCTAGCTTCCAATATGAGAGGAAGTCTGTGCCTGTCAGACCTCATTTAGGAGTATAGTGTTCAATTCTGGGCCTCATGGTTTAGGAAGGGCTTTGATAAGGGGGAAATTGTCCAGGGGAGGAAGACAACTAGAAAAGTGAAGGGCCTTCAGATCACGTCAAATGGTGGCCTACGCATGAAATTGGGCATGTTTAGACAGGAAAAGAAAAGACCTAGGGGTGACATGATGGCTATGTAGCAATATTTGGGGGCTACCATTTGGAGAAGAGAAGCAGACTGGCGTAATGGATTCAAGACCTGGTCTTAAAGACATGTTCAAATCCCACTTCTAACTTGTACTGGCATCTGAGCAAGTCACCTCTTAGAGCTCTAGGCAAGTCAGACTATAAATTGCAGAGTAGATGTAGACTAACTTGGTTAAAACATTTCTTCACCACAAGGTCTCAGTGGTAACATTTCACTCTTGGTCTCCACCTCTATTAACATGGAGAAGGAATTAGACTTGTTCTCTTTGGTGCCAGAAGCAGAAATGGTAGAAGTTGTTAATGGGAAAATTTAGACTTGATGGAGGGAGAATAATTTCCTAATAATCCTAATAATTCAAACCATCCAAAAGTTGAATGGGAGGCCACAAGGATTGAAGGGATCCTCTTCATAGGAGCTTTTTAGTTGGAAACTTGGTAACTACTTGTTGGATTCTTTAGAGTAGGAATTCCTTCGCGTATGGATTGGCTGAGATCCCTTCCAACCCTCAAATTCTATGATTCTACAAAGAATGGAAGAGCCTTATGTATGTTTGTAGGAGCAAAGAGGGACTAAATAGTTATGGAAATACTAAACATTGTGGGGATGATGGTGGGGAAGGTCTACTGGGGATACTCACTCAGTACATGTTTTGTTCTTGAGAAGGATAGTGTAGAGGATACATCCCAAGTATGGAAGATCTAAGTTTCCATTAGGGGACAGAGAACCTGCCTCAGCAGGAAGAAGATGAGGAAGGATCTATCTCTGCCTTTGACACTTATTTAGGTTATGTGGCCCTAGGATTATCACTTCATCTATCATCTACATTGGTAGAAATGGTTTCCTCCAGGAAGTTCCATGTATCTATGAAAACACAGCTCTGATTTATTTTTAAATGCAGTTGCTTTTAAAAGCAATACTCCCTCCCCCATGGAATGCAAGCTCTTTGAAGCATGAGAACTCCCTGATTCCTGTCTCTGCATCTCTAGCTTCAAGTACAGTTCCTGATACAGAGCAGATATTCTAAAATGCTTATCGATTGGTTGATCGATTATCCCTACTCATAGCCTCATGACAATTTTTTTTTTAGGCAATTGGGGTTAAATGACTTGCCCAGGGTCACACAGCTAGTAAGTGTCAAGTGTTTGGTCTGAGGCCACATTTGAACTCAGGTCCTCCTGACTTCAGGGCCGGTGCTCTATCTACTGCACAACCTAGCTGCCCTTCATGACCTTTTTCAAATATAAGACCAAGAACACAAGACTAATGCAATATATGATCACTGAGCACAATGGCAAGGTATTATTAAGGGAGAAAGACAAAAGACAGTAAAACAAAAATTGGTAATTCAACTTCAATCATGCTTAAAGTACTTTATTCACCGTTATGATATCTTCCTTTAAAAAGGGGGAAAACATGACTAAAGCACTCTTTTATTAATCCCATCTTCTCTATTTCTTACCATGCATTTAGGATTTTATCAGCATGGCTTTGCTTTTGATGTCGTTTGTACTGGATATATAAATAATCTAATTTGTTGATCTAATGACTCTATAAAAATGAATAAAAATGGTCATGCTGCAATGGTTATGTATAATGTGGAGCCAAAGCTTGACTTTAATCACAAAAGTGACATTCTACCATCCTCTCCCAATAAAACAAAGCCTACATACACCAATAATTTTCAGCTCTAACAGGATTACTAGTCAGTATACCAAATGAACAGGTGTCTTGGAAATTTATTTCTGCCCAACATCTTACTTTTCAAGCTCTTGCTGTTTTTTAGGATGGATTGTTCACACCTATTTGAATCTCTACGGTTTAAATGGGTGTATGGGATTTTGTTAACCATTATGGAGAGAGGTGCTAAAGATTTGAGGTCCTGTTTTTGTTTGCTTGTTTTTCAGACATGTGTGGGATTGCTCTACATTATGTGAAATAAAGCCCTGGAGAATCAGGGAAGGGTCTAATTCTGATCTTTTGCACAGTAGGACTCCATAGGTATCAGAATGATATGATATGATATGATATGATATGATATGATATGATATGATCTACTGAATGATCTACTATTTAGTAATTGTTGAAGTCAGCTTGACTCAAGCTGAAATTTTCAGCTTTACACTAAAGAATTTTGTTGGTTATCAGCTAAATAGATCTCCCCCACCTTTTTTTTTTTTAAAGAAATCTCTCTGGCTCTACTTTTTTTTCCCCAAAAATCTTGAAATTCTTCACTTCCATGTCCTTACTACTTCCAAAAATGTCCAAATGTTTAAAATTTCTTTCCAAATTCTTTAAAATTTTCACTAGATCTTACAGTCTTATCAAGCTATTATTCTGTATCTTCCCTTGCTTTCTTGGCCAGACTCCTGCATTATCTATAATCACTTCTTGGCTTCTGAAGTTGTCTCTCAACTGAAAGAGCTCTCTCCAGTCTCTACTTATCCCTTAATTGTCCTATCTGATTGTCTTTTTTCAGTCATAATCCTTCTCAACCTATCTGCTGAATTTAAAACTTTTAACCATTCTCTCCTTCTGGATGACTTCTTCTTCATGTTTTTTTTTTCCCCTAAAACTACTCTCTCCTTTCTATCCTTCTCCCTGTATGACTAGGATACTTTTGCTAACTCATCATCCATATCATTTCCCTAAACTACAGATGTTCCCCAAGGTTCTGTCCTAAGGCCCCTTTTCTTCTTCAACATATCCTCTCTCAGTAACTTAATTAACTCCCATGATTTTATCTATTATCTCTTGATATTTTGCACACATATTTCTTTCTAAATCTGTCCATCTATTTATTTATCTGTCTGCCCATCCATTTATCCATCCATTTCACCTCAAAACCATATTGACTGAGCACATTATAAATGCATGTTTCCAACCTTACCAAAGCATCCTTTTTATCCTTCCCTAATTCCTTATCTATCCCCACAAATACTATTCTAAAGCGCCTCTCTCTCTCTCTCTCTCTCTCTCTCTCTCTCTCTCTCTCTCTCTCTCTCTCTCTCTCTCTCCTCCTCTCTAGACTCTCCCTAGATCTTCAGCATTTCATCGATTATCAACTCTTGAACATTGCAAACTGGCTACCCCAGAAATACCTCAAACTTAACATATATATATATATAAAACTGAACTCATTGTCTTTTCCCCAGAACTCTACTCTCTTCCCAACTTCCCTATTACTTTTGAAAGCATTAACATCTTCCCACTTTCCAAGGTTCATAACTTCTTTGATGCCTGACTTTCCCTCATCCCACATGTCCCAACAGTTGCCAAATCTTCACATTTCTATCTTTACAATACTTCTCAATCTGACCTCTCCACTCATAGAGTTACCACCATATTTTAGGCCTTTATAATTTCTCACATAGATTATTTCAATATCCTCCTAATTGCTTTCCCTGTCTCAAGATCTCACCTCTTCATTCCATCCAGCACATTGCTTCTGAAGTAATTTTCCTGAAGCAAAGATCTGACCATGCATTTTCCCCACTCAATCAACCACGGTGGTTTCCTATTACCTTTAAAAAAAAAACACTAAATAAAAAAACTCCTTTATTTAGATTTAAAACCATGTGTAACTTCGGCCTAACCTGTCTTAACAGTCTCATTACCTTTTCTCTGTTCTTCCCACATGACACGCCATCTTCAATTTCCATGACTTTACAGTGTCTGTGTCCCATGGCTGGAATGTATTTTATCTCCACCTCCATCTCCCAGAGTGCTCTATTATTTGTGCTAACCCTCTCTAGCTACCTTTCTTTAACCACTTTGTATTTTTTGTATATATTCTCATTATACTTATCCTGTATATGTTTCTTCATTTCACATACACATTGTCTTGTCCATTGGAATGTAAGTTCATTGAGGACAAAGCCTGTTTAGTTTTGTCTTTGTAGCTCTAGTGCCTAGCACAGTGCCTGGCAAGTGGTAGGTGCTGAATTTGTCTTATTGATTGATTTAGAGGAAAGAGCTATATAACTAATAATAGTAACTAGGTTTGCAAAGTGCTTTACATGTATTATCTCATTTTACCTTCACAACACCTCTAGGAGGTGGGTGCTATAGTTACATCCATTTTACAGATGAGGATATTGAGGCTGAGAGTGATTTGCTCAAGGACACAGAACTAGGAGGGCAGGATTTGAACTCATGTCTTCCTAATTTCAGATCCAGCACTCTTTCAACTGTACATTTTACCTGCCTTGTTGTTTATATGTCTTGTGTTTACAAAAAAAAATGAATTGCTAAAAAAATAGGATGATTTAGATGAAATTAGGAATAATAGGGCCTTGTGTGTTTCACTGTGAAGTTACCTGTTAAAATTTAACTAAATTGATAGTGACTGGAAGTCAATACCATAGGATAATTGTACATAATCACAGACAGTTGGTTAATTAAGATTGTTTTTAACAAACTTACGTGAGCCCTTCGGGATCAGGATTTTTGCTATACTTAACCTCATTTGATTTGCAATTAGTCATGGTCTGTTGAGATTTCCTGAAATCACATCCATTTACTCAAACTCAGAGTGAACTCACTGCTAACCTAATGATTTTATTGTGCTTAACTATATATCATCCATTAAACAATAATGGAAAGGCAGTATGGAAAAAGAATTGGAAAAAAAGATTCTTTTGATAGACCTTGGGCCATTCATATACCACCCAACTCTGAGACTCAGTTTCCTCAGCTGAAAAGTGAAGATGATAATAATTACACTACATACTTCTTAAGGTTATACAGTTAGCATTTTTTCAACCTCAAATATGAACTTTTCTTATCAACATTGAATATATAGTTGTCACTTTCTCCCTCTTTCACCAGTGCTATAGGTAAAATGGAGCCAGTTATTATTATTATTTATCTATTTTATTAATTATTTATAATATTAATATTAATTATTATTTGTTTTGTGAATTATTATATTAGTTATTTCCTTCCTATGTTCCCTAGATTGTTATAATTACTTTTAAATTATTACTCTTAAATATTGGAAGATCATTACTCATACAGTCATGTTATCAAGAGCAATGCTAAATTCTGGCCCCTCTTTTCCTAATATTTTTTCTTAGGTACCATTTTTTAACTGAATAATATTTTCTGTCTTTGTCCAAGGAATACTTTACTATTCCTTTTTAAGAGTTAGAACCAATTTTCAAAAGATGTTACACTGTTTGTTCTACTTTTGTATCAGGTAATAGAGAGCAGCTGCCCTGCTGCAAATATATTAAGAGCAAATCTACTCCACAAAATTTATAGCATTTAACTAATGGATGAGTTGCTTTATCAAATAAAAATAATGGAGATGTAATGCTTGAACAAGTGAGGCAAATATCTGTTATGCAAAGGTATTCATATATAAAATAAAAGACTCCATCAACAAACATACGTTAAGCACACTATACCAGGAACTGTACTGGGCCCTGGGGATACTAATAGATAGATCTATTAATTAGCATGAAATTGTGTTTCCTATAGACTTATACAAAATAGGATATAGACCTGAAATGAGCCTATTAAGCTTCTGAAGCATCTCAAGTATTACCTGTGACACCCACCAAGTGTATAACTTGCTTGCAATCACCACCAAATAAACAGGAAAGCTAAAGAAATCTTAGGTTACATTGCTTGTCATAGTAACCACTAGTAACCATAGTAACCAGGAAAAAGTAGATGATATTTTTGTTGTACTGTCACCTGGTCCAACTTCCTTGGGGATGTTGTATTCAGTTTAAGGTACCGCAGTTTAGGAACAGTGTTGATGAGCTCCAGAGAAACCTAAGGAGGACAACTAGAATGGTGAAGAATTCCAAGTTTGTGCCATATGCAGATCAAAGATAGGAGCTTGTACAAGAAAAGATTCAGAGAGAATAGGAGAGCCATCTTCAAATATTAGAAGGGAGATCACATGGAAGAGGGGATAGACTTATTTGGCTTGGTCCCAGGGGATGTAACTAGGAGAAATGGATTGTAACTTGTAAATTGCAAAAAATGCAAGGAAGGAAGGAAAGAAGGAAAGAAAATAGGAAGAAGGAAAAGGAAGGAAGTAAGGAAAAGGAAGGAAGGAAGGAAGGAAGGAAGGAAGGAAGGAAGGAAGGAAGGAAGGAAGGAAGGAAGGAAGGAAGGAAGGAAGGAAGGAGAAAGATTAAGACATCCTATGATTCAGGTGTAGGTTATATGACAAAGCTCAAGGGTTATTGTCTCGAAGAAAAACAAACAAAACTTCCTAACAATTAGAACTACTCCAAAATAGAACTGGCTTCTGTAGGAAGCAGTATTCAAGCGGTATCTTCATGGAATGGCCAGATAACTATTTGAATATGTAGCACAAGGAATTACTATTTTTTTTTTTAGGTATGGATGGAACTAAATGTACCCCGAAGCCTTTTCTAAAATTACATAATTTTTGAGTTGTATAAAAATAGGGAATGAATCAGGCACATACTATGTATTGAAAGTCAATGCCAGATGTCATTCTGGAGCAGGTGATGATTCATTGTGTCAGAAAATAAAGAGAAATTAATGAGGGAAGAAATGGAGCAATGTTATTATTATTATCATCATCATTACTATTATTATTATATTTGATAATTTTGAGTTAGCTGAAGACCTTGGTCAGTTAAGTTTTAGGGGAAGCCATAGTGGAGAAAGTCCAGGACAAAGTAGACCGTGAGATATATATCATGAGAGTAGCTGTTGCTTTTGCTTGTTGAATAGAATGGAATGCCCATGATGCATCAGCATAGGACTATTAAAAAAACTATGGTTAAACATGTGTAACATGGACATCATAAAATCTGGCTACATAAGCTGGTTTTTAATCAATAAGCCTTGCATTTAGGAGATATTTGGGTAATTATTCTGTTTGCTGATCAGAAAGGGGTCCTTCAACCACCAGCATTTTCAGCACAGGATAAAGCTAATGAGGAAAAGGTACCTTTAAAAGCACATAATCATTTTAAAACAGGTAAAAATAATCATGAAAGCCAAAATAAATTAGGTGAAAAGAAGCCAGACAATTTTTAGTGCATTTTTCTTCTAGGGAGTCATAAGATACATCAAATTTGGTACATTTCTTTTAGTATCAATTAGTATAATCTTCAGAATAGAGTACCCTGGAGTCTAATGTTCTTGACTGTTTATTTTTTTTCTATTTCATAGTATAATGCAATATTCATCCAGGCAGACATCCAAGCTATTCTACTTCTGGTATGGAAACTGTACATGTTAATTAGGTCTATAATCAAATTTAAATGGTCTATATATCCATATCTATCTACACACACACACACACACACACACACACACACACACACACGATGCAGAGTCGCAGAAAGAGTAGCGCTTCCCCTTGCTCTTTGCAGAGACAAAGTCTTTCTAGTGGTAGTTTTATTTGAGAAAGGATCATGGAATTTATGTCCAGAATATGGAAATGATACTGAATCACCGAATCACCAAAATTAACATTTTAACTATTGATGAAGATGGTGTTTGTCCTGCTGAAGAATGGTATGGAAAGCATTATAGAATTTACTTACAAAAAAGAAAAAAAAAGAAAAGAAACCAGTTTGGCAAGTGGTCAACTAGATGGTGCAATGGATAGAGCACCTGGCCTGGAGTCAAGAAGACCTGAGTTCAAATGCAGCCTAAGACACTTATTATTAGCTCTGTGATCCTGGGCAAGTCCAATGTCTTTGCCAAGAAAACACCAAACAGGATCCAAAAGAGTCATATATGACTGAAAACAATTGAAGTATAACATTGGCAAGTAAATAAGATAACATTTACTTAATCACTTCTACATTGTGGCTTGCATTTTTACCACGTATAATTTGTCAAACTATCCTTTTTTGATTACAAAAATCATATGATTTTAGGGTGGAAGGAGCCTCACAGGCCAGCTCACCCAAAACATGACTAGGAAAAAAAAATCCCTTCTACATTATATATGGTAAACATTTAGCCTTTGCTTAAAGATCTAAAGAGAGGGGGCATTCACTGCTTCCTGATGCAAACTAGTCAACCTCTGAAGAGCTCAAATGTTTTGGAAGGATTTTTGTTTTCTTTGTGTCACGCTCTGTTAAAATAATTAGCTCATTTTAAGCTCAGAGGTCAATGCAAGATTCTCTAAGGTTCAACTTAGTTCACCCTCATCTTCAGCTTTAGAGTTAATATTAGATATAGAGCTCTAGGCAGTCACAATCACACAGAATTGTGACCCAGAACACTCCTGAGTGGCTGAACTACATTAAAATATAATTGGGAAATATTTGATGAAATAAAAAAGCAACAAAACATAGATAATGTTAATATACAATTTTCTATATCAATAAATGGCTGGTGGGGATCCTTATGTATGTTTTAGTGGCCCTCTTTTTGAGTTTTCCAGTATGTAGTATAAAGAATTACTTTTTAGTTATGGATAGAACTAAATGTCTCAAGGCCTTTTCAGATGAAATAACATGATTTTTTGAGTTCTGTAAAAATAGGGGGTAAATCTTCAAGAGGGGAACCTAGTATTTCCTGCAGCACCTAGTATACTTTGTTGTAGTTTCAACTGTTAGGAAGTTTTTTGTTTGTTTGTTTTTGTTTTTCTTCTCTTTTTGACACAGAGCTTGGATTTGCATTTGTGCAATTTCCAAGTTACAATCCATTTCTCCTCGTTACATCCCCTCAAGGCAAGCCAAATAAGTCCCCTTTTTCATATGATCTCCCTTCAGATATTTGAAGACGCTCTCATATTCTCTCTGAATCTTTTCTTCTCTAGGATGAGTACCCCCACTTCCTATCTTTGATCTGTATGTCGGACACACTTGAAGGCATTCACCATCCTGGTTGCCCTCCTCAATGTGCTCTCAAGCTCATCAGTGTTGTTCCTAAACTGTGGTGGTGCCTTTAACTGCTCTATACCAGGTATATGGGCAAAAGTTGGGGTGAGAGGGAAAAGCTTGTTTATATTAGTCACTATGATCATCTGAATTGGGTGGAAGTTTCTGATACTGTGAACTTTAAAGGCAGAAAGGTTGTTGAGCAATTGCCGTAAAGCGATGGTCTAGACATAGTGGTGGGAAGCAAGGCAGTGGTGACGATTGGTCACCTATTCTTTAATAGTTCTTGCTGTACATAATCAAAAGGACCACCTTGAATAGATCTGTAGTGTAGATGCCAATATGCATAGCAGAGGATGAAGAGGGAGAAGAATTTTATGAAGAAGGCGACAACATGCTCTTTAAAAAATTTGCAAAAACAATAAATGATGAAATATCACAGGTTTGAGAAACAGGCCAAAGGCTTACGGAGTGCTCGGAAAACCCAGATTTTTATGTCATGGATACTTTCTCCCCAGTTTCTTTTTTTAAAATTATATTTTTTTAATTTTTAATTTATGGAAAAAAACAAGCATTTCCATAATAAAGTATAGTAATAAAAGATGATTGCATGTGAAAATGCAGATCTATTATATACAACTTGCTATTCTTTTTAAATATATAAAAGTTATCATGTAAATATTTTTTCTTTTTTTTCTTCTCTCTCCCCACCCCAGAGATGGCTGCCATTAGACACAAAGATATATACATATTATATCTATATTTATATATATGTAAAATCATTATATACATACTTCTATTTATCAGTTCTTTTTATGGATGCAGATAGTGTCTTCCTTCAAATGTCTTTTGTAGTTAATTTGGGTATTTATAATAGTCAAAATGATTCATTGACTCAAATTCAACATTAAAATGATGGCCTTTTGTTGTTGGATTGTATCTTTGCATGTGGCATTCATTTTCTGCTATACCTCATACCTCTCTTTGAACAAAGAGAAATAGTTATGCAAAACTGACTAATATGAACCATATCTGATATATGTGATATTCTGTTATCTGTAGATACTCCATCTTTGTACTGAGGCTATGAATGGGTGTTTCACCACTTGCTTGAGGTGGGAGTCACCAACACTATTCCTTGCAAGAGATGGAAGACCACCAAGCTGTACCATCTTTCCACCCTTTAGATCCCCTTCCCTTCCCATCCCTCCCCCACTGCCATCTTATCACTCATGCAAGATAATAATCCTTGAGCTTTGTCATACAGCCTACAACTGAATCCACAGGATATCTTAATCTTTTTCCTTCCTTCCTTCCTTCCTTCTTCCCTTCCTTCCTTCCTTCCTTCCTTCCTTCCTTCCTTCCCCTTCCTTCCTTCCTTCCTTCCTTCCTTCCTTCCTTCCTTCCTTCCCCTTCCTTCCTTCCTTCCTTCTCCTTCCTTCCTTCTCCTTCCTTCCTTCCTTCTCCTTCCTTCCTTCCTTCCTTCCTTCCTTCCTTCCTTCCTTCCTTCCTTCCTTCCTTCCTTCTCCTTCCTTCCTTCTCCTTCCTTCCTTCCTTCCTTCCTTCCTTCCTTCCTTCCTTCCTTCCTTCCTTCCTTCCTTCCTTCCTTCCTTCCCAGTTCTCTGTTACTAATATTGATCATTGCAATTACTCTGAATTCAGCTATCTGCCTTTTACCTCTTTATCTTTTAACAGATATTATTATAGTAATGTATGTTTTCTCTTTTGATTGAGTTGTTTTACATCACTTTGTATACATTTTCCTATGTTTCTCTGAATTCCTAATATTTGTCCTTATTTGTTTCTGTCCAGGTCCGTCATTTCAATGGAGTAGAGAATTCCTAGTGTTGAGACATTCCAAACCAATGAGCTACAGAGTTCTGTGAATTGTAGTCTTACAGAAGTGTCTGGGGATACCAAGAGGATAAAAAATTGACTCGGGGTCACACAATGAAGTGTGGATGACAGGTGGTACTTGAACCCAAAACTCCTTGACTCTGAAGCATTTCTTCTCCTTCTCCAATTCTTTGCAAAGGCTATTCCCATGCACCAGGAATACACATTTGCCAGGCAAATGCCTCTGCCTCATAGCTTTGCTTCTAGCTTCCTTTAGTATTCAGTTAAATTGCTACCTCCTCTGGGAAGCCTTTTTATTTATTTATTTTTAAATTCCCCAATGTATTAATGCTCATTCGGTCCTAAAATTATGTTGTATTTTATTTACATCTTTTTTTAATGTTTTGCATCCCCCAGGCGATTGTAAACTCCTTGAAAGCACAATCTATTGACACAGTGCCTAGTACACAATAGGGACTTAATAAATGCTAGTTTACCTCCTGACTGACCCTAATAGGACATAAGCTTTTTGGACTGTTTCTGTTTGTTTGTTTTCATCATAGTATACTGCCTTTCATGCTGTTGGCTTTAAAAATGTGTTTAGTGAACTAAATCAAGTCTGGAATCCATAGTCCTGTGATCTTGACTTTGATTCCTGGAAAGATTGTGGAATATATTATTAAAGGGGGAGTTTTTAAAAGGAAATGATAATTATTAAAAGACAGCATGGTTGTATCAAAAGCAAATCATTCCAGACTAGCCATATTTTGTCTTATTTGTTTTTAACAAGGCAAGAACAGTGGCAGATCTGAGGAATGTTGTAGATATACTTGGATTTTACCTAAGCAGTTGAAAAAGTTTCTCAAGTAATGCCTGTGAGTAAAATGGAAATATGTGGGCTAAATGACAATATAATTAAGTGAATTTGGAACTGGTGAAATCATTAGTCTAAATAATAATAATTAATTGGTCTAACATATGGACAGATACATACAGAGATGTAGATATAGTGATTACTAGTGTTTATATAGTGTTTTAAAGTTTGCAAAAAACTATATGAGTTATATTTGTATAAAAGGAAAGCCATATCTAAATAAAAGTGTCTATATATTTATATACATGTATATATATACATATATAATACTTTCATATAGATATAGCTTTAATTTGATATATAAATAACTTTTATATATGTATGCATGTGTGTATACTAAATGTGTGTATACATATACATACAGCTTTGCAAACCTTAAATCACTGTATAAATGCTAATTACTACTACTACTACTACTACTACTACTACTACTACTACTACTACTACTACTACTACTACTACTACTGCTACTACTACTACTACTGCTGCTGCTGCTACTTTTTTGTTGTTTAACCCATATACCAATGTCTATCATTTTTTTCTTGGACAAATGGAAAAGAAGAATGGGTATTTCTAAAAGTAAAATACAAATTACAAAATAATTAGCTCAATACATAAACTGAAGTAGATCTGTGATCTAACCAGTGTGGGGTTCTCTCTGTCAGGGTTGATTATAGCTCATCCCTGTCTTCTTATCCTTTGTCAGTCCTGTCCATGTTCTTGCATTATCCTCCACAGAAAAATCTACTAATCAGGCCGTGCTCTTGGGAGCACTTAGATATTCAACTACTAATAAGTCCTTGCTCTTGCTGCATGAGCAGTTCACCTTTTTCTTATTATATATTTTTTCTCCAAAGTTCTTTATGCTTGGGTCCAAATTAAATAGGAGAAAGGCATAGGCTCCTTATCTCTCTATCCTTTAGGATAACATGAAGTCTTTTTAGTGACTCAGCATTTCTATGGGGGGTAAGAAAAGCTCCATCTTTTTAACATCACTTTTCATGTGGTGATGCTGATAATGGTATAGAATAATGAAATTTATGATTTCCCCAAAGGGAAATGGAGAAGTGTGAGTATACCACATACAGCACATACCAATGAATTATTGTGAATGATGTGGTAAAAAGGATGTCACCAAAGATATATATGACTAGAAAAGGAAGTAGTAACATAGAAAGATAGATAGATCGATAGATAATAGATCTAAGCTTATATTGATAGCTATCTGTTTCTCTATATGTATACATATTGAATATCTTTATCTCTATCTCTTCTTTCACCCAATCTGAAGCATGCTCCTATGTCCTAATAGAGAGGTGCTACACTTAGGGTGCAGATTGAGACACTGAGATTGAAGTCATTTTTGTACATTGCCAAGATGGGAATTTGTTTTGTTTGACCATGTATGTTTGTCAAAATGGTTTTGTTTTCCTTTTCTTTTTTTTTCCTAGTGGATTTTTGTTTATTGAAATAAATTAAATTAAATTAAAATATATCAATTAATTTGGAGGGAAAATAATTTCTAATCTTTGGTTAGAATAGAAATTAATATATTTCATAAGTTATTTTTAAAAAAGCAAGGGTAACATTTTCTCCATCTTTTAGACACAGCTTTAGGAAGTAATGTTTATTCTAAGACTATTAGGCTTGCACATTTTTTTTCTTTTTTCCTAGTTCACAATGACTGCTGATTAACTGTTACATTAATATGTAGGCCAGGCTGCAAGGAGTTATAAGCTTGTGTTCTGTAGAGTCTCTCTCACAAATGTGTCTTTTGAATTTAAGTTACACAGCGACACAAGGCTTCTTTTTTCTAGACAATGCATTACCCACCACTTCAACACATGACTGAATGTTAATACAGAAAAATCACAGATGACCTCGCTTTGTTACATGCTAACAAGTCTCCTTTGTGTTCAGCAATTTTTTTGCTTTATTTCAAGAATATCAGGGGGAGAATGTGTTGTAGGTTTTGTTTTTTATCTCCCTCCCTTTAATCTTTTGCTTGGGCCTCGATGAATCAAACAGTTCAGAAGAAAGAACCTCACATGCATACACTCAATTTTCTAATTCCTCAGCTGAGGTATGGCCTTGTCGTTCAAGAGTACACCTCTTCTCACCAGTTGTTTTGTACTGATTGAAAAGATGAGCAAGTCACTTCAGCTAAAGAAGACTTCAAAGAAACATGTATTATTTATCACTTATGAAAGAACTTGAAAACACACGCTTTCTTTATGAAACAGGAATCTTCGTATTAATAATAAAGAAATACAAAAATAAAGGGGATTTATGGAATGATAGAAGACATTAAACTTCATGTCCTTTAGTGCAATTAAGATAGGATAACTTTGAAGGTCCTGGATCCCAAAGCCCATAAGAAAGGTAGGAGAGCTGTGTAGCATGGTTTCCAATTTGTTTTTAAGAGGCTGACTGTTTAAGACTGACGAACTGTTGAATTTTTATAATGGCTATCCAGAAAAAAAAAAATAGGACAACAGTAAATTGTTAGGATATTTAAATCTTATGGTCTTGAGTATCTGATTTTAACAACTGTCATTTGTCTACAACATATCTTTCCCTACCCCCTCCATTAGAGGCCTCTTTTTCCCATATGAATATTCAAAAAGAAGAGTTTAGCAGGATTATAGAGAATAGCCAGCCCTTGATGATCCTGATTTCTGACTCCTAGCTCTGGGCCCTACTCATTTTAAAAATACTTTAAAGATGTCAGGAAGGCTGCTTGCTAGGCTGCTGAACACTTAGCTGGCTAGAGTATCAAATGTCGTATCTCTTCGGAGCTAACAATTTTGGCTTCTGTAGCAATTCATCTGGCGGCAGAAAAGGAAAGACTAGGAAAACCCCAAGTCTAGCATTAGGGAGGGTGTAGCCAATGAGGAAAAGGGAGAAGGCAGAATGAGGCAGGTCTTGGAGGAAAACAGAACAGGGGAAGAAGCACGTCACCTGCAAGGTTCCTTTTTAATGAATTGTCTTCTCAGTTAGGTGTTAAAATCAGGGCTTCTAAATTTTGGTGCCCTAGAGAAAAGCCCCAACAACCCCACTCTAGTTACAGCTTAAAATCTAGACTTGCTTTTGCTACATGACCAGCTTGCCTTTTCTTATTGTATATTTTCTCCAAAGTTCTTTACACCCAGGTCCAAATGAAACAGGAGAAAAGGGTAGGCTCCCTCTCTCTCTATCATTTTGGATAACATGCAGTCTTTTTAGTGACTCAGCATTTCTGCGGGGCGGGGAGAGGCTCCATCTTTTTAACATCGTTTTTCATCTGGTGATGCTGTTGGTGGTATGGAATAATGAAATTTGTGGTTTTCCCAAAGGGAAATGGAGAAGTGTGAATACACTGCAGCACATACCAATGAAGAATTGTGAGTGGTATGGTAAAAAGGATGTCACTAAAGAGATATATGCCTAGATAAGGAAGAAGTAACATACATAGATGGGATGAATAGATAGATCTAAACCTTTATAGATAGCTCTCTCTTTATCTCTCTGTATCTATATCTATCTATCTATCTATCTATCTATCTATCTATCTATCTATCTATCTATCTATCTAATATCTTTATCTCTATCTCTTCTCTATCCAATCTCAAGCATGTTCCTTATCTCCTAACAGAAAGGTGATACACTTAGGGTGCAGATTGAGGCATTGAGATTGAGGTCATTTTTGCACAAGGCCAATGTGGGAATTTGTTTTCTTTGACCGTGTATGTTTGTCCTTTTATTAAGAGGATTTTTTCTGGGAAGTTTGGATTCAAAGGATCCCATTTGAGGACCTAGAGGGCCACACATGGCCTTGAGGACAAAGGCTCCCCACCCCCAAGAGGGTACAGGTACTTTGTTGCCTCATTCAAACACAGAAGTTGGACCTCCTGAATCAGGGCTTTTTAACATGGCTTGTCCACGGATAGTCTTCGGGGATTCCATAAATTTGGATGGGGAAAAAAAGATTATTTTTACTAACCTCAAACTGAAATCTAGCCATTCTTTCAATTATTTATTGAGGGAATAGAATATTCTGTGAAGGAGTCCATAGATTTTACTGGATAGCCAAAAGGGTCCATAATATTAAAAAAAATGAGGAAACCATCACCCTAGCTTAATGTTTTCTGGGCCCTGCATTGCTGAGTCTGTTACAAAAAATATGACTGGTTTAGTTTGTTCACATTTTTGTTAAGCTTTATAAATGAAAGAAAAGCAATTATATGACAAGCATTCAGGATACAAATACAAAAGCAAAGATAGTCCCTGACTTGAAGGACCTTGTAAGCTACTGAGGAAACAATACATACAGTCTCCTTATGTTCCCCATGTGGTGTGGTTTTTATGTTTTTTCCTACATAAAAATATATACGTACATATATTATGTATGTGTGTGTCATATACAGACACACACACATATAGATATATTTATACATGTACATAGGTGCACATACATATATACATATACATATATACATGTGTGTATATCTGTGTGCATCCATATCTATATCTATCTATCTATCTATCTATACACACACACACACACACACACACACACACACCCCAGAATGGAATAAATAGCCAATTAATTTAAATATACAACTTAGAATCAAGGTACACAGTACTCCAAATATGTGAAGAAAACCATCAGAAACATCCACTGATAAATGCTGATGCTCAGACTGACTATCCTGTAAATGGTATTTAAAATCAAATCAGGTAGTGTGAAATCAGGGTTGCTGAAACTCCTGAATTCCAATCCAGTATTGCATTACTAGGAAATCACATCTCAACCAAGAAACAAGAGATCCGGGAAGTTATTTAACACTCTACAGTGTTATCACAGTGCATCACCACAAAAAAAAAAAAAAAAAAAACAAAAAAAAAAAACATTCCAGGTGTTTCAGTAATGGTGATACATTGGTTAAATTCACAGCTCAGTGGCCTTCCAAGTCCTATTTCCATATGTGAGGTGATTTAGTACTATTGGAGTATGTAGTAAAATAGTGGATGAACTTTGGCTAGGTCAAGCAGAGAGAGTTAAGCCAAAGGCTCTGAATGGCTTTTAGGTAGGTTTCAATTTAACAACGGAAACATTTTTGAAAATAGGAAAATGTTGTTGTTTAAGCTTTGAGTCATTGCTTTCTGTAGTATAGTCAAATGAAATGAAGCATGGAAGTAAGGGAGGAATACCAAGGAGGCTGGAGAAATGCTTGGACTATTGTCCAAAAAAGATTAATGAGTGTGTGACTGTGTGTGCAAGTGTAAGTGAGATGGGGAGGAGGGGAGGCAATGTATTCACTGAACAACATAGCAAATTGCTCAAGTAATTTTTGTTGTTGGGCTTTTTTTTTCCTACATTTTTCTTCCTTACATTTTTAGAACTCGTTGAAAATTTGGAAAAGAAAAAAAGCCTGAATAACAGAGAGTTATGCAAATAATCTCTTTTGAGGGGGAATGAAATTGATGCTGAGTTATTTTCTGAATAGGAAATTTTAGATGAATCTATAAAACATGGAGTTCAGATTAAAATTAATAAAAATAATAAATTAAATTAAATAAAAAATAAAACTAAATAAATGAAAATTTTAAAAAATTACATTCATCTTAAAGACTCAGAGATAAATGTGGGCAAAGGCTGTGGAGATGAAGGGAAAAAGGGACATGTCTAATTAATTCTCTAGCAATCTCAGGCCGTACTTAATCATTGATATGTGCATCCCCCTTCCCTTTTTTTTTTTTAAATTAGGACTTTGTGTTTAAAGAGGCCTTAGTTAAAAATTATCTAGTTTACATGCTTTTTTAGGTGAAGGCCTGATACCAGCATCCTGCCAGTTTAGGGTCTACATTGTTGCCCCCACATGAGGCATTTGCAAGTGATTGAACAGCAAACAAAAGTAGATTTACTTTGCATTGGACAGCAACAACATATAGTGGTACTCAGCTTCTACAGACACTGCTCCCCTCATCTCCATATGGAAACGTGACTGGTTTGCAGGGCAAGTTAGAGTGACTTCTCAGGTGTTCAGACATATACCAAATTGAAGTGTCTCTGATCCTATGTAGGTAGGACTTTTTATACCCTTAGGCAAACCAGGAAGATGAGTCCAGGGAGGTCGGTAACCAATAAGGCTTGGGGACAACTTTGCAGCTTTTTAGGGAAAATTACTTCCTATCGTAGGGAGAGAACTCTGGTCCTAACATGTCTTTCATTTCAGCAAAGAGGCTGTAAGTGATTTTCCTATGTATGTAAGGAGCAGTCAGAAATCCTTGTCAGGCTCTTTGTCTCTATACCCCAGCCCACTTTTCCCCAAACCATACTGCTTCTATGTTTAGTTACATGGAAAATTCACCAAATAATTAAAATTTTTAAGTTATGAACAGAAAATATAAGCTAGAGAAGTAAACAGAGGAAGACTACAGAAGGTGGCATGGTACCATAAGAAATGTCAGGCATGTTAAAGCTCAGATAGAGCTGAAGCTAAAGATAATAAAAACCTGGTGTTTTTTTTTTCTTTTTTAAACCTTATATTGGAAAAAAGGAGACCAAAGAATTAATAGAAGTGCTGCTGGGGATGGATGATATTTGAAAAGAGTTATTCAACTGTTATTTTATTTCTCTTTTCTTCTATCAAAAGGAATAACTTTGTCTTTGAAAAGACAGACCTTAAATGGCTAATAGAAGTAAGGGACTATCTAACTGGCCATAGATAAATTCAAATCACCTGGCCCAGATGAACTACTAAGGACTACATGTGACCTTGAGTCCAAAGGTTCCCCACACCTAATACATACATCTTGGCTACTGAAAGAACTGGGAGACATGATGACTGAATATCAGTGACAGCTGTGAGGTTAGAGTGACTGCCGGAATTATGGCAGCATTGGAGAAGGGAAACAAAACTCTGAATTTTTTAAAGGTTAAAACCAAAGGGAATAGAGTTTGTAAAATATAGGACAGCAAACTGGAATTAAATTCCTATCAAAATTCTAGTACATATTATTGGAGAGATGGTTGGAAAACATCTAGAAGTAGAAGTTAGCACAAAAAGTAAACATAGTTTCATCTAGAATAGGTCATAGGAGAGAAGCTTTCCACTAAGCTGGCAAATTGGGGGGAATGTTACAATTATAGCATACTTATATTTTAGCAGTGTTAGATGAAGTATCTTATGCTATTTCAGTGGAAAAGATGAATTAATGTCAGCTATATCAGTACGATTACATGGATTTGGAACTGAATGGCAGGATTTAAAGACTCAGTCACTAATGGTCCAATGCCAAGTCAAAAGGAGATCTCCAGGGGAACTTTATAGGACTTGAATTGTTAACATTTTAAACAATAATTTGGATGAGGACATGGATTCATACTTGTGAAATTGTCACTGGTCAAATTCACAGATAATTCCAAGTTGAAAAGATGGCCAATACCTCGAATTATAAGATCCTGATAAGCTAGAACATTAAGCTGAATCTATTAAAAGGCAATGTATTCTTTTTTCCCTCCCAGACTCATACTTTCTCTAATGGAGAAAGGAGGAAACTCTCTTTGTCAAGGTAGACCAGTAACAAATTATTCAACGATTCTTCACATAGTATTTAGTAGTAGTAGTAGCAGTGGCCACGGCCATGGCAGTGGCCCTGATAGTGGTAACAATGGTAGTAGTAATGATCACAATCATAATGACAATACTAGCAGCTAGCATTTGCATAGCATATTAAGTCTGCAAAGTGATTTACATGTGTTATTTCATTTGATCCTCACAACAGTACTGTGAGATTTGCTCAGGCAATTCGAGGTTGAATGATTTAGGCAGGACCGCAAAGACTGGTAAGTGTCACAGGTAGAACTTGAATCTGCTTTGAAAACACTAACCTACAGTGCCTTTAATAGATAAAAATTAATAGAAGTAAAAGTTACTGTGTTCAAAATAATCTGTTTCACAAACAACAAACAGAAAGGAAAAGATATGGGGGTTTGAGTGCACTCAATATTAGTTAAATATTAGTTAAAAGTTTCATATTGCTGCCAAAAAAAAAAGCTAATGTAATCTTTGGCTGTGTTAAGAGAGGTGTAGTCTCCAGGAACAAGAGCTTGGTCACCTAATTATGCTCTGCTCTATTCAAATTACCTTCTGACTATTGCTTTCAGTTCTAGGCATCACAGTATGGAAAAGACATTGATAAGCTGGGAACCATTCACAGGTGGTCAACTAGGGTGGCTAAGTGCCTTGAAGTCCATGCCATATGAAAATTGACTGAAGCAACAACCATTAGCCTGGAGCAGACTCGGAGGGAAGAAAATAGTTCCTGAAATGTCTGAAGAGTGGTTATATGATTAGACTTTTTCTGTTTGCCCCCAGAGGGAAGAACTAGAAGCAATGTTTGGAAGCTGCAAAGAGACAGATTTAGGCTTGATGTCAGGGGAAAAAAATCCTTGCAGTTTTTGCTGGCCAGAGATGGAATAGACTGACTCAAGAAATGATAAATTCCTTCAGATTGGAGAATTTCAAGCAGAGGCTATTAGCATAGAAAGAATTTTTTTTTTTAACTTTCTAAATAGGTCGGAATAGATGGCCTGGCCACTGAGGTCTCTTTTTTCCTTCTGAGTTCTGTGATTCTTTGAGATTCTCACAGTCCTTCTTATTATTTTAAAAGCACTTGTTACGTATTTGAAATTCTTCCACAACCAGCCACAAAACAGAAAAACGCAAACATTTCAGCACAAATATATTTCCACACACTCTAATGTAATGAACTCAAATATGTGCATTTCCCTCTGGTCCTCTTCCTTTAGTTCTCTCCCAGGGGCTTGTCAAGGCAGCTTCTTCACTGTTTCCCACCCTTTGTCCTGTGGAACCACACTATAGGAATTGAGATTCTGTGAAAAACCCTAAATTCTAATGGTATGAAATTTAAAATACGACATAAATCTGAGCTGGCTCCACCAGAGAGAAGTGCTTGGAAGATGCTTCCTTTGACCTCACTGCCACTCCTGCCTGCCATTAGCATCCATTGCTGACTGAGGCCCAGAATAAGATCCTTGAGGACAGGGACTAGCTTTCTTTTTGCTTATGTTTCTTTTCTCTATGCTTAGCACAATGCCTGGCCAATAGGAAGTGCTTTAACTGCTTTATCTATCTACCTGTGGCCGACAAATTCTCACCTCCTTTTTTTTTCCTGCTGTCTCTTCCCAAAAATGTCCCTAAACATTCCTAGTTCTGCTTCTCCATAGTATTCGTGCCCCTCTACAGACTCCTTCCACTGGGCCCTCTAGGACTTCTGTTATTTTATTCACAAACTTTTTTTGCATCCTACCCCCCTATTTCACTTACATTCCTTCCATCTTCTGCCATTATATGGAAACTGCCTTTTCTCTGAAAGAGAATAGCCCTCATTAGGTCTGTATGAACTCTCTTCCATGCTGGACAGTCATTTTATGCCACTGCCCCACAACACTTATCCTTGTCTCTTCCAGATGATCCTGCTCATCCCATCACTTAACCAGCAATCTCTTCTCCTTTGTACTTCTTACAGTCAGATTATTTATTTCTGTTGCGGTCCTTTTTGCTCTTATCTGTCAACCTCCAGTTTGCTTTCACCCAATTACTTCTCAATTGGTACTTGGATTGCAGTCTTCCTCTCTGCCTTCAACCTTGATGAATTGTTCACATTGACATTCTTCTAAACTCCTTGATCTTTTCAACTCTGGGTCCATTCCACCCTGGCCACAAAGAGTAGTGATCATATCATCACTCAAAACTTTAACATATCAAAAATTACAAGCTCTGAAAACTTCCCTCTCATATTACAATGCCTGGCATTTTCCCCCCACACTCTTACCCTTGAACCACCAATTTTTCCTTACCTTGGCTTCCGGCTATTTTTTTCTTACTGTGCCTGGTCCCATGATGACCCTATGTAGACTCTACTGGAATGGAATGGAAAACCATTCTTTAAGTACACTTCATTTTCCCATCTCTCACCCTTGTTCTGAGTTTTGAAGAAAGTGAAGGCAATCCATGAAACAAAGATGGGAGAAAGTGCATTCCAGGATGTCAGTGATGAGGTATAGAGACAGAAAATGGAGCACAGTATGTAAGAAACAGACAGGATGTGGTTTGGTTGGGCAATGGAATATAGGGAAAAGAATAGTGCATGAGGCTAGAAATATAAATCAAATCCAAGTTGAGAAGCCAAACATGAGAGTTCTTATTTAATCTTGGAGGCAAAAAGGAATATCTCATTTATTGAGCATGTGAATGACATGGTCAGATCTTCATTAAAGAAAAAACACATTAGCAGCTCAGGATACATAGAAATAGGAAAGACATTGCAATAGCAAGGCCAGAAGTGATCAAGGTCCCTGAACTAGAGTGATGGCCATATAAGAGGAGAAAAAAAAGATCATATGTGATAGTATTTAAGGAAAAAATGCAGCAAATGAATATATTTAGAAGGCAAGAGAATGAAGAATTGAGGCTAATATTTAGATTTTCAAAATGGAAGGCTGCAGGAATGATAGCTCCAATTATGGAAATAGGAGATTTTTCAAGAGAAGGTCTGGGGAGGAAAAGATAAGAAGCTATGTTTTGGACATATTGAATTCTAGATGTCTCCATGTGGTGGGATGGACCTGATTCAGGCTGGTGTGGTACATCAAGTTTGGAATCAGAATGAAATTAAATATGTGTAGACCATTTTACAGTTAGCAAAAAATCAGTTTACTTAAGCTATAACATTGAAAAGATACTCAGAAATATTGAAAAAGTTAGCTCACTCTCTCATTTCTATACAGAAATGGATCAGGTCAGCACTGCAAAGTGTCACAAATGGATCAGTCACAGGACACCTGTCAAGTTGGAAGAACTCTGACCAGGGTAGGACACTTTTATGTCCTTAAGAGATAAGCAGCCACATGTGTGAGCCTTTGTCCCATGAGCCAGTTAAGTGTGATACACGTTTTTTTTTTCCTTTTGTTTTTAAAGACTAAGTTTCTCTAATTTGCCCAGACCAGAAGAGCAGCAACTGCTCACAGGGCCGATTCCAATCCTGATGAGCGCAGCAGCTTTAAATTGCTCAATTTTTCCGAACTTGGGACAATTTACTGCTCCTTAGGCCTTGTGGTGGGCCTCCACCTTTGAGGACTCACCATACTTTAACCTGAGCTTTAACCCGATTGTAGCTCAAAACTCTTGAAGTTAAATGATGTACCAGCCTTAGCCTTCTCCAGTATCAGAAATAACAGGTGTGCACTGCTTTCACATAGAATTGATAACTCTAAAGGAAAAGACCTAGCCCAGTCCACATGGCAGGGTATGCTTAAACATATTTTTCCTACCATATTTTGGGATATCTAGATTGAAACATCGTTTGGATATGATGAAGCAGAGCTCAAGAAAGAGACTAAGACTGGATTTATAAGTCTGAGAATAACTTCACAGAGATGAATGGGCACAAGGTATATGAAGAAGTCACCTGGAGAGAATATATAGAGAGAAAAAATTTGGGCCTAGGGGAAGAAAAAAACAAAAAAAAACCCAAAAAACAAAACTTAAGGAATACTTACAGTTAAAAGCATAAAAGATGAGCCAGAAAAAGACATTAAGGAGTAGTCTTAGAAGGAGAATCAAAGTATCATGAAAACCCAGACAGGAAAGAATATTTAGGAGAAGAGGATGGTCAAGTGTTAGATGCAGCAGAGAGGTCAAGGAGAATGAGAACTGAGAAAAAAAAAATGATCCGACTCTTCAAATTAGCTATTCTGAACTGCTTACTTTTCCCATCACCGACACATTCCTGCCCATCTTTCTCAGTAGATTACCTTGCCTTTTATTTCACTAAGAAGATTGGGGCCCCCTTCATGAGCTGCATCACTAATCAGCAAGGTATCTGCACTGCAATATTTATGGCAATTTAATCATCCAGCTTCTGACTGAGACGTCTAGTGAGCAGGATCTCACTACATTCATTCCATTTTTGGATATCTCTAATTATTATGGAGTATTCCGTCATCCTGCTTATACAAAGCACCCATCATATATTTGTGAACAGAGCTATTTGAGTCTTCAAAGTCTTCTCTCTCTCTCTCTCTCTCTCTCTCTCTCTCTCTCTCTCTCTCTCTCTCTCTCTCTCTCTCTCTCTCTCTCAGCAATCGGGTTTAAGTGATTTGCCCAGGGCCATACAGCTAGTAAGTGTCTGAGGCTGAATTTGAACTCAGGTCTTCCTGACTCCAGGGCCAGTATTCTATTCACTGCACCATCTAGCTGTTCCCTCTCTTCTTTATAATAAATATTCCTGGTTATTTCTACTAGTCCTCATATGACTAGAATATTCTAGCTGTTTTCCAGCTTATCAATACCTTCCTTAAATCGTGGCATCCAGGATTGAACACAAAATTCCAGGTGGTTTTTTATGAAGGCATAATACAAAGGAATGCCACCTCCTTATTCCTGGAAATTTTGCTTCTGCAGCCCAAGATTACATACACCATTTTTGTTTGTTTTTTTTTTTTTTTGGAGGGCTTTTTTTTTTGGTTAACAGTAATATCTTGCAATTGAATAATATTGAGATTTTGGTGGATTAAAACCCCTAGCTTTTTTTTCCAGACAAACTACAGTATAATCGTGCCTCACTATTTTTGTACTTGTATATTCATTTTTTTTTCTTAAACTGACATGTAGAACTTTGTAATTATCCTCTTGAATTTCATCTTTCTAAAGTCAGGTAGGTCTAATCTATCCAGATCTGTTTGGATGTTGACCCTGTTATTCAGTGTGTTTTTTATCCTTTTCAGCTTTGTGTTACATGAAAATTTTCACTGTGAAAATGTTAAACACCACAGGGCCAAGCAGATATCTCTAGGATGTTCTAATGGAAACCTCCTGCTATGTTGACATTGAACAATTAGTGACTGCCCTTTGATTTCCAGTCTAATGAAATTTATGATCATGTGTCTCACATCCATACATCTTTTCTAAAGGAATAATGTTAGACTTTTGCAAAATGCCTTGCTCAAATATAGGTAAAATTTGTCTATGACATCTTCCTGAATCTACTGGTTTCATAAGCCTTTCAAAAAAGGAAGCAAGGTTATTCTATAATGATGTTTTCTTAATGAAACCATATTGACTTTTTAATGATTGCTTCCCTTTCTACATGTTCACTACCCATCTCTTTAATAATTAACTTTAGAATTTTCCTAGGCATAGAAATCCAGGTCACTGGTCTACAATCTACTGACTATTCTCTCTTTTGAAACTCAGGACAGTTAGACTTTTACAGATTTCAGTATTTTTGCTATTTTGAACAATCTTTCAAATATCCCAGTGTTTTTCCAATACTTTGTCCCTGAATTTAGTTTAGAATTCAGCTGCCCTATAATGGTTAATTTTACAAACCCACCTCTCTGATTTATTCCTACCTCTAGGAATTTAATTGACCTTGGAGGATATGTGGTAACACAAAGGGAGTTGGGGACAATATCTTTACACCACCAAGCTGTCTTTCCAGGATGACTTCTTTTCTTTCCAAAAGTCTGAGCTACTATTCAGTGCCTGAACTCAAACGATGAGTACTTTTTAGTCTCATTAGAGAAGAAGGTGGGGGAAGGGAGTGTGTCCTTAGTCACTATTACCAAACTTCCAACCAATCATATTGTCACCAATCCCATGATACCATCTACTCTGTTCTGTTCTTTGTTCTGTATTCCCCAAAACCTATAAAAGTGAACTGTCCTGTTGCTCTGGGTCTTTGGCATAAATGGAGGTAGGCCACTGACCCATTTATTGACAAGCAGTATGCCCCAGCTAATAAATGTTATCTTGCGCAAAGATATGCCTCAGTTTACCCTTTTGTTAAATTTAAATCACAACAAAGGCATTAGAAAGGACATACCCAATATGTATTAATGTACCTTAGACTGTAAGAATTGGAGAGACTTCACCAAGGATAAGTTTTCTTTTGTCTTTTTTTCTTTTCAATTGGAAGGGAAGAGTTAAAAGATAGATGGCAGTGCCAAGTTAAAAAAAAAGATATGATATGAACCTACAGATATTTAAGAACAATGTTTTCTTTTGTTTTAATCAATATTTTCCTAAATACTGATACTGTCCAAACTAACACAGAGACTAAAAGGATAGATACCAGAGGGTTTATTTGGGTCACTCATTCATCAGAAAACATTAGGTACTCTCAATATTTTTTTTACTTATCTTTGGTAGCAATCTCTGGTAACCATTTTTGTTATACCAAAGGGTAGAAGGTAGAAGTAGAAGTCAGGTAGAAGTCACTCTCCTTGGTAGAGAAAATAATAGGTAAATAAGATTTGAACCACCCTGTCTTCTTTCTGTTGTCAGTGATCATAATTTCTTTTCCCTCATGTCCAAGAATTAGGACCATGCCTTCTTTTATCTTGCTCATCTCTCAAGCAAAATACAAAAAGAAAAAAAAAACAAAAGTAAAATCATTTTTGTTGTCCTTAGCTTCCTTCACCAGTCTCAACTCAGCCCTCATGACACTGTGATAGCATCATGTCATATTCTTATTGTATCTAGCCTCAGTTACCTTCCCCAGAATTCCATCTTCTGTATGTACCTTTTCAGGATCTAAGCTGGATGGGAATTTCAGTACTATCCCTTATGATCCACTGTCACCCTGAATCTTTCTGGAGATTAGTTTACTCATTTTTAAAAACAATAGATCTGGATTATACAATGCCTAAGGTCTCCTCTAGCCCCAGATCCTATGATCCTGGGATCCTATGCCTCATAGTTCCCTGGGCATCTACTTATCCCTTTTCAAACAAATCCATTTTTTTTCTTCTTCATTGGAATTGTTTCCCTTTGTTTTTTCATAATTTCATTTTTCAGAGGTCTCTGGACTTCAATGGGTGATTTCCACTGAAGAATTTTAATTCATGGGATCCTATCTTTCCAGTGAGTCCTTTAAAATCTGCTTTCCCAAAATCTAGGGTGTATTGCAGGCTATAGCCAGTTTTCCCTTTCTTTTCTATAACAAACTCCAAAAGGGGGTGGTCACTTTCCCACAATGTCCCTATGATTTCTACACACAGCAGACAAGATCTTCCCTATTAATGAGAATCAGATCCAGCCAAGAATTTGCCCTTGTTCATTTCTCAACTTTTTGAGAGATACAGTTGTCATTAAGGGAAGCCAAGATGCCATTATCCCTGCTTCTTGAGAGAACACCAATCCATGCTTGGATAATTGAAGACTCCTACCCCTACTATATCATTTCTCTACTTCAGGCTTGATCTTTTTCCTCAATCCCTCATCTACTTTGCCTTTCTAACTGGTTGGTAACATATTATGAAGGAAAAAAAAAACACACTTCTATTTTTTCTTTCCATTGGTCTTCATCTAAATGCTTCTACCATATGGTATCCAGAGAACACATAAGAAAATGACAGATTTAGCTTTTTTTTTTAACCTCTGTGGACTTCAGGTCACTTGTTTTAAAGTAGGTCTATCATGTTTTATTGTCAGAGAAGTCAATATGTTCCCTTGGCCTTTTTTTTTTCCTTGTTTATCCTTGGCCATCAATAATCCCCATCCTTGCCTCACTTCCACCCATGATCACAAATTCAAATTGCCTTTATCCCCTCTCCTATTCTGTCCTGATGTGCCCAATTACTTCTCCTTCTACACTCTGGGATCCAGCCGAACTGACTTTCTGTTTTTCACATATGATACAATGCTCTATCTCTCCCTGTGCACTGGGATCTTCGATGCCTTGCAATACACTCCTTCCTTACTTCTCATTCCTTTAAGACTCATCTCAAGCGTCACCTTCTGCTTGCAGCCCTCACATTATAGCACTCTCCCTTTAAAATTATGATGTAATTAGTTCATGTGTATTTGTATTTATCCCTTTTATATTTATTCTGTCTGTATTTATGATGAATTTGTTATCTCTCCTATTAGAATGCAAGCTCCTTGTGATTATAGATTTTTTCATTCTTTGTGTTTTTATCTCCAGGGTCTAGCAGAATGCATCTGGCACAAAGTTAAATACTTAATAAATGCTGATTGATTATCCTTATTTTACATATGAGAAATACTAAGGAAAAGAATTTGCTAGTAACCACACAGATAGATGTTTGAGGCAAAACTTAGAGGTCTCACTTGATTCCAAGCTTAGCTTATTGTCTACATTGCCTCTCGTTTTATTAAATGTGCCGGGAACCGGGTAGATACAAAGATAAGAAAACATGACCATGTGTCTGATCTCAAGGAGTTAAGAATGAAGGTAGGTAGAGGCAGGAACAAGAATTGCATTCCAATGGACAAAGTTTAGGAAATATTGTTTTCAGATATATCCTTGACCCATATACATGGCATATTTTTGATTGACTCCTATGACAACAGTAGGTTACTATTTACCCTATCGTTCCCTTGTTAGTTGTTTGTTTGCTCTTCTATAGTGACTGCATTTATGTCAGCAACTTACACATAATTTTCTCACTTGCATCCCCAATACCTAGCAGAGTACCTGACATGAGATAGGCATTTAATAAATTTGTATTTGTATATAAATAATACACTTATGTAATATAAATATAATAAAATAACTATAAATCACACATTATAACTATTATGTAAATATATACTATGAAATGTGAATAAAATATTATTTAAATACAAATATAAAATATTATAAATATAAAATATAAATAATACAATAATAAATTTACTGTATTTGCATTGTATATGGGTTTATTAGTAAGATCCTAGCTACAATTTCTAAAGAAATATGCGCTTGTTTTTTATACCAAGAACTTCAGTTAATGCAGACTCTTAAAAGAACCCAGTTTTTTCTTAAATCTTCCCCTTAGCTGCTGTTATTTTTATAAAATAAGAAAGCAGAGTCTTTTGCATACTTGAAAAGCAGGATCTTGGATTACACATAAAATGTTAAGAATATTTCTGTTTACAGTTGGCGGACCCCAAGAAGGAAATAAACTAAGAATGCCCCATTTTGAGCACTGACAGTTTTCACAGCTGTGGCTAACGATGTTCATGCCTTTCTTCTGAAGTGAAATCTCATAGCGGTGGAGTTCAAAAATAAAGGAAACAAAAACCAGCATAGGCATAATTTCTTCAGGCCCAACACTTATGTCAACCATTTAGTTACCTTTCCCATCTTGAAAAATAAAATCAATCGAAAGCTGAACATTGTTTTACTATCACCATTAACATTCTCAGTTACAATCGTGACAACTCAGCATTACCATTGCTACAAAGAGCCAGATAATACTAAAAGTAAGTTCTTTACACCCAGTAAATTGTTGCCCACAACCATAAATTGGCAAGTGTGTGCATAGGAACTAAAGTGTCTATGGTATGTAATAAGGCCTGCTCAGATCATCTCTTCTCCTTAATTTGTTCCTCTTCCCTCTTGGCAAACTGTGGAACTCTGTGGCTCCTGATTTTGAAGACCGGAAGAGGCTGATTCTGGAGTCTCTTTCTGCTTCAGCAATACCCAGTCATATATGTAGTCATACTGGTAGTTCAGAGACTTGAAAAGAGTCCGAAATAACTGTCTTAGATAAAAATAGTCTGGGGCTTCCTCAAAGCGGAGTCCCCTACAATAGGTAAGATATGTTGCAAATTCAGGAGGAAATCCACTACATAAAGTTTCCACAGGAATGGACATCTTTTTTTCTATAATTTTTTCATACTTTTGCTTCCTTGTTACAGCTTTTAGTCCTTGCCAGGGCAGGCTGGTCCTGTTAAAATACATCAATACATATCCTAGAGATTCCATATCATCCCCTCGACTCTGCTCAATGCCAAGATGGGCATTGATGCTGGCATAACGGGCAGTGCCAGTGAGATTTTTATCTTTTCGGTATGGTATGTGTTCCTTTGTTTTGCTGTCTCTGTACTTTTTGGCTAAACCAAAGTCAATTATGAATAATTTGTTACGGTGACGACCAGTGCCAATAAGGAAGTTATCTGGTTTAATATCTCTATGTATAAAATTCTTTGTATGCATGTACTGGATTCTACTGATCATCTGGTCAGCTATCATAAGTACTGTTTTGAGTGTGAACTTTCGGGAGCATGTATTAAACAATTCTTCAAGACTGGGTCCCAGTAGGTCCATGACTAGTACATTGTGACCCTTTTCCCGACCATACCATCTTATGTGGGCAATGCCCGTCCCCCCTTGAAGAATCTTATACAGTTTGGCTTCGAAGAACAGTTGAGGATGCTTGCATGTCTGTGATTCAAGCTTCACAGCCACTTCTTCTCCATTGTTGATGTTGACTGCCAGGAAGATGTCTCCAAAGGAGCCATTCCCGATCTTCCGAACCAGTTTATATTTTCCTCCAAAAATTAATTGGGACTCGTTTTTGCTGATATTCATCCTGAAAAGGGGAGAAGAGAGAGATTCCTCAGGGCTATGGGGAGATAGGGGCGGGTGTGGACCACATGTTGGGTATCGGGAAGGGGTTCTTGGGGCCACGAAATTGATTGTTTTTTTTTTTTAAATGGAACTCTTTCACCAAGTTACCAGTATGTGGAGGAAGAAACCTCACAGGTTCTACTTTTTAACTACACGCAGCAGGCACCTTTTCCCAGAGCTCCAGCCAGGAGCCACAGGTGCCCCTGCGACTTCCAAGGGCAATATCCTGGGCTGAAAAAGAACCTGGTGCTGGGGAAGAGGAGGGAGTTTGGGGGGGGGAAGTGCAGCGGCGCTCCTTTTCCGCTGCCTGGGGTCATCAGCCGCCCACCTGTCAGCATCAAGGTCACCTTGTCAATATCTCACCACCCCCTTACCAGGTTTACTCACTCCTTCTTTCCCCAGTCCAGACCCCGGTGCGGTCTTCCACTTTAACTAGAATGATTGGTACATCACAATAAAACTTACACTAAATCACAATGAGGATCGCAGTCTTTGAACCGTCTGGCACAGGGGAATCATCACAGAGCTGCTCTAGCCGGTTTGTTCTTTACTCCCGATACATTCTAAGGTATAAATCTAAGCTCCTTTCTCCCAGAGAACTGAATTACTGCTTTGGAGACCGAGGAGAACTAATGAGAAGGGAAAAAGGAACCTCATCGCTAAAGAGAGCAGCAAGGTATGGTGAAAAGCGCACTGACTCTGGCGGTGATTTCGAATGTTCAAACCCCACTTCGGGAAAAATGGGAGATTTTGGTGCTAGTCGCTAGGCTTCTGTTTCTTCATCTGAAAAATGGAGTTGGAGTAGATGACCCTTAATGGCCTTTTCAGTTCTCGTTCTATGAGCTAATTCCACCCTTATGAAACTGACCTTCACAGAGAATTTACCTTTGATGGAATCCTACTACTAAACTCGCCTCTGGTATTAGAGGACATGTACATTTTCATCTTTCTTCCTTCAGTTGTTCTCTCCTCTTGGAGCTATGGAGAAGGCAAAACAGATCAATGAATCAATGAATTACTTCCTTTGTCTTCATAGCTTCAATCTCACCCCAGTTCTTGAGCTTCTCCCCACCCTCCTCCTTCAAACTCTTATTTACAGTTTACCCTCACAATGGGCTGGGAGAGGACTTAGCATATTTCCTGGGCAGTTCTTCAGCACAGCATAATTCAGTGAAAGAAGGGCTGTTTTTGGAGCTGGAGCACAGGTGGATGATTACTGCCTCTGACACTTCCTAGCTGTGTGACCCAAGATGAGTCACTTAAGCACTCTTGGTCTCATTTTCCTCATAATTACAAATGAGGAAACTGGGCTCAGCCTCCTCTCAGATCTATTTCAGCTCTAAATCTATGGTTCTTTCTTTATATGGTTCTCAGTAGCTTGTGCCCATATGATCTCATGTTTGCCACTTCTTGTACAATCTTTCCTTTCTCACCTGTTTAGTTTCTCAATATCTTTTACAGATGCTCTTCAACCTCTTAAGTCTTGGGGAACATTTCTTCTCATCATGTATCACACATACAAGTTGGGCTCATTATATTTTCACCTTTTAACATTTGTAGAAATTGTGATTAGAGTTAAAAGTTGTTATTATATGTAATTAGGAGAAGTAAAATATTATTCTAAGAAAAGAAATTGAGATTAGAGCAGGAAGTGTGGCATAGAAAGACAGCTTACCTCTAAGTCAGAAAGACTTGGACTCAAATTCTATCTCTAACATTCAGGCTATGTGACATGTGGGCTATGTGATCTTGGAAAATGTCTTTGATGTCAGTCTGTCAGAATATTCTTTAAAACTATAAATAACACATCTGCGAGGTACCACCTCACACCATCAGATTGGCTAAGATGACAAAAAAAGAAAAATGACGTGCTGGAGGGAAAACAGGTACACTAATAGATTTTTGGTAGAGTAGTGAACTGGTACAACCATTCTGAAAGGCAATTTGGAACTATGCCAGAAAGGCTATGAAATGGTGAATACCTTTTGACCTGCTACCATATCTATGCACCAAAGAAATCAAAGGAAGAAGAAAAGGAGCCATATGTACAAATACACACATACACATACATGTATGTGTATTTATGTATATACATATATACTCTTTATACATGTATATTATATATATACACACTCTATATATGTATTTATATGTGTGTATGTGTGTGTGTGTGTGTGTGTGTGTATATGAACTGTTTGTGATATTTATCAAGTGGGGAATAGTTGGCCAAGTTGTAGACTATGACTGTGATGAATTGCTATTGTGCTGTAAGAAACAAGGGGAATTGTTTCATGAAAACCTGGGAAGACCTTTATGAAATCATGCAAAATGAAGTGAACAAATTCAGCAGAATAATCTATGTAGTAAGAGCAATATTATAAAGCTAATCAATTTAAAAAGGCTTAGTAATTGATTAACACAGCAATCTACCACAATCCCAAAGGATTCATGATAAAACATGCTATCCACCTCCAGAGGAGACAAACGATGGACTCAGAGTGTAGATTGACGCATATTTTCTTTTGATCACTTCTCTCTTTCTCCTTCCTTCCTTCCTTCCTTCCTTCCTTCCTTCCTTCCTTCCTTCCTTCCTTCCTTCCTTCCTTCCTTCCTTCTTTCCTTCCTTCCTTCCTTTGTTTCTTCCTTTCTTTTTTTCCCTTCCTCCTTCTGTCTCTCCTAAATATGGCTAATGCAGAATTATATTTTGCATGATTATACATATTTGTTATAGGTTTTATTTTTCTTGCCTTCTCAATGGGTGAGGGAAGGAGTAGGAGAAAGAGAATTTATAACTAAAAAAGAATGAAAAAATTCTCTGCTTTAAAAAATAAGCACATTTTAAGAAACCAATAAAAAATCTATAAGTTATAGAACAAGGGCTGATTTGCAATGGTAGAGGGAGTTTCACATACTAAATAATAGGTGAAGAAAGAAAGAGTAAGTAAAAAAGGAAGGGTAAGGAAAGATGGGAGGGAGGGAAAAGCAAAGAAGACAGAAGAAAGAAAGAAAGAAAGAAAGAAAGAAAGAAAGAAAGAAAGAAAGAAAGAAAGAAAGAAAGAAAGAAAGAAAGAGAGGAAGGAAGGAAGGAAGAAAAAAAGGAAGAACAAAAGAAGGAAAGAGTTATTCAAATATAAGGAACTGCTGGTGAAGTGAAAACAAGAATACAAGTCTTTTGATTTTAATTTTAGCAATCTTTCTACTATGAAAGGGGTCTCATTTTTCTTTTACAAAAATGGATTTTAAAAAAGTGCATAGTACAGCTGTGATAAAACAACTGTAGTATACAGTCATATTCTAATATTTCAATACTTCATTGGCTCAGTGATCTAACAGTTTGGGCACCCCACAGTGACACAGATCATAACCTATCCATACCCATGCACAATTCATGTTATATTCACCATATCTAATGCAATATTTGGTGGGTGGTTGTGGTTGTTGTTTACATTGAATTGATGTCGATGGATCATGCACTGTCTCTCTGTTATGCTTTCCATACATGGCTAGCACATCTTTTTCTTCCATCACACATTCTTTTGATGACATCCTCTACAATCCTTTTTCTACACAATAAAGAGGAACTACCTATTTATGACCTCCAGATGCTCCTCTTTACAGATGACTTCGTACTGATTGCTTCAAGCCCCAAAACACTGAATTGAGATCTATAATGACTCAATGAGCCCAATTTAACTATCTAAGCAGGAAAACAAAACAAATAAAAAAGCAAATGTCTTTTGATGAAATTATGACACACAGATGGATGCATCATGAGAGGCTGAGCTGAAGCAGTGAGGTTTCCCCCTTCTGGGAATTCTCCTACCTGCCAACATGAGGGTAGGTTAAGTGAACAAGATAGTCCAGATAGAAAATAGAAAGAAGAGCTGGGGTCAGGTGACATGACTACCATGCCACACATAGAATCATGATGTAGTATAATACCATTTTTTAAATTTTATTTATAGGGGGTGGAGCCAAGATGGCAGAGTGAAAGCAGTGACTTGCTTGAGCTCTCCCCCAAACCCCTCCAAATACTCATAAAAAATGGCTCTAAACAAATTCTGAAGTAGCAGAACCCACAAAAAGATGGAGTGAAGCAAATTGCCAGCCCAAGACAACCTGGATGATTGATCAGAAAGGTGTATCACGCCGGGCTGGGAGTGCAGTGCGGCATGGGCACTCAGGCTACACCGAACCTGGAGCAGGCCTCAGAGGACTGAATCGCAGGCAGCTGTGGAGGTTTCCAGACTCCTCAATCCACCACGGCCAAAGACAACTTAGAAGGTCAGTGGGAAAAGTCTGTTTCTGTCGGTGGTCAGAGAGGAAGGCGGGGTCTCAGCTCCATTCCCTAAGAGCCTGGCCCTGGTGGGGCAGCTGCTTGCCAAGCTTCTGGTCCACAGACTGAGGGGGAATCCAGTGGCTGATCAGAGAGGGACTGCAGGGATCTCTTTGCCAGTGCTGAGGCAGGAATCTTTTGCTTTGCCCGTATGTGGATTTGGGTCACAGTTCTGGGCCGCAGTGCTGGGGTGAGGAGGAGCGCTAGCATGGTAGAGCTTGTAGTGGCTGTGGAGAGAAACTCCTCACAGTTACGAGACAGAAAGGAATACTTGTGGTCACAGGCCAGGAAAGGAGTAAACACCTCGCCCCTTATCATACCACCTTGGAAGAACTGAAAATTTATAGGTCCCTACAAGTATCTCTGAAAACAGCTGTACAAACCCCCCTGAAGCTTGGGTCAGTAAACTCTCCACATTGGAAGCAGACTCTTACCTTAACAAAGAGTTTAAAACTCAAGTAATTGGCTGGGATCATAAGCAAGCAGCACAAAAAGAGTCAGACTATATTATCTTACTTTGGTGAAAAAGAAGATCAAAATATACAACCAGAAGAAGACAACAAAGTCAAAGCTCCTACATCCAAAGCCTCCAAGAAAAATATGAATCAGTCCCAGGCCTTGGAAGAGCTCAAAAGGGATTATGAGCAGCAAGTAAGGGAAGTAGAGGAAAAACTGGGAAGAGAAATGAGAGTGATGCAAGAAAATCATGAAAAACAAGTCAACAGCTTGCTAAAGGAGACCCAAAAAAATACTGAAGAAAATAACACCTTAAAAAATAGCCTAACCCAAATGGCAAAAGAGGTCCAAAAAGCCAATGATGAGGAAAATGCCCTAAAAAGAAAAATTGGCCAAATGGAAAAGGAAGTCTAAAAGATTACTGAAGAAAATACTTCCTTAAAAATTGGAATAGAGCAATTGGAAGACAGTGACTTTATGAGAAATCAAGACACTGTAAAACAAATCCAAAAGAATGAAAAATTAGAAAACAATGTGAAATATCTCATTGGAAAAACAACTGACCTGGAAAATAGATGCAGGAGAGAGAATTTAAAAATTATTGGACTATCTGAAAGCCATGATCAAAAAAAGAACCTAGACATAATCTTTCAAGAAACTATCAAGGAAAACTTCCCTGATATTTTAGAACCAGAGGGCAAAATAGAAATTGAAAGAACCCACAGATCTAAAAAAAAAAAAAGAGAGAAAACAAAATAAATTTTATTTCTATCTTCTTTTCACATTGCCATCATTTCCTATTATATCCCCCCTCCTCCTTTCCAAAGAGTTATTCTTAATATAAAAGAGAAAGAATAAAAGAGGGGAGAAATTTGAGCAAAATTAATGTACACATAAATTAAGTGCAACATTATATGCATCATTTCACATCTGCAAGAAAGAGAGGGAGTTATATTTTCATATCTCTTCTAAGAAGTCAAGCTTGGACATTATGATTTCAGAGCATGCAGTTTCAATTTGGTGTTGATATTGGTTTAGTGTCCTTTCCATTAATACATTTACATTGGTGTTGTAATTAAATGCAGTACATTTTTTTTCTTTTCTCCTAACTTTCATATGTGTGTGTGTATACACAAATATAACTCAATGCTTCCCTGTATTTATCATATTCAT